>NW_017729032.1:228022493-228031555 GCF_001723915.1 Gavialis gangeticus
GGACCTGCCGCTAATGAACCCATGCTGGTTGCCCCTAAGCATAACCGCCCTTGCTGGCCCCTTGTGGACATGCACCAAGACAGTTCTCTCAAAAAGCTTACCCAGGGTCAAGGTAACACTAACTGGCCTATAGTTTCCTGGGTCCTCCTTCCTCCCTTTTTTGAAAATGGGAGGCACATTGGCCCTTTTCCAGTCCTCTGGCACCACACCAGAGCAGCACGAGTGCTCGTAAAGCCGTGCCAGGGGTCCCGCAATGACCTCTGCTAATTTCCTCAGCACTCTGGGGTGGAGATAATCAGAACCAGCTGATTTAAATATGTCCAGTCTCTCCAGAAGTTCCCTGACTAGATCCTCACTGACCCTAGGCCTGGGTGTGCCTCTCCTGGGGCCTGACGGGGTCCCGGTGGGGGGGTTGATCCAGTCCCTGCTCTGGAAAATGGAGGCAAAGAAATTGTTAAATAGGTTAGCTATTTGATCTCCTACAAGGATCTGCTACAAGGAGTTACCAACTAGTACATATATTTGCACTATAAAAACTTAAAGTATGTCTGAGTAACCAAGTAGCCCTGAAATGCCTGCCCTGAAAATCTGTTTTCAAGGTCTGTGAGAAGCAATGGAGTTTTCGTAGTACCTTTTATTGCCAAACATATTCAGTTGGTCCAATAAAAGATATCAGCAGGAAACTGTTGCTTCCATATTGCCTGGACCATCACTCACCCCCTGCTTCAAAGTTGATGGGGTTACTCTTCCAAATCTTACAGTAATGTTTGCTTAGTTCAATACTGCAGTAAACTCCGTCAGATTCTGGCCAACAAATTTATCGCCACATGCTTCATCATAAAACTTCAAGGTCTGTCCACCCATGTATCACATATTGCCACATGTCCTCCATGATGACCAGACTTCTAAGCGAGCCCCGACATCCCTTCCTCCCTACAGCACAATCCCAGAACTGCCAGGAAAAGTTTCAGTGATCTTTCCTTGAATCACATTAGAAACTAAACACACACAGATATCCCACATTTACTAGTTTGTTTATGGGTCAAAGGCCAGTGCTAGCAGGTCTAAGTCTCTGGCTTGCCATCAGAAAAAGTTATACTAAATAACTACTTCAAGATTGACAACTGCTTTCAGCTCCAAGCTGGAACTTGGTTTGGAGGTTAACTTTACCCCAAGAAATTAGCATGCATTCATATTGCAAATTTAATGATTCACCATCGGTAATAACAAGTTTCTGTTTCTGACATCCTGTGTGTGCAAGGAAAACTCAGAAGTAGCTGGAACTCAGCAATATATGTTTTCCTACCTCAAACAAATAAAACATCTTAATACTAGTACAACAATATACATGTAAAACATGTTTTACTTGTTGGATGTAGATGGGATCATATATTGATTCATATCAATATAGCTACATAAAAGCAGTCCCTTCAAAGTATTACAGTGTGCTTACATGCAAACCACAATCTTCAGAAGAATTCAGTATCCAGTGATGAGCCAAAATACCAGTAAGCAGTTAGATTTCAGAAACAGTATGCAATGTGCTGAGCATTTTTTAAAGCATGGCCTTTAATAAATAAATAAATGGGAGCTGAAGTCTGGAAAATCTAGTTCTCTATGGCTTTAACTGAAAGTTTCTCCTACTGTGTGCAATATTCCACATTTCATTATTTTGCAGCACTAGTTCCCATTTTAGGAATGTGGAATATTTATTTTTCTCTTCAGTCTTCTTAGGGCATGTGTAGATGAAATGGGGGCCCTAAATTAAAAGCAATGGGTTTTTAAAAAGTAAACCCCCATGTCATGCACACACCCATGCACTTAACTGCCTCTTCAGGGGCGGGGAGGGGAGGGCGAGCTGCCAGTGGGCAGAGTCGTCCCTGAGTGCAGCAGTGGCGGCTCCCCACAGGTGGCACATGGCTGGCACGATCCCAGGGGGTCACCACACCCACAGAGGGAAGCACTGGGCCTCTGCACAGCTCAAGCAGGCTCCAGGAGGGAGGGGGGAGGAGAAAAATCAGGCTTGCTTTTTTTGTTCCTTGGGTGGAGCCTGCCTTCCCAGGCTACTTGCACTGGCTTTCTGCAGAGCCCCGGGTGCACAGAACCCAGTGCTTCACTCCGCAGCTGTAGAGCAGCAAACTAAATTCCTCTGAGGACTTTTAGTTTGCTGTGTCCCAAGTCATTTAAGGTCCATTATGCTGCTGAATTTGTTACAGTGGCTGGAATTACTGTGCAATACGCCAACACGTGCAAACACTGACACCATTAAAGTGGTGCAAAAGCATGTAACCCGCTTTAAAGTGTTGCGCGCACATGCCCCTCATTTTGTCTACACAAGGCCTTAAGTGTCAATTTACATTTCTCAGTCAAAGATCCAGAGTCTCCATCAAGACTAAAAGAATTCAAAAGAATCTGACAGAGTTGGTATTAGTTAAACTAGGAACCAACAATCTGGTTCCTGCTACATTAAGTTCATTTTAAGAGTTAAGAAATTCAAGTTAATTCTTAGATCAACTTGTACGCTGTCTTTGTTGTCTGAAAATTAAAGCTGCCAGAAAAGCTGCTTATAGAAAAATGTCTGATTTTCAGAGAGATTTAAATATGTAAGGTAAATTACAGCCTTACCAGTGTGTGGTAGGGAGGGGAATTGTTCTACCCAAGACATAAGAAGGGTGCTGTGCTTCAAGTAAGCACACCCTGTGCTGCTTTATTCCTTGTTCTTGGGTGGCTCCATTCACTAGAACATGGCAGCCCAGCAGGCCGGACCTGGCGTGGGAAAGCAGGGAGGCTCAGTGCTACACTCTGGCTCTACTGCAATGTCAAGGTGCCCCCTGCCCACCTGACAGCAGTGGTAGTGCAGAGTTGTGCCTCCTGCTTCTGCCAGGTGGGCAGGGAATGCTTTGCCATCGCAACGCAGCTGGCTTGGGGCTTCCGGCAGCAGCACCAAGCCTCCCCATCCTGCTCTGCCATGGAGGCCCCAGGGGGAGACAGTAGGGAGGGGAACCTGAGCCCGCAATGGGCAGCCTGCATTCTCTCTCACCCTGCATACAAATCTGGGCGCAGGTTTCTCCTCTGTGCCTCCCAACCCAGGAGTGCGTGACCTAGAGTGGCCATCATAGAGGGCATTCTGGTTTTCTGCTACCCTGTCCTCTATTGATATGAAACCCGACGCCTTTATGTCTTCTATTTTTCTCTTAAAGAGATCTGTTAAAGAGATCTCTTAAAGAGATCTGTTATCCAACAGAGCTAACAAATGACCTGACCTCTTCTACAATAAGAAAAACTATCCAATGCAGTCTCCAATGTCTAATGAAGCTCTTAAAGAGAAAAAAATAGAGGACATAAACGCATTGGGTTTTGTATCAATAGAGGACAGAGGACAACTGGACTGTCCTCTATGATGGCCACCCTACTGTGACCTCATTTTTTTCATTGTTGTGATCCCAGGTGGCATCGTGACCCTAAGATTGGGAACTGCTGCCTTAGTGACTGTGGTGTGGACCATTGCTCCCATATCACATGTGCTCCTAATCATTTGGGAAGTAAGGGCTCAATTGAACCTGCAATCTGGTCATAACTGCTTCCAAGAATGGTGTTCTTGACATCTTTAGACTAATACCTATTGTAGCTTCATTGGACACTGGAAACTGCATTGGATAGATTTTCTTATTCCAGAAGAGGTCAGATCATTTGTTAGATCTGTTGGGTAAATTTAGATTTTGTCAAGAAAATTATTTCACAATGGAAACATTTTTGTATGAAAACCAACTCAAAACCAATTTGTCTTTCAGTTTTCTGACCATTTTTTAGATCATCGTAAGTCCTTTCTCCAATATACTCATTTGTCAAAACCTTTCTATTTAAAAAGAGCTTTGATGGAAAGTTTTCAGGCGGCTCTAATTTTGGGCTTTGGGGATAGTGTTTGACAACTGGAAGCACCTAGCAGATCTCTCACGGTAATAGGTTTACAGTTGTTTCTATACAGGGAAGGAGTTGTGACCACATTCAATATGTGGAAAAAAATAAGCTGTTCTAAATCTTTCTTTGATAAGGTTAAACAGTACAGCCAACAGCCAAACAGAATGAGAGAGAAAGAGACAGAGACAGAGACAGAGAAATAGGTCCAGGTTCATATGGAGACTCAGAGATTTCAAGCTATACCTGAAACCCTGCTTTAAGAAATGTAGCCCACATTACTTACAACTTCTGTTTGTTCTTGGCTCTCCTTACCAGATTGTGAGATCATATCGTGCTTTGCTATCAAATATTCTTTGGTTACCTAGGGCCTAAGTCAAAACATCCCCTTTAAAATCAGTGGAATTATGCCTAATTATCACAGGACTGAATGTGGATCATAGTTCTGGTCAACTCTGAGATGAACACTTCTTTTGGATATCCTTATAGAGGCAGAACTTTCTTGTTCTGTCAATTACATTCTAAGAGCAGAAGTTTAGCATTTTTTCCTATATTGCTATTAGCCAACTGACATTGTTGAGGCTTGCTCTTACCTATGATTTCTCATGCAAATATCTGTGTTCAGTGGTTTCTTGCACAAGAATATCTACATTTATATTAGATGTGAAATCAATTTTTTTTCTTTAAAACAGCCATAGTTTATGCACTAACATCATAATTATCTACTGTTCTTTCTTTTCTACTCTAATCTAAGGGAAGAGATGATAAGGTATAATTTTGGAATTGTTATTATTTAAAAAAAAAGTAATACTGTGATTGATAATGTATTATTGCTGTTGCCAGGGTGCTTTACTTTTTGGAAAGCTAAATGCAGAGTATGTCAGAAAGACAGACAAGCTAGCCATTCTTCACTTGGTTGCACTTCCTTAGGTTTCTGGATTCTGGAGATCATCCAAGTGTATTTTGTATGTGCTGGTCAGTGCTGTGTATGTGTGTGTTTATTGAAAGTCATTGGAGAAATAGCTTTCCAAACTTGGCCATGAAACAAAGATTTTCAGACATCATGGCATTTTGAACTGAAGTAAACCTTTCAGAGCTTGCACAGCATTAAATGTAATAACATGAAGTAGGTCACTTATTTTTTATAATGTGTAGTTTATAAAAGATATGTTGAGCAAACTTATTTTTTTCAAGAATTTAATGCAAAATTAATTGGGAATATTAAAAGCACGTCTCTGTTTAACTAGATGATAAAAATCCTTTAAAATTATTCTTTATTTTTTTTTCTTTCTCCGCCTCTCTCTTTCGTGCTGTATTTATAACTCTTGCTACTAACAATTCCCAATAGGGATGATTGCATGAGTGATGCCTGAAATATTTCCAGTGCAACTTTTTAATTAGCTGAGCTCAGGTGTACTAGTTGCACCTGAATTTACCTGCTGTAAATAATGAATGTAAAGAAAAAAATCCAGAGGGAGAAGTTTTGAACAAGTCAGCGAGCATATGTTACTGGCAACATGGAGATGATGACCAATTTTATTTTAAGAAAACCAGCATAAGAATGAATTTTAGAAGTCATTTTTGGCCTGATTTTCAAATTCTGTTAGAGTCAATAGAAGGTTTAGGTCATGGCTGGACAGTTATTTTAGCTGGAGAGCCACTTAAATCAGTGTTGGTGTCCTCCTGAGTACCACATCTTTCTCTGCCCCTCTCCTTTCCTCCCTGGAGCTGTAGCATACCACTATCCCCATCCCCTCTGTCTTGGTCTTTGTCCCCATCCCAAGTTGTAGTATGCCCTTATCCCCATCCCCTCTCTCTTTCTCTCCCTTTCCTTGGCGCTGTAGCATATTCCGATCCTCTCCCTTTCTTCCGCCTCCCCAGAGCTGTAGCAGCCCTGGGTGGGCACCACCATCTGCTGTAGATGCACCCAGCAGGTTCCAGGTGAGGATTGCGGCATCTGCCTAGATCCACAGCCGATGCCACTGCATCAGCACTGGGCAGAACCAGGCATGCCTGCCTGCCCTCCACAGTGGAAGTAGTCCCGCCTGCCTGGCAACTGGTGGCATCTGGAGCCAGAGCCATTGACCACCCACCTCCCATGACTTGGTGGCAGCCTGCTTGTGGCCACACAAAATCAGTTGGAAGGCTCATAGGCCATATTTTGCTACCCCTGGTTTAGATTCTCAGCTCCACCATAAATCAGGCCTTTCCGGATATTTGTGCCCCAGAGATTTATTACTAGTCTCTGTATTCCAGGTTGTACTGGAATGACCTCTCTAAATTGCTGAGAATTATAATAGGAGAAATAACTTTCACTTGCCCCTTTTAATCCTACTCAGAATTCATACATTTAAAATATGAATAAAAGTGGTTTAGCACAATAAAAGTGCCCGGGGGGTAGGGGGGGAGGGAAACAGGGCAGGGAGCCCCAAGCCTGCAACAGAGAGGACAGGGAGAACCTAGCTCTGTGCTCTGCTCCAGCTGCAGCAGCCACCACTTCCAACTGGATCTTTTCTCAGCAGGAGCAGAGTGAGCCCATCTGAACCTGCCTGAGCAGAGCCATAGGAGTGACAGGAAGGCATTCTCCCCGCCCCCCACTTTCCCCCCACCCCAGCCCCAAATCCATCTCATTAAGACTCTGCACTTGTCCTTTCTATGCTTCATAAAAATCAGTAGAGCCAAGGAAAATTTGTTCTTGATAAATCCATGCTGTCTGTTCCTGATAACCTTGTTGTTCTCTATATGTTTAGAAACAGATCAACTGATCACATGCTCCATATTTTTTCCATTTATTGAGATACGATTGACCATTCTACAGTTCCCTGGATTTTCCTTTTTCCCATTTTTTTTTTCTGTAATAGGTACTATAATTGCCATTTCAGTCTTCCAAGATTTCACCTGACCCCTCAGAGTTATCAAAGAGAATAGCCAGTAGTTCTGCAATTACCTCAGTTAAATTGAATCCTAGATTAATCAAGGAATTAATCTATCTGGCCCTGGTGACTTGAAAACTTCCAGCTTCTCTAAATAATCTCTAAACCACACCTAAAACATACTTTCCTTACTCTAGGCTGATTATCTCCCTTCTCCTTGCTGTAAACTGCACTTGCCATCTCACAGCAGATCTGAATTCACAAAGAACAAAGAAAAAAAACTTCAGGCTGCTTCACATCATCTATTACCAGATTGCCCTCTAAGTTCAGTTAAGGGACCCTTGCTTTCTTTGATCTTCCTCTTACTTCAGATACACTTGTAATGTGTTTCTTGTTTGCCCCTTGTTGGCTGCATCTCAAATTGTGTCTTCAACTTCCTGATGTTTTCTCTGCATACTCAGGTAATACCTTTATATTCATCCCTAGTAACCTGACTGAGTTTCCCCTTATGTAAGATTACTTTTGTGATTTTCAACTTACTGGAGAGTAACTATTGAGACAGACTGGTCTCCTATTGCACTTTCTACCCTTACCACACTTTTCTCCCCATCATACAGTCTTTTTTGGGAACAGCAAGCTCTCTTGGACTCCTTTTCCCCCTTAAACTCATCACAGATCAGTTCCCCAAGTTTATTACAGTCAGATTTTTTGAAGTCTGGTACCTTTATTCTGTGGCTTTCCTTCCTTCCTTCCTTGCCTTAAGATCTTGATCTCTTATAATTTCAGTCACTGTCACCCAACAGATTCTCAGTCACTGTCACTCCCTTCAGATTTTCAGCCAATTCTTCCCGTTCATGAGCAGCAAATCAAAAAGAGCTTCCTTCCTAGTAGGCTTCTTCATGGCTTGTTCCAAAAGACTCATTCTGATGCTTCCTGTTGCTGGGTTGAAAGAACACTCCCATGTTAAGCTCCAGGCAGATGTCATGATAATTAAAGTCCCCCATCAGCACCAGGTACTGCAATGTAGATATTTCAGTTTGTTTTGGAGAAAAAAAAGATTTATTTACCAACTCCTCCTGGTTTAGTGGTCTGTAGAAAGGACCCCCTATTATGTCACCATTGCCTTTCTCCCCTTTTACCTTCATTCAGAGACTTTCAACAGCTATACCACTTTCTCCTGCACTTCAGAACAGATGTCTCTCCTTTATATAAAGAGAAACACCATCTCCTCCCTCCCCCTTCCCCTCCCCCAATCTTTCTGAATTCAACCTGGATCTGCCAGCCAGGCAATTTTATCCAGCCTGTTAACACCCATCACCAGCCGCCCCCCCACCAACATACCCTATTGGGCCTCACTCCCAACCTTGCAGACAGAAGGGCCCGGCCTGGAGCAGACAGTGCACAGCTTCCAGCCAGGGCTGCTGCTGCCACTGCTGTAGCCACCAGGGGACCTGCTCAGCTTCCCTGGCATCCTGCTCACTCTGTGCAGCAGGTAGGGAAGCAGCCGGGGTAGGGAGAGGCTACAGCTGGGCAGCAGCATGGAGTGCATACACAGGGGGGCAGTGGGAAAGTGGGTGTAGAGGGTGTGGGGGTCACCACACACAGTCCCCTCCCCTCCATGGCACAGTCCCTGTCAGCAGCAGCAGCAGGTGGGGGGACTCATGCCTGGTGCTGGAGCTGTTGCTGGCAACACTCTGCTCTGGCCAGCAATGCATGTGGGGGCAAGAAGCACAACCTGGCTAGTCCACCTCTATTGCACAGGGCTCAATACAGAGCACATAAAGCTCTGCACCATGAAGAGAAGCCCCAGCAATGGAGCTGGCTGCCTTCCACACCCCTGCTGTGCAGGTCCCAGGACTCCACAGGGAAGCAGGGTGGCAGGGCCTCCCTCCACTTCTGGTGCAGTACAGGGACCTGCACAGCAGGGAGCCATGAATGTATCCAGCTCCGTCACTGGGACATCCCCCAGTGGCACACGAGTGCAGGACCTGAACATGCACTGCACAGAGCCCCATGAGATAGAGGCAGGCCAGTCTTAGCTGTGCTTCTTGCTCCCATGTGCAACACTAGCTGGAACCACACACCACTGGCAGAAGCACCTGCACCAGGCATGAGCACCCCGAGTGCTCCTGCCTGCTGCTGCTGCTGCCGCCAAAGGTGACTGTGTACCATAAGGGAGAGCAAGTGCCGGGTCCCCACAGTCCCCCACAAATCCCACACATCCCACCCCACAATCCCACACATATATAGCCCCCAAAATAACCTATTGCCCCC
>NW_017729032.1:228036555-228037151 GCF_001723915.1 Gavialis gangeticus
TGCTGCTGTCACAGAGGGTGGGTGGAGGGGGAGCAGGCATGTGGCATGTGGTGGTCCCCCTCAAGTTTACCCCACAAACCCCACACACCCACTCAAACACCCTCCCCCCCACAGTCACTCCACACACCACCAAACACACACACCTCAGATCCCACCATCCACCACCCCCCCACCAGCCAATATACAAAAGTAAGGCTTTATTTTTGAGTTATTATGCAATCATGACTCTATATGCTATGCAAATACAAATCATGACAAAAATATTTTTTGTAATGAAATTAATGTGTTATAGTAGGTGTTTGACTTTTAGTATATGATTTGGTTTTTGTCTGATTCCAAGATAGCAACCCTTTCCTCCCAAAAGGAGTAGTTCTAGGGGTCAGGTGGCGGCAAAGGTTAGGGGCGGGACTTCCAGTCCCAAAATGGTGATCAGGAGGTGTAGCACCTTTCAAGAGGCAGGGCTGCCCTTGTGGCCCTTGATAGCTCATCAAAATTCATTAAGCAGCCCTCCAACCAAAATAATTGCCTTCCCCCCCCAACTTACACCCATCCCTGACAGGATTTTAGTGTGAACTATACCACTAAGTCTCAACTAT
>NW_017729032.1:228042151-228073722 GCF_001723915.1 Gavialis gangeticus
TATCCCCACTGCCTTTCCCTTTTCCCCCCCCAACTTACACCCATCCCTGACAGGATTTTAGTGTGAACTATACCACTAAGTCTCAACTATTCCATCATATTTCTCAGCTCCTACATATTTCCATGACTGTACTAGGATTTCCATTTTTTCTTGCTTATTCCCCATGCTTTTCACATTAGTATATAGATCTTAGATGCCCTCTAAGAAGACTGTAAAGACTCCCCCATATTGCCTGTTCTTACTTGGTTTTTATCAGTCACCCTGATCTTTACTTATCTGTGGGCTTTTATCTCCAGCCCCTCTTAAACCTAGATTAATTCTACACATCTTGGACAAAAGTGTGGAGGTAGGTATGCTATCCTAATGGCTACCAAAGATATATTCATTTTTTAAACAGAATCACCACTCAGAGCAGACAAAGAATGAATTATTTTGTTCTTAACCATCTGTGGCACTTTTCACTTCACATTTATATACTGCACTTCAGGCCAGTGACTTGGATGACTTAGTAAGAATGAGTATCTTAGCAAATGAATGAATGCTTTTAAGAATTTAGCTGCTACCTAGAAAGGTTTCCTTTCTTCATTGTGGCAAATTGGCAATTCAGCATTGAAGTGAAGGGATATTTCATTGCAATGGGCTGAAAAGTTATGATAAAAGAAAGTACATTATGCGATCTTTACTCTGGCTAATCCATATTTTATAACTACAGCAACAAGCAGAATATGAACGTGAAACACAGAGCACTGATTTTAGCCATCAAAATACTTCCACTGTTCTTTCAAAATGGAAGTAATGCAGGCATTAATGCAGCTATGCTAATGGAGCACTTGGCAACTCCCTCACCCTTTGGAAGGTGCTAATACAAGGGAATATTTATAAAAAAAAATCACATACCTACAGCTATGCCTTTATGAGATTACATACAATATAAAGCACATACATGATTAAGCTTCATATATGCATATATTTAATTAAACTTCATACATTTCACCTGAATATGTAGGTCTTTTTAGCATTAAACAATTGATCTGATTAACTGGCTTTGACATTACCTTTCTGTAAAGGAAAAAACAAACCATGTTTGAATGCTGTAGTTCTGTTTTAGTTGCTAGCTATGACATGCTGCCACCAGGTGGAGATGGCTTAATGAGAAATTACCATACCTATTTATCCACAGAAATATAAGAAAAATAATTTAACCCTGTAAAAGTACCAGTGGAAACAAAGCAGGAAATTGTTTAAAACATTTCACCTACAACAACTTTAATTGAGGAATAAGACCTGAAAAAAATTCTGACAGTCATTTCATGTATGATCACTGAAGTTCAGAATAAACTAAAATCAACTTTAAAATAATCCAATTTGGCAAGCACTACTGAAATAAAATATGCACGCTATTTGAAACTCATTATTCTAAATTATTAAACTTCCTTTGTTTGAACTGTAAGGGACTGCTTCTTAGCCATGTAACAAGCAGACATAATGCGGTTGTATTGTTAATAAAATCTGTACTAAAATAAAATTTCCAAAAACGGACATAGCTTTTTCCCCCCTCCCTTTTGGAATGGCTGCCTACAGGAACACCATTTAAGCTGACCCAATTTCTCTATAAGCTCTTTAACTATTTTGATGCATGCAAGCAAAACATCTGTAAATAAAAAAAATTGTGAATGTCGATAATACGGAAGTATGGTGTCCAAAGGCAGCGTTATCATTTTTTGACTAAGCCAAAGTCACTTTCCATCTGTTTCTCCTGGAAAAAAGTACACTTAAAAGCTTTTCATGTGGACACTAAACTTGTAAATTCCATTTTGATAGGGTTGTAGAACACCCGTTAAATGCAGTACACTGCAATCCACCAAAACAAAGTTTTACTTTTCTCAAGTGATGCTGCTTCTAGAACAGGGATTGGCAACCCCTGACATGTGTGCCAATTAGTGGCACACAGAGACATTTTTCCTGGCACACCAGGAGTTGTGCGAGGAAATTGTTTAAAAAATAAATAAATAAATAGAAAAGTTAAAAGTTGCCGCTCTGGGCTCTCCCAAGCAGTCATAGGTCCCGCAGGGACTGGGGGGTGGAGTAGGGAAAACACAGGCAGGGAACAGTCTGCATTCTGCTGACACTGCCCCCTGTCCCCAGGCTGTGACCCCCAGCCCAACCTGGCCCCCAGAGGGAGCTGGGGTGCAGGGGGCAGGGCTTGGATAGGCACTGTGCAGGGTCACTTCACTGGAGTCTTCCAGCAGGTGGACACACCCTGGGCCCAAGTCCAGCACTCTGCCCTGGCGAGAGGATGTCCCCTTGTGGTTAGGGTGGCTGTGCTCCATCCCCACAAAGCTGATCGGGCTGGGCTGGGCCAGGCCCCACCTCAGATGCCAACAGGCACCCCCACCTGTCTGCCACAGCCCAGGTCTGAAGAACCCCAGGGCAGCCCCCACTTCCCACTCGCTCCCCTCTTCTCCAGCTGCCACCTTCCCAAGGACCCGGCTGGGTCAACCTGCCCACAGCGCCTCCCCCTGAGCCACCGTCTCTCTGTACCACCGGCCCCAGAGCTGGGTTGCCCCAGTGCTGCCCCTGCCTGAATGGGACAGGTCATCTGTCTGGCTGGGCCCTCCCTCCCAGCCCTGGGCCCAGGCTCCCCACACTCTAGGACCACTGGAGAGGCCTGAGTGCCCTGGTCCTAGCTGCTGCTGCTGAGGTGTCGCTGCCTTCCTCCACCGGACACTGCCCTGGACCAGGATGCCCAAGGCACAGCCAGTAATAATGGGAGATCTGGGCAGCAAGGGACAC
The DNA here is from genome assembly GCF_001723915.1 of Gavialis gangeticus. Classification (NCBI taxonomy): domain Eukaryota; kingdom Metazoa; phylum Chordata; order Crocodylia; family Gavialidae; genus Gavialis; species Gavialis gangeticus. Next base: position 228,044,945 of record NW_017729032.1, read on the forward strand.
ACCCTCTTTCTTTTTCCTTTGTTTTCCTCTCTTCTTCCTCTTCTCTCTCTCCCTTCTTTTGTCTCCTTTTTCTTTCTTTACCTCTTTCTCTTTTTTTCCTCTCTCCTTCTTTCTCTTTTCAATCTCTCTCTCTCATCATGACATGCTTAACAAAAAAGAATACACAAGAACAAAGGTAATAGATTCAAGTTTTATTTATTGTCACCAGGTTTATAGTTTTTAGAAAACCTGGTATTTACCATAAAAAGCAACATTTATGATTATTAAATATATTAATACAGTGTCTCTTGCCGTGTACTCCCCCACTCTGGTTTTATTTTTGTGGCATGCCAGCACCTTACAAGGTAGGCACTGTGTTTTTTTCAGCACTCCAGCCAAAAATGTTGCCTATCCCTGGTCTATAATGTTGACCAACGTTATTATTATAAAACACATAAGAGAATGTGTCCATGTCTTGGTGAGTGAATTGTAGGTATCCTGGGCAACACCACACAATATATGGATAAAACAGAGGGCAAGTACTGAACCACAGCACATGTGCCATAAACAACCATGTGTGGCACATGAGCCCAAGGTGCTCGGTTTGGGAAGCACTAGAATGGAGACGGGGAACTTAAGCAGCTGACTATGTGGAGTATAGCAGAGAGCCGCTCCTGCTGCTAAAACCACAAAGTATCATTACTAAGAGCTGGTCCTGCAGTTACTGATGAATTCAGGGCCTTGGATCTGCACACACTATATAAATATGGCAGTCACAGGGCTAGGGTTAACCTGGCAATTGGTGTTGACACCTTTGTAGCAGCATCCTTCCTCCACTCTATTTAGCACAGCTGGAAGCTAGAAGTCCTCTATATTGCATAGCCCCAGGGCACAAACCTGTATGGGGTGGGAGGGAGGGATAGACACAGAAGGGAACAGGAATCAAAGAGGCACATGGGAAAAGAGCAGGGGTTAACTAGTGGCATGCCTACAAAAATGTTTACCACCATTGATGTAGCTGAACCTATGAACTTATTAGTCATACAGAACCATTACTTGCTATGTCTTTAGAAGCACTTTTGGCATAAGACTTTAAATTCAGCACTCCCTCTGTTGACTTCATAATGAAAAGTTTTGTCCTTGCAGTTGGATCCAGTAATTACAAACTGGCCATACCCCAATCATATTTACAGATCACCAGGTTTAGATGATCACTGGCACAATAGAAAGATTCTACATCCAAGTACTTACTGTGAACAAATGGCTAAGCCCCAGAAATGCACCCTCTCCTTTCAAAAGCTATAATCAAAACCCAAACCACAGTCTAATGTAACACATGCCTGTACTTTATGGCTCAATCAATAAAATTTTTGTTATATTTCTTCCAGTCATATTAGAGATTTCTGTAAGCTGGAGGACATTTTCTCAGGTGACCTTGCACAAATACATTAAAAAAAGGAATAGTTTTTTTGTGTTGTTTTTCATTCTTTCATCTGGAATCATATTCACTGACCATAAACTACTGTTGTATTTAATAACCCATTCTTATTTTGTAAGCAATAAATTGAACCAGCTGATATTGAATGCATCTGTAGACAATATATTTTGGGTAACATGCCAATGAATCTCCAGAGCATTGTTATCAACACTTTATAGCAAACATATATATCACACTAATACATTATCAGTATATTATAGCAAAGTCAGAAAAAAAATCCTAGCACTCTGGAATGAGCCACTCTAATTGAGGACAACCACTGATGCAATTATGAAGTTGTGATTCATAGTAATCATAAACACTATCCATTGGCCATTTGATTTTATACAAAGTGTTTTTGATGGTCGGTTTCACAACAGCTAATTTCACTGTGCTGAATGCAAATATCGATTTTTTTTTCTTACCCAGAATTATTATTTTTTGTGACTTCTTTGTCCATCTTCTATATTGCATATATATTACAGCATTTATATCTTTTGTTACTTGACTGTTTTCCTAACTTTATGAATCTACTATTGCATTTCTGTTTCCACAGTACTTACAGAAAAGATAATCCAGCTGAAGAACAAAGTAAAAAATTCAATTTGTGTTTTGAAACCTCTAATGAAGATTCTGTGGATTTTTTTATTATTATTATGTTTTTGCTTTCATTGTTCTGGTTGATTGTGTATATGTGTGTCCAGTCATTCAACACTTAGTGGTCTTGGTGGGGTGTTTTGTTTCTGCTACCTTACAGCATCAGATTCTGTACAGCCTGAATCATAAAGTTCAAAGGCAATTTTGTCTTAAGTATTAGAAACATATGGAAACAGGATTGGAGAGAAATCCTAGGTCATAGAATCTAGAACCCTCTTATGATAATCGCCACAATGTAAAAATAACTTTCATAAACATACCTAGCTGCATCTAAAAAGTAATTAGGTTTTTTTTTATCTCCTCTACCGTGATGGGAATGCTTTTCCAGAACTTTACTGTTCTTACAGTAAGCAGTCTGTCTTATTTTCAGCTTACCTTTGTGCAGCCAGTTTATGCCCATCTGAAGACTGTCCTCTAACCTAACCAATTCTTCTCCCTCACTGCATTTACTCTGTTGAAATATTTCCTGAGAGCAATCAGATTCCCTTTCAGCCTTTGCTTTGTTATCCTGAACATGCTAAGTTCTTTTAATCTCCATTCATTTCTATGATAGGCTCCCCGCTCCTATGATTTTCCCAGGGTTCAAAAAAAAAGAAACCGGGGGGGGGAGGGGGAGAGGAAGAGAGGCAGAGCAGTGCATACACAGGCAGCACATACTGCTCAAAAACAGAGCCAGGTCGCCCGAAGCCACGCTCCGGCTGCTAGCCAGGCTGGTACAGTCCTGGGAGGCCCCCAGGACCCCAAGTAAAGCTGCTGGGGCCAGCACAGTGCTAGCCACAGAACCCCTCCGCCCCACCCGGAGTAACTTGCCATGCACCAAAGCACACATGGCACAGGCATTCCCTGGGGACAAGCAGCGGCAGAACAAGTTGCACTGCCGCTACTTGTCTCTGGGGAATCAACTGTCCGCGCTCATCTGGCCGCAGCCTTATTGGCCATCTCCTAGTAACCTGCTTACAGCTTGATGCTTCTGCTTCCAATATTACTTAATCCCATTTTCCTTCAAAACAGTTCCTTATCCATCTTACAATTCTTCAATGAATTCCCACCTTCTCCATTTCCACTAATAATTTCCCATGTGGCACTAGATCAAATTCTCTACTGAAGTTCAGATAGATAACACCCAAATACTCAGTCCAGAAATTCTTTTAATATAGTGTTATTACTGAGACAAGCTGTTATGTTCTGATGAAAGGTACATTACTTCATACCCTACTACAATTTAGATGTTGAAATATGGATTTAGATGCTTAGTTTTACATATCTATGTTTGAAAACTCAAACTAGCGTGTGTGTTTTATAAGCAGTGTAGGTTTTACAATTTAATTAACTGTTAATTTCATCGCTTGAAAGTGCTTCTCAATTGTAGATATATAAATTAGTATTACTTTATTATTTAGAAATGTAACTAGCATTTAAATGTAAGGTTTTGTTCCTGGAATAGGAACTAGTTTTTAAAACCAGAGTTGCTGCTGTGGAAGAATGGAAGTAGATAAGGAGGATGTGGATGGAAGGAAGAATACATATGCAATTAGTATAGGAGTGATCGTAGTTATGGGATAATTAGCGTTAGTGTACTATCTGCTAACATAGTTACTTTTATATCTTTGAGCAGAGACAATGAACTATACGTTAAAAATAAATCTAGAAGAGTTTTAGTTTACGCATGCAACAAAGAACCCGCACATATAATACAGTAGTTATTTCATGTTCTAAATGGTTTTCAATCTTTATAGACTCAAGACACCCCTCATTAGACACCCTATTTTAAAAACAAACTTTCTTATTACAGTGATTACCTCCTTGCAGATGGGGCAGGCAGTAGGGATGGGGGAATTACCAGGTAGGGACTGAGCCAGAACCCAAGCCTGTGCTTATCTGCTTATCGCCTCACACTGTGGGACACCTTTCACAGGATCTCAAAGCACCCCAGGTGTCCCAGCAACCTGTTTGGGAATCACCGTTTTAAATGTATTATAGTAATCTTAAATATTCTGCACAAAAGCCTGCATAAAGACCATTCACTATTTTTATGCAAACCTGTTTGCAGAATATATAAGTTATCTTAACAACTATTTTCCAAACATACATTCATGCGTATGTAGATATGAGAAATATTCACTGTTCTGACTTCCTTACAATGCCTAACACAATGAAGTGAAGAGAAAATATTTTGCATGTCTCGCCTACTACCTTTATGCAGGTGTACAAGATCATTCTAGTATGAGGAAGTGAAAAGACAATTGAAATGGGGTACACGTGGGGATTGTGTACAAAGTTGGTAAGGGGAAAAAAGCAAGTAAAAGTGTGGGACTATGTCTACATAGATGCACGTCTACAGAATACATGCAACTGCAGTTACAATTTTTATTGGTGGCTACAGTGTGGTTGTACTGATGCTGTACACCTTGCTACTATTATGGGGAAGGATTCCTTTTGCTGCACATATTGCTAACGCAAAGCCCATTTTATCTGGACTGGTATAAAAACAAGATTTTTTTTCTTCCCCCCCCCAAAAAACAGCTTGCGCATTCTCAAAGACCATGCCCATAATTTCTGCTGTTTCTTAATACTAGAGCTAGGAAAGCAATGTGAATATTTTTGGGATTAAAAAAAATAATTCAGCAGCATTTTTTTCACTGTAAAAAGGAGAAGTTCCCACTCTCACTCAAAGTGTACATGCACATAGATTATGATCCTAATTATACATTTTTCCCCAGAATTTGCCTTGCTTTTATCCTAAACAACATAATAGAAACACCATTATAAGTTTTCCCTTTAATTTCTTACACATTTTCTTTGTGGGACATCCTTAGTCTGTGACCCTTGTTTCTTGTGGCTTGGAGAGACACTGGAACTGTTCACTTCTCAGAACTTGCATTTAACAGAGCTCAACTAATCTAGTCAGCAAAAATAATTCCATGTCTCTGCATTGAGTTCTAGCACCTGACATCCATGCAACAGTTCTGTCTTCTTTTGCAGCCCTCTATATATTACATATTAGAATGACCTGGGGGGCAGGTTCCTACCAGAATAAAGACTTTTCAATTTTTCCACCAGGAACACTCAAAAACATGCATTTTAAGATTGAATAATTAAAAAAAATATATATTAAATGAATGGTAAATTGTGCATTACATTACAAATGCACTACTGGTGCTGCATACATTTATTATAATTATATACTATCAAATTTAAAATGGGGGGGGAACACTCATGCAGATTATGTAATCAGCCAATGCAGTATAAATTGAAAATACTTTCAACAAACTGTTCATATACCCTCTGCACACTGGAAATTGTTTCCTGAATAAATTTAGTTAATTAAGACTGACAAATAAATATAAAGTTGTTGTGATTTATTTGTGACCAGTACAAAACAGAAGATATAGGAACAATCAGAATAAATTATTTCCATGTGCCTTTCACTTAGGCCATACATTCAGTTCACCATGTATGGTTTTGACTATTCCTTTATGTTTTATGGCCATATCTTCTGTTCTTGACCAACAGCTGCCTGCCATAATCAGATTCTATGGCAGTTTAAACTATTTTATTTCCTAATAATCTAATATTCCTTTCGCTACCCAATTTCTCAGATAACTGGCTAGAATGATTTGGATTTCCTGCTGTTTTTGTTTCTTGTTCCCCTCCCCCCTTTTTTCTTGTAAAAAAAAAAAAAAAAAAAAAAAAGATGTTTTTTTTTTTAAAAAAAAAAACATCTTTTTTTTTTTTTTTTTCCCCCCCCCCCCTTTTTTTTTTAAAAAAAAAAACATCTTTTTTTTTTTTTTTTTCCCCCCCCCCCCTTTTTTTTTTTAAAAAAAAAAAAAAAAAAAAAAAAAGATGTCTTTATTTTTAAACAGAATTTAAGAATTAAAGTAGTTTTGTGGGGCACCTTTATCAATAAGCTATCACCATGCTGCAATTTGAAGAATTAATCAAAGCTATCCCTTAAAAAAAAACAAACAAAAAATAAATCAATAATAAAATATTAAAATTGATTTTTCTTTTTTGGTATGTTTTGGGTTTTTTAAGAGACGCTTGGCTGCTTATCCAAAACAGAGTAGCACTGCTTTATGAAAATGCTTCTTTTTCATAACTACTTGTTAACTAGTCGAGTTACACTGAACTGTTAGAGCCAACTGAAGTTGTTTGAGCCAATTTACTCAAAAGCTAATTACTGACATAGATTTGGCAGCTACCCCAGTACAGAGAAAAAGGATGTATGGATTAAAACTACTTTGCATTCTGGTCAGAAATGCACATGGGCACCATGACAATGAAGAACTTTGAATCAGAAAGGTTCTCTTTTTACAAGACTGCATTAGGTCCAGAAAAGCGATTAAATAAAAGCCCACCTTGCCAAAGCGACAAATTTGGTCTGGAAAAATTAACTATTAGGATTAGAAAAATGAAGGGCATATTGCATGCAGCATATCAGTTTCTACTAGAACTAATGTTGCGCTCAAGAAAGCCATTTTAAAAAGTTGTAAAATGGTATTTTCATTTAAAACAAAACACGGAAAGTTTTGTTTAAACTAAGATTGCCAAATCATCTGCAGAAAATGCTTACTCAATTTACCAAACTACTATAAACCTACTCAATTTCTCTCCCCTCCAGATAGTCATGAAACCCTTGCCTGCTTGTTTTAGAGACAGATTATGGAACACCACTGTAAATCTTAACAGGTTTCATATTCAACTAAAAACACAAAGAGTTCTTTCCATCATTCCAATTTGCATTACGGGCATTACTATGCTACCTGCTATGCTGTGAAATGTATGGACAAAATTAAATAATGTGAATTCTAATCATGGCACCAACCCCGAATCTCACAGTAGCCTTGGTCACAAGTCAAATGACCTTTCTGCATATTTCACGAAGCTGTAAAAAAGGACTTAATTGAAATCATTATTTAACTTGGTAAGATGTAAAAGAGATTGTCGTCCTCCAACCCCACAAGAGCTGGAAAGACAGGCATTTCTCTACCCCAAAGCACCTGTGAATGAGGAAAGAGAAAGACAATAGAAGTAGATGTAGTAGGAGTGATTTCTATTACCTCTGAGTTCTAGTTGTCCTGGAAGAGAGATTCATTCATAGGGCAACAAACAAATAGACCACCCCTGCAGCGGCACTGGCATTTCTGTAGCTAGCAAAAATAATCAACATTTTCCATGCCCTCTCCAAACTGAGTGTAGACAATACAGTGTGAAATCCAGGCACTAAAAAAGTCAATGTAACATTTTATATTGGACTTCAAAGGAGTCAGGGGGCCACCCAGTGTCTCCACCATCACCTCTATTTGGGTAGCATGCAGCTCACTGAAGCAAGAGATATGAGAGTGCTCACCAAGTGGAAAAATTATATCAATGTAGTAGATTATTACAACCAAATCTCAAGTTCACTTAAATCTAAGTGAAAAACACTGTTAAAGCCATGAGCTTTTAAACCTGTGGGTGGTCAAAACATATTGAAGGAAGCAGTAACTAAACTAGGGAGGAGTGAATGGGGCACCAGCCCGAGGCACCAGTTATGAGAAGGTGCAACAGAATAGCAGCTGCCACTACCAGCCCACCACCACTGTGGACCAAGATAGAAAAAAATTCTTGTTACAATTCTGAAAGAACTACTCTCTTCAAATGTTTCCCGTTAAAAGCATGAGCATCATATGTGCTCCATTAATAAAAATGTATCAATGGGTCTTTGCCAGCAAGCCTCCCTTGGTGATATCCCTCTTGTTCCTGCACAGCTCTTTTCTTGTCTTCAACTCCTGACCTAAAATGCTGTGGTTATGCAGATGTTTGTGGAGCCTCCTCAGCTTGCCATAGAGAATGATCAGTATGCATGTGAACATAGATATAAATCTAACATACCCACTTTTCTCTCCAATAGTTCTGTCATCCCCTCCTCTGTGTGAAGAAACCTAAAAGTGCATATTGAAGCTAACATTCTGCAGTATTCCTGGAATAATACAATGATAGTAAGAGCACCCACCAGAATGACAACTTCCTTTTTTTCCCCCGTTTGTTACAGTAAATTAACTATTTCTTGCCTTGTTCTTCAAAACTTGCACCTGTGTAAATACATTTACCCTCCAAGTTACACATTTTATTTAGAACTTTCTTTTTTGTCCTGACTTTTTCTGCAATAAATCTTGATATTTATGTGGCTTTACTGTTTACTTCTATATGTTGTTATTATTGATACGGCTATTTCAAAACGTAGCACTTGTAATGTGGTTTGAAAAAGAAAAGCACCAACACAAGTGGTCATACGCTATTAGCCCAGTTTTAAATAAGGGGAAAAAAACAGTACAGCAAGTAAAACTTAACTGCAAGATAATCCACAAAAATCAGCTAACAGAATGGAGTATGAGAATAAAAACTACTGACTCCTAGGTAACAGAGCTTGTTAGAGACAAGTTGACAACACTGGTAGGTTGACCTCCTTTTTTCTGTTCTAACCCATCCAGTTCCAAACCAATGATAACATGCTAACAATCCAGCCCTCAACATCTCCCTTGAATAACAAAACAGTCTGTTGGCCCACTGAAGGAAAGCAATTTGGTAGAGACACAAAATTTACTTTCATCCTTCAAAGAGATAAACCATGAGAGTGATTATTTCAAAACTCTGAAAAACAATCTTGACAGTATCATATTTTATTGTAATTACTGCCACAGTGAACAGAGAGCACCAAACAATGTTTGTATCAAGGTCTTACGGAAACTCTGGCTATTTTTTCTTAAGTTTCCCAGCAAAGGCAGTATTTGGGGGGTTTTTTTATTTCTTCTTCTTTTAAAATCAATGACTACTTTGAACAGTCTCAGGGGATATTCCTCACATTATAACAGACTTAAACTCTTAAGCTTAGACTTTTTCCTAAAATAAAAGTTGCTGCTTAGTTGGTTATGATCAGTACACATATGTACATGTTACAGCTTCACGCAGCCTGGAGAGTAGACATGGACAGATGTTAGAGGGCATGGACCAACATAACAGACTTATTTAAATGCAGTTTAAACCTGAAGCAGACAGACATACAAGCCTGTCAAAATAGTGTAAAGCTGCCTGGAACAGTTCAGAAGTATACTTGGAAAATAAAGTACTATTTTGAACCAGTTCACTGAGTACTACTATGTCAATATGATGTGTGGACATGAAGCATTCTGTGACATGGGTCTAGTCAGTCTTCCAGGCATCCCATGCCACATAACTCCATGCTACTGTTAGAACCAACTATACTTGTATGTGAATTACCTGCCCCTTTTCCCCTCCTCTCTGCTTTTGTTGGCACTCTCTAAATCAATAAGCTGCCTTGTGCTGCTGGTTCACTAAAAGCAATTTTTCAAGCAAATTGCAAAGTCTGGTCAAGTGTAGGCTACTGAATTTTTCTGAACTCATCTTTAGGAAACAAGAAAAGTCAAAACACTGCTTTTTAAGCAGAAAAGTCAAAACACCTCCAGCCACAGCTCACTCACCTCAGGGACTACCAAAGCATAGGTGTTAGCACCCTCCCTCCCCACTCACCACTGCAAGTCATGCTGGGCTGGGGTCTCAATTCCACTCCTTGGCATCACAGCCACAGTATTTCAATGTCTAAGATGACAGCTCCACTTACAACTCTAGGGCACCATACACATGCCCCCAGTCTACAATTGTGAAATGGTTCCCAATCGGTGACATTTTGGAAAAATTCAGTTGTAACCTGCATTCGTATCCAGAGCCTGGGTACTCAGCAGGTCTAAGCAGAATTAATTTCTAGATGCATCTCAACTAAAGCCCAGAGAATGGTTGAATCATCATATTGGTCAACCTCCCCCTCAGGCAGAGACCCTCTTGGCAGAAACTTCGGAGAATCTGGTGTGCTCTGATCCTAAAGAATAAACTCCAGAAAATGAAATCAGCAACTCTGTTGCCATGTTTGATCCTGTGTTCTTTAAAAAACAGGAGAAGGATCTTGTCATTACAGAATTTCAGTGAAAATCAAAAAATTGGATGGAGTTCAGACCTCTGCCACAGACTTCCTAGGTGACCCTAGGTAAGTCAGTCAACTGGTATCTCACTTCATACTAGTAAAATGGGAAATGAATACTTCCTTTCTCCCTCCCTTTCTTTGTTAGTTTTCTTACTTAAAGAGTTTACAGTCCACATCAACATATCTCCACATATGTTTGTGCAGTGATAAAAAAATGGCCCATAATCACAGGCAAGAACTTCTTATAATAAAAATAAAGAGCATAATCCATTGAATAGATGACACGGAAACAACCAACTTGTCTGTACAGCATATATTGCCAATTTGCTTCTAACTCAATGAAACCTTATCAAATTTTATGAATACAAAAATAATCTTTCATAATAAATTAAGGACAAATATCCAGTCTTGAGTCTTCTCATTATATATCTATATATATATAAAAATACTTCATTCTACAGCACTTAATGCAAGCACAGCAAACCACTTTACTGTATAAATGTGTAAATACTAGTATCCTCTTTTTACAGAATATGGCACCAAGTCACAGTCAGGGAAAGTGACCTGCCCCAAGTCATTAGCCATGACATCAGAGAAAGTGGGACAGAGCTCAAATTTTCCTGTTGCCTGGTCATGCTTCATCCAACAGACCACAGCAACAAATTTATCTCCTGCCTGCAGAACTTAAGAACTAAATTAAAACCACTCCATTACCATGTTTCTATGAAAACATCAAAAGATATATTGACCACTGACGGTACTGCACATTAATTTTACAGTGGGCAACAATTATTAATAAGCACAACTGTGTTTTCATTCAAATGGCTCATTTCTTTCTAGTTCGCAACAGGTCAAATCCATTCGTGCAATCAAAAATTGTCTTCCACAGTTTGACTCTTAATATATGGAACAAATGACAGACTACAACAAACTACATAGACAGTCTCACAAAGTGCGACACATTAATGGTCCCAATAAGGACAGCAGAAATTGTGTAAGTACAGGGGTCCATTATTAGTATTTCCAAACATGGTCTGTGGTTGGTGTACTTACTCACCTGGTTTGGAAGACCCAGATTTAATGCCTTGTCCTGCCTCAGATCTCCAGTATGACCCTGAATCCCTCTGAGATTCAGTTTCATTCTCAAAAATGGTATCAGTTCCTACTCACCAAAGCACAGTAAGAATAATACTTTGTTGTGAGCCATTCATATATGGTAATACTAAGTTTTCAAGACAAATAATAGTTATTTAAAGGCTGGTAAATAATAGTGGATAGACAGCAACAGAAACTGTTTTCCTTGATTTATCTAGATTAGAAGTTCACCATCTAACAATGGCAATGCAAGTGCCTCATGTTGCCCTAATAGCTCTGATTTGGAGAGACCACTGCTAGTGCTAAGAAAGGAAACTTCCATTCTCATTTAGTCTTCCCTTGGCTTTTCTTCTAAATTTAACAGCAAAGACGCCAGTAGTGTCCATTTATTACACAGATCTTTGTGAACTAGAAATTGGATAGGAGGGAAAGAAAATCACCATCCTTTGCATAGATCACTACTTTTAGATCTTTACTGTCCTGGAGAAAAAGACAGGGTTTGCTTATTTCTTGTAATTACCAGGAAAATCAAGCACTTCATTTCTCAATTGAGTCAGCTCTTTTGATGCCAGATGGGTCTGTACATCACTAACATGCCACTGTAACACCAAATAAGCCAATCTAACATCTAAAAAGGTGAGCAACTTTGAACCAGAATATTTACTCCCACATAAAATTAAAATAATTGCACAGAAAGATTAAGTTTAAATTATATGTGTATTGTAGACTGCCAGTAAACCGAAGTACAGCTCAAATAGAGATACTGTTTCAAAGGGATGTAGGAGAAAGCTGAAAGTTAACTCAGTGCATCTTTACTTAACTTTCTCTCTGTTCATACTTTAGATGAGAAATCACCCCCCAAAAGGTGATGAGTAGGCAATATAATTCATTACTGCAGCAAAAGTAACTCACCATACAGCACTACTTCTGTTTATTCTCTTACTGCAATTTTAAAGTATACATGAATGATGTTCTATAGGGAATGTATGTTTAAAATGCCTTTGCTTTGCTAACTGTTGCTTCAAAATATAGTATTTTACTTTTTCTGCTTTAATAATTATTTACTGTGGAAACCCACATCTACAGGGTAAATGAACTTATCAAACTTTATCTTCTCTGGTTACATCTGAACTTGGTAAACAATAACATTACAACTTGCTTATTTAAAATTAATTTAATTAATATTGTTAATTACAAAATAAATATCTATAGAGATGCATAATGCTTTAAAAGGAGTATGGAAAGGATAAAAGTGCATGCAGGGCTGGATCTAGCAGGGGTGCATGGATGCAGCTTCACCTTCTGCACTTTTCCTATCCCTTTCATTCTTGCTCTACCCACACATTAAAAAACAGCTTCCTGGGAGAGGGAGCAGCATTTTTATTTGGGCACACCACTGATGAAGTCGACTGACTTCATGTCTTATTATTACAATAAACCCAATTCATGCTAATATCTCTTCACTCTACAGATCTGAACAAACCTCTGCCCTTCTCCATGGTCTTAATGCCCCACTATTCAAACTATCCTTTCTTCTGCAATTTTGCTGTCTGTTGGCCATGTCTACATGAGACACTGAATGCACAGCAGTCACGGGCTACTGCACAGTTAGCGTCATGAAAAAGCCATTCCGCAGCGCTTATACAAGTACTAAATGACTGTGTTCGGCAACTGTTTATACAAGTACTAAATGACTGCATGGTCAGCATCTTATGTAGATGCAGCCTGTTAGTCATTCCTGACAATCTCTCCTTTCTACTTCAGAACCCTGCAAACAGTTTTTTAGTTTGAGTTAAAGCTTTAACTCAGTTGTAGAAATGACTGACAGTAAAGTATTGGAAGCATTGTCAGGACATTCAAATATAATGACTAGAGGACTAATGAAACAATATCTTCCGTCTTGTTGTTTAAACTTGACAGGTCATCTAGCAAACTAGTGAACATTCCAATAAAGTTAATTTATTTTTGCTTTGACCTTAAAGTGAATGATATAGCACTAAGGCCCTAGCTTATCATCTAGTTTCTCTTTAACGGAACAAAAATGTGCATCATGCTATACGAGATGACGAAGCACATAATCAGCACCTCCCTTTTCAATATCCTAAATCCATTCTTGAGTACGTTCTACATACCCAAATACTCTTGCCAAAATATCATGGTTCTGCAGCTTTTATGATTATTTTGTAACCTCTCATCAGACTATTTCCTGGACGTGATAAAGATTTTATTACGAATAAAACGGACACAGAGAATGGAAAACTGATGCATCTTATAGAGAACATATTTTACAATGTTCACGCTGTATCCAATAGTCCTGTTGAACTTGGAGCAGTCCTTAGTGGATAAAAATCCTTATAATAAAAGCACTACACATAGTTAAGCATAATAGGATCATCTTGCATAAAAAGCATTAACGGAAAGCCATCCAATATTCATAATAGTCTTTCAGAACTACAGTGAAAAAAAAAAGTGCGTACCGACTTAAAGTACACCTGGACCATGAAAGTAGAATTAAGTCTCTCATATTTGCAAATTTACACATGTTCCTACATAGGCAGACCTACACGGTTCTTCAGTAGAACCCAGATGTCCCTAGCTAGGCTCTGAACACTCCTCATATTGATTTCTTATAGCTACTGATTTTTAGATCAAATATTCATAGGTGTACTTGTAAAATTAAGAATTATCAGCTTTTTTCTGTTACTTGTGTTAGCAGAAATGAGATATCACTCATAAATATTTATTCCTCTATGAACATACTTCCTGTTATTTCACTGGCATATGCTGCTCAACACAGCTCAGTCCTGTGAGGTGAGGTGGTGAGCAGGCCTCAGAGGTTTTCAGCAGTGCTAGCTACCAGGAGCTGCGGTTAATCGCAACCTCTCAGGACTAGACCTATTGGAATTCAGAATCTTGGAAAACAGTCGCAAGATCAGGTTTCCCTTGCTTTATGCTGTACATGAGTTCCTGGAAAATGGCACAACTCAGATTTGCATAAAGGGAACCCACTTTACAATGTAACAAATAGGGATACATTCCAAGGCCTCAACTGAACTGACCCCCAGACCCATTTCTACCACTTTAACAAGGTAAGTTTGGTACTCACCAACAGCAGACAGTACACACAAGCACAGGGCACTATCATAATGGGGATGGAAACTACAGAAACATGTATCACAGATAACGAGCGAGGAGCATAGATCCACACAGGAGACTATATTTTGGTGTATGTCACTTCCACAATGCACCGCACAAAGCAGCTGACTGTGGACTTCCAACACACCAACCGCATAAGAGTGAATTTACCTTGCAAATAAAGAAGTTTTGGTACAAAAAGGATCATCACATAAGAGCGAATTTGCACATGCAGAACCTGCATAAAAGCGAGGGAAACCTGTACATTCACGATGTGTTAAGGCAGTATTTTTGTTCATGGTAGAACAATAAAAGGCATTTGAGTAAGCTCTCTGAATAACAGCTTTGTGATCAGGAAGCTCAACTGCAGAAACTGTGAAACCCTACAGAAGTTCAACAGGAGACATTAATTTGTTTTTCCAAGAAAATAGGAGTTGAGAAACTTGCATTAGTGTTAATTCACTCCATAGAAGCTGTTTGCTTATTTGAACTGAGAGCAAATTTAGTATCAAAGCATGTTTCCTCAACATAAAATGGTCTTTTCAACTTAAAAGGTGCTTTACTGTTTTAATTTTTTTTTGTGCAAGATTTTTCTTTATTTTAAAAAAAAAAAGAAAGAAAAAAAGTCTGGTTTTTGCAAAACGTTAGTTAGGTTCCCATTAAAAACTATTTTTTTTCCTTTTCTGGGGAGGCAGGGGAGGGGGCAGGTGACAGGGCGGGAATTCAGGTTTTAGTGTGCAAACCTGAGAAGAAAAGCAAATGTTCTTTGAAAATTAAGTTGTTCTTTCTTATCAAAAGTTTTCCATAGGAAACAATGAATTTCCCTATTCACCTCTACTATTCATACATAACACTTCCCCAACAGCACTCCATACTAACAGAAGAGTATTACGAAATGGGTAATCATGGGGATGAACAAACTGAAGGAGCTGGTTTCTTACATCTCAATGCAAAAGAGGCCTTTTACTATCTTCAAATATTTGGAAATAGGGCAAAGTATAAAGGTTAGTTTTAAAAGCCTGTTCTGCATACCTCAAGGTATCAGGCAGCTCATGAGTGCCGAGATGCTGGGGCGCATGGAGTGTCCCACAGGAGCATGGGGAGCTCCCCAGTGTGCTTGGCAGCAGACCCAGAAATGGACAAGAAGCACTTCCGGTCCACATCCAGGTCCACCAGGGAGCATGCTGCCCCCACTCCCATTGCTCGGCAACTGGTGCCTACTGGGTATGGGGGGCACCCAAGATCCACTTGCAGCTAAGGGGGTACATGGCCCCCACCCCCAGTGTGCTCCCTGGCAGACCCGAAAGGAAACACTTCCGGGTTTGCCACTGAGCACACGGGGGGGGGAGGGGGGCTGTACTCCTGTGGGACACTCCATCCTCCCCAACATTGCAGTGTTCAAGCTGCGCCTGGTACCTGGAGGTATGTAGAAATAAAATTCAATAGTTGCGTCTATGGCCAAATCACTGATTCTCCAGATCAGCATTGCATCTTCAGATTCGGATTTGGCTGAATCGAATCAGGGACAGGTGATCTGCATCAACTAATTGAATCACTGCCCCTGATTTAGGCCAAATCCAAATCAAATATGGCCCATTTCGCACACCCCTATCAATTAATATTATTTTAACAGTAATGTACTTTCAGAACAAAAATCTACTGACACCATAGTAAGAAATACTTCTGTAACCAAATTATGCAATGTACAGTAAAACTAGGTTGCATCAACTCTGTGAAAACATTCACCTGCAAGACAGTCCAACAAGCAAACAACTGGAGAAGTTACCCAAATTTAGAGGCTACATTGTTAAAATGAAATAAATCACATAAATCTAATGCAAGCCCATTCCCAAGTGTTAAGAAGCTGCGGGTTTTCATGCCTGTAACTACCATAATCTGGCACAAATCCACTGAACATCCAGTCATTCAACCACAATGCTTCAGTGAGTTAGAAACACTATCTGAATACTGAGCGTGTTAAGAACAATTTTGACTAGTGTCAAAAAACACAAACCAAACCAAATAAGAAAATTAAAAAAAACCCCAAAACTCAAGAGGCACGCACAACACATACAGAAAACATTTCCCAGTACAAAAGGTAAATTCTTTCATAAAACACATTCTGTTTCCAATACAGCTATGACTTGGAGAGCAACTAAAAGTTCAAACTTTGTCATTTGTTCCCCAGAACAAAATGTAGTAAATTAATTACTATTCTTAACAAGACTCATTTTATTTTGGTTTTATAAACATAAGGAAAACACTCTCTTTCTCTCTCTAACAATCATCACAATTTTCTTTCAAGAGAATCCATGTATTTTATCAGCATGTTTATTATTTTAGTTTTGGCCCTCCTAAACAATTAAAGTAGTACTCATACCTGAGTTACTTAACTACGTATGCTACAAGCATGCCCACCAGGCTTTTCTATTCTTTATCCAGGAATGATTTCCACTTCTTTTGAAGTTCAACTTTAAAATTACTCTTGCAAAATGAGGTCCTGGTGGTGTATCCTATTTACAATTATCAATAGGTACTGAACACTGCAATCAACCTCACATATGAACCTATAGGTCTCTGCATGCAAATCTTCCAGTGACTTCAGAAAGTGTTCCATGCATGCTAAGTTTGAAAATTTAGATCTAGAACTTACTTATATGAAATAATTTCCTAAAATTAAATTGCACAGCAGAGGGATAAACACAGTATAAGTAATACAGCATAACTAGTCCACATGAAAAGCATACCCTAACTTTTCCCTACACTCAACATAGGGTAACCACTTCACAAACATGTAAACATGAATATGCTGTATTACCACTTTATGAACGTAATCTATATACTCATTAACACTCTAACAGTGATGTCTATCTTGGCAAGAATCCAGCTTAACTTTCAGATCCCAAAACTGAGTTTGCAAAATTGGAATTTAGGGAAAAACTCCTTTTTACTTGTAAAGTCAACATGTCAGACAAGGAGTCATGGAGACCTTGAAGCAACTAAAAATGTAATGCTTTTCATGTATATCAAAATATAATCTGCTTTAACAGGAAGGATTGTGTTTGAAAATCCACAGGCATTTACAAGAAGAGAAATTAGTAAAATACTACCTTCTATCTTTCTGAAGCTTGGACAGAAGTATGGGTTGCATGTTAGGCATCAAAGTTTTCCTTTCATATCTCTGTATGTACTATCCAGTTACTTCAGCAGAAGTTCCATATAATTTATCAGAAGGTGGAAATTTGACTTTGGTAACATCTGCCTGTATCCAGCTTTTACTTTCAACGCACAGATACTTAAGAATATTCTGGAAGACCTGTCTACCAGAAAGTATGATTCAACAACACAAAACTGACTTGGGGGGGTAGAGGGAGGGAGGAGAAATATCTAAAGAACAATTATTAAAATAACAGGGGTGATTCAGGGATGCAGAACACTGGACAAAAAGCAACTCATTTGGGTCATCTCAAAGTTGCCTGTCTTCTGCAACAGTAAGCAACTAGTCATATCTCACTCTCATAAAACAGCTTTGGACTTCTGCTCTGATTGAGAGTCTGTTCCAGAACCTCATTCCTCTGACACTTAGAAACCTTATTTAAATTTCAGCCCATTATTTGTGGCTGGTTGGTAGTCATTTGTTCTTGTGCCAATATTGTGCTTTACTTTGACCGCCCCTATGTACTTATGGCAACAAATCACATCTCCTCTCCAAGCCCTTATTTTGTTAAGCCAAGATATTTTAGTCTCCTCTAAAACAAGTTTAAAACAGGTGACTGTAGTTCTCAAACTATAAACAATAAAGTTTGTAGCAACCTGCTGTTCAATGTAAAAAAATAAATAAATAAAACAAAAGAATGCAACCCATATCATCACTAATTGAACAAATAGCTAATCCTTCTCAAAATATCTAGTTCGCAAACAATACTGCGATGCTCACTAACTCCACAAAAAGCAAAATGTACCATCTTTTGGCATGACAACTAGAAACAAGTATGTGCATAGTTTATTTTGCTTTGACTAGATACATAATAACTGTCATAATTCTGGTTATACTTTCCCCATTAGAGTCAAAGAAACATTCTACACATTACATTATATTTAACACAACTCTATTGTATAGGTGGTCTCCTTACATTTTAAAGGAAGTTCTTTGGAAGAACCTTCATACTGTACAATGTCCACAACAGCAGTAGCACCATTTCTCATTATTTCAGACCTCTCCTTCCAAATATTTCACACCTAACATTTTAAAACACAGCTACTTTCACAAAGCTCTATAAAGAAAAGCAAACAAAATTCAGCTCTTTGCTACTATGGTCTTGTACTTAACTGCTTCTTCCATAACTGAATAATGCTGTGTGTTTTAATGAATATATTATTTTCAAACAGTTTGAATATATTATTTTCAAACTGCATTGCACAGTAAGAGCCAAATGACCAAGAGTAAAAGCAAAATACTGAGAACAATATGATCTAATAAATCCCCTTCCAGCACTATTTAAGACTTTCATTCTATATACAACCCATATGTCTGACTGATAAATAAACTAAAACTTTAAATGTAAATATTGTTTAATCTTAGTTGACTGGAAATTGAATATCAAAAAGGCAAATGCAGATTCATACAACATGTATATTATTATGAACTTACATTTACGTAGCATTTCACGTCCTGGAAAATTCTGAAGGGATTTATAAAATAGTATTTCATTAGGACTACCAGTCTCACAAATGCATCCCCCCTTCGCAGTTGTTTGGAAGTGCTCAGTAGCACTGCACAGGCATTTAGAATAATACACAGCAGCAACAACATTTCTGTCCTACCATACATGGAGAATTTCAGGTGAATAAAAGGTTAAAAAAAAAAAACAAATAAACTATATCAAAGAAAAAAGGTTCATCTGTTTGAAAGCTATGCCACAACATCTTCAGTGACTATGAATGCTGAAACTCCCATTTTTATGACCTTGTCTGAAAGGTGATACTAGGAGGAAGACAAGATTCTCTTATACCATACCAGTACTGATGTCAGTACTGACTGGGAAGAAAGAAATGCCTACAGGTTCTGAATCACAAAACACAATTCCTGCAGCATCCAGATTCTCCTTGGATGTTTTCTAAACAAAAATTGGTGAAGCCATAATAGATCCCCCTATTTACACTGTGAGTCTCTGTTAGCATGGCTACACAGTACAGCTGCTAGTAATGAAAATTCTGTCAATACATTATTAGACAAATTCAAAACACTATCCAGCTATTCATACTATTTCCTATACTCCCTAAAGGCTACATTGAAGCATAGGTGAAAAAATATATTTCTATTCTAAAAATTAAAAAACAGAAAGAAGATGGAAAAAATATTCCAGAAGTCTTTTACAGTAGTTTATTTACAAAGGTAGCATTTCTTGTAGTAAGATGATCACAAGTTTATCATATGGTAGCACCAATATTGTCCATAATGACTCCTTAAGTACTATAAAACAAATGGAAAAAATTAGGAAAGAATTCCTCCTAAAAAACAAGTCCCCTGTGTATGGCTCTCAGGTATAGTCCGATCGAAGTCAGTGGAAGTATCCATTCAAGTAAGGCAAGCCACCAGCTTTCCAGAAGTTTAATAATTACACCATAAATATCTCACTGTACAGTAGATCTTTCTTAGGGTTCAGGAGTTCATGCCTCTGCTTCTGTGCCAGGTCATTAAGGCCATAAATTCTGAAGCACAGGCACATACCTATGTATATTTTATTAATTAAGCTTTCAAAGAAAGTGTACTTTGTAAATTACATCAAATACCCTCCATCCTATGCTGCATATTTTCAAAATCAAAACCATTAATATGACACCAACTCATATGGCATCAAGGTATACATACTCTACAGCCAAATCCAAAACCCACTGAAGTCAATAGAAAAACACTAGTTAATGACAGGAACATTTGGATCAGGCCAATGATGTTTGGATGGAACTACTTACATATTTAACTTTGGTCAAGAATTTAGGTACCCTCCTGAACAAGGGTTTAAATAGTGCACAAACATGGTTTTCATATTTTTGTTGTTGTAATGGTGATTGTTATCATAAAGAAAAGAACACATGCACATAAACAAAAGGTGCTTTTGAATATGCATATTTTCCTTCTGTTTCTCATTAATTTACAGCTGATCTTACCAAGTGACATCCTATGGATATTATTCATTGTACAAATCCAATGACCTGATGCTATTTACATTGGTGTCAGCCCAGGACAGTACTACCAAGTTAATGAAGTTCTGGATTCACTAATGCAATTCAGATCAAGATTTAGAAGGAAAACAAGCTTCTCATTTTCTTGTCCTGTTTTAAACTATATATTTTAAAAGCATTACAGCATAACATTAAGGACCTTGACAGTACTTTATTACAAACCTGGCTCATATTACTGGGCATCTTTACGAAAAAGACCAGAGAGAGACCAGAGATGATTTGGGTTACAATTTAACAAAACACAATTTGACGAGGAAGTCGAATTATGTTGTTGAAACTGGCTATCAAGAAACAATGGAGGTAATTACAGGGGGAATTCTAACCATTCGATGCATTATGAGAAATTATTGAGTTTAAAATTAGCTGCTGAAAAATGCAATGATTTTTCAACAGCTTAGAGCATGGATATTTTTACACACACAAACACACAATCATAAATTGATCAGCTCAAAATACTTGATTTTAATAAATATAGTCTATCAGATTTAATATGACTTCTGAACCCTACAATACACACAACTTTGCTTACCAAGCCACTTCATTTTGTGATCTTCAAAGCCATCAAATTTGTACAAACAAGAATAATTCTAACTGTATCTTATAGCACAAAAGCCCCAGGGATCATTAACTACATTATAATTATTTGATATAATGACACATTTATTATCAAATCAGATGCATGTAAGATAAAATGAGCCAAATCCTTAGCTGGTGCTAACTGAAAACGCTTCATTGCCCGATTTCTAGATATAAAAGACTATCTGCATTTCATAACTGAAGAAATGTGTATACTTACAATGCTCATACACCCATGCACTTGCCCACATATTAATTTAGTGAAAAAAAATTATATATCATCATTTTAAAGCAACACTTTTAATACTTGACTTGTTGTACTGGAACTAATGGCATTATCTGAACACTGGTATAACTAAAGGATTACTGAAGGAAATTTAAGAACAGATCAAGGATTTACTACCTCAAAGGAAAGGTCATTGAAAGATCGTATTACCAAAGCCTTCATATTCCAAGCTGTCTTAGAAAGGAAGGAGGTGGACTTCCTTTAAAAAACACTTTACAATTTGGTCATCACTGAAAATTCCCACTCACAGAAACATTTTTGTTAACTAAACAAAAGATTCCCACAAGATAAAAAAAAAATATCTATTCAAACATTTCAGAATATTCAGTGCTGTCCTTCTATCACTTTATCCAGGAATTGGAGGAGGTTCCTTTTCTTGGGAATTGCTGCTTCTTCATTTTCTAGGGCAGCTGCAAGCTAATCAAAACATTCCTGTTCTCCAAATACAAAAATGGTAAGTTTTTGGTAAACAATGTTTCTTTATTATCCATCCTCAAGACGCCACCCGTGGGGAAAGAATCACTCTCGCAGTTACTTGTATGCATCCCAAGGAAGGGTTTTCCAATCAATTATTCTGTACCAGAGTTTCTAAAATATTCCTTGTTGGCTTGCAGTCCACTTCCTCTTGTGTGCATGTGTGTGTTCATGTACATGTGGAGGGAGGCTCATGATATTTGATTTTTATTCTGTTGCTCTGTAAAATTGTAACAAGAAGAAAAGAAAATATTCTAGGCTACCAGCATGTACCTAGTTGACTTGAGGCAACTAGATGCTGAAGTCTGGGACAAAATCCTAGCACCAGTAAATTCAAAGGCAAAACCCCAGTGAATTCAGTAGAGATTTTGTACCTAGTTTCTAACTCAAAAGCAGAGGAAGAAAGAAGTCCACAAACAGACTGTACAACACACCTGGCCTCTCTGTTGAAGAAAGTTCCTAAGAGAGGAACTGGCGGAAGACACATTTTTATCCTTGCTCAAATGCTCTTCCTACTACTCTACATGCTTGTGGGTTTGGTTTTTATTTAAAATAGCTAACCCGCAACAAATAGGTCTCCTATTCCAACTTCATTAGAGAAAAAGAGTATAACGAGACAAGCTAGCTAGAGAATGATCTAGAACCCATTCCAATAAACATTTTTGGACACTAAGGTCTTGAAAGACTACTTTCATTCACTGTAAGGCAGTGTCTGTGGACACCGGTAAAGACTAATGTAGCCTGCCTTGCTCTGATCCTGTATTTCTACACACGTCAAAAATACAAATAGTAAATTGGCTTTTTTTTCCTTTGCTAATTAAAGTTGAGCCCTTATACACTGTATACACTATAAAAATGTTTGTAGCTGCAATTTAATAGTATTGCCAGTGAAAAGGAACTTGTTCCTTTGTGGTGAAAGTTAAGAATGGAAGTATCTGGTCGTCTTAGCTAATTATGACATAGATCAGTGCTTAAGTTAGTTTTTTTGCTATCGTTTTCTTGTACTCAGCTGCTTAGGTTCAAACTGTTCTGACAACCTAAAAGGCAATGTTACCGTTTCCTTTCCCTTCTAACATGCCCTTTCCTTTCCATCACCACTTTCCAAAGAAATATTTTCAATCATGCTTCTTTAAAACCACTGCAACTGTACTGCTAGAAATCCAAATCTTGAGCGTAGGCTTTTAGCATGTCTAAAGCAAATGAACCCCGTGATCATTGCTGGGATTATTTTGATCCCCTTCTTACTCCCCTGCACATAAGACAGGGTACTACTGTCTCAAAACAAAAAACAAAAAAACAAACACACAGAAGAAAAACCCACCACTTGTTCTGATGCGAATGTTTGCTACAGAATCCTTCAAACGGATTGTTTATAGGATAAATTCCATGAGACTGTATGAAGCAGCCTCTCGAATTTGATGAAGCATTTAAAGAAATGTTGAAGTTTACTCCAAGGAAATGAAAACAAAATTGCTCTAAGTCTTTTGCCTCGACAATGTTTTTTTGTTCCAGAAATCCCCATCACATTTTTTGTTTTTCCCTTCTCCCCTAACAACCTGAATGGAGATCTCTTCTTAGAGAGTTGCCCCTCCTGCTCCTATTCACCATTCACTGCAGCAGATCAAGACTGCCTGCTCCTTCCACTCCCTGTTTTTCTGATTTCATTTGCTTGCTCTATAAAACGGCAGTTGTCTGTTAAGTTGACACTGATGCCAACTTTCTCAGGTGCAATGCTACATAAGCAGTCCCCTCACATACAGATACACTCCCATCCCCACACCGGAGGGGGATGGGGGGGCACTGCTAAGAGCTCAGATTCAAACACCCTCCATGGTATTTGGAGATTTCACTTCGCTGATTAACCTCTGCATTTGCAGGACAGCCTGGGAACACGAGGCAACCCTCTCCCACGGCAGTCAGAAAACGTGCGCGTGACTGCACGGCACTAAGCCGATCAACATTTGTGCATCTTACAATGCAACGTATAACAAGGCCCTCTGCCAACTTGCTTTCTGCCAGACACCGCAACCCCCATGTGTAGCCACCCTGCACCTAGCTGGATCAATATGAAGGCTGAAGCTTCTGTGTACGGCTATGCTGAAAATCCTCCGGACTGTTTCTGAATTGCTAATTGCAATAGCTCCAGCACTCGCTCGGAGATGGTGAAAGCTCAGAGGCATTTCTGTAGAGCTCGAGAGCACCTAGTGGGGCTTTGCTACCCACCACTTCTTAAGCAAAATGTCAGATATGCCCAGAGCTCTAGACAGGACTGCAATTAAGCAGGGATTTGCAGTGCTACTGCCCCCTGCCTACCCCCCACCCCACAGCGCTTGCTCGCTTGGTTTTTAAGTGCAACAGTTCGCACAGTCACCTTTGCAGTGAACATGTCAGAGCTTTCTGCCTCGGTGACGGCTCCTAACAGCCCACTGTGTGCGTGTGTGCGCGTGTGCATGTGTGCACTAGCTAATCTGCATCTGATTATGTCACTCCAGCTCCTCTGGCTTGGGGGAGGAGGAAGCTGGAGAAATGAAGGCTTCACATCCCAAATGTCAAGCTGTGCTTGAAGAATGATAGAAGACAGGCTTGCTCTCTTTCTCCCTCCCTCTCCTGAATGCATGCAGCCAGATAGCAAGGAGCCAGAGCACCTGAATGGAGTTCTGCCACCCCCTGCTGGCAGAAAGGGAGTAAGGGGGGGAATGCCTGGACTTTAACCCAGCAGCAGTTCAGACCCCTTCACTTCACTGAAAGATTTTTTTTTCCTCCAGCTTCCCTCCCTAAAAAAAGCAGCGTCTGCAACACACAACACGCCACACACGCATGCACATACACACAGGCACGCCCATGGCCCTCTCCCCATTCTGAAAATTAGCTTAGTGATTTAAGATATGCTTTGGAGATGCTGGGAGTTGCAATCCCAGTTCAGCCCGAATGGCAAAAAACTTGCCTGAACAGTTTGAAACACTGCAGTTCATTCATTTACTACACAAAGGGGCCCTGTCCATGTGTGACATCCACAGGCACTGCCTCTGCCCTGCAACTCCCCCGCCCCTGCAACTACAGAAGCTGAACTCCTGAAGTCATCCTCTAGGTAATACACCCACCACAGCCAATCTCGATTTCAGGGAGTGTGGCTCCCAGCATGTATGGGCATGATGTACAGAGGAAGATGAAAGCCAGCAGTTCGTACAGGTGTAACCTAAAGGTGATTTTGTTCTCTCCGTACCTGCCTCTTCAGACTTTTTTTTTTTTTACATGAATAAAATAAAGACAGCATATACACACACACAGATGCAGGCTACTAGCTGCAAACACCCATATGCACTCCCACCATCCAGAACGACCCCGCTTCACCATGACCAACCATCCACTCCTATAGTCCCCAACTGCCTGAAACGAACACAGTTCTCCTCCACTTCTAATGACGGAAGCAGAGAGACCTTGACAGACGAATTTCAAGTATGACAGATCAGTGACAACAGGGGGGACTCCCCCCACCACCTCTTCGCCCCAAATCCCAAACAAACCCCAGAGGGACCAAACACAAACCAGATCTGTCTGCCCCTGCTTCCCAAATCTGGGCTGCAAATAAATAAAGGTTCTTCCAACAACAACACATCACACGCACACTCCCACACTACATTTATTTAAAATATTTTTAAAAAATGATAGCCCATGCAAAGCAGGTAAGTGCACTTAGCATCTTTCAGTCTACATTTGCATGTACGTGTACGTATACATGTGCATGTATGTGTATACACACACACAAAAATCCAAAGAAAAAATATGACTATGCAAAGCAGCTGAGTGTACCTAGCATCTTCCAGTCCGCATTGTGTATACATGTATGTCTACATGTATACATGTGTACGTATGCATATGTGCATGTATACGTGTGTACACACACCCATAAAAATCCAAAGAAAAAAGATGATTGCCCATGCAAACCAGCTAAGTGCACTTAGTAAATTCCAATCTATGTATATACATGTGTGTATATGTGCATGCGTGTATACATGTGTACATATATGTACATATATATGCATGTACGTGTGTGTATACACACACACACCCCCATGCACACACATTTAAAAAAAAAATTCAAAGAAAAAAGACAACCCATGCAAAGGAGCTAAGTGCACTTAGCATCTTGCTGTTTATATAGATGTGCATACACACACACACACTCTCCAAGGCACAGAAAGCCCCTGAAATGGGAAAGAAGAGAGGAGGACGAGAAATACATCAATCGATACCGATCTCTCTCCAGATAGACCGATAGAGATCTCTCTCCACCTGCCCCTACGCATCGCTCCCTCCAGCCCCCAGGTAGCTGGTCCGCACCTCTGTCCACCCCTGCCCTCCCCTCCCCGCACCAGGGGCTTCCTACGTCGGATCCAAAGCAGACAAGGCACGAAGTTTTGACGGGTCGCTCCTGCTGCCAGTCCCCTGGGCTCGCCCCCTGCCCCGGAGCGCAGCGTTGCCTACCCCGACGCCCCGGCCCGCGTGCCCCGCGCCGCCGCGGAGCAGGAGGCGGCGCGAAGATGCCCCCGAGCCCGGCGGGGACGCAGCCGCGCTCCTACCTTGCCCGCCGCCCAGGAGCAATCCGAGCAGGCAGAGAGGCAGGAGGCGGCTCATGGTGGGAGCTCGCCCGGGCGGACACTTCCCAAGTTAGCGGTGGCCGAGCGCCGGGCAACCCGCTTTGCCGCCTCCCACCCGCCTGCCCCAGCCACGAGCGCCACTCGCCAAGTGCGGCCGCGCCGCCCGCGCCGCACTATATCAAGGCGGCAGCGGAGGCGGCGGCGAGCGGGTATCCTTCCGCGCGAGCACTCGCACGCGGCCGCAGCACCCGGCTGCTGCGGAGGAGCGCGGGGCGGGATTCCTCCGCCGCTGCTGCTCTGAGGGGATGCGAGGGGCTGCGCCCCGCGAGGGGACGCGGGCCAGACCCCTGGCCTGCGCGCCGGGGGGGGTCAGGGGGCTCTTGTGTGTGTGCGTGCATAAGGGAGCACTGCTTCTTTGGACCTGGTTATGTATCAGAAAAGGAAAGGGAGGGGGAACCTCTGTTTTGCCACCCTAATATAATACTATACCTCATCCAGCCGGGCTGGTACCGGAGGACCTTGCTGGAGCTGGAAGGGATGTATTATTCCCCCCGCCGCCCCACCCCCCTGCAAGAAGAAGTGTTTATCTCCCCCCACGGAGACATTTTTTTTATTCCTCCCACCCCAGAAGGGGACCTGAATTATTTTTTATTAACCAGCCTGACTTTTGAAGAGGTGAAATAATCTCTTACCCTCCCCCCACAAGAGGTTTTTATTCCCCCCTGCAAGAGGACCTGGATTTTTGTTTTATTAACCAGCCTAACTTTTGAAGAGGTGAAATAATCTCTTCCCCCCACAAAAATAGTTTTATTCTCCCCCTGCAAGAGGACCTGAATTTTTCTTATTAACCAGCCTGACTTTTGAAGAAGTAAAATCATCTCTTCCCCCTCAAAACAGACTTTTATCTTCCCCCCCCACATACACACACACCAGAAGAGGGGATTTTTTTTATTAACCAGCCTGACTTTTGAAGAGGTGCAATCATCTCTTCCCTGCCCCAAGAGATTTTTATCCCCACTCCCTACAAGAGGACCTAGATAATTTTTTATTAAGCAGCCTGACTTTTGAAGAAGTGAGATAATCTCTTCCCCGCCCCCTCAAGTCCTCCTGGGTCTGAGATGCTTCAGCAGTAAACTTGTCACCTTCCCACCTGTGCCACATGCGCCAGAAGACAGCAAAAGCAGATATGTGGTGACAAGGAGCTTGTTCTGTGCCCCTAGCAAAAGACTCGGGTGTTATTTCTGCATGGTGCCCTTGTAATGTTTCCCGTTGTTTGTTCTTCCAGGTCTTTTGACTGAGGGGGAAATCAGTGCACAGACATTCAGTAATGAGATAACATGAGAGTACCCTCCCCTTGACACCTGCTGAGAGAGTCCTAAGAATCCTGATGTGTGGGAAGGGGAGATGATATCATTAGCGCAAACTTGCTGAGCGAAGCAAGATATGTATGGCTAACCCTCAGTAGATGGTATCTTAGAAATGTATACAGATAATCCTAATAAGGGAGGGGCAGGGGGGAAGGAGGGCACAGAAAATTAGGACTGGAAGGGACCCCCAGAAGTTATCTAATCAAGTTGCTTTCAACATTTTTTGTACAAGGACTCATTTGTAAACATCAATGGCCAGTTCTGACCCAGTGCCTCTCACTCCCAACTCGCTTCCCCCCTACTCCAAGGCCCTAGCCCCACATTCTGGGGCAGAGGGTGAGTGTGTGGGGCCCCAAGTAGCCCTTTGCAAGCTGGAACTCTGCCAGTCTGCAAGGGAAAAGCCGTGGTTTCCCACATTTTTTGCCTTTAAAGGAGAATCCATTTTTAAAGTTTGTTGATACATTTATGAAGTTTTTTCGCAAGCCTTTCATATATTCTTGCCACCCACTTTTGGGTCGCCACCCACAAGTTAAGAAACACTGTTCCTAGTCCAAAACCCTGCCCGAGGCAGGATCATAGATTCATAGATGTAGGGTCAGAAGGGACCTAAGTAGATCATCAAGTCCGACCCCCTGCCCTGGGCAGGAGAATATACTGGGCTCATATGACCCCAGCTAGGTAATCGTCAAGCCTCCTCTTAAAGACCCCCAAGGTAAGAGCCAGCAGCACTTCCCTTGGAAGTTGGTTCCAGATCCTAGCTGCCCTGACTGTGAAGTAGTGTCTTCTAATGTCCAGCCTGAAACTACTCTCAAACAACTTATGGCCGTTATTCCTTGTTACTCCGGGAGGTGCACAGGTGAACAGGGTCTCTCCCATTCCCCACTGGCCCCCCCGGTAAGTCTGTAGATGGCCA
>NW_017729032.1:228078722-228079505 GCF_001723915.1 Gavialis gangeticus
CCAGGGGAACCCCATTGCCCACATCCCTCCAGGTTGAATATGACCCATCCACCACCACTGTCTGGGTGCGGCCCTCCAGCCAATTTGTGACTCATCTGACTGTGTAGGCATCAGTGCCACAGTCACCTAGCTTTTTAATGAGAAGGGGGTGGGAGACAGTGTCAAAGGCCTTCCTGAAGTCCAGAAAGACTACATCCACCGCGACACCTGCGTCCAGTGATTTTGTGACCTGATCGTAGAAGGCAATCAGGTTGGTCTGACAGGACCTGCCCCTAATGAACCCATGCTGGTTGCCCCTGAGCATCATCCCCCCTGCCAGTCCTTCCCAGATGTGCTCCTGCATAATCTTCTCCTGGATCATCCCTCTCCAAACCATCCCATGCAAGCCAGGCCAGGTGGTTTATTTTTTTACAACATAAGTCAGAGGTGGTGGTTTTCCAAGGCCACTCCATACTTAAACAAGCATCTTCATATGTAACAGCAGAGAGAGTGGCAAAGTGACACGTGAAAGCTCCAGCAAAGCCTTTTAGGTTAGGACCAAGGCTTAGATTCATTCATGTCAAAGAAAAGACTCCCAGTGATTGGAACAGTCATTTAGGCCCTGAAGGAGGAAACAACTTCAGGACATGCTACATACACGTTTAGGTGCCTTCAAGGATGCTCTCCCTGTTAGTCTTAGTGTGCAGCTACAAAAATAGACAATAGTGATAAAATAAGATGGGAAGACAATGAACTAATTCACTAGTGAAAATTTACAAGAAAGGGAAATAAAAACATTACTGT
>NW_017729032.1:228084505-228086808 GCF_001723915.1 Gavialis gangeticus
GTGTGCAGCTACAAAAATAGACAATAGTGATAAAATAAGATGGGAAGACAATGAACTAGTGAAAATTTACAAGAAAGGGAAATAAAAACACTACTGTACAAGTCAAGAAAACCTTTACATGGAATACACTGGATGTCATTGCCATATTAGTTTTAGCTTTGGGATTGATATCATTTTGAAACATTATCATCCAACAGCACCTTGATGCATAACAAAACTTCAGTTGTTAGGAGGGAAGAAAAACAGTAATAAAAAGAATTAAAAGCCACCAAGCCAACGGTTACATATGCGTGTACCTTAACTTCCTTACAATTCATTTAAAGAAATTGATTAGAGTAAGATACCAGAGACATTAAACACAGAGCTTGTCATCTTAATGTTCAGTAAATTTAAGAAATCAGAAAAATCAAATATATAACAGGAGTGACCAACCTGCAGCATGTGTGCCACAAATGTCATGGGCAGCGTCTGTGAGTGGCAAACAGCAGATCAGGAGGAAACGGGGAACGCTGCAGCCAAACAAAGGGTTGGCTCTCACTAATATATTCATAATAACTATTTACTAAGTTTTACAGTAATGAAAAAAATACTCCAAGAGGAAGTAGGAGGTCCATGAGCACAAATTATCTAAATTTAAAGAAAAATCAGAACCTGAATTTTCCTACTTAGAACTATAAACTCAAAAGAAGCAAGGTTCATTTTGTGGGGAGGAGTTTGTTCAGTGATGTCGTATGGGCAGTGTGAAAGAGTTTACTGTTCTTTTTCCATTTAACTGGCATTATTTCTAAGTACGACCTGTTTTCTCTGACCCTTTTACTAAAATACAATTGCCTGAAGCAGTGGAGAGTAGCTTAAATACTGACCATCCCAGAGGTATACGGATTAGGGAAAGCCATTTTCTATAACTGAAGAAAGATCTTCAATTGAGTGTAAAATGTGACAGAATAATCACTCTTAGAACTTACAAATATAGACTAGAAAGAAATATCAAAATTGATTATTCCTTCTACATCCCCACTTATGTGGTGACGGGTGTCCATGGCAGCACATGAAATGAACAGAAAACATGGATTTCAAAGCACTGAAAAATCCCAGTTCAACACCAAAAAACACCTGCAGTATCTGTCATTCCTTAAATAAAACACGCTTTTCTTCCAGGAAAATTATACATACTGACGTAGCTTCATTTGGAACTGTAATGACCATATCTAGTTTGGAAACCAAGGATCCAAATTGTTGGATAAGTGCATAGTTAGAAAAGGAATGTATTCATCATTATAGCCAAATATTTAAAAGAAGGGCAGCAATGCAACCACAATGACCAAATATGAAACTGTCATCAGCTACTGCAGCTCTAATCTGACACACGAAGAAATTGATGTTGTTGGGTCAACAGTATGTAAAAAGCATACCACCAGCCACCACAAAGAATTAATGAGAAAAGGTCTGGAAAGCAAAAAACTGTGTCATCATTTGGGTGTAACCACTATTCAACATATACCTTACATCTTGTCGGATAATTCTGATTTACAGCACAATTAAATATTTCTTGTTTGAAATGTTCTAAAGCAGGAGTGTCAAACACAGTGCCCATGGGCTGGATCCAGACTGGGGAGCCTGTCTATCTGGCCTGCTGGGCTAGTGCCAAACCACCGGAAGTTAGAGGGTATGATCTGCAGCAGAATTTGGGGCCTGTTGGCCCTACTGACCATGGCTGGTGGTGACGGTTGCACCTCCTGAGACCTTTCATCAAGTCTGGACCCACTGTCCCCCTCCCTGCATGTGAAATTTCTGCCTCTGCAGTGACTCAGTACCCCAGCTCTAGCTCATGAGAAGCCTCGTGGTTGAGGTCCAGGCTGAGGCCTCGGTGAGTTTAATACCACTCTTCTAAAGCAACAAGGAAAATCAGTATACCTCAAGTTTGATTATTGTGCTTATCATTCACAATTTTAAGTCTGCTAGATGCTTCATTATCAAGTCAGCAAGGAAAATATGGGAAAAATATCTTGAGTTTAAGTTTACCAGTCTTACCCATCCTTACCCTTTGTCCTCAAGTACCATTAACGTCAATAAGACTGTTGGTAAAGCTACTAGTCAGCATATATAAGCATGTAAGGATGCAAGACCGTTTCAGGCTGGACATAAGGAAGAATTTCTTTACTGTCTGAGCCCCCAAGGTCTGGAACAGCCTGCCATCAGAGGTGGTTCAAACATCTACATTGAACACCTTCAAGAGTAAACTGGATGCTTATCTTGCTGGGATCCTATGACCCCAGCTGACTTCCTGCCCTTCGGGTGGGGGG
>NW_017729032.1:228091808-228093992 GCF_001723915.1 Gavialis gangeticus
GGGGGCTGGACTTGATGATCTTCCCAGGTCCCTTCCAGCCCTAAAAAAAAAAAAGTCAGACCTGGGCCCAGAGACAGGTACATATGTTATAAGCTGTGAAATCTGCCAAAACTAGCAGACACACAATATCAGCTGAGTACCAGTCCCTTTATTTTTAAGTTTTTTGAGACAGAGACCTTGTTTGTAAAGATCTTCATGCAGTTTTGTTGTTGTCTGGATGTTATGTTGAGATATGTATTTTAACTATTGGTATTTGATAAAAAACATTAAATGGAAGTATAAGTAAATAAAAAATCCCTTACATTATGTTAATAATGTTCTTGTATAAATTGATATTGAAATATGAGGTTTCATGTCACATTCTACCTCATGAAAAAACAATCTGGTTTTCTGTAGATGTCTTCTACACCCTGAAATTTTCATGAAGCACCTTTAAAAACATGCCTTTGAGGAACACATGATCATTGTTGACAAGGATTCCAACAGACATAATAGCTTTTATAATGGTAAAGATCTTTCTAGAGAGGGGGAAAATGGTTAACAAGTCAACATGTCCAAAGAAACTTTCCTAACGCTTCACTAAATGAGAATGAAGTAAACTTAAAAAAGAAAAAAAAAATAAGTACCTTGTCTTGGTAGGCAATTGCTTTCTTCAAAAATTTTGACTAATTTTCTGAGGTGCTCAGGAACCGAATTGCTGATCTTCAAAGTGAGTAATTATTCCAAATAGGATGCTTTCTTATGAACATTGAAAACACAATTAAAGCTGTACTAAGATAAATTATACAACAGTGAACAACAGCATTATAGTGGTGAGGAAACGATGCACAATAAACAAAAGATAGTTTCATAAATGTTTGCACTACTATTATGTTTGAGGTTCTTAACAACTTATAAAGATTTTCATAAAGATCTAAAATCGCAGTAATTTAGATTAAATTTTTATGGGTAACAGTCACTTAAAATAAAAACATTGTTTTTCCCTATATTTAAAGTGTCCTTAAATAAAGAATTCCCCTTTTCAGACATAGAAACCTCAATGATCTGGATTTAGATGCATACAAAGATGACCTGGCTGCTGATAAGGAGACCACTTGCCTGTCTTGCTCCTGCTAGAGAAGATGAAGTCCACCATATGGGGGATAAAATAATCTTGGTCCAGTTAAAGATAATTACTGAATATGTAGCAATACTGAGAGTTTGGTTGTAACCATTAATTTGGTTACAATACAAAACGCAACACTCACAAAAGAATCAATAAGCCTTATTTATATGGCAAAAAATTACTTTACTTAGTCAAATGTAGAAACGTGGCTCAGAACCAAAAGAAGGTATTGTTTAGTTTGTATGCGACTAATCATGCACATGATTCTTCAGGAGCAGAGTCACTCAAATAATTACGGCTAAAGAAATACATACTTTCCCAGCTACTATAATCTTACTGGACGCTTGCCAACAGGAGCCCCGCATGGTAGGGGTGGAGGGAGAGGAACTGTGGTACTAAACTAAACTGTGCTGGGTTGGGGGAACCTGGGGAGTTCATATAGCCCCCATGGAAAGGTCACCCCAGGCACTGAGGAGTTGGAACACCCTAAGCAAAATAATTAGGTTATTTAACTCTATTTTCCTTGTTTTAGGAATCGCCTGATAACCTCTCATTACTCCTACTTAATATCCATCCTCCATTCCTTTACGTGAAAGTTTTCATGTATATGCAGATTAAAAAAATATTTTCCATTGTTTAGTTTATCCTGTTTCTGCTTCTTTCCCAACTTCAAATCTTTCCCATTCTACACAGAAATTAATCTAAGACCCTGCATCCCAGGCTGAAGGGAGGTCTCTGTGTTTTACTTAGTGGGTGGCCGAGGGGCCCAGGCACAGACTTAGAAGCCCTCACCTCTAGGTCTCCTTTATCTGCTGGTTTGTGCCCTGGGCCAGTATTACCCAAACTC
This sequence comes from Gavialis gangeticus, assembly GCF_001723915.1. Classification (NCBI taxonomy): domain Eukaryota; kingdom Metazoa; phylum Chordata; order Crocodylia; family Gavialidae; genus Gavialis; species Gavialis gangeticus. The sequence continues at coordinate 228,093,761 of NW_017729032.1, forward strand.
AGTGGGCACTCTTGTGCCCCCTATGGGTCCCCTCTGCCTACTCATTTAGTTGGTAGGGAGATCAGCCTGAAGGTAAATGACAGGGCTGCAATAGCAGGATGCAAGACCAGCCATCAGTACAGCTCTGGAGGGTTGGGGAGGCAGCTGGCAGCTTGGTGTCATGGATAGGATACAGAGAAGGGCAAGGGAGGTGGCTGTAGGACAGCAGGTAGAGTGGGGTGTGAGAGTGTCC
>NW_017729032.1:228094003-228097734 GCF_001723915.1 Gavialis gangeticus
TTCCATTGTTTAGTTTATCCTGTTTCTGCTTCTTTCCCAGACCATGAAGGGCTATACAGCTGGTCCAATAAAAGAATGCATAAAAATCCTTGCTGCTCTTTCACAACTACTGTTAGGTATTAATTTCTCTCTCCACTTGTCAAATTCAGCCCTCAGAATGAGTTTATCCATGTATTTGTGAACTCCAGGCTTGGTTGTTAAACACAGGAATTAAATCCCCAACTATAAAAGGTTCCAAGTGATTCAGGGGCAGCTGCTTGCTTATTCCTCAACTACATTGCTGTGGTATTCCACTTTTGTTTATTTGTTTGTTTTTACTTTCTACTGGATAGAGTAAATATTCAAGATTTTGGACAAAAATTCAAAGCCCTCCATTCAATGTTTTAAATTTCAGTTTCTGTAGTCCAGGACTATCTTTTTTATAACTTTCTTGAGAGCATATTTATGTTGCAACCACAGTATGCACGGTACCTTACATTACTAGAAATAACTTATAACTTTTGCATTACTTCATATACCTTATAACTTCCTATGACTGCTCTTTGCCACTGTCCTAAAGGAACAGTCAACTTCAAGAACAAAACCAGGATAAGGGGGACACAAGATTTTCTCAACAACAATTCTGTGGCTGTGGAATGCATTCTCAGAATTACTATGAAAAGCCTATGCTTCTTTTAATAATCAAGACTATAAAAATGTGATACAAACCAAGAACAAAGCGATAGGTGATAAGTAAGGGGAGCATGGGGGGGCACGTGCCCCCGCTGAGATTGGCCACCGCTGAAGCTACCACCAGCTTCTGTGGGTGGTTGCCACTTGCCACCCACTCTCCCCCCTCACCACCAACACAGCCAGTGGCATCTGCAGGAGGTCCCCACTTGCTGCTGCCAACACCAACACTAGCAGTTATGGGCAGTCCCCACTCACCACCATGATGCCTCCCCAGTCTCAGGAGGTACCAGTCATTCATGAACAAAGCAATGTGTTTCCTTCAGAACTCAAGAACCAGGTGTAGTCAGGCAAGAAGATTTACCTAAGTCTTTTGGAAGGCATTCCTACAACATGCGACAAGGCAAGATCCAAATACTCAGGGAGTGCATCTACACATGCACTTTAGTGTGGAGTCGACTAATTAGCTCTGCAGTAAAGCTTCACCATCTACACATGCACTGGTATTAGGGCACAGTAAACTAATTAATTACTCTGTAAGAGACCAGGTTGGTTTGTCAGCTCTGCCCATAGCCAGTTTATATGGCCATATGGCTCTCTCATGCTGTATAATGCTATTTATAACATGGTAAGTAATTTTGCACCCATTGTGTAAAATTATGAAAAGCACTTCTCTCCTTAACTAGAGCCAGTGGATTTATCTGCTAGATTTTTTTTTCTGATTTTACGTAAATAATGAACTTTTTATAAAAATGTAAATATCAGTTGAATTAGCAAATGTCAAGGTGTTCTGACTACTATACTGAGAAAATCTGAAAATCTCTTACTCTGTACAGCAAATCTGCATTACCTAATGTACTTTTCTTGGGAAAATAGTCTTTTTCCTAGCATATACATCACTTTGCAGAGCTCATTTCAGTACTCTTAAAAATATTTTCCCCTTCCTTATGGCAATTTTGATACATAAAGAATGGTAACCATGTATAACTACATCTTTAAGAGCAGCAAGAACTTTTCTGTCAAGCAAGAACTCACTCAAATAATGAATTAAAATAATGGAAACACTGAAAGTGGCTAAAATACTAAGAAAAAAATTCTATACCTTGATTTTTTTCAAAATACTCTGAAAGGGAGAAGTTTATAAACTTTGGAGGCGGGGTGGACACATTATTAAGACTAAATATCAAAGGACGAGTTCTTGTTTCTTAAATTAATCAAACTTCAGCTGCTGATTTCAATCAAGCTAGCATTTCACCCATAGTATTTTACTTGTTTCTTAGCAAACATTATTTTTATTTTTGACTTCGTAATTTTGGGAGGGGAGGATTGGTTTTGGTTTTATAATATTTATCATGCTACTTGATGCCAGGGCTTCAAGACCATAAGAAAATCCAGATAGAAAGCAAATTCATTATAAGGCTTTGAAAACTGCTCTGTATACAGTGGAATTTGGTTAGCCCACTATGACTCTTGCACTCTGCTGATTTAAGCATTTGGCCACAAAAAAACAAAAAAATCCAACTATACAACAAGAGTGATGCAGAGCCACAATTCCAGTTTTCAAGATCATTTTTTAAGTAAAATCTATACACAGTTTGAATTAATTCTACCAAAAAGCAGGTAGAAACAGAAAAATTCCCATCTACATCCACATTAAACTGAAGCTATCTTCTTGGAACCATATTCTATAAAGGAGTTCAGACAAAAAGATTTAACTTTACTTGTAGTAGTAATCCCCCTTATAATACATAGGGCAGTAGCTTCTGTATTATAAATGTTTTCTTAAACAAATTCTTTGCCATCTAGATATTTAAAAAAATCTTACAACATTCATTGTTAATGTATAATGCTACAGTACATTTATGTTATTCTAGAAGAAGTGAGCTTTTCAGAGAGAGTGCAAGCTAGGAAACCTTGTTTCCCAACAACTGTGCCAATAACACTGATGAAATCATCAGTTATGTTTTTGACAAACAAGAAAAATCAACATACTGTATGTATTGCTTGTACTTCATAAAAAGAAATGGAAGAGGAGGGCAGAAATCAATATTTGCCAACTGGAAAAGGCAAGTTAGAAAGTGGAAAGTATTATACAGGGCACTAATGGAAAAATAATAATAATACAAATAAAATAGTATAATTTCCCAAGATCCTTTAGGCCTGGAAATTCACCAACACTAAGTTAAGCTAGGACTGGGCCAGCCACCTCTAAAAGAGGAGATGAATCTAAAAATGAGAAAAATCTAAGGAATGGGTATGAAAGTAAGGAATTGTATTTTTACAGCATTATCTCTCTAACCCATAGGCATCACATTGGAACATAGTAGAGCAAGATAAAATTTTATCTACTTGTGGAAATACCCTGAGTAGGTCAAGGAACCTTGTAAGCAAGTTATTTAATCTGCTGGCTTTTACAGGCAGGTTTGCCCCCTGAGGAGATCCATAGCCTTCCAATAATATAGTCCTTAAATCACACCCAAATAAACAAATTAAGCCAACAAATACAAAACCCTTCTACACCTTCCCAGACACTCAAGGAGGACCTCTTTTGGCTTTGCCTCCTAGCCTTGCACCTTCTACAACAAGCAGTTAAACTCACAACTTGTTTCCTTCCCTCTGTCTTTGCTTTTCTGGGGCTTTTTGTAGTTGGAGGCTTGTAGTAGGATACTACAAGCCTCTGGGTATGTCTCTACATGCAGGAGCGTGCATTTGCTGTTGCAAACATAGCAGCAGCACAAATTTGTGCTTCTGCTTTCTACTGCTGTGCATACCCCTGTTGGAAGTCAATTGTCATAGTGCGCTGTGACCAGTGGGGTCCCCCAAGGCTCTGTCCTTGGGCCTATACTTTTTAACATCTTCATCAATGATGTAGACATTGGTGTTAAAAGAGGACTGGCCAAGTTCACCGACAACACCAAACTCTGGGGTAAAGCATCCACACCTGAGGACAAGAGGGTGATCCAGGCTGACCTTGACAGGCTCAAGAAATGGGCAGATGAGAACCTGATAGTGTTTAACACCGAAAAATGCAAGGTTCTCCACCTTGGGAGGAAAAACCTGCA
>NW_017729032.1:228102734-228107196 GCF_001723915.1 Gavialis gangeticus
CTTGACAGGCTCATGAAATGGGCAGATGAGAACCTGATGGTGTTTAAGACCGGAAAATGCAAGGTTCTCCACCTTGGGAGGAAAAACCTGCAGCATCCTTATAGGCTATGTAGGCTTATAGTGCTATGCTGGTTAGCACCACAGATGAAAGGGACTTGGAGGTCATGACAGACCACAAGATGAACATAAGCCTTCAATGTGATGCTGCAGCTAGTAAAGAGAGCAAAATCCTGGCTTGCACCCAAAGATGCTTCTCAAGTAAATCCTGGAACGTCATTGTCCCATTGTACTTGGCCTTGGTGAGGCCGCAGCTGGAGTACTGCATCCAGTTTTGGGCTCCACAATTCAAAAAGGATGTGGAGACGCTTGAGAGAGTGCAGAGGAGAGCACACGCATGATCAGAAGTCAGGAAAATAGACCATATGATGAGTGGCTGAGAACTATGGGACTCTTCAGCCTGAAAGCTCAGGGGTGATCTGGTGGCCACCTATAAGTTTATCAGGCATGTTCATCAGGATCTGTGGGAACATCTGTTCACCAGAGCACCCCAATGGATAACAAGGTCGAATGGTCACAAACTCTGCCACAACCGATTCAGGCTGGACATAAGGAAGAATTTCTTTACTGTCCGAGCCCCCAAGGTTTGGAATAGACTGCTGCCAGAAGTGGTTCAAGCACCCACTTTGAACACCTTCAAGACACATTTGGATGTTTATCTTGCTGGGATCCTATGATCCCAGCTGACATCCTGCCCCTGGGGCAGGGGACTGGAGTCAATGACCCTTTGGAGTCCCTTCCAGCCCGAATGTCTATGAAATCTATGAAATCTGTCTGTGGTGTTTGGTGTATGGGGTTTGGTGCAGGACACATTGCCCTAGGTTGGGTAGGGGAGTCTGGGGCCAGCACCTCTGCTGGCCCAGCAGGCTTACCTACAGAATTGAGGGCCTACCAGGGCAGCAGCAATGCCAGTCTGGCCTCTCAGAGCCTGGTTGGCAGCCAGAGCATGGCTCTGGCTAGCCAGGCTGTTTCTGGCAGCTCACACTGCTGCCACATTCGCCAAACCATTTTTTTTCCCTGTGGCTTTTTATGATACTGGGATCTCTTGGTTTCAAATTCTGCCATGCTGAAAATTAGCAACATGGCAAATGCTTGCATATGCACTGCATGCAGTTTGCAGTACCTCAAACAGCTCTAAGGTACTGCAAACAGCATATGTGCACTCATCGAGACACTCAGTCTCTATCCAAATATCCTGCATCTGGGCTCTCTCAACTGAACCACATGGTCCCTTGTAAAGGGACAGGCCACCCTGTTGCAAACCTTTATTAGGGTTTCCTTACAAAGATTTCACCAAAAGGGAAGAAGTAGTAACCTTCAGAGAAAGAAACTCTCCAGCTCCAGGATTCCCTGAGATGCAAGGAGACCCTCCAAATCCACCTTAAGTTTTTCCTGCTACCCTAGCCACACAGTTGCTTCAGGTGCACTGTAACCAAACTCCACTTCTGTTTCTACAGTAGTAGGTGGAAGGTCTCCAAAAAGTTAATACTGTTTCATATATGTTAATTTCCAATTGAAATTCCAATTAAACTATCTCAGGCTCATCAGATAGCCAGAAAAGCATCTGTTGGTCTTTCCCTTGAAACTCCCAAGGGCTAGAGATAAACATTACACATATACCAGTTTAAGTGATCAGAAACTAGTTTTAACCTGTAACAGAACAGACATTCAGTGCACATAAACTGGTTTCAAAACTGGTTTGAGATAAACCTGGTAGAATGTGGTATCAGACTTAAATGATTTGGCTCAAACCAGTTCATGCAACGTCTGTACCAGAACCCTTCCTGATTTAACTTAAACCAGAGCCCTCCAGTATCCCAGCATGCTCTCTGGGATGGGGGTATCTGTGGCAACCCAGCAGGGATGGCCCTGCCCCTCTGCTCTCTAGCCCAAGCAGGGACAGAACATAGAAAGACACTGACCAGCATGGCCTTGTTAAGGCAGTGGGCAGGGAGGGTGTTAATTCTTCCCTCCTTTCTCTCCTCCCCCACCGCTTCTCCTTTCCCCCCACCACCACGGGGTGGGAAAAGGGGCTCTGAGAGGGTGCCTGGCCCCAGAGAGGAACTCTTCCTTTTCCTTTCTCTCCCGCACCACGACAGGGCAGGGAGGGGGGTTCTGTTCAGTGCTGGTGGGGGATCTTTCCCCTCCTCCTCCTCCCCCACTACCATGGGGTGGAGAGGCGGGCTCTGCGGGACTGCTAAGCCCTGCCAGGGGCCTCTTCACCCTGCTTCTCCCCTGCTGCCATGGTGTGGGGAAGGAGGCTCTATGCCAGGCTGGGGGGCATGCCAGACTCTTCCCCCCACTCTTCTCCTTTACCGTGGGACAGGGAAGGGGGCTCTGTTCAGTGCTGGGGGGAGAAGACTCTTCCCCCTCCTCCTCCTCCCCATGGTGAGGACAGGATGTTCTGTGTGGTGCTGCCCAGCCAGACTGAGGCGCAGGAAGCAGCTGTAATGGAGCCTCAGATACTGGGGGTGGCCCTGCCCCCATGTCCCATCCTGGCCTTGCCACCCCCTACCAAAGCAGCCACACAGCCAGGCTGGGCCATGTGCATGGAGCCACCCCCAACAGCTGCAGCACTGAGCCCTGTCAGCAGTACAGCCTGGCCCAGACTGGCATGTGCAGCTGGCTGGCTTGGAGGCACTGTGGGGGCTTGTGGATTTCAAGCCAGCCCCTGTGTCAGGTGGCTGCTGGGCTCCAGGTCTGCCAGCACCACCAAGCTGGCCTGGCTAGCCCTCTTCTGGGCCAGCCACCAGCTGTGCACACCAGCCTCTGCACCGCAGCTACCAGGGGTGGCTCTGTCCATAAAGCCTGGCCTGGCCCAGCCCTGTCATGTGGCTGCTTCATCAGGGGCTGAGCGAGGCTGGCCTGGGCTGTGGGGGCAGAATGAGGAGGAAGAGTCTAGCATCAAGAAGAGTCTGGCATGTCTCCCAGCCTGGCATAGAGCTCCCTTCCCCACCCCACAATGACAGGGGAGGAGCAGGGAGAAGAGTCAACCTCCAGGGCTGGGCAGCTCCAAAGAGCCCCCAGACCCAGTTGCAGGGGTGGAGGAAGAGGAGGAAGAACCCTCGCAGCACTGAACACAGGCCCCCTCCCTGCCTGATGGTGGTGGGGGAGAGGGAGGAAAGGGAAGAGATCCCCTCTGGGGCTGGGCAGTACTGTGTGCCAGGATTGCTCCCAGTTGTCAGGGAGCTGCTGGGCTGGGCAGAGATCTCCCTTCCTTCTCCTCCCTCACCACAGCAGTCTCACCATGCTTCCTGTTTCCCCACCCTTGGCACCCTGCAGGCCAAGGTTTGGGTTTAAATCCCTCCTCAATCTTACTCTGGCCTGCCCACGCCTGCCCACACCCTGCCCCCCACTTCAGCTCAGCTCAGCTCAGCTTCCCTGTGGAAGGGAAGGGCTTCTCTAACACCCCCCCAGCTTCTGGCCTTAGCCACAGCAGACATGTGCCTGCATTCCAGGAATAACAGGAGAACATCTATCCTCTTCCAAACTGGTTCAATCTCTGCAGGATAGATTAAAGACTGAATCAATTCAGGCTTGGGCTTTTTGAATGTCTGTCCCTAGCCAAGTAGTTCAGACTGCATGTAGTTCTAGTGGTGAAAGAGTTTCTGGAGAGTCCCAGGAGAGATGATATGATACCAGGAACCCTAAGCAGCCCTCTTTATATATGCCTATAAGGAGACCTCCCTTCAGAGGAGAGTGTAATTTGTATGAAGGGAGGAAAGTCAAAATGACCTAGTGCTGTGAAGGTTACCTCCCCACGTTTGAGAGTGATTCTGGGGTAAGGGTCAACAATGGAACTCATTGGGTGCATCTAAACGTGTACTTTAGTTTATGTTAGCTTCACACTAAAGCATCACCATCTATCTGTGCACCGGTATTAGGGTGCAGTAAATTAATTAACTCTGCTGTAACATAGTACTGTTTGAAACAGTACTGTCTTATGGCAGAGTACTTCACACCACCAAAATGCATGTATAGATGGTGACAAGCTGGCTGAGGCATGAGGGTGCTAAATTTCAAGGGCTGCCTGATGCCTAGCCCCACACTTTAGCACCCTTGTGTCCCAGCCAGCCTCTCTATCACCTGACACTGTCACCCAGAGCCCAGGACTGACCCCCACCTCCTGAGCTTGCTGCCAGCCTGGGACTGCTCTACCCTGGCTGAAAGTGCTGCTGTCCCAGACACACATGTAGATGTTGCACTTGGGAGCAGCTGACTGTGGCTGAAACAGCTCCAGAGTTTGTCAATGTACATTAACTTCACTTGTAGATGCTGTGGTGGGCCAGTAGGGGGTGCTCCTGCATTGAGCCACCCATCTCACCGCACCCAGCCACCTTCCAGGCTCCAAGTGCCTCCCTAGGGGTGCCTCGCGTCCGGCTGACCCCCTTCCTGGAGCACACTC
>NW_017729032.1:228107405-228112643 GCF_001723915.1 Gavialis gangeticus
CCTTTTGATCACACATCTGAGTTACTGCCAGCTAGATATCTAACCAGATCTCGGGTAGCTCATGAGTTATGGAGGCGAGAGCCAGTTTCAGATGGTAAAACTCCTCTCTAAGTCTGAGTCCCCCACATGGCTGCTGCCCCCTCCTCCTGGGCAGTCTTAACTTATATAGCCCCTGTGACCTCATTCACCTGGTCCAGTGGAGGCCAGCACTTGTTGGCTGTCAGCCAACCAATTTGAAATACATCACTAGTTGCCAGACAGACTCTAGCCCACCAGGTAGATGCTCCTCACCCAGGTAGCTGATACCAGTCACGTAGGCAGAGGGAGCAGGTTTTCCCCCTCCCTCAGGAATGTATCCAGCGCAGGTTACCTAAAGAGATAGGGTAAAGGTGTGTCTCCTCTACTGGGCCCATCCTAATCAAATTGTCACAGGGTAGAGATTTTGGGGAGAAACAAAAGTGGCTTCCTGCCACAGATGCACCCTATACAGGAAGCCATTTTGAACTTTCTGACTCAGTTTATGGTCCCTTTTTTCTATTATTCTCTCAGAAGGTATCTAGATAAGTTCTAAATTACTTCCATGTCCTACCATTTTCACAACCCTTTTGACAGTTTTTTTTGCTTAGTATTCTCAGAAACCCATAAAAATGTAAATTATCATTTTTGTCTCAGTCCATGTTTTCTTCTCTTCTGCATGGGCGACTGGTGCCTCCTGAGTCAGGGGGGCACTTGCCCCTCCAGCAGCCAGTCAGCAACTGGGGGAAGGGGTTCCCCTGCGGCCGATTGTGTGGGTGCGGAAGTGCTAGTGGCGTGCTGTTAACACTTCTGGATACACTGCTGGCACATCTGGATCAGTGTGATCAGGCACAGGGGAACTACAGGGATCACTTCTCCTGGCACCCAACTCCCCGACCGGTGCTCTCAAGGGGTCATCGGCACTCTTACCTGTTCCCCCTGTCCATTGCCTAAGTGGGGACTGCTGCTATCAGAGGGTGAACCAGTGCTCTCAGGGGGTGCATGCGCATCCCCGTGCACCCCCTATGCCTCACCACTGCTCTTCTGCATACTTCTAAAAGGTTGAGCACACAGTGCATACAACCTTTTCCCCCTCAGTGCTACCATACTGTGTTAGCAGCTGCACAATATGTAAACAGAGAATCTTTTTAAATGTATTGGTAGCCCAGAGAAATTTTTTAAAAATTCTGCTTACTGTTTGTAACAAGAAAATCAGGCAAGAAGCAGTAAGCTACTAATAGGAAAAGGAGCTTGTAGATCCTCGAACTGCCCTGCAGTACATAGCTCAGTGTATCTCTAGACTTCAAAAGAAATACAAAAAAAATCTAAAAACTCTTCTGCAATTTACAGCATTTTTACAGTACATAATTTAGAGAAACAATGTTATGTTGTACTAGAATCCATAAACCAAAGCCAAGTCCTCCATTTTTCACCCCCCATTTATACAAAAGCTAGAACCTATTCTCAAGGGTGAGAATCTTGCCAACAGGGAATATATTCCATAGCAGTACTGAGTTTCTTCAGATCATTTCACTTCCCTTTCTTGCAGACAACTCTACATACTCTGGCAAACTTAGGATCATAAGAAAGTAGAGGTGGAAGGTCCTCACAAGGTCTGGTTCCAATGTTTGACCACTGTCCTGGTCAAAAAGTTCTTCCTAATCTCTAACCTAAATCTACCCTGCTGAAGCTTGAGGCCATAGCTCTTAGTTCTGTCCCTTACACCACGAAGAAAAACCCATCTCTATCCTCTGTTATTCCTTTTAAAATCCCGTTGTAAAATCTCCCCTCAATCTTCTCTTCTCCAAACTAAATAATCCTAGTTGTATCAGCCTTTCCTTATAGATTTTGCCTCCCAGACCCCTGATAATTTGTGTTGTTTTGTGCTGACCTCTTTCCAATCTGCCCATATCCTAGAAGTGTGGGGCTGAAAACTGGGTACAGGACTCCAAGTGAGTCCTCACCAGTGCTGAATACAGCGCAAGAATCGTTTCTCTTCATTTGCAAGTGGCAGTCTTGTTAGTACAGTGCAGTATGCTGTTGGCCCTTTTTTGGCAAGGGCACACAGTTGGCTCATATTCAATTTATGATCTCCCGTAACCCCTAGGTTCTCTACAATACTGCAGCCTTTCCCAGTTAGTCCTCAGTCTGTATTTATGCATGCACCCTGTTCTCTCCTAGGTGCTTCATAGCAAATTCCTTGAAGACCTGCTCCATGATCTTTCCATGGACCTCACTGGGATTTCACTTTGGTACATCTCAGGTGGTGTTACACATTCAACATAACACTTACTAAGTGCAGCTAAAACGCAAGCAGATGCACATTCAAACAGTTTACTAGGTGTTAATTGCCCCTGTGATAATGCAAAATTGTTCTTTTTCAGGTGAGGGTTATCTCCTACACATACTAACTTTAATAGGTCACTGCATTCCAATGATTTGCAGCTGTTGCAAATGAACGTGACAAGGGCCTTAAAAGACATGAAGAACTGAGGCCCAAATGTTTTAGTCTTTTTAGATGCATTGCTTTCATGTTTCATAAGCATCTCTAGCTTTCCCTATAGCCTTAGCAGCATGTTTTCTTCATGTACCATGCTTCATTGTTATGCATCTGTGTAGTTACAGCCAGCAACAGACTCAGAGGAAAGCATTTTTTTTTAATATTGAGAGAGTTTTTTTTTTCCAGGATTATATATCCCCATCAAAACACCTCATAAAGAGAAACAAAAGGGCTTTTTATAGGTCTCCACATATAGGTTAATGCATTCATTCTTTTGAATACTGAATCTGTTTGGAATATTCTCACTTATACATTTTCCCTTAATGACAAAAATGTAAAAATTTTTATATAATTTGTGATGTATACATGTCTCCATCTTTTTTCTTTTTGATCCCTATTCTTTTAAATATATCTGATTATCTTCTTGATGTGTTTTATCAATGTATATTTTTATGCAGTATTTTTAATATACAGTTCCATAAACAGTTCAGCTCTTACATGACATCCAAATACATAAGATAATATAATACAAAGGAGAGAGCTCTGGCAAAAAAAAAAAAGTCAGAGTCCATGTGATGTTCAATTAAGAGGTGCTGGTTACAACCACAATATTTTCACCGCAGTGCAGATCTTTCACTTCCCTGCTTTACTACTAGTTATATGTTGAGAGAGAAATGACTTGCTTATGTATATATGTATACCCTTCTCAGGCCTTCATTATCATTGCATCAGAGTTCCCTCAATTACAAAGAAAAAACTCTCCTCCTCCTTTCTTTTTGTAGGGATAGTTTCAAGGCAGAAGAGTGTGGTTAAGGGATGAGTTGCTGTGAAAAAACTAGCCCAAAGAGATAGATTTTGCATTTACTTCTTAATGCATGGCAGGCTATGATCATTTTTTATTTTTGCAGTTCCACATTCTAAGTCCAATTCCTGTAAGTGTTTGTCGTGTACATTCATGACCCTCCTTCCATTGAACAAATGTTCGTAGTGTGAATGGAATGTAACTATAAAGCAAAATGGTGGAACAAAAGGGCTTCTATCAGGAAGCCTAAATGAGCTCTGAAAAGAGATGTGAATATCAAAACTGAAATCTACAATTGGAATCTTGCAAAGAGAGGAGTTCTGGAATGCTGTGTAACTAAAGGCCACCACTTTCTGCATCTGATGGAGTTTTCTCAAATTACTATGCTTAATTCCTAGATCTAATCACATTTAATTAAAATAAATAGAAACATGGATCTATGTAGGACTATAAAAGTTGGTGGATCAGAAAAATGTCGGTTTAGTTCTGGCTCCTGTCTGACAGGACACAACACCAAATGATTGAAAGGAATGTGCAAGAAACCTCCTGAGACTTATTAATTAGAGATTTGTTTAGCTGAAAGGCTGGGCATTATTTTCCCTTGTTTATTAGTATGAGAATTTTGGATATTCTCATTGAACTTGTAAAATTGTCAGTGTTTTTTTTAATATCTCTAATTCTTCACCTCAAAAACATTCTGTGACAATAAAGCTTGAAGTTGCATAAAAAACCATTTCTTTTTATTGGTTTTGAATTTGTCATGTAATTCCACCAAATACAATTGTTCCACTATAGCAATGTATTAAAATAGAAGACTGAAAACCTAACACAACTTTATCTGTGGTTTCACAACCCCTTAATGTGTGCGTGTTGCATGCCATGCACATGCACATAGTAGTTGAAGGGGTTGTGAAACCACAGACAGAGAGAGAGAGATCAGCAAGGGATGACTAGGCCACATTCTATATTAAGTAATGCATATGCACATATATTATACACACATGCACACACACACACATAATAAGGCCTAGTCACCCCTTGCTTTTGTATATTTTTAGTCAAGTTATAGAATACACAATAGAGGGTAGTAGAAGGTAACTATACTTATGAATCCAGAGCAATATCTAAACCCCACAATCATGTAAAGTTAATTGAAAGTATTCTAGGATAATTCAAAGGGATGCCAGAGATGTAAATAGGGAAACGCATTCAAAATCCTAGACCTTGAAAAAAGAAGGCCCAAACTCCCATGCAACTGGACAAATCTAGTTACCCAAATTTCAGGGACCATGGTGGGAGGTAGGTCACCCCAAACAGCAATAGAGGACATACTGAAAGTAAAAACCTGGTGTGCAACCTGAACAGATTACCAAAACAGGTTTAAACACCTGCAAACCACTGACTTTCACAAAGAAAAATAATCTTAGGGCATCCATCCTGTTTTTGTTCTCCATGCCCTCTGTCATCTACATATGTATTTTAAGAATAACTTCAGAAAATCTCTTTCTCTAATTTAGCTTAGGTGTGGTAGTCTATGTATGCTCATATTTATGCCCCTTCAATCATTTGTTTAAAATGTGATTTATTTTCTTTTCTTTTCTATGTTGCTGATTCCTACTTCTGCTTTCCTGCATTATCTTGAGTCCCTTACTCTGCCTTCAAGCTCAGTCTATTTTTTTCATTTATGCACACTTTGCCTGATGTATTCATGAATTAGTGCTGCAGCAGTATGAGAGAGGAAGTCCCATCTTGACTTAAATGCACACAAGAAGCACTGATTGCAGCTGTGCAGATACTTCCCAGCCCCAAAGTGGATGCGTTTCACTGCAAGCTGAACTGATTAGTCTAGAAATAAACCAGAAGACTCCTTTCAGCTCCACACTAGGGATCTTGGAGCTCACATGCTGTTTGCCTTGAATGC
>NW_017729032.1:228117643-228121182 GCF_001723915.1 Gavialis gangeticus
ATCATTTTACATATGTACCAAAGGAGTCTGCCTTTTTCAAACTGCTAAACCAAGTCTTAAGAAAGCCTTAATATTTGGTTTTTAAAAGTGTGTACAACCAGTACTTTATAGAATAAAATGCGTCACCCAAACAAATTACCAACTTCACAAATGTTTCTTATTTTAAAACTTAATACTAAACAAAAGAATAGTTGTTAAAAAAACCCAAAAAGTGTATTTTCCCACTTCAAAAAACCTGTCATTTCAAAAGTCAATGTGTGCTATAGACATATTAACACAGAATCTTCAGGTCTGCACACCTAGGTGATGGCTCCAAAATTATCTGTTTTTCGAAAGCTACTAAGCATCTGTTTTCCCAAAATTGGGATATACCTCTATAAATTATGAAGTACAGGTCCTCAGTGATTGCAATCACTCTAAATTAAGAGTGAGATGTTGACCTTTTAGTGAAATAAGATTTGTGGAAGCTTAGCACTTGTGAAAATGAGGACACTCATTGAGAAACAAAAATATAAATATAGAAGTCTAAATTATAAATTTTGGACACTTCCTTTAAGTGAACAAATACTTGCCAATCCAGATTGCTTTCTACAACAAAAGCATTCTTGAGAAAGGTCTTATGCTGAACGGGACAGGGCTTTCTCCTTCCTTACACATCACCTTCCAGAGAAGGTGGGTGTATATGTGCAAATAATTTTCATTCTTAGACAACTGCTTCCAAAAAAAAAGAATAAAAATGAAACGAGTATTTTAAAGGTAGCATCCTATATATTAAGGAAGAAATAAGGATTCTAAAAGTGGCTTATCATGCACCTGAGTGAAATTTATTTTAGTAAAATTCTTCGTACCAAATTCATAAGTTATCTGCATAAAAGTCTGCTGGATCAGGCCCTAAATTACCAGAAGTAGTCAGCAGGTGGGGAGTGGAAATGGAGGGAAGACACTATCAGACAAGCAGTCCAAATTACCTGAACAAGATTATGATTTTTTTTTCAGATGGACCTATAATATCTGGTCACATTCAACTGTATAACCAGTTCATTTAATGAAACATGTTTTTTGTCATCTGAGCAATGTTTTGCATCCTGATTTAGAGGCACAACTCTAATTATCAATGATAGGAACTGTGTGCTTAATCACTGATCACTCTGCTGAATGTTTACTCCTTAGAGTTATATCAGCTCTGGCACATAAGCAGAACAGGTGGTTGCCATGGGCAGCAAAATATTAAAAGCAGGACATTTTTTAGTGATGGTCTGGATGAGTAGCTGCAGTCTGTGAGGGTATTTTTTTTTCTAACTTCCTTTGGGCAAAAAATCTAAACTAGAGTTAGGCTGGGGAGAGGGGGTATGGTAGGGTATGGTGGGTGCTAAGGGAGGCAGACAAAAAATATGCACTTAGATCTCTTTGTATCTATGTGCGTCACCACTCAGCCATTTAAGTAGCATATCAACATCTCAGCAGAATCTGAATCATTAACAGTGAATAAGAAATAAACTCCTTTAGCCTAATGATCTTTTATTAGTCAAGAATCACCTAATTACAGAAAACGTCTCTCAAGGGGTCAGACATTTTAAGCAGATTTCTGTAGCTTGGGATGCAGTCCTGCTCTCACGGAAGCCAGTCAGCTTGAATTGGATAGAGTGGGTCCTTTGAAATTATATTATAAACCTTGATTTACATATGGCTACTTGAGTTTCAAAAACCCCATCAACTATCTTTTTTATTTGACATATACATTTTGCAATCACTGAGAAGTTGACATGATTATTTGTTAAAAGACTGACTAGCCTCCAGGAATCATGTTATAAATATATATGTTTATATATTTTTTAAAAATTACCATAAAAAGATTACTTCCTGCATGCCTGCAGAAGGGACAGTGACACAATGCTGTCCATCAAAATGATTGATATGATTATTTCCTGAGCAATTCATGAAGTGTGAAATACCATTCCTCCATTCTCTGTTCACACACAAATGTTATGTAAAGTCCAGACTGGAAAGAATTTAGGAAAAAAAGTAAATATTTAAAGGAGCCAGATGTATCCCAGTGGAAGTGAATTTAACCGTCAGTTATTTAATACATCCAAACTATGCTTCCATATCTCCAGGTTTTTAAAAGGTCTTTTTGTTTTATTTAAAAATTGTATCTTTCCTCATTTTCCTAAATGGACAATTCTCGCAAGTTGTATTTTGTGCATTGGGCCTGAATTTCATTTACTCCAGGGCACTTCTAGATCATTATGGAAGCACAGACCAACTTTATAATAACCTGAAATGTCTGTTTGAGAGGACCCGCTCAAATGGAGAGTTTTTTCCACCAACATAAAGGATCTATGTCATCCTTTCATCTGTCCTTTGGCATGAGAGCCAATAGGTGATCTTGTACCAAACTTTTCAATGCCTACAGAGGATAATGGAAAACAGGTCATGATTCAGCAGTTAAGATTGCACATGGTCCCAGAATGGAGGTCTGTTCCTCCAACCACCTGCATTCCTGCTCCTTTTTTAAGCTGATACATACTGTATTGGTTTATAATGTCACAGAGGCATAGAGAAATAGGGCTGGAAGGGACCTCCAGAAATCATGTAGTCCAACCCCCCACCTGAGGCAGGATCATCCCTATCCAAACCAGCCCATATAAACATAATCTAAACTGTATATAAAACTACTTTCAACCCTGACACAACATAGATTTAACACCCTAAACTTCCACAGATAAAGCAGGGAAACAATGGCAGCCAAGGTTCTGCTTCTATAAAATGTTCTCAATATATGCTCAAGAGGTGCTAGTAAAGTGACACCACTACAGAGGAAGGCAAAAACCCCACAGTACATACCAATCTGACCATTGAGTAAAATTCCATCCTAACTCCAAACATCATGATTGGTCTCACCCTGAGTGCAGGAGAAAGATTCTTTAGCCAGGAGCCTCTGGTTCTGGTCCCAGCAAGAGCATCATGACCCTCTAGTTGAAGTCCCAAGCATTAGATGTAGCCAACATGGAATGCATCTGGGGAAGCTTAAAAACACCCTGACACACATAGTAGAAAAAGGGGAAAGGGGAAAGGTGGAGCAACTAGCAAAGCCCAGAAGCATGGGAAATACCAAGGATAGAAAATCTGGATACCTATTCCTAGATCATGCCTTACCAGTGGCTGTACAACCCCTTCTTGAACACCTCCAGTGGTGGAGAGTCAACAACTTCCCTAGACAGTCTATTCCACTGCCTCACTGTTCTAACAGTGAAGAAGTTTTTCTGGGTATCCAATCTATACTTCTTTTGCTTCAAGCCATTCTTCTTGCTGAGAAAGGTGCTTTCTCTCTTACTTATGGCAGCCCTTCAAGTATTTGAAGACTGCTATCATGTCCCTTCTGAAGTGCCTTTTCTGCAAGTTAAACATGCCTAGCTCCTTCAACCTCTCTTCATATGATTTCCTTTCCAAGCCCTTGATCATATTTCTTGCCCCCCTCTGGATCCTCTCTAACTTCATAGAATCATAGAATCATAGAAGTAGGTTCGGAAGGGACCTTG
>NW_017729032.1:228121193-228123018 GCF_001723915.1 Gavialis gangeticus
TCACCTCACCCCAAATTTTGGTATCATCAGCAAATTTAACTTCTCCATGTCCTTTGTAAAATGTGAAGCCCATAACTGCAAACAGTACACCAGAGAGTCCTAACCAGTACAGAGTAGAGGCACTATCACTTCCCATGTCTTGCACCCAATACTCCTATTGATTTAGCTCAAAACCGCATTCGCCTTGTGCGTGCTGCATGACACTGCAGACTTGTATCAAGTCTGTGGTCTGTCAAGACTCCCTAATCCTTTTCCATAGTGCTGCAATCCAGCCAGATGTCCCCCATATTGTATTTGTATTTTTTATTATTTCTCTTGAGGTGTAGCACCCTTGCATTTGTCCACATTGAACTACATCCTGTTAGCTCTAGTCCAACTTTCCAATCTGTTGAGCTTCTTCTAAATTGTGCTCAAATCTTCAACATGTTCACAGTCCTCCTCCATTTCATGTCATCTGCAAACTTGCTCAAGAAGCTTTCTATGCCAGCATCCAAATCTTTAATATACACATTGAACAGCACCAGATCACGGACATCCCCATTTCCTCCCAAGTTACCCATTACCTTCACATCCTCCACCAATTCTTCCCTGTTGGTCAGGACAAGATCCAAGACAGAGGATCCCCTAATTTATCCTCCACTTTCTGGAAGAACGAGTTGTCCTCTGTACAAGTTAGGAACTGGCTGGACATTTTGTTTGGCTGCCCTGTTCTTCCAACAGACATCCAGAAAACTGAAGTATCCCATCAGTACCATCCCATAGCTTTTGCATAGATTCATCGTTGTCACCTGCTTGAAGAGTGCCTCATCCACCTCCTGTTCCTGATTCAGTGGCATATAATAAATCCCCACCAATATATCGGTGCCACATCTTTCACCATTCATCTTTACCCAAATGCATTCTGCTTTACTGTCTTCTTCCTCCTGAAGCACAGAACAAATGTATGTGTTTCTGACAAACAAGGCAACATCACCACCTTTTCTCCCAACCCTGCCCTTCTGAAACAGAGTGTAACATTCAGTGTTCACATTTCAGTCATAAGAGCTGTTCCACCAGGTCTAATTGATGCCAGTCAGATCATAGTTGTCTTTACAGAATCCTACAGTGAATGGCAGCCCTTCTCCCAAGAACTTCCATGTGTTATTGAAGAAGCTTAAGCTTTCATGTCATAACCACTGTCTCAGCCACATGTTCACTTCCAGGATATGACGGTCTCTTCCTGGACCCCTGCCTTCCATGAAAGAGAGGGATGAAAACACCACTTGTGCTCCAAACTTCTTAAGCCTCCTGCTAAGAGACCTCATAGTCACCTCTCATTTGGTCTGCAGCATTCCTGGCAGTATTGTTGGTGCTTACATGGACAATAGGCCTGTGTGAATAGGGAAGTATTCGATTCAGATTTGGCCAAGTCAGAGGACAGTGATTTGATTTGGTGATTTGAATCACTGTCCCCATTTGATTTGGCCAAATCATAATTGGAGACTTGGCACTCATTCAGCACTGATTCAGAGATTTGTATCAGTCGGGGAGAGGCAGGCACAGCTGAGAGGCTTCAGGTTCTCCAATGGCTCCTCTGGCTGTGCTTGCATCTCCCTAGGTGGGGGGAGCCTCAGAAGAAGCCCCCACCCAGGGAGAGGTAGGCACAGCTGGAGGAGTAGCAGGAGAACCTGCAGCTGCCCGGCTGTGCTTGCCTTTCCCTGGCTGATCTGAATCTCTTTGAATCTTTTCCAAATAGATTAGGAGACTTTGGATTCAATTTGGACCTTTTAATGGGTCTCCTGATTCAGTTTGGATTTGGAGATTTGGCTGCTGAATTGGGCCGAAT
>NW_017729032.1:228128018-228128473 GCF_001723915.1 Gavialis gangeticus
CCCCCATGGCTGCCCTGCCCGGCCCCATCCCCCACCGGACCCCAGCCTCCCAGCACTTAAAAAGCCCCACACTTACCAACTGCAGCAGCAGTGATCAGAGTCTCTGAGGGCTAATGGCAGAGCCTTCCCCATGCAGCATGGGTCAGTGGGGGGCAATGGGGATCACCCCCCACACCTGGCACCTGTGCGGCAGCTGCCCCATGGAACAGGTGCAACGTGGCTCAGCTGACAGGTGGAGCCACCCCATCTCCCAGACAGTGTGTGGTGACCTGGCAAGCTGCACTGCATCCATGCAATGCGACAGCTGCCATATGGGTGTCAAGTGGGGGTGGCTGATCCCTGCTGCCCCCCACTGCCACACACTGCACGGGGGGCTCTACCACAAGTATCCACAGGCCCTGATTGCTGCTGCTGCACTTGGTGAATGTGGAGCTTTTTTTTTTTTTTTTAAGTGC
>NW_017729032.1:228128948-228132430 GCF_001723915.1 Gavialis gangeticus
CTGCTGCTGCACTTGGTGAATGTGGAGCTTTTTTGCTTTTTTTTTAAGTGCCAGAAGGCTGGGGCCAGGTGGGGGATGGGGTTGGGCAGGGCAGCCATGGGGGCTTCTCCCACAGTTGCCCCCACCCAGGGAGAGGTAGGCACAGCTGGAGGAGTAGCAGGAGAACCTGCAGCTGCCCGGCTGTGCTTGCCTTTCCCTGGCTGATCTGAATCTCTTTGAATCTTTTCCAAATAGATTAGGAGACTTTGGATTCAATTTGGACCTTTTAATGTGTCTCCTGATTCAGTTTGGATTTGGAGATTTGGCTGCTGAATTGGGCCGAATCTCCTCCAGATTGAATCAGCTACTGAAGCTTTGCACAGCCCTAATGGACATGTAGGAGGCAGTAGTGGTCTGAAGGATGGATGGGCTTTGGCAGACTCCCTGTGACATTCTGAATTTAGGCATCAAGCAGGCAGCACAATTTCCAGGCCCCTAAATCTGGCTGACACATTGGTGCCTTTGTCTTCTGCAGAAGAGAGTCACTGACCACTACCACTTTTCTCTTCCTTCTTGGAGCAGTGGTTCTAGAGCCCCTGTCCTTGGAGCCTTGCACTTTCTGCTCTTTAGGCTGCTGCATCCTCTTCCTTATGCCTGCAGATGTCCTTTCCTCTGCCTCTTCCTCCACAGTTCTGCCACAGAGCACTTGAAAGTGATTGCTGACTTCAGTCCTCTCCTCCTCAATTCTGGGGGCCCTCCTTCTTTGAGTAGTCACATGCGGTCACTTCTCATTGCCCTTTGGCCTCTCTGGTACCAGACTCTCATAACTCTTCTCCAAATTATCTTTCTGGTCCTAATGCAATGCAGCATGGATTCCCATGTTTTTAATTTGTGAATCTTTTCTTCCAGGGCAGAAACCAGATTATACTTCGGATGAAGTGCTCCTGACCCTCTGGCAGGAACATGAACTTGGTACATAGAATCATAGAATTGAAGGACCAGAAGAGACCTGCAAGATCATCAAGTTTGGTTCTCTGCCATGGGCAGGAAGTTATTGGACTCAGAAAAGCTCAACAAGATGCTTGTCCAGTGTCATCTTGAACACCTCCAAGGAAGTTGACTACACCAACTTTGCTGGGAATGTGGTCCAGATTCGGGTGACCCTTACAGAGAAAAAGTTTTTTCTTATGTCCAGCCTAAATTTACCCTGTATTAGCTTGTGCTCATTGGTCCTTGTCCTCCCTTGAGCTGCCTTCCCGAAGAGATGCTCCCCTAGATCTTGATTCTCACCCCTGATGTACTTGTAGGTGGCTGAACAGGCCCAGTTCCCAGAGTCTCTCCTCATAGGGCCTATCCTCCATGCCCCTAATCATACGGATGACCTTTCTTTGTACCCTCTTGAACTTATCCACATCCTTCTTGAAGTGTGGTGCCCAGAACTGGACACATTACTCTAGCTGTGGCCTCACCAATGCTGAAATAGAGAGGGAGAAGCAGGTCAACTGACAAAGACTCTTTTGCTCCCTTGAGCATATCAATGCTGTAAGAATAAAAAAGAGGTAGTAGGAGGAAGGAAATAAAAAGTCTCACCATGAGAACCTGCATTCCAAATGCCTGCACCAGGCCCCTTGCCCATGTTTCCACCCATACACATGCACAGAGTCTCCTTCCCCCTGGCTCCTCCGTCGGAGAACTCCCTAGGCAAACTGCCTCTCTGCTTGCTGCCCTGTTCCCTGCTGGACTTTCTAATGTATGTATTATGAAGTATTTACACAGATTCTCAAAGACTTTTTTGAGGATTGTGGGATATTTAAAATCTGTGATTCTTTATGTCTTTCTAACTGTTTCTTCCCAGTGCTCAAAGCACACACATAAATGCACACAGTTTCCCATTGCTTTGGTAGTCACATGTAGAGAGGCTTTCTCTGCATAGATTTCATAGACATTAGGGTTGGAAGGGACCTTGGAAGATCATCAAGTCCAGCCCCCTGCCCCAGGGGCAGGAAGTCAGCTGGGTTCATAGGATCCCAGCAAGAAAAACATCCAGGTTTCTCCTGAAGGCATTCAAAGTAGGTGCTTGAACCACCTCCGGTGGCAGGCTATTCCAGACCTTGGAGGCTCGGACAGTAAAGAAGTTCTTCCTTATGTTCAGCCTAAAATGGTCTTGGAGGAGTTTATAACCATTCAACCTTGTCATGCCTTGGGGTGCTCTGGTGAACAAATGTTCCCCCAGAATCTGGTGAACACCTCTTATAAATTTATAGGTGGCCATCAGATAGCCCCTAAGCCTGCACTTTTCCAGGCTGAGGAGTCCCATAACTCTCAGCCTCTCATAATGAGGTCTGTTTTCCTGACCTCTGATCATGCGTGTGGCTCTTCTCTGGACTCTCTCAAGCTTCTCCACATCCTTTTTGAACTGTGGAGCCCAAAACTGGACACACTACTCCAGATGCAGCCTCACCAAGGCCGAGTACAACGGGAGAATGATGTCCTGGGATTTGCTTGAGAAGCATCTATGGATGCAAGCCAGTGTTTTGCTTGCTTTACCAGCCACAGCATCACATTGATGGCTTATGTTCATCTTGTGGTCAATCCTGACCACCCAAGTCCCTTTCGTCTGTAGTGCTAGTCAGCATAGCACTGCCGAGCCTATAACCATACTGCAGGTTTTTCCTCCCAAGGTGAAGAAACTTGTATTTTTCAGTGTTAAACACCATCAGGTTCTCATCCCCCCATTTCCTGAGCCTGTCAAGGTCACCCTGGATTACCTCCCCGTCCTCGGGTGTGGATGCTTTACCCCAAAGCTTGGTATCATCAGTGAACTTGGCCAGTCTGCTTCTGACTCCAATGTCCACATCATTAATGAAGAGGATGAACAATATAGGTCCAAGGACAGAGCCTTGGGGGACCCCACTGGTCACAGGGCACCATGACGATTGACTTCCATCAACCACAACCCTCTGGGTCCGACCATGGAGCCAATTTTCCAGCCAGTGGATCATGGTGGACCCGAGGCTCCAGTTAGCCAGTTTTGCCAAGAGGTGATCATGAGATACCAGATCAAAGACTTTTTTCAAGTCAAGATATAGGACTTCAATCTCTTCTCCCTTGTCCAGGTGATAAGTCACCTGGTCATAAAAGGAAATGAGATTGCATTTCCTACCTGCAACAAACCCATGCTGGCTATCCCTCAGGGTGTTGCCATCATCAAGAATGGCCTCTTTGATAATCTTTTCTAAAACTTTCACCAGGATAGAGCTCAAGCTGATGGGCCTGTAGTTTGCTGGATCCATTTTCCTCCCTTTCTTGAAGATAGGCACCACATTGGCCGCCTTCCAGTCTTTGGGCACTTCACCGGAGCACCGCGAGCTCTCCAAGATCTGTGCCAGGGGCTGAGCTATGATGCAGGCCAGCTACTTGAGTACTCTGGGGTGTAAATAGTCAAGGCCGGCTGACTTGAAGGTGTCCAGCCTCTCAAGATGTTCCTTCACGAGGTCAGCATT
>NW_017729032.1:228137430-228144437 GCF_001723915.1 Gavialis gangeticus
AAGTTCACTTTTTCATGGACATTGGTTGTCAGTTGTCCCATCTGGTTTAGCAGGGGTCCAATGTTGCCCTTGCTTTTCCTCCAGCTCCCCACATATCTAAAAAAGGATTTTTTATTGTCCTTGATACTTGTAGCCAGTTGGAGTTCCATCGCAGACTTGGCTTTCCTGGTTCGCTCCCTGCAGGTCCAGACCAGTGCAGTATATTCCTCCTTGGAGGTGGATCCCATCCTCCATCCTTTGTAGGTCTGTCTTTCTAGCCACAGGAGGTCCGCTAGTTCCTTGCTAATCCAAGGAGTCTCCTGTGCCCTCTTGCTGCCTTTCCTCTGAGATGGAATAGCCTTAGCTTGTTCATCTAGGATTGCTCCCATGAGGAGCAACCACTCTTCCTGGACTCCCCTCCCCTTGGGGTCATGGTCCCTTAGGGAGTCACTGACAAGTCTCCTGAGCTTATGAAAGTCAGCTTTCCTGAAGTCAAGGACCTCTATACTGCTGACTGACTTGACAGCTTTTTGGCAGACAGTGAAGGTGATCAGCTCATGGTCACTGTCACCCAGCTTCCCTTTGATCGTTAGGTTGCTGATTAGGTCATCCCTGGTTGCCAGTACCAGGTCAAGCAGCGCTTTGCCTCTCATTGGCCCGTAGACTTCTTGAGTCAGATAGAGCTCATCCACACATGTGAGGAAGCTTTGTGACTGTTCGGATTTGGCTGAGCGCTCTTCCCATGAGATATCCGGGTAGTTGAAGTCTGTCATGACAACCAAGGACCAGGATCATGCAGCCTCAGCCAATTCCCTGGCAAACTCCTGGGCAATCTCTTGATTCTGGGAAGAAGGTCTGTAGTAGACTCCCACCATTATATCTCCTGCGCTGTATTCCCCATGGATTGGTCTCTAGTCCACCCTGAGTGCCAATGTCAGCTTGTAGGAGTGCATAGCTCTCCTTGATATAGAGAGCTACACCTTCACCCCTTTTGTCCACTTGATCCATCCTGTACAGGGTATAGCCATCTATACCCATGGTCCAGTCATGGATGGAGATCCATAAGATCTCCATTATCCCTATGACATCATAATTGTTTGTGTTGAGCAGGAGGACAAGTTCCTCCTGTTTATTCCCCAAGCTCCTGGCACTGGTGCACAGGCATCCAAGTGTTCCCTTGGGGGCCCTTGCTTTGCCTTCAGCTCACTCTAGGGCTGGTGCAGGAGTGTGCTTCCTTAAGTGCCTTGGCCTGCTGGCTTTGCAGGGATTGCTCAGTGGGCCAGCAGTGGTGGTAGTCCCCCCGTCCTCCAGCAGGCTCAGTTTAAAGCCCGGTGGAACAGGTCAGCGAGTCTGGCTGAGAAGATCCTCCTCCCCAGCAGAGAGAGGTGGAGGCCATCTCTTCCCAGCAGCTCACTGCCTGTCTCACCAAAGAGCAGACTGTGGTCATGGAAGCTGAAGCCTTCCTGATGACACCAGCTCCGCACTCTGGTTAACTACCTGGATCCTCCTCTTCCTCCTCAGCCCATAGCCCCAAACCGGAAGGATCAAGGAAAACACCACCTGCTTCCCCAACCCTTTAACCCCCCCTTCCAAATCCTTGTAGCACTTTGTGACCCACCTGAGAGTGCTCTGAGCTGTGTCATTGGTGCCCACATGGATAAGGAGCATAGGGTAGTGGTCAGTGGGCTGGAGGAGGTTAGGGATCTTCTCTACAATGTCTTGGATATGGACTCCTGGGAAGCAGCAGACTTCCCGGGCTGAGGGGTCGGGGTGGCAGATTGTCCCCTCAGTCCCCCTCAGGATGGAGTCTCCCAGCAACAAACTTTTTGTGCTTTTTCTTGAGGAGAGCTGTCTTAGTAAGAGAAGGCTAAGAGGTGACTTTACTGTACTGTAGCTGGGCAGCAGCTACAGTATAGCCTGTGTTGCCTGCAGGAGCTGGCAGCTTAGCAGGCTTTGCTGGAGCTGCAAGAGGTTCATATCTGTTGCAAAGCTCCAGCAGGGCAGGGACCTTGGTGTGGCAGGGTCTTGGGGCCCTTGACCACCTTAGTTCAACCCCTTGGCTGGACAGAATGGGAGGTCCCTAAGTCATCCCTTGTCCTGGAGGGAGACCGTGGTCTACCCTCTGTCTCCCAGGGGAGACGGGCCTGGCAGTAGGAGTCAATCTCCTGCTCACAGTCCCTGATGCACGCAGTGTCTGGACTGCAGCCTGGAGCTCCTCTAGCTGGTGTGCCAGAGACCCCAAAAGGGAGAAGACCTCACAAGGGAAGGTGGCCATGCTCCCAGGCCCCAGAGCCTGAAAAAGTGACAGGCAACCCCCACAGCCGAGAGCCAGAGGCTCCATCTGTGTGGAGCCTGGAACCCTGGGCTCTGTCTGGGTGGAGGCTTGTGAGGTGCCAGAGGGGGTGGCCGCAGACCCCAGCATAATTCACTTTACTTTCTACTGCATTGGCATATAGAGAGTATATTTAGTTTTAGGTCCCTCCTACATGTTACACTTAAGGTATGATTAGCAAGTTAATCACACCTTCAATGGTCACCTAACTGTATGTTCATTCAATTAATGGTACAATAAAAAAGGAATAAACTACCAAGTTATCTGCTTCCTATCACACCATTAACTGAATGTGTGGCTAGGGGCCCTATGGCTGGGAGCCCATCAGCTGATCAGTGCTTCCAGCTGGGGGTTCCATGTGTACCACTGAGCCTGAGAGCTCCCTGCTGATGCTAGCTCTCAGCTACTGGAGCTGACCTGGGCTCTAAGCTGGTAGATATATATTTTTATGGTCACTTCAGGGTTGCAGCTGCTTGGCTGTACCAAATATAAAGGGCCAGACTCAAAAAGGCATACAGGTGGAAAATGCAGATGGTTTTCCAGGATCAGGAAGTCACCAAAAAGGGTGTCCTTGGAGAAGAAGCTAACTTCTATGTTGCACATGAAACCATTATGTCACAGTGGGCAATCTGATACATACCCAATGAGAGTCATTTTGTCACTCTGCTACAGCAGATGTAGTAGCTCTGATAGCTCATTACTGGATAAGTTATGAGAGGAGGTACTCCGCACTATAGTTGAAACATGACTCTATAGCCAAGCCCTGAAGCTAAACTGCTAAGTTATCCTAATGAAGGCTGGTGATATACAGTAATAAGCTTAGCTGGTAAGATGAAGGCTCCAGCATCTGGTACAGCTGTTGTTTCTTTGAGAATTGCAATGACTGTAGATTTATTAGTTCCTGTGCCTGTTTATTTCTGCTGCAAAGAAAATAACACTTTTCCCTTTCAGTTGGACTCACTGTTGCTTTCCTTTGGTTTATGACAAATGCTCCTTGTTTTAAATATCCCCTTCACACAAAGAGGTAGGCTTAAGGGTTCCTCAGTGTTCGGGTGTTAGAGGAAAAATGCTAATCTTTTCCATGGTTCTGATGATTGTCCAAGGTATGATACTTAGGCAATAGCATACTTAGTGTTTGTCTCAACTGATATAGGTACACTGGAGTGAGCCTTTAGTACAGTTTTTACACCAGTACAATTTGCTTCAGTGTAAACCATGTCTACTCCAATGCAGTTAAAACAGAAAACAACATTCTGGTCAAGACATGGGCTCAGTTCATGCTACCCTACCCATGCCCCATTTATTCCTTAATTAGAAAGCCTAGAATAAACTTTCCATATGGTGAGCCTGTTGTAAGTAGCTTTTTTTTTCCCCCCAAACCACTCTGATAATGATTTTTGTCTCTTCTCCTCCAGCCTTTTCCATTTGGATATTGCCTAAAAAGAAAGAGCTGTAAACCAGATTCTGACATCTCTATTGCCTCTGCAATAATACTTTAGTAACACATCATGTTGGTTTTGACAGGACCATTTATGAAATGGGTAATGTTCATCATGAATAATGAAACAGAATTATGGCCCGTAGTACCATATTTTAACAACTAAACATTTAGAGAGAGGGGTGGAGAGAACTGAATTTTTATTCTGTGTTTGAACAGAAAGCACAATGAGGTGCCATGTAGCTTGGGAGGTTTGTGTGATTCTAGGGAGGGGGGCTGTTGGCTGGGGAAGGATGGGCTGTGGAGTGCCATTTGTGGCCCTGGGAGCATAAACCAGGAGTGTTCATGTACTAGGGGCAGATCCAGGGGTTTAATGGTGCACTGTCCTTTGATTCCTGCTCCAGCCAAACTTTAAAACCAACTGCCTGGGAGGATCAGCAGCATTTCTACTTGGGAACTGCTGAGGTAGTCTATTGATTTCATGGCTCACTGTCATCTCCCTGAATCTTGCTAATCTCCACTCCACAGGTGTTAATGACCATCTACCCTTTTTAAAGCTCTTGATGTTCCACTATTCAAACTATCATTTCTTCAGCAATTTGCTGTCTGTTAGCCATTCCTGGTAATGTCTCTCTTCTATTTCACAGTCCCGCAGACAGTTTGTAGCTCTGGCTAAAAACCTTAACACAGATGTGGTGATATTAACTCAGGTGTAGAAATGACTTACAGTTAGGTACTGGAGTTACTATCAAGACACTCAAGGCTACATTTTTTTTATGAAATTGAATGAGAGACTTGCATGCAACTATAACGACTACAGAACTAATATTGCAGTATCTTTTGACTATTTTTGCCTGGTTTATTGTGTGTTTTAACTTTATATATAATCAAGCATCTTAGTGCACATTCCAATAGTTAGATTAGTTTTTGCTTTGATTTTAAACTCACTAACACAGTGATACCTAGTATCTTAGTAAAGCATCTCATTTCTCTTCAACTGGATAAAAAAAGCATGTTGTGGATATTAAATCCTCCCATGCCTTGAAGCACTGTCTGGGTGGCTTGTGGCCCCTGACCACTCACAAGTTGGACAGCTCTGAACTGAACAACCATTTTTCCTCTTCTTTTCCCTTCCTCTCCAAAGGAAACTAGAAGAATCTCATCAGTGCTGTGTCACCTGTGAAACATGAAGGGCACTTTTTTGTCAGGCAAATAACACAATAAAGTGAATTATTATGGAGGCCAGCTTGGTGCTTGCTTTCTGTACTATTTTGATGCAGAAAGTGTTGTTGACTGCATTATGAGTATAGGAACACACATCTCAAAAGCATTATTGAATTCACAAGAAAAAGGAATCAAGTTCTGTAATTGGATAAAGCTGAATGTACAGAGATGAGAGAAATCTTAGGAAATACTCTGCAAGGAATGGCATCTCTGTGTCTCAGCAGCTGATAATAAATGGAATAGGGTGGTGATGGAATCTGTTTTAGGACTAATTCAAGATGCACATCATAGCAAGGCTTTAAGTAAAGAAATCTAAAAGAATAGGTAAAAAGACAAAGTAAATAATAATAATCTTTATTTTGTATGTTAAAGTGGGGACCAAATGTTGCAAATCAGGATCATAAAGCAATGTAGAAACTCTTTAGTAGCCCTGATTTGAAAGGCTTATATTAAACATATCAATTTATCAAAGATAATTAAGGGAGAGATTGTATGTGAATCTGTGAGGTATATATTCACACAGTATAACCCCTAAATTTAAGTTTGCCATGGACAATATGACAATGTAATTAAAGGTAATATAGCAATGCATATGCACTCACGCACACTATAAATGTATACACTGAGCAGTAGGTGTGTTAGTAGGGTTCCTTTCCCCAAAATAACCAGTTATATGGAACAGTGCTTTTGCTCTGTAGTGACACTCATGAAGATGAAAATGTGGAAGAGCATTAACTGATAGTTACAATACTTGAAGGTATTGAATAGGGCAAATCATATTCTCCACTGCCACTGTCAAAGAAAATCATAGGCTCTGGAGCAAGCCTACAGTGGAAATACTTCTTATACAATGGTTACTATGGAAAAAATAAAAACCAGGAAATGGGAAAAAACAGAACAGCAAAACTTACATAGGTAAAATAGGTTCTCTATTCTTTTCTATCTTTGATTCCAACTTGTTATTTGCACCTCAAAAAGTCATTTCACCTCTGTGCGCCTCTGTTTCCCAACTCATAGCATGGGAATAATAGAAACTAATTCTATTATCAAGAGTCTTAACTCACTAATTATTGTAAAGAAATTAAGCCCTCAGAGGTGGGACTAAGAAGTGCAAGTTATTATTAAAGTATAAAGTGTGAAGCATAAAACCCTTCAAGTGCACCCTTTTCTATGAGGCAGGCTTATAGAATGCAAAAACAATTTTAAGGAAAGTTGAAGCCAAGAATGAATTGAATATTATATCTCCAAAAATATATATGGGGAATGAAGTCTTCTGAAGAATGTGTAAAACCTTTAAGAGATAGTACGAGTAATTTATTGATAGAAGAAACAGACATTGCAGACCCTTCAAATGAGTTAAGATGCTTCAGCATTCTCAGAGTAGGGGAAAAAAAGGGGTAACGATAGAATTGATGACAGGAACACACTTTTAACAGGCTAGGAAAGAAGTGAAAAGATGAAAAAGATTTTACCATTTTCAAATTACTGTGGGTAGACAAAGCATTAAAAATCAGACAAGCATGCTCCTAAAGCTGTGAAAAAAACAGAAATTAGGTAGAGGGAGACTTTTACAAAGTTACGTAGAAAAAATAATAACAAAAAGGAACTGGAGGGATCTACATTTTTATACCAATTTTAGGGGAGATAAAAACAACAACAACAACAACAACAGATGTCATAGGGCTAACAGAAACATGGTGGAATTCATCCCATGACTAGGCAGTTAGCATTAGGGGCTATAGGCTTTACAGGCAGGATAGAGATGGAAGGAAAGGTGGGGGTGTGGTGCTCTATGTCAAGGAGCACTACACAACCTCTGCCAGCAGAATGGGGTCAGAGGAAGGGCAGGCTGAAGTGCTCTGGGTCAAGATTCAAGGGGGCCATGGGGAGAGTGATTTGACAGTGGGGGTTTCCTACAGACCCCCCAACCAAGGGGAGGAGCTGGACTGGGATTGCCTTTTATGATCAGGTCACAAAGGCAATGGATTCAGGTGTCGCCGTGGACGTAGTCTTTCTAGACTTTAGTAAGGCCTT
>NW_017729032.1:228144567-228172870 GCF_001723915.1 Gavialis gangeticus
GAGGGATGTGGACAACATTGAAAGGGTCCAGAGGAGGGCCACCCGCATGATTCAGGGACAACAGGGCAGACCCTACAATGAAAGACTGCGGGACCTAAACCTGTTCAGCCTTCACAAGCGAAGGCTGAGGGGGAACCTGGTGACTGTCTATGAACTCACTAGGGGGGACCAGAAGGGTTTCGGGGAGACACTGTTTCCCCTAGCGCCCCCCTGGCATGACAAGGAGTAATGGACACAAATTTTTGGAGAGTAGGTTTAGATTAGACATCCGCAAGAACTACTTCACAGTAGGATCTTTAAGAAGAGGCTTGATGCCTACCTGGCTGGAGTCATTTGAGCCTAGTTTTTCTCCTGCCCAGGCAGGGGGTCAGACTTGAAGATCTACAAGGTCCCTTCCGACCCTACTTCTATGATTCTATGAAACAAAAACCTTTAGTCATGTGGAAAAAATACAGAAAATATTAGAGAAAGAATAAAGCACTAAAGGATAAATTCATTGCTTAAAGATTATCAGCATGATTTTACAAGACATCAACTGTAACAACAAAACTTACAGAGGTTTTTTTGAGCAAATAATGTAAAGATTTGAGAAGGAGAGATTGTAGACATAAATTACCTCCTGTACAAAAACTTCAGGAAATCGTGTAATACATGACCACACAACAGGCTACAGCATCGTAGAAGATCCAAACTGCTTATAAGGATAAAGAACAGACTTGAGAAATGAAGACAAATGGTACCAATGAAAGGAAACATTCTGGAATAGATAGATGTGACAAGTGCAATTCTGCCAGCATCTATACTAGGTCCTGCTGTGCTAACGTTATATGCCTGTGTCCAGGAAGAAAGTATACTTAGATGCAAAATGTAAAGACAGAGCAATATTGGACTGAAGACAGAAATGAAGAAGTCTGTATAAAGGAAAAGAGCAATTATATTTAGAATGACCTGATAAATAAGTGGAGTAAATGCAATCGTGAGGTGAAACAGTAATAATATGCATGTCGGTCATGTGTCCACATGGTACTAAGTATTTACAAGCACATAATGTTATAGAAATAGAAAGGAAACCAAAGCTAGCCAATTTCCCTTTCTACAAAGATGATGATGAACCAGGTGAGTGTGTCTAAAAGTTAGTAAATGCTGTGTTATAGAGGGAATTTCTTTAAGAGGAAACATGTAAATATTAAAAGACGTAGCGATCACATGAAGGCCTGAAGAATCTAATCAATAGGGAATAACAACATTTTCTCCTAGCCAGAATAAGTCAACACTCCTTGGGATTCAAGGGATCAGCAACCAGCAGCCCACATCTGGCCTGTGAAGAGATTGGATCTGGTCAGCGATCCACACAACATTTTACTAATGGTGCCAATCTCCTGCTGCCAGCTAAGCATTGGATCCCACCCATACTCTGTGTTCTACACTTTACTAACAGCTGGATGATCCTCTGTTAGCAACAATCAGAAAGTCAGGGAAAGTGTGGGCCCCTTACTGGATGGGGTGGCAACCCAGTGACAGATAATAAGGAAAAGGTTGAAATACTCAATGCCCTTTTTACTTCAGCCTTCTCAGGCAAGTTCAGCTCCCAGACTACTGCATTAAGCAGCACAGTTTGGGGAGGAGAGCAGCCCTCAGTAGTGAAAGAACAGGTTAGGGACTATTTAGAAAAGCTGGACATGTACAAGTCCATAGGGCCAGATGCAATGCATCTATAGGTGCTGAGGGAGTTGGTTGATGTGACTACAGAGCTGCTGGCCATTACCTTTGAAAACTTGTGGTGATCGAGGAAGGTCCCAGACAATTGGAAAAGGGCAAATATAGTGCCTATTTTTAAGTAAGGAAAGAAAAAAGATCCTGGAAACTACAGACCAGTCAGCCCCACCTCAGACCCTGGAAAAATCATGGAGCAGGTCCTCAACGAATCAATTTCTAAGCATGTAGAGGAGAAGTAGGTGATTAGGAACAGTCAGCATGGATTCACCAAGGGCAAGTCATGCCTGACTGTAATCACCGGGCCTTGACTAGTGGCTCCCGTGCAGCTCTTGCTCGAGTAATTGGTGGTAAGTGTCTCATGGGTTCATGTCTCCGTCTGAGCTGGTGTCTTCCACACGAGTCTTCAACCCCGTGCTCGCCTGCCATGACTTGTTGGACCTCAGTGTCCAGGGTCATTCATCAGGTGTGCTCGTTGGCCCGCAGTAATCCCCGTGGTAACTCATGGGGCTCTGCCACCCCCTATACCCCGGCCTCATGCTTCCTGTGAAGTAGTGTCTGGATGGCTGATGCCTTTCTCCTGGGGCCCCTTAAGACAGGCCTCCCCCAGGGGGTACTGGCACTGTCTTCCTAACTTAAGGACCTGCTCCCTTCGACATCCCTGGAAGACAAATGAAAGAAGAAAAAAAGGAAAAATGCTCCAACACAATTCCAGGGCTTCCTGCCCCTTTAACTCCCCTTCTACCCCGTCCGGGTCTCTATGGGGCACAGCGTGCCTCATCCCTAAGACTGTTTGGTTCCCTGCCTACTCCAAGGCACCTCCAGGTCCATTGGCAATATCAGCCCCGACAGCAACCCTTCCGGGGTTCCCCTGTAGTTCTCCTCTCCCAGGACGGACTTCTTCAGGTGCCCCACTGTTCCTGCACTCCCACCTGCAGTTAGCTCCGTCTCCCTAGGTTGCTCCACCGTGGCCTTCAAGCGATGCTCCGGGAGTCCCTTTGTCATCCTGTCTAAGGCACCATCTGGGTGATCCTCCTCTTCCTGCCTGCACTCGCCCCAGCTGGTCCTGCTCCCCGGGTTCCGTGGACTGGGACACCTCCGATGTCGGGGTCAACTGCGGCTCCGCTCCCTGACTCCCCAATGGCCCTGCAGCATGCACTGCCATTTTTATCTTCGCCGGCCGGCGTTCGGTGCTGTTGTCACTGGCTGGCTGCAGCTGGATAAACAGGTGGCTGACGAGCCACGCGGGCTCTGCCTTCCGCCCCTCGTGTGCTTCACTCCAAGCTGCTGGTAAGTGTTTGTCCTTACGGCACGTCCCAGGACACTGACCAACCTCATTGACTTCTAATGATGAGGTTACTGGCTCTGTGAATTCAGGGAAAGCAATGGACATAATATGCCTTGATTTTAGCAAGGTTTTGATACCATTTCTCACAGTATTCTGGTAAGCAAGCTGAGGAAGTATAGGTTGAATGAATGGACTGTAAGGTGGATAGAAGACTGGCTGGATCATTGGACTGAATGGGTAGTAATCAGTGGCTCAGTGTCTAGGTGGCAGTCAGTATCAAGTGGAGTGTCCCAGGGGTTGGTCTTGGGTTCGGTTTTGTTCAATATCTTCCTTAACGATCTGGAAGATGGGATGGATTGCACCCTCAGCAAGTTCGTGGATGACATCAAGCGGGGGGATGTGGTAGATACATTGGATGTATCTAGACAAATTGAAGAACTGGGCCAAAAGAAATCTCATAGGATTCAACAAGGACAAGTGCGAACTCCTACACTTAGAATGGAATAATCCCATGCACTGCTACAGCCTGGGGACTGACTGGCTAAGCAGCAGCTCTGCAGAAAAGGACCTGGGGGTTACAGTGGACAATATGCTGGTAATAAGTCAGCAGTGTGCCCTTGCTTCCAAGAAGGCTAACAGCAGACTGGGCTGCATTGGTAGATGTGTTGCCAGCAGATCAAGGGAAGTAATTATTCCACTCCATTCTGCACTGGTGAGGCCACATCTGGAGTACTGCCTCCAGTTTTGCCCCTCCCCCTCCTTCCCTCCTCCCTCTACAGAAAGCATGTGGACAGGTTGAACTGTCCAGCAGAGGGCAGCAAAAATGGTTAGGGGACTGGGGCATATGAGTTGTGAGGAGAGGCTGAGGGAACTAGGCTTATTTAGTCTGCAGAAGAGAAGACCAAGGGGAAATTTGATAGCCACTTCTAACTACCTGAAGTGGGTTCCAAAGAGGATGGAGCTAGACTGTCCTCAGTGGTGGCAGATAACAGAGCAAGGAGCAATGGTCTTAAGTTGCAGCAAAGAAAGTTTAGGTTAGATATTAGGAAAAACTTTCTCACTAGGAGGGTAGTGAAGAACTGGCACAGGTTACCTAAAGAGATGGTAGAATCCTCAGAGGTTTTTAATGCCCGGCTTGACAGAGCCCTGGCTGGAATGATCTAATTGGGATTGGTCCTGCTTTGAGCAGGGGCGTTGGACTACATGACCTTCTGAGGTCTCTTCCAACCCTAATTTTCTATGATTGTATGATTCTGTTGCTGGTAAGCCTGTCTCTACTCTATGTAGAGGGTCTCTCTTCCTTACCTTCCTTTCCACTCATTTCTGCCTCTGCACACTTTGGAATTATCTAATGAAGACTGTTCCTATAAAAAGATACATTTGGAGGGTATTTTTTTATTTATATGTTGTCCTTCCCAATATTTTATCTTCAGAGGGAATTCTCTTATACAAATCCTGTTCTACAACTCATATCCATCTATATGCCATCTCCAGAAATTTGAATGAGATGGAAGGAAACTGGCTCACCTTACTCCATTGCAGATAAAAGCAGGATTCAAATCTAGTACAGTTAAGATTGACACGGTCCCAGTCACACACTTATATTCTTCTGCAAGATGACCTGTTATTTTAATTTGGTCATTTAAATTTCATGTGTAGGTCTAGCCAAGCTTTTACAGTCTTCATACTCCAGTGAGTCCTGGCCAGGACCCTGCTTGTCCATGATGGTTTAATACACTTAACTCATAAGTCTATATTCCCTGGGTACTTCCCACCTTATTTGCGAAGTCAGTTGTCTTTACCCTTCATTGGAACCTTCTTTTACCTCTTGCCTTAACTATCATCTTCTGCCTGGAAATCTCTTCTCTATTACAAGAGACCTGCTGCAGTCCCATGGCCACTTCTACTACTTTAATTTTCCAGTCTTATTGAGTCTCCTTTTCTGCTTCATACTTTAGATAGTCCCAGTTTAGTTGGAGTCAGAAGTGATAAACTGAATGATCTAAAAGGTCTGAGTGGGGGTGCCCAAATGAGGTGTTTACTGTGCAGCTAATTAATTAGCTGGGCAGTAGGGGTGTGCAAAGCGGGCAGTATTTGATTTGGATTTGGCCCAATTCAGGGGATAGTGATTTGATTTGATTATTCAGATCACTGTCCCAAGTTGATTTGGCTGAATCTGAAGATTTGATTCTGATTCGGAGAATCAGTGGTTAGGCCATAGACACAGCTTTATATGTTTTTTCTACATACCCTGAGGTACCAGGCATGGCTCTTGAATACAGAGATGGTGGGGCAGATGGAGGATCCCACAGGAGTGTAGCCCCCCCCGCCCCCACCCCTTCTGCTTGGTGGCAGACCTGGAAGTGGATCAGAATCCACTTCTGGGTTCATCACCAAACACGTGGGGGACCCCCCTGTGCCCTCCCAGCTGAGCGATCGGCCATGGGGGGACCCCAGGTGCCTCCCCAGACCCTAGAGGCACCAGTCGCTGAGCTGGGGAGGGGGGGCAGTGTCCCCTGTGCGCTTAGTAGCAGACCTCACAGTGGACCGGAGGTACTTCTGGTCCAGTTCCGGGTCTGCTTATTCCATAGCAGGAAAGTACTTGTAAATAAAAGTACTATTCTGCTGTGGAATAAAAAAACTCAACATCAGCGCATGTATAGACACTGCCTAGCTGGCTGGGGCATGAGGGTGCTTCAGTGCAGGGGCTGCCTGCCCCTCCATACCACGTTCAGCCAGGTTAGAGCAGCCCTAGGCTGGCAGGCTCATCCCCTGGGATTTCTGCCAGATGGCATTCCTCCGACCCAGCCCAATGTGCTGCACAAGAATAAACACCAGAGCTTATTGCTCTGAGGTGTATTACTCCCGGCTGCACATTCAAACTTGGCACCCAGGAGCAATAAACTCTGGAGCAATAAGCTCTTGAGTTTATTCATGCACATTAATTGTCCGTGTAGACAGTGTTCCCTGTCTGCATTTCATCTGAGGTCTTGGGCATTTCTGAATCATACTTTCCCTATTATTTCTATTTTTGGTGTGGGGTCTACAAGTTCCATTTCAGGGTATTAGAGTCCACATGAATACATCTCACATATAATTTACAGTTTATTTTCTATTGAATATCTTTCAACACGTAGCTATATTGACATCGTTTATGACATATTGCTCTTAATTTCTACTAAATCATAATTGCAAAGCCCCACGGCATTTTTATGCTGACATTATATTTATGCCCTGATTCTGTGGAGTGTACTGTATTAAACTTTGAGATGCAGCATCAACATGTAGTACAATATTATTTTCTCTACACAGCACTGATACCTATCCTCTTTGTAGCAATACTGACTCCAATTCATCCTACAGAATTTTAGAGGCAGCAGAAAATGCCCTTCTCCTCAAAAATTGAAATCTGCATACAAAAATTATGCAGTAGTGACTAATTCCAAGGAAAAAGTGCCCGATGGTTAAATGGAGGACGTGAAGATTGATTTTAGTTAAGCAATTTGTTCTTTTCCTGTTACTGCTAGTCCATATAATTTGGCGGTAGAATATATGAGCTTATAAGTTGGGTGACAAAGAAATGTTTATAGGTTTAATCAGGTTAAAATCGTGCAATTATCCACATTATCACACTTAGAATCATACAAATTAGAAATGAAAAAAGTTATTAAGGTTATTCTGTCTTTCTACCAAAATGAGATTTTCCCTGGATTGCTGCTTGTAATAGGTGATATTCTTATACTGTTAAAAAAAAATCACAGAGTGATCATGTTTTGAGATTTCAATAAAGGTGCATGCTAACAAAGAGAGGTCCACTTCCCGAAATATGCCAGAACAAAGATAATTTACAGGTACCAATTCTGAAAACATCCATGTATTTATATCTAGAGGCAGCTCATATGTATAAAATTAAGCATGGACATTAGTGTTAAGAATTAGTACAGATTAACTCTGTTTGATGTGTTAGTTCAGAATATGGTTTGTCATCTTCCATAAAGAAATTCCATGATATTTTTTTCCCCCTCCCAACGTTTTGTTTTGGGCAACTGCCTACACAATTGTAATACCTTTACTCTTACCAGTACATTATTATATGACTTTTAATTTCATTATCATTGCATATTTTTACAAGACTTTTGCCCAGGTAATAATCAGGTTAGATGCTGCATAGAGAATGAGAAAGAATCCCATGAATCTATGCTTTAGTTGTAGCTAAATTCTATTTGCTATTGAAACTGAAAATCTGGAGTAAACATGAATTGACTCTGTTGTGACTCAAAGCATGTTCAAGCTCTAAACAGAAATATCAGGTAGCTCGTAAGTCAGGGATCTTGGTACTATATTGACAGAAGCAAAATAGACAACATAAGAAATAAGAGAGATGAATTAGGTAGATAACATTATGACTTCATTTTGCTTCATTTTCTTCAGTATATAATAAGGATGATGAAGAATGTCAAATGAAGCAAATTCACTTTTTGACCATCAATGATTAAAAGAGATGCTGATTAGATTCCTTAACCCCCATGAACCAGCCAGTCAGCACACTCAGATTCCAAGCAAACCTTCACTAAATTCAGTGGGAGTTAGATTTAACCGACTGACAGAGAAGTGATTCATACTGGTCGCATCTACACATGACACTATACTGCTGTAGCAAAGTGCTACGGCAGCGTAGCATCAGCTATCACAAAACATGACGTCATAGCTACATTGCCATAGCAATGTGCTTCCTTGTTCTAGCGCATTGCTATGGTGATGTAGCAGCTAAAAATAACTGTGTGCAGTGCACACAACGCAGTGCAGGCTGTTACTGCACCATCATATAGTACTTCCAAAAGGCCTATGCAGCCTACTCCAAAAGGAAGTACTAAATGACAGCTCAGTAACAATGGCACCATAGGAACATGTGTAGATGTGCTCACTGAGTAATGTGACCATGTGGTTAAATTCCTTCATGGAAAGCAGGGCTGTCCAACTAGTGGCTCCTGGGCCTCTGGGCTCCTGCTTGGCTGCTGACCCCCATATTGCTCTAGCTGCAACAGCAGCTGAAGTCTTCAGGTTGCCCTCCCTCCTGCAGCTGCTGCTTCCTATCCCCACCCCAAACAGTGTGCAGTGCAGTCTGGGGAAAGGAGGGTGAGTGAGGCTGCATGGGTATGTGGTACAGCTGTAGTTAGGAAAGGGGCAAGGTGTTTTCATGGGTATAAAGTGCAGTATTGAGGGTATCCATGCAATGACCTCCCCAAGGGCCTGTGGCTTGCCCTAGTGCAGCCCATTAGCTTGCCTGTAGGTACAGACTGCAGGGCATATGCCCCCTGGCCACTTGGAAGTTAGACAGCACTGCTGTAAAGCATACATACAAGGAGCAAAAGTCAGTCACATGGAGAGTCTTAATTTCAGCTTTTCCTTAATTTTGGGTAATTCATTTTGCAGCAGTAACACTCCTTCAGCAGGGTATTCTTTTGTGCAGAATATATATTATATTTACATTTCTACAGCAATTATTTTCTAATGTTTACATAATTACTGAGAATGATGTGAGGCCCTTTCAGCCAATCACTGAAGAAGAAAAATATTTTGGACACGTTGCTCGGGGGAAAAAACAGCTGGTCCATAGATGATCCTTTACCAATCCTGTTTGTCATTTAAGCTCTGTGTTAAAGGCATAAGTGGGAGTGCATTGTGCCTTCCACCCTGAGATACATTTCAACCAGTACAAGATGGAACAACGCCATTAAAGACGTAAGTCATTTGGTTAAAAATGAAAAGAGATCAATAAAAAGGTCCACCCCACTATAGTTTATCCAACGGTTTATCATACAATCAGTAAGTGGCATTATCTAAATTGTTGTAAATAGTGAGTTAGCCACAAGTGCTCCCTGACAATTAAGAGTGCAATTGATTCAGAACATCTGTATGCCTAATAATTAAATATATAAAATTTGGCTTATAAAAGAAGATGGAGTTTGAAGATTTAACTACTTAACAGGTATGAACACGTACATTACAATTTACTAATAGTGAGTCTATCTACTTTTTATTTATTTTATTTACTATTTTTAAAATAAAATCTTCATACTTTTACAAGGAGGAAGCAAGTTTTACCACCTGAAACCTGAGACTCTGCTCCTGCCTTTGTTCAAGGTAATTTGCATTATCCCAGAGCCGAGAGATACCACACCACATAAGAAATTCCTGCCCGGCAGAGCAGTCCATCTTTTTACTCTTCTGTGAAATATGAAACATTATAACCAGAAGGAAATATGACTCTACATCCTCCTTGCCACCAAACAACTTTGAGGTAAACAGACTATTCAAACTTTTCTCTGAACCTAATCTGCATAAAATAAACTGTTCCAAACAGGAGATTTTACCACACCTTCAATTCTCCTGTGAAATATGAACTTTAATTTCTACCTAGGAGAAGCTTTACAGTCTTTTCTTCCATGCCTGAAGAAGGGTGCTTGTGCCTGAAAGCCTGCAAATAAAGATTTTTTTGTAAAAATCTAGTTGGTCTAATAAAAGATATCACCTCTACCAGAAGTTCTGATTCCTTCTACCTACTGTAAGTATGTATTTCCTTTTATTCAAAGAAAGCAGAACAAAGAGGTCTACCATCCTCAGCATCATAAAACTCTTCACTCTCTGTTTAAATAGACTTCTTCAGGCTACCTCTTATGACCATTTGATGGAGTTCTTCAAGTATTCCAGGCTTGGACTGAAGCAGCTCTTAACAGAGAAGAACCAGCAGTTTTTTAAAACACTTTTTTTCTTCTCCTCATCACTGAGTTTAAGTAAGCTGTAAGTATAATGGATTTTTCTTAAGGTGAGAAGAACTTTGACATGGCAATGAGATATGTATTAGTAGTTTGAATCTCTTGTTGACAGAGGAACCAGGGAATGTGTGCACGCAAACACCACTTAAACACACAGTACATGGAACTTTCTCCCAACTAAGAGCATTCATTCAAGACAGATTTACAGCTGGATGGGCAAGTTTGTGCTGTCAATGGTATTAAAAGTAAAACTTTGCTATCTCTGTACCACTTCTTATGAGCCTTTTCCCTCTTTTTATCTGCTGAATTAACTTCTCTCTGAGATATGGGTATTTCAAGGGCTTAACGTTGTAGGCTCTGAGGAAAACATTGGAATAGATCAGCCTTGAAGGTTAAAATACATTTCAGCCACTTTCCCACTACAATCAGTTATGTTGACCAAAAGATATGTATTGCTAATGTTCACAGCTCTGGGACTGCAAGTTGGGATATTGTCTAGAAGGGAGACTGACTGACTCTTAAGCACTTTTTTGCCACTATAGCTCATACTATTATGGGTGTTTTTTCCCTTATCCACAACACCCAGGAGGCTGTTTCATTACAACCTCCTACAAACACAATGCACATTCACAGGCAGCCTCTGCAGTCATGTTCCTCATACTAGTTTTGCAAGTTTCAGTTCAATGGATAATCACATTTTCCAGAACTAGATCACGTAGCATGCTCTTTGCTTTAATATGTCCTTGTGTATCTATCTATGACATTATTTACCTTGCCCAGAAAGTTTCTGAACAAAATAAAGTCAGGTTTGAGGAGCATATGTAAGACAAATGGTCAAGTCATCTCACAGCCACTACTGAAATACAATCTGTACAGAAGCTTCAGATTTAAATTATACCTTATCAGGAACTATTGATTGGAACATGAGAGAGAGTTTTCATGTGTAACCTAAAAATGGTGAGTTGATCTACAAGAATTGCCACAGGGACATATATGGATATGGTGCTAGGTAGCAGTATTTTTGAGAAAGTTTAAAGGTTTCTCCTTGAGAACTCCTTGAGAACTGTTGCTTTAGCAACTGAAAATAGTGCAGTGTCCAATTCAGTGGGTTAAAACTGCAGTTATATAATTTAATTTGCAGACCTTTGGTAAAGCAGATCTAAAGCTATTCTTAAAAAAAATTATCATTTTTGTTGCTCAAATTCATGTAATTTACACTGCATCATCTTCTACTCCTTGTCCTTGTTCATAATTCCTGTAATCTTCCTCAATAGTTTACTTTTTCAATAAGAGCCAAATGTGCACCAATAGTATGTGAGTGATGTAAATTCAACACATCTTCCATCTAGTTTGGGTACAAAAGTAAAACTGCAGCTTACAGGGAATGGGAGTACTATGCAAGAAGCCAAAATAAGCAAATCCACACTTTCCTTAGGTCTCATTCTTCTGGGGAAAGGTAAATAGTGCCCTCTTCACAGAACCATAAAGAAGTAGAGCTGGAAGGGGCCTCTAGAAGTCATCTAGTCTAGCCTACCTGAAGCAGGATCACCCTTATCCAAATCATCCTATACAAAACCATAATCTAAACTCTTTGTAGAACTGCTGTCAACCCTGACATAACACAAAATATTATATATACCATCACAGAGGGTCAGAAGGAAAAACATACATG
Source organism: Gavialis gangeticus (assembly GCF_001723915.1). Taxonomy (NCBI): domain Eukaryota; kingdom Metazoa; phylum Chordata; order Crocodylia; family Gavialidae; genus Gavialis; species Gavialis gangeticus. The sequence continues at coordinate 228,156,017 of NW_017729032.1, forward strand.
TAGATTCATTAAGCTTTTCTAATGGCAGAGGAAACATGTGACACCTTACAATTAATTTGCCATTTTAACCTTATTTAATGATGTCTATTTTTGATGCCAGAAAAGGAGCTGGAAAAGGTGTATCATTTTGAGTACTATGTGACCTTATGCTGTAAAATTGCATACTTTGGGATGTTGTTCTTAAACACATAATCTCTGGATATTACATGCCCAAGGTCCTTATTAATAAAGGAAGTGCTTTACAGTGCTCTGAGATCTCTTTGTTATGCTACTTCCTTCTTCCTGGCTTCTTTTAGAGCACCTGTCAAGTATTGCAATGATGGAACCAAACTCCTCATCACATATTGTGACACCAGGGGGCAACGCCCCATTTTATCATCTGTTAAAATGTTTTGCTGTGTCTGTGCACTATGTCAACGAAGGTCTTTATGCTAATTCAAAGGAAGCAAAGAGTCACTAAGTTAATACCCTTGCAGTGTTCATAAGACATGTAGGTCCTAAAAGTTCTTGAAGCCACAAAATATATTCTGCCTATTTGTTCATAAGTTTCCTTAAACAATAAGGCTAAGTACAGACAGTCAAAAAGCCCTGAGGTTGAATCGATTCAGTCTTTGCAGGTTAGTCTAAAATGTACAGATTAAATTGAAACAGAAGTGAACATACATCTACCTTTGATTCAGAAAATGAAGCCACATGCCTGAAGTGGCTCAGGCTAGAAGCCAGGGGGTGCTGGAGCATGGCTCTCTGGCTGTGCATTCTTCTTCCTGCTACCCCTGAGGTCTCTGGGATTTGCAGTCCAAAATTACAGCAAAAGGACTCTGCAGGGTTGCTCATCACTTCCTCTTTCTGCCTCCATGTGCCTCTGGGATTTGTAGTCCACAGTTGCAGCCAGCAGTAAGTTTAAGCAGGGGACGGGGGATTTAAGCCCCCTCCCTGACTCAGACCCCAGTTGGGGCTTGCTTGGGTGGGGGGAGCAGTTCCCCCTGTAGACTGGGCTGCATTCCCAACTGGGCTTGCTCCCCATTTGTCAGCCAGCCCTCACTACTGCAGCTAGGAAGCAGAGGGGCAGGGCCAGCCCTGCTCTCTGGAGCAGACAGCACAGCCCAGTCCAGGGCTACAAAGCATGCTGGGATGCTAGGGGACTTTGATTTAATTTGAACCAAGAAGGGGCCTGGGACAGAAGTTTCTATAAACTGGTTTGACACTGTATTCAACCAGGTTTATCTTAAACCAGTTTCAGCCATTTTTAAACTAGTTTATGTGTGCTGAGCTTCTGTTTTGTTACAGGTTTCAACCAGTTTCTGATCACTTAAACCAGTTTATGTGCAACTTCTTTCCCTAGCTTAAATGTCTTGGGGTGGACCCAGACAAGGTAAGGGGAGGGGGTTAGGGTTCAGGGGTAATAAAGACCCTGGCTGCTGCTCCCACAGCAATGTTGACTGAAAGTGGGGTACATCTTGCACCATTGCACCCCCTTTGTATTCACCCCTGGGGCCAACTGGCAGGTGTCTGTCTACCTGCCACACCAACTCCTAACAATAGGAAAGGAAAAACTAGTGTAGCTTGTTTGGCTCTGGGTTACAAAAACATAACAGAGATTTTTTTTTGTCACAGTAAGGGAATGTACAACAGTTAAGAAGGGGAAACAAATTACTGATAAATAGAGTCATGATACTTCTGCACACTTCAACTTCACTAGAAGAACATATCACATACTCATAGAGAGAATACAAAAGAAGAGAAAAGAAGCAGCAGCAAGCATATAGCAAAGTGCCATCATAGACCCTCTCATTTCCACAAAAAGAGGCTATACATGAGAGGTAGCAAGATAACTTTCAACTCAGCCAACTGGGAAAACAAATAAATTTTGTTCATATTAGAACCTTAAGGCCACAAATAATGGCTGAGTTCTCAGTAAGAGATTTTATGATCTTAGGTTAAGACTTAACTAGGAGTTGGGTGATGCATATTGGCAGGGGGAAGCAGGGAGAAGCTAGAAAAAGAAGTGGAAGAACAATTTATTTCACCCAATAGAGGACATAGATAATTCCACAAGCAGATAAGACAACCGGCATATGGAATAGCAACAAGAACAACAAAACTCGGTACTTGTTTGACATTAAGATTTTGACATAGAATATAAGCACTGCAAGGAAATTAAATGTTAACATGCAGACTAATGTTGATTTGTGTAAATGCATATTTATAGATTTCCCCTGCCCCAATCAGTCAGTCACTTCAGTTTATGTTTACTTTCAAAATCCTTTTTGGGAGCACCCAAAGGCATTGTAAAAAATCAATTTAAAAACAGATATGTTTAAATATTCATAAATACAAACATTTAACGGCAAATGGTCTTAGTTTAGTTTGAAAAAGCAGGCCTGAATGATGCAGGTTTACTTTACTCACAATCAAGGATGCATACATTCCATAGTGAAGGGCTCATTAGAAATGCATTAGATCAGACCATGGGTGGACAGTATATGGCCTGCTCACCAACTGATTGGATCTGGCTTGCCAGTGGGAGCCTGCCAATTGAGTGTATCCAGCATGCCACTGTCCCCGTGGTGCTGCACATGCCCTCAGTCCTGGTCCCAGCCCCAGCCCTGGCCAGCACACACTGCTTCCCAGCAGGGCTGCTCCTGGTACAGCTGCAGCCACCTGGGTGCTGCTGAGCTTTCCTGCACCTCCAGTGGATCCTCCTCCTCATGCTGCTGCTGTGCCACTAAGGGCAGGAGGGAAGCTATAGTTGGATGACTCCTGCCCCAGTGCGTGGGGCTCCATCTCTGGCTCCCAGCTGCCTTCCACCCATTCTGCCCACCTGGCATGATGAGCAGTCACCTATGGGGCCAAGTAGCTGGAAGGCAGCCAGAAGCTGAGGCTGGAGCTTTACGTGCTGGGAAAGGAACCGTCCTGCTGCAGCTTCCCCTCTGCCTGGATGGGCATGTGGTGCCCGGAGCACATCCCCATGGCTGCCACCACTTTCCCACACTACCTGCTACCTGGAGAGCTGCAGCAGGGGCAGGGAGAGGAGAAGGAGGGGCCCCTCGAGGCAGGGGTAGCTAAGCAGAACCTGGATGGGTACAGCCACATCAGGAGCAGCCCCACCAGGAAGCTGTGCATGCTGACTGGTGCTAGGGCCACTGGTGGGCTTGGTTAGGAGCCAGATGGTGGGGTGGACTGCACCCTCACCACACTGCCCACTCTGCTTCATGTACCCACTCCCCCCTCCCCACACCTCCAGCCAGCTTCTGGGACCTAGAGTGTGAGCAAGCCCCCCAAACACTTGCACATCCCCCACCTCCCCCCACACAGACACTCCACTCCCCCAACAATATACAAGAGTATGACTTTATTTTGAGCTATTATGCAATGTCTATATACACTACTCAAAAACATATAAATCAGGACAAAAATATTTTTTTAAATAAACTTAGAATAGGTTATAGTAGATGTTTGATTTTTAGCATATGATTTTTTAAATTTATAATTTGTTAAAATTATATCTTCTGAAAGATTATATGTGTGAGGCCCTTAACAGCTCACCAAAACGTGTTAAGTGGCTTACCAGCCAAAATAATTGCACGGCCCTGGATCAGACAGATATAGAACTGAATTAATGGCCAAATACTCTGTCCAATGCCTGGGCCAAACAGTCAGGGTGTATAGAGGGGAATTGATCAGTGGGGTAAAAGAGAAGAAACCTTTCCTCCCAAACTGTATAACTACTTCATGGAGGACTGGGGAGCCTAATGGTTGCACTGGCCTCAGTATAATGTAACCCAGGCTCCATTGTTAGCTCACTCAAGGGAAGCATAAAAGGCAGAAAGATATAAAAAAATACTCTGGTGTTTTTCAAGGAGCTTACATGAAGTCAGATTGTGTACCCCTTAGTCTATCCCTTACATTGCATCTGACATGCTAGCAAAGCATGACAAATCTGATTCTGTGTTTAGAAAATGCCTAGCAAAGATACAAATTAAATCAACACCATGGAACTACATACCCTTACATTTAGATGCCAAGTCCATATGTGTATATGAGCAAGCAAAAGATTGCTTTAGTTTTCCATTTATTTTGAATTGCTACTGATTGTAGCTTTTCCCAATGTCTTGATACAATTTATCAGTGCTTCCACTTCCAGTAACCATATAGGTATTCTAAGTTTTGACGAGCTCTAGGATTTTGTTTCTGCTCAAAGTGAAAGGAAACAATTTGGAAATATTGAAATGACCTTATCAAAATACTTCAACAAAGCTGAAATGCTTCACTTAAAGTACTATTTTTGGCTGTTATAATGCTGTCAACTAAAAATTGAAATGATAGGATTTTAACAGTGCTTCAACCTTGTTAAAATGATAGTTTCAATAAAGTTAGAATATTAACTTATAGAAACTAAAAGTTTTTGTCTATTCTTTAACTGAAAAGTTCAAGACAATCAGGCACTAAGTAGTAGCATTGCCTTATTCTTCTCTACAAAGTATTGCTATTGTTTTCAGTATTTAAGCAAAAAATTATAAAAAGATAATTTTTAAATAAGAAAAAAAATGCCTTTCTTAGAATTTAAATGGCAGGCTCATCATCACTGACAAAAGAATATTAAACAAAGTCTGTGACATTTCTTAATTGGAAACCTGACTTGCTATGCAAGCTTAATTCTCAATAAACTATCTGATAACATTATTAAGGTTATTCACTATGTGGCTAAACTACCATCATATTTGTTTCCATAGACACATTCCACATGTGCTCAGTGAATTGGTTCTAGACACTATCAATGCAATGATGAAAACTGTATATATGTTCAACACACAGACACACAGACACAGACACACACACACACACACACACACACACACACACACACACACACACACATATGCTGCTAGGAATAGAGATTGCAATATGGCTTTTATCCTTAGGTAAGTGACAAGATACCTAGCTCCTCTAGTGAGATTTTGAGAAAACCAAGCAAGGAAAGTATACTGCTATACTGCTATTGAGCTGCATTAATCGTTTCATAGTCAATAGTGAAACTATGCATTGAATTACCATTTTTAACTTTTTTCTTTTGCTGAAAGAATTAGTATTTTGTGCTAAAAATTCTCTTGCTTCTTGGAATCTGAAAGCAGATAATGTATGACAACTTTCTTAATTTGCAGTCGTTCAGTCATTCATTAATTATATATGAAGACAGAAATAAATTCTCCAAGATTTGTTTTGTTTTGGGGGTTTTTTTGGGTGGGGGGGAGCAGATAATTCCATTTTCATTAAGCTACTTTCTTGTTATGGACAGAATTTGAAATGTCAGTTCTGCATTGTTTTAAAAAAATAGTTTGCTTTTGAAACAGATTGATATTTAAACACTATAAACCTAGCATGCCCTACTCTACTGTATTCCATAACCACAAGGGGGCAGAAATAATGCTTTTCACAGAAACTCAATCCTGAATTTCCCTGCCTTGATGCAATTAAAATCTCAGTAAGACAGGCGCTGCACTGATAGAGATTATTCATCAAATTATGTAAATTGACTTGATCCGAGATATTTTTTTCCAAACAGTTTTTCCCCTCCTAAGTTTCAATGATTGCCATATCTACCAAGAAAATGAATGGGGCTGAGGGGACAGCAGTGCTGAATGCAGTATTTTGGAGTGGAAGGTCAGTAAGGAAGAAAGCACCTGTGAGTCACAGCAAAGGGAAATGACAGAAGGACTCTGACCAGTGGCTGCCCAGCCAGCATTCAGTTAGATGCTGCAGCCATGTCAGCCAGCATAGAGAAAGTAACTTAACTGTATACTGTTTACCGTATTTCTAGATGAACTGTTAAACATGTCTTACTCATTTTTTCATATAAAGTCAGAAAGTGTGTTATTCCTCATTCTTCCCCATTCCCCCCTAAGAAAAAGCAAACAGATTTACAATTCTTTTGGTTTTTTTAAAATCAGTAAACAGAACCTTTTGCTCTTTGTCTGAAGCTTTTAATGATGAAAACTGACTCTGAAAGGGAATACTGATACAACTGTAATCCTAGTATTACAAATAGGTTGTTATGACACAGCTGTTTGCCATAATTCAAGATTTATAGTAGTCACTACTGTAAGAATGTATTCACTACATTTTCAAAATAATTAAATTTACTCCATTAATCTATTATTTTATTTTTAGGAGGCAAAGGAAGCAGTGTAGTGTAAGATTCTGGAATTTAAATCTGCCTGTATACCAAAAAAACTAGCCAGAACAAGATGTGTACCACTCCAGTTTGGGTGTTAGAAAGATCCTACAGCCTCTGTGGATTCTTAGTGAGTGGAGGCAAAATGGGATATTTAAATACGTAAACATGGGACCCATCTATTCATCTCAGTGACTTGACAACTTAGATTTTCCAGTCTCTCAAGGCTGCCCCCCCACCACCAAAGTCACTTGTCTGGATGTGGCCATGGAGTCCATGCCCCTGTGGCAGAAGCCACTCCACAGTGTTACTGTTGCAGCATGCCTGCACACCATACTATTGCTGTTAAAGCAACAACTAGGGTGTGCACACCAAGCCATGGCAGCAGCCAGGAACTGTTTTTGAGTCCCTGCAGTAGGGAAGGCTCTTCCTGTCTCACTCTGTGGCACCTCCCTTCTCCAGAGTTTGGCGAGGATGCAGTCCTGCTTACTCTCCTTGGTTGACCCAGGTACAGAGGTTGGGGGAGTCCCAGAGCCTCTCCTGCCCCTCTCTAGATGTGAACTGCAGGGAATGGTTGCATGCCTGCATTGCAGTTTTTCATCAAAAGCCCCAAATAAGTTTTCCAATTTTGGAGAAGAACAATGTATTTTGTCAATAGTTGAAAATAATTTTACTCTGAAATGTTGTTGTGGTGCCTTATGGGAGTGGTACATTCATTACCTATGATCAGCAATAAATATAGGACAATTCTGGGGCCTTTCCTCACCAAGAAGGGAGACTCATGTGGTTCTTCATGGGACATATAGTAAAATATAAAGCTTGGCCTATAGAGGAAAATGGGTGTCAGTTTCCTAAAAACTGGGAGTACTGTGAGTACATTTCTAAATTGAAATACTTTGGTTTTCAGCTACAATATATTGCTTTTCAGTCACTGAGTTGTCATTTAGAAAGGATAGGAAGGGGGTTGAACATTTTCTCTCCAGCTGCAGTAATGGTGTCTACAGACTGGATTAATTCATCATTAGATGTTCATTGACTAAATACATATAATGTCTGTATCAGAACCAGGTCAATACCCACACTGACCAGAACTGGGTTCAGAGGCACCTATGTACTTCATAATTTGCCCTCCCAAGACCTTGTTAAAATTGGTTACAGGATGAAAATTAGTTAGATAACCAATGCAAACAATAGTTTTCTTTTTGTTTGTTATGTTTTACTAAGGGCCACAGGAAGGCTTCCTTCAACACAAATTGCAGTCTGTTCTCATAAGAGACCATTGCTAATGTGAATGTGGATTATTAACCCCTCTTCAGTACCAGATCCACAGAAGACAGGAATTGTTACAGAGCGCTTGGCTTAGAAGATAACAACTCTTGTTTCAAGCTATGAAGATTCCTAGTTCAAGTTTCTCAGCCAGGTTGGTTACACTAAAAGTGGACTTGGTGTTCCCCAATGGGCTTTATCAGTGTCTTTCTCCAAAGCTTAACTTATGGAAAAAGTCCTAACATTCCTAGAATCTTTGCAACTCACAGGCTAACTTTCCACTGGAGAAAACTTAATATTTGTTCCCCCAAAATATGGCTCTGTGCTCACACCTTAATTGAACTGATTTAGTCTACAGAACAAGAAATTACTAAACCATTTCAGTTCCATTTTGGACTAGTGACTTAGACAATGATCTATATTATGTGACAATTTTTGTACTGTAACTTGGTTCTTTTTGGTTATGACTTTGCCTCTATTATAGTTCAATTTAATACACTACAAATGTTCTGAAAAGAGTCCAAAGTAAATTTAGATGAACAGTCAATTTATCACACCAACAAAAGTGAGTCAGATATTGATTGAATGGATTTGGAGGTTTGGGTGATTCATTCTATCTCCAGCTAACCATATAGTGCCTAACAACGTCATTGGGCATACTAATTCCTGAAAAAACAATATTCTTTTCTGTGTCAGTTGACAACACTGTATTACCAACCAAAATATTACCTTTTATGCAAAAGTCTTCTAATACCAAAGAGAAAATATATTGATGAGTCAGGGACATTTGCCATATTATCTTTTCTACTTATTTCAAATTTTCCATGTGTTGCTTAGGAATAACTAGTGAATCCTGGCATAAGGTAGGGCAGGATGGTATCTTTGGGTGTTTGTACATGTGATGATTTGCTCATGTACACGTGATGAAATGTGACAAAAAATTGTCATCTGGCTAGCATAATAGTGTCACTATGTATACATGCACAAGGTTTTGTCGTGTTGAACTGTCATGGAGCGTGCCAACTTAGACCACCTCTGATTTATTTTAGTTTTATTTTGGCAAATTGTCCTTTGGCAACCAAAAAGTCCATCATGTGTAGATGTCACATACGTGCCATCTCGCCAATTTATGTGTCCTGAGGCCCTTTGCCCACCAGGTGCCGCTGCAATTCACTGGTACTTATATGTAATTTGCCTTTTAATTTGCAGGTTTTTTGTGTAATTAATACTTTAGCACACTAGGTGTAGCTGCAGAGCCTGACACGGATCAATCTTCTGCTGATGGATCAATCCTCCTATTTTAAGTTCATTAATTAAATTTTAAAAATATTTAAAAGAAACCTGCTTTTGTTAGTCATCTTCAACTTCACTCTACTGATAAGCAGGGTGTGTTGATGTGTCAAAAACTGGGGTGCTTGAATCATGCCAGGCACCCTGGAGCACAGAAGCACAGTCACAGTCCTGCAAAACTTGTTACAAGCCCCCCATTTATTACAGGAGACACCTTCAGCAGTAAAACGATGTAGTCAGTGGGCAGAACACTTCATTGGCCAGACCCTGAATTCAGGCTCTGGTGGGTACCGTGTGATAAAGTTGATGTTAGATCTCTGGGTCAGAAGGCTGGCTCCTCCTCTGTGTTCCATGGATCCCATACATTAGCCAGACCCCAAGATTGAATTCCCAGTCCCAGATTTGCAATGTCTCTTAGCACCTCCTGTTTACAACAGATGCCATTGGCAGTAATGCTATGTGGCCACTCAGCAGAACAGTTCAATGCCTGAACCCTGAATTCAGGCTGTGATGGTTAATGTGTGTTTTAGTTTCTACACTCCCCAATTTTTTAAGCAGTCCCATTATCACAGCCACAGCTAGGCACCAGACCCCAACATTTAAAATCCATGCTGTACACCATGGGACAGCTGTCATGACCAAACCCTACCCTCACCAAACAGAAACCAGTGCCCCACCCCACAAGGGAGACCCACATCACCAACAGCCGCCACCCACAAGACATTTGCCACTGTGTACATTGACTGAAAACAAAGAAACTTACAGAAATAAAACTTTACTTTCTTTATAAATAAATAATGCAGACAAAAATACCCATTCCTGCCACCCATCACAAATGCCCCTGTGACAGGGCAGTAAGCCTGCCCTGCCACAGAACTCCAAAGGAGCAAAGGAAGAAGAGAAACTTAGCAGGGCAATGAGCCTGGGCAGGGAGAGAAGACATGGTGAACCCAGGCAGGAGAAAAGAAGTGTGAAAGACACAGACGGTAATTAGAGCAATCAGCCGCAAGAGCTGGCAGGACATGGAATGTAACGCTGCCGTAGCAGATGCAGCTTATCGATGCAGGGAATTGAAAGGGAGCTGGACGAGCAGTCGGCTCTCTGTGGGGAAAGGGAAATACTTGAAGGAGACCCATGGGAGCACAGAACAAGGGTAACAGTGCATGGCCAAGAAAGGGGACTCGGGAGAGAGTTATGAAGACAGACTTATCTGCAGAGCTGGGGAGATGAGACAGCAGCAGCAGCCAGACCGGTGAGTCTAAATCTGGTGGGTGTGGGGTCCTGTCACAGAGACCTGGAGGAGCAAAGAGACAGACCCAAGTGGGGATGTAAATTCAGGGTGGTGGCCCAGTATACTTCTATACTGAAAGATAAGTGCAGAGACAAAAGATGGGATGGTTCACTAGGGACCCATGCCGGGAAGAATTGGGCAAGTGGCTGAGGGTGAGGAAGTTCCTGCCAAGAGTCTAAGCCAGGCAATTTGGAGACTATAGCTCCCACAAAGGAGATTTAACAAAAGTGAAGTTATAACACCTGGTGTGGTAAGGACAGGGTATGGGGATGGTGGAGTCCTGTGAAGAGTTCTGAACCACAGATCTAACATCAACCTTATCTCAGGTTGGGGAGCTATTGTGAGGAATTGCCTGGCCGCACACATTCTGGTGCTGCTGATGGAGTTTATGCTCTGTAGGACATGGTACAATGTTCTGCAGTTAGCAGTTAGTGTTCAGTGATTCCAGAAATTAAATAAACATTTTCTTTCAATCAACTACATCTGATCAGCACATTGTCTACATTGGAAAGGTGGGGGGGGCAGGGAGGGGGTGGGAATCTGCAGTTGAGGTGTGTGAGGGAAAGTGGGTGAGGCAGAGACAGCTGAATTCTTTCCTTTGGGGCAGGGGAAGGAAGAGGAACAGGCTATCTGGCAGCTCTAGAGACTGTGCCTCTGGACATCTGGGTGGGCAGGGGTCCCTGATTCTTTGCAGGATGCATCTGGGCAGGTGGGTTGTTTGGTGGTTTCCCGCAGTTTATTTAAATATGAATTGATAGGACTATGGGAGGCTGGGGAGTATGCAACTTGAACAGAGGAAGAATATGTACTGGAGGGGGGGCATTGGGAATGGTGCCCATACTGGCAGGGATGGTGTGGCCAGGAGATGCTGAGCTTGTAGGAGGAGGAGGTATGGCCAGGTGCCGAGTGGCACTTGAGCACCAGCACCTCCCCTTCCCTCAAGCCTGTGCTGGGGACAAACTGCGTACAGACCATGGTGAAAGCAGCTGGGTGGGGGGGGCTCTTTCATAGAGCAGGGGGGACCTGGAGGATGTGGTTACACTCACAGCACTCACACACAATTGTGCACCCCAGGAGTAAGCCTAGGCAGAATTCAGGATTCTGTGCCAAAAGGGGTCCGCTGGGTGCCCCAAAAGTTGTAGTGGTGAGGGGATGCCATGGCAGGAAGGGGTGAGCCCTGAGACGTAGGAAACCTGGGATTGTGCTTCTGCAGGTATGTTCCTGTACCTAAGGACACCTCTTTTTAACTGTGTGGGTGGGCACGTGCACCCCAGGAACCAGCCTAGGCTGAATTTGGGTTTCAGCACTAAAAAGTATCCATATGTCCCAAAAGTTTTAGTAGTGAGGGCATGCCATAGCAAAAGGGGGTGATGCTGTGGGCATCAGATACCCCACTTTTCCAAGGACAGGCTTTTCCAGTAACATAGATCTGCAGAGGACAGGAATTGAAATGTAAAGAGTATGAATGTTATAATGCTAATGAGCCTATTCAACAGCCCTATCTAAAAAAAGTCCCCCCTTAGCACAAGCAACTATTGCTCTGTAAAGATGGCTTGTCCCCACAAAATAAAACACCCCCAAACTGGCTGCAGTCCAAAGCACAGCCCAGGGCTACTGTGTGGCATTCCACTACAGACAGGGGCTGGATCAGCTGGGACCCCGAAAGCAACACCCCCCGAAGCTGGCTGTCATCTCAAGCAGAGCCTGGGGCTGCGCTCTGGCCATCTGCTGAACACAGGGGCTGCATTGGCTGGGACCCTGATGCTCACTTTACCCTCCACCTGCAAACTGACTCCTGCCAGCTGTCTGGCCAAGCACCGTAGTCAAGGGAGAAATAAAGGAATATAAGCTAGCCAGCAGATTTTAACAATAAATAAGCTTTACTGGAATAAAAAGAATAATAAATACAAACATTAACATATAAGAAATAGTGATTAATTTCAAATAAGGGGAAAGAATATTTTGTTTCAAAATATATGAATTAAATTATGACAATAATGAAAGTACTGAAATTACAATTACATAAAATATGTTAATTAATCAAACTAAACCACTCTAGCTGATCTGCAAATATTACCAGTGACCCCTGATGTAATTTAGTACTAAGAGGTCAGCAGAATCAAATTGTTATGTGGTGTTCCCCTACTATATTTTATGTGGAATACTGCATGGAAGAATTTGGGGATTTTTGACCTGTCACCCATAACAGAGTGACAGGAAAAATGACACCCCATTGTGTCAGTTTGAGGGAGACAGTTTGAGACAAAGTGGCAAAAAGCCCCATCACATGTCCAAGGGCCCTTAAAGACTAACTGTTTCAGAGAGGCATAAGCTTTTATAGGCAACAACCCACTCCATCAGGTGCTACAACATCTGACTAGGATATCAAATCATTTCCTTTCCTTCCTTTAGTATGTCCCTCAGTTTACCAACTGTTAGGGAAACAGGGTCAAACTACACAGATCTTTAATCTGTGGCAATCTATGAAGAGATAGATCTACTGATAGACTGAGGGATAAAAAGCACCCATGAGGGTTGGAAGCCCAAAAAGAAACTCCTCCTACCTGGAAAAAACAAAAAGAATGGTAAGAGATCACTACACCTGTAGAGCTTTTAGGATAACTCAAATGCAGAAGGAAAGTATACAGGCAATGGAAAGATGGGCAGATTAGCTACCAAGAAAGCATACTAGGGTACAGCAAGAAAGTGCAGGGACAACATCAGGAAGGTAAAGATAAAGGATGAGTTTCACCTCGTGAAGAAGCTTAATACAACAAGAGGAGATTCTATAAGTATGTTGGCCAGAAAAGAAAGATAAGAAAGCTGTGGATCCACCGTTAACTATCCAGGGGGAGCTCTTAAAAGAAAATACAAGAAGGTAGAGCTACTGAACACCTACTTTGCCTCAGATTTCACAAAAAATTAAAACTGCAGCCAGATACCTAATAAGATAAGGAAGGGGGCAAGCTGAGAGATGAGGTAAGAGATACAATCAGAGATCTTTTTATGGGTCTGAATGTATTCATAACAACAGGGCCAAGTGAACTTCATCTCAGAGTACTGCAAGAACAGTCACGGAGATCTCAGAGCCCTTGGCAATAATATTTATGAAATTGTGGGAAATGTGTGATGTACCAGAGGACTAGAAGAGGTCCAACAAGTGCCCCTCTTTAAAAAAACCCCAAAAGAAGGGCTCATGAACCTACAGACTGGTTATTTTCACCTTGGCACCCAGGAATTTGCTGGATCATATCCTAAGGAAAGCCATTTGGAAGCATCTGGAGGAGGAAAGGCTGATCACAAGCACCCATGATTTACTAAGAACAAATCATGTCTCACAAACTTGATCTCCATTGACAAAATAACTACTTGAGTGGATGAAGGGAATGCTGTGGATACAGCATGTATGGACTTCAGCAAGGCTTTTGTCAATACCTTCTCATAAAAAATTGGAGAATTGTCAGCTAGATAAAATGACTCTAAGGCAGATAGACAATTGGCTCAGTAACCGGTAATTATAATGGATCTATGTCAGAATGACAGGAGGTTTTGAGTGGAGTCCCACAGTGGGTCTGTCCTGGGCCCTGTGCTGTTCAACTAGTTTATTATTAATTTGGATGCTGGAATTGATTACCTCCTGAGCAAGTTTGTAGACAACGTGAAATTGGGAAGCGCTTTAAAAGCGCTTCATCATGTGATAAATTAAAATGAAAGTGCTCCAAAGCGGAGCACCTTCATTAACTTCTGTCTGATCAGACTGATGTAGACCACATTGGAGGACAGGAGTACAATTCAGAGGGATCTTGACAGATTGCAAAGCTGGCCTGGAGCTAAAGGAGGAAGTTCAGTTTTAACAAATGCAAGGTGCTACACCTGGGGAATAATAATAATAACAAAATACAGACACAAAATGGGTAACACTGGGCTGGATGACAGAACTATGGAGGATATGGGAGTCATGGTAGATCACAGACTCACCATGAGTCTACTGTATAATGCAGTTTCACAAAAGGTGAATGCAGTTTTGGACTGCATCAATAGAAGCATTTGATGCAGGACATGGGAGATGATAGTGCCCCTCTACTCAGCACTGCTTAGGTCTCATCTAGAGTATTAAATGAAGATTTTGGGTTCCACATTTAAAAAAGAATGTGGACAAATTAGAGAGGGTCCAGAGGAAGGCAATAAAAATGATAAAGGGCTTGGAAGTCAAGTCATCTGAGGAGAGGTTCAAGGAAATGGGCATGTTTAGCTTTCAGAAAAGGTACCAAAGAGGAGACATGATAGCAGTCTTCAAATACCTGAAGGGCTGCAATAAGAAGCAAAACACCTTTTCTCTTTTGCTGTAGAGAGCATGGTGTGGATCAGTAGCTTGAAGCTGCAGGAAAGTAGGTTTAGACAGGATATGAGGAAAAACCTCTTCACTGTTAGAAAAATAAGGCAGTAGAAGAGACTGTCTGAAGATGCTGTAGATATTTCCCATGCTTCTGAGCTTTTCTGGTTGCTACATGAGGTAAGGAGGTAATTTTTTTGCCTCTTGCTGGTAGCAAGCTGTCAACATTTTTTTAAAGCCTTGATTTAGCTTCGGACCAGGGACTGGACTAGATGACATCTGGAGATTGTTTCTGACTCTACTTCTCTAAGATTCTATGATATAGGGAATACACAAGGATCTTTATTTAGCATTTCTTATGTATCTTAAGTTCTCACTGAATTATGTTTTTAAATACCTTTATAGAAATTTCCTTGCAAGGATACAGCTCTGTACTAATATTTAAGAAGAAATCTTTAGCTGTGGCTAAAACACAAGGTACTGCATGAAGTATCATGAAGCTACCAGAAAAGTGAATTTGCTTCATTTAAAAACAATTTAAAAAGCTTGGGCTGAGGTTTGCCTAGCCTGTGCTGGATTGGGACCCAGTGGCTTGGAACTCCCCTTCCCCCCTCAGGCAGGGGCCCTGTCCAGCACAGGCTAGCAAACCTCAGTTTGAGCTCCCTCCCTTCCCTTCTCCCCCCTCCCATTTTACAGACAGCACTGGGGGTGGGTCTGGTCTACATCAGTCTGATCAGACAGAAGTTAATGAAGGTGCTCCGCTTTGGAGCACTTTCATTTTAATTTATCACATGATGAAGTGCTTTTAAAGCACTCTACAGATATGCACTTCTATCAGGGAACAGTTGTAGAGTACTTTCAAGGGACTGATTACATGACAAATGTAACTTCTGTCTGTGCCCTGAGTGACCACTTCTGCAAGAAGATCCAACAAAGGTAATGGATTAAATATGATACTCTGCCTCTTTTGCATTGAAGGTCATCAGTATGCCACAGGGATCTGAAAAGATAATGCAGGATAGGGAGCTAATCTAGCACAGCAATTGCAGCTGCATAAGCAATCAGAAAATGGAGATACTTAGAGTATTCTATGAGAACAATGGCAATGGCTCATTGAGTGAATTCCCTGAGAGCATCCTAAAAACTTCACAAGCTCATCAGCATCCAAGGTTCAAAACAGATTTGCAGAAAGGAGGAATGGCCAGAACCTCAACAGAGAAGGTCAGATTGAGTATGGGTTAAGTCAGAAGCCGACTGTGTCTCCTTTAATTAACATGAGGCCATGACACTTTGAGCCAACTCACAAGTGGAGTTTTTTTGGAAAAGCTTTCTGTTAAAAAAATTCATGAGGAAAAAGGTATTACAATCCACCCTGTCCACAAAGACATCAATATAGTTATTGAATTAATTAGCTATGTTAAGTCTAAGTGTTGAAAAATCATGAGTCAGACTCAAGGTCATGTATGCATCAACCAAGCCTGGCACTTGGGCACAGTTAAACTTAATAGCAATGAAACCATACTATCCTTTTTCCCCCAAACAGAATCAAGGGCTAGATCAGAACAGTATGTCTGTCAGTTAGTCACTTGAAAGGTAGCAGAAGTTATTGACATGTATCCAGAGCTGTACTAAGCCATCTACATTATTTCTGGTTAGGGAATACAGGCACAAAACATCTTATTGCAGTTCTGTAGCACTCTAGTGAGGCAGCATAAATATGCTCATAGTGTCAACATGTTGGTTTATAAGTAATGTATAATGTGCAGATTGAAAAAAACCTCCTGCTTATTCTGATAATAGCATGAGAACCCCATTTTTGTCATTTACAACTCCACCTATTTTTCCAGGTTACTTTTGTGGTGCCATTCTTTCCTTCTTATATCATTTCTATGTCTTCTGTTGCACCATCAGAAGGTGGGGTAGGTATGTACATTTATAGACTAACTAAATAAGAGAGGACAAGTGTCACAGGGAGGAATCAAGGGACAGACATGAGGGGCCAGGGGGGAACCCTGGGGTCCAGAATGTGCTGGGGAAGGTGAGAGAAGAGAAAAGAAAACAGAAAATCCCTTACTTGTAGCCAGAGCTGTGGCAAAGCTGGAAATGGTGGTGGGACCCACACAGCTCGTTAGATGCATTTTTTTAAAGCTGCGGCCAGCTGAGGAGAGGAGTGACAGGAGCCAGAGGGGAGATATAAATGGACCTGCAAGAGAGAGAGGGGGAGAGAGATCCAGAAGGTCACCAGCAGGGAATGCATCCCCGGAACCCCTACTGGGGGTAAGAGGAGGCAGGACTGCCTCTCACTGGGCTGAAGAGAGCTCTGAAGTCCATTGCGGGGAAGATGCCAGCGACGGCATAGAGAGAGGAGAGGAGGACGCACCACACATGGACAGAGGATTCAGATGAGAAGAACAAAGGGAGCAGGAGGAGAGAGACAATGAAAGTTACCCCCATGGAGCCCGGGAGATCAGCAGAGCTAGAGATGTCTCACCAGGTGGGACC
>NW_017729032.1:228177870-228179197 GCF_001723915.1 Gavialis gangeticus
GAGAGCTCTGAAGTCCATTGCGGGGAAGATGCCAGCGACGGCATAGAGAGAGGAGAGGAGGACGCACCACACATGGACAGAGGATTCAGATGAGAAGAACAAAGGGAGCAGGAGGAGAGAGACAATGAAAGTTACCCCCATGGAGCCCGGGAGATCAGCAGAGCTAGAGATGTCTCACCAGGTGGGACCGGTGCGGGCTCAGGAAGGCTCAAAGAGAGACCCCAGGCAGGGAACGAAGAGCCTAAGCAGTGGGAGGGGCTGTGGAAGACGTGCTTCAGCTGTGTAGAGTCACCCAGTGGGGAACGTGGGGAAGACGTGACTAGAGGGACCACCGAGGGAATGGAGAGGAGGACGTGGTAGCCAGCAGGCTAGTGCGTACTCAGGACCGGGCCAGTTAGGAGCTTTAGGGGCCTGGGCCCATTGGTGTAGAGTGGGCTGGGAGGTCAAGGATTAAGAGGCCAGTTGGGCCCATCCTATGTAGCCCATGAGCCTCTCTGGTATTAATATTGTTTTTTTTTTGTTGTTTTTTTCTGTTTCCCACTTTTGGAGGGGTTGTGAGGTATAGCATAGAGAGCCCCAGTGTTGGCTCAATCAAAAGGGGGTGTAGTCCAAAGGGAAGCTAGATGGTCGCGAGACCCTGTGGGTAGAGTATAGATTGGGTCCAGGGGGCCCATAGTACATCTCTACAGGAGAACATGGGGCACCAACAGTCAGAAGTCTGACCACAAGACATCAGCAACTCATTGAGGCTGGGTATCAGGACGAGGTATAGGGGAGGTGGAGCCTCACGGAAGATCACTGCTCAGAGGTCCCAGATGTTCGAGAACCCCAGTAGTCGGACTTCACCACTGGAGTGAGATACAAAGTCATGGCAGGTGAGATTGGGGAGGAGACTACCCAGGGGAGGGACATCTGTTCAGCAGGACCACAGGGACGGATCGACAGACAACCCTATACATCCAAAGCCACGTGGCAAGTGACCAGATGATCGAAGCCCGACGGGTGCAACAAGCTTTCATGAAACCAACTTCACTTCCTTAGATGTTGTGAAAGGACAGTATAGAGTATAAAGTGGAATGAGTGATTAAAATACAGTAAGTAGGAAAGTAGGAAGAGGGTAGTGCTGTGAGAGGCATACAAGCAAAGAACCCATAGGGACAAAGAGGCAACAAAAGCTAAACCAGGTAATGAGATAAAAACCCATAGTTCTTGTTTAAAACATACTTAACACATGGGGTCTTTTTTCAGGAGTTAGTTAGTAGAACGCTGTTGGTAAGCTCTCTCAGTTTGTTGCCCTGTGGGGTCAGGCCAACTCTTGGGATCTCAA
>NW_017729032.1:228181422-228186890 GCF_001723915.1 Gavialis gangeticus
AATGGTTGGGGAAGGGGAGGGAATATATTTTAAAATAAATAAAAGAAAAAATGAAAAACTGGGGGTTTTGCTACAAGCTTTGAGTATGTGGTCTGTTTTGTCCATGATCGTGCAAGTGCTTCACAAACAATCATTAATTTATTCTCACAACATCTTCTCTGAGGAAAGCGAGTATTATAATTATTCCTTGTTACAGAGGGGAACCTAAAGCACAGAGATCAGGCTTCTAAATTCTATTTCAGTCTTTACCCAGAAAATGATTTTCTCTTACAGTAAATATTTTAGTAATGTACAAACAGAAGATAGTACCTTAACACTGTTATTAACAGCTTGGTAGGACTATTCATGGAACAAGTCCCACCCAATAATCACTTGCAGGCCATATCATAAACAAGCACCACATACACACTATATGAATGCAAGCTTGAGAAGTAGCATTTCTGTCCTGCGCCAAAGTAAAATGCAAAAGCACAGCTCACACATTTATTATTGATCCTTCTTTGTTTTTCTTTTTATCAAACACACACAGGGCCTGCTGAGCCTGCCACAAATTTCAATTACAAATTTTAAACTGTTGCACCTATGATTAAGTCTGGGACATTAGTTCTGTTAAATATTCAGTGTGTGTGGCACATTGAAAAAGCCAAATCAGAAGCTTTAGTTGTGGCTTTCCATACTGTTACTGAAACAAGAAAGACAATGAAGGCTGGTCAGGTCACTCTGTCTCCCGTGGCCCCTAGTGGATGGGAGCAAGTACACTACTAGATCTGGCCAGATGGAGTACCCAGTGTTTAGAGAGAATACTATCAGTGAATTTGGCAAACAGAAACAATGTCAAATGTACGTGAAATCTGAGCAAAGGATGACCCAGTGTATTTTCATAAGATCATAGGATGGAAGAGACCTTACAAGGTCATCTACTGCAGCCCCCTGATCAAGACAGGATCATCTCCAACTAAACCATCCCATCCCTGCTCTTCAAAATTTCCAGGGATGATGATTCCACAGCTTCTCTAGGTAGCCTGTTCTAATGCTTGAACTCTCGCATAGTTAGAAAATTCCCTCTAATTTCCTACCTAAATTTTCCCTTCTGCATCTTGAAGGTTTTGTCCTGTCCCTAAGGACTACAGAGGAAAAATATCTCTATCCTCTCTATCATTGTCCTTCAGGTATTTGAAGACTGTTATCAAATCTTCCCTTAGTCTTCTCTTCTCCAAGCTAAATAACCCTAGCTCTTTCTGCCTTTCCTCATTAGCAGGGATCCTGTTTTTTTCTGATAAATAAAAAATCCCCAATTTTTGGATTTCCTCCCAGGTGTCTGCAATTTCAACCAACATGGTGCTATCCAGAATTTTGTTAAATATGCACTAAACAATAGCATCCATATCAGTAGTGAAAAGGTTACATGCTTCCTGACACTGGGCAGACCTTTGGGGAATCCCACCTTATACCTCCTCCCCATTAGATGGTGAGCCATTGATGACTATTCATTGAGTGTGAAGATCTAACCAGAATCCACCTCAAAGTACTTTTGTTTAGTTTGCATTTCCTTAATTATATAATGACAAATGTCATGGGACACTGATTAAACAGTGGAAAATGTTTATGAAAAATTCATCATTAAATTTAGTTTCTGTCATGATTGCTGGATGATTGCTCTGATTTCATACTAGACTCAGGTCATAAATTATCTGGTTTATAAATAAACACAAAACAGCAGTAAGCAGATAGTGATAATGTCCTGAACGTAGAGATTGTTTTTGTCTAAAGTTCTGCACAGACAATTTTGGTTTAGCCATATCACAATCTGCACTCTAAGAAAAAATATGATAATTTCTCACATTTCTTTCCTCTTGGGTCGCTGTACTTTGGGAGTAAAAAAGCAGCAGAAGCAGCATCAATATTGCTGTTTTGCATCACTTACAGTACATCAAAAGTAAAACAAATTGGGCTTCCCTTTTGGTGTTGAATATGCAAAGTATCTTGTATAGTATCCCTGGAGCTATTTTGGTAGACACATTACAATGACAATGTTAGAGATTTCATTTTGCCTTATAACAGTAAGCAGAGCATATATATATCCTTTTAAACACTTTCAGTTCTGGATATATTACTAGCCTAATCATCACAACAGCTTATGAAAAAGATAAGAATTATTACCTCTATCTTTTTGGTAGAGTAAAAGGGGTACAGAGGCATTTTCTTTCCCAGAAGGATGAACAGCCACAGCTTCCATAACAGTCAATAGGAGCTGCAGGCTACAGTTTGTTTGTGAGCATTGCTATTTAGTATTATAGAAAATTTGGGTTGGAAGGGACTTCACAAGGTCATCTAGGTCAGTTGTTCTCAACCTTTTTTGTACCAAGACCCATTTGTAAACATTGGTGGCCAGTCCTGACCCAGTGCCCCTCACTCCTGACCCGTTTCCTCCTGCCCCCCAGCTCCCAGTGTGTGGGTCATGGAGGGATCCAAGCATCCCCTCAAGCTGGAACTCTGACAGCCTGAAAGGTATAAGCCATGGTTTCCCATGTTTTTCTCCTTTACAGGAGAATATGTTTTTTAAGTTTAAGTTTGTTGATCCATTTTTTAAATTTATTCACAACACTTCTATGTATTCTTGTGACCCACTTTTGTGTTGCCATCCATGGGTTGAGAAACACTGATCTAATCCAACCCCCCTGCTCAAAGCAGGATCATCTTCAGCTAGGTCATCACAGCCAAAGCTTTGCCTACGTTGTCTTAAAAACCTCTAAGGATAGAGATTCCACAACCTTCCCGAGTAGCCTGTTCACTCCTAGTGTGAAAGTTTTTCTTAATATCTAACCTAAACTTTCCTTGCTGCAACTTGAGCCCATTGCTTCTTGTTCTGTCACCTGCCACCACTGAGAACAGTCTAGCTCCATCCTCTTTGTAACCTCCCTTCAGATGGTCAAAGGCTGTACTTAAATACCCTGTCAACCTTCTCTTGTCCAGGGTGAAGTCCACTTCCCTCAGCCTCTCCTCAGAAGTCATGTGCCCCAGCCCCCTAACCATTTCTGTTGCCCTCTGTTGGACTCTCTACAATTGCCACTTCCTTTCTGTAGTGAGGGGAGCCCCAAACTAGACACAGCACTCCATGTGGCCTCGCCAGTGCCAAATAGAAAGAATAACTTCCCAGATCTACTGGCAGCACTCCTACAATCCTAATACAGCCCAATGTGCCATCAGCTTTCGTGGTAACAGGGGCACATCATTGACTCATATCCAGCTTATTGTCTACTGTAACTCCCAGGTCCCTTTTCTGCAGAGCTGCTGCTTAGACAGTCCCCAGCCTGTACCAGTGCATGAGATTGTTCTGCCCTAAGTGCAGGACTTTGTACTTGTCCTTATTGAACCTCATGAAATGTCTTTTGGTCCAATTTTTCAACTTGTCTAGGTCTCTCTGGGTGCATCTATACTCTATTTACTGCAGAGTAGACTAATTTGTTCTTCAGTAAACATCTTGCATCTACATGTATGGCCCTATTAGGCTGCAGGACACTAGTTAATTTTGCAGAAGGACAATACTTGTAAATACTTGCAAGTACTATCCTACTGCAGAGATTTTTACTTCATAGCACTGCATGTATAGACACTGATACAGCTGGCTAGAGCATGAAGGTACTTCAGTGCAGTGGCTACCTGCTGGCTAGCCCCACACTAGAGCACCCTCATGCCCCAGCCAACCTCTGTGCAGCATGTTGAGCTGGGTTAGAGCAGCCCTGGGCTGGCAGGCTGACTCCTTGGTCTTCCTTACAGCTGGGGCTGCTCTGACCTAGCTCAGTGTGCTGCATTCCCAGGCACACATGTAAACGTGGTGCCCAAGAACAATAAACTCCAGTGCAATATGCACCAAAGTTTATTGCTTCACCTTAATAGCATGTTTAGACACACCCTCTGAATCCTAGCAGTAAAATCCAGCATACATACTATTCCCTCCAGCTTGGTGTCATCTTCAAACTTGCTGAGGGTGTATTTCATCCCATCTTCCAGGCCATTGATGAAGGTATTGAACAAAACTGATCCCTGGCACTCCACTTGATATTGGCTGCAAGCTACACATTGAGTCATTGATAACTACTCTTTGAGCTTGATGGTCTTGCCAGTCTTCTTTTACAGTCCATTCATCCAACCTGTGCTTCCTTAGCTTGCTTGTAAGAATGTTGTGGGAGACCATATCAAAAGCCTAGATAAAGTCAAGGTATTGAAATCCATTGCTCCCCTGGCATCCAGAAAGCCTGTCATCTCATCATAGAAGTCAATCAGGTTGGTCAGGCATGACTTGCCTTTGGTGAATCCATGCCAACTGTTCCTAATCAACTTCTCTTCAAAGTGCTTAGAATATGATTCCTTAAGGACCTGCTCCATGATCTTTCCACGCACTGAAGAGAGGCTGACTGGTACGTAGTTCCCCAGATTCTCCTCCTTCTCTTCCTTAAAAAATAGGAACTATATTTGCCCTTTTCCAATGGTTATGGACCTCTCACAGTCTCCCTGAATTTTTAAAGATAATGACCCGTGGCTCTGCAATCGTGTTGGCCAATTCCCTCAGTACCCTTGGGTGCATTGCTTCTGCTCCCATGGTCCTGTACATGTTCTCTTTTTCTAAATAGTCCCTAACTTGTTCTTTCATCACTGTTGGCAACTCACATCCTCCCCAAACTGTGCTGCCAGGTGTAGTAGTCTGGGAGCTGACCTTGTCTGTATAGACTAAGATAAAAAAGGCTTCAGATACTTCAGTCTTTTCCACTAGGTTGCCTTCCCCATTCAGTAAGTGACCCATACTTTCCCTTATCTTCCTTTTGTTGCTAGCATACTTGTAGAAGCCCTTCTTATTATCCTTCACATCCCTTGATAGCCACAACTCTGGCCTTCCTGACTTTATCCCTGCATGCCTAAGCAATACTCTTATACTCATCCCTGGTTGTTTGGCCAAGTTTCCACTTCTTGTGAGCTTTCTTTTTGTGTTTTAGCTCATTAAAGAGTATCCTGCTTTGCTAGTCTTCCAGTGCATCAGGATGGTTCATTCCTGTGCTCTCAGTAATGTTTCTCTAAGGTACAACCAGCTCTCCTGGACTCCTTTCCACCTCAGACTGGCCTCCCAAAGGATTCTGCTCATCAGTTTCCTGAGTGAGTCAAAGTCTGCTTTTCAGAAATTGAGGCTCTGGACTCTGCTGCTCTCCTTCCTTTCATCGTTTCATAGATTTAGGGTCGGAAGGGACCTAGTAGATCTTCTAGCCCGACCCCCCGCCAGGGCCGGAGAACAAAAAAAAAAACCCAAAACAAAAACGGGACTCAAATGAGTCCAGCCAGGTAGGCATCCAGCCTCTTCTTAAAGACCCCCAGGGTAGGGGCCAGCACCACTTCCCCTGGAAGTTGGTTCCAGCTCCTAGCCGCCCTAACTGTGAAGTAGTTTTTGCGGATGTCCAATCTATACCTCCTCTCCATCA
>NW_017729032.1:228187130-228195843 GCF_001723915.1 Gavialis gangeticus
TTTTTAACTAGGATGGGGTGAGAGATGGTGTCAAAGGCCTTGCTGAAGTCCAGAAAGACTACATCCACTGCGACACCTGCATCCATGGCCTTTGTGACCTGATCGTAAAAGGCAATCAGGTTGGTCTGACATGATCTACCCCTAATAAATCCATGCTGATTTCTTTAATTCCTGAGGATCCTGAACTCAATCATATTAATGTCACTGCTGCCCAAGTTGTTAACTTCTATGTTCCCCACCATTTCTCCCCTGTTTGTGAGTAGCAGATCAAGAAGAGCCACAGCCCCTAGTTAATGTCCCTAACATTTGCACTAGGAAGTTTTCCCCAACACTGTTGAAACCTTCCTGGATTGTCTGTGCACTGCTGTATTGCCCTCCCAGCAGATGTCAGGTTAATTGAAATCCCCCATGAGCACTAGGGTCCATGATCTAAAAACTTCCATTAGCTGTTTGAAGAAAACCTTGTCCACTTCATCTTCCTGATTTGGTGCTCTACAGCAGACACCAACGATGATATTACCCTGGTTGCTCTCCCCTCTAACCATAACCCAGAGACTTTCACCAGGCCTGTCTCCAGTTTCATTCTGGAGCTCTAAGCATACACCTTTTACATAATGACCAACTTCTCTTCTCCCCTCCATGATCTTCCTGCACAGTTTATACCCATCCATGATTGTACTCCAGTCATGTAAGCTATCCCAACAAGTCTTTATTATTCCAATCATATCACAATTCAGTGATTATGTGAGGACTTCCAATTCTTCCAGCTCATTTCCCAGGCTCCATGCACTCATGTACAGACACCCAAGGAAAAAGCCGATTGTTCTACCTTCTCAGGAAGAATGAGAAGGCTTTCCCTGTTGCTACCTTCATGTCACCCACCTCATTGCTTACCTCAGGGCTTTGATCTCTACCCCATGGTGAATCTAATTTAAAGTTTGCTGCTTGCAGACTTCAACATGAATGGATTATTTTTCCCCATGTATGTTTGTGAAGCAGCCTTCATTTGTAAAGACACCTATCAGCACAGGAACCACAGAATCCTTGTGATAAAGAGTACTCACCATTCTACTTTTTTTCAGAAGTTTCTCATCCAATCAGTCTACAGGTAAAAATAATATAATCTAATTCAGGTGTGACAAGCCAAAGGTTAAGAACAGTAAACAGCCAAAGTGACAGCTCACTATACTCCTCCTGGCTGAAAACTCTGGCAATTCTTAAATTGCTGCTTATAAATGAGTTATGAACTAACCCCCCCCCAAAAAAAAAACAAACCCCAAACTTGTCTACATTCACAATGAAAGATCGTCCAGAATAGTACATCTAACTCAACATTAAAATTAGTGTCCAGACAAGTAGACCATGCTACCTTTCAATAAAAGATGAAACATGACATGTCCTTGCTGGACATGAAGATAAGTATATTTCTGCATATGCATAACATACATGCATATTTGTTATGAAGGATTTGTTAATGAGCTAGGTATATTTGCAATAGTTGCTAATGATTTTTGCAAATAGTTAATAACAAAAATTGGTGTTTATTTGTTTTGTCTTACATGTTTACCAGAAAAAATAATAATTTTAAAAGCTTTCTTCACTCATTAAGCACTGACGTCCATCGCATGACATCACTATCAAGTACTTGGATTAGAAATGAACTAATATTATTTGCAATCAGAGTAGAACTGCAATCTTTCATAAATCTAATTTTTTACTTAACTTGCATCCTCTTTACAGAGTATTATATAAATGTTCTCAAAGGCATACCTTCCTTCAGAACTTTCAACCAATACCTACTAGTAAAATTAATTCAACTGTATTTCTATTTTTAACACAAGTGCATTTGAATCCAATATGTCTGCCTAATACTGTTAGTAGCATTTCCTTCAACTTCACATTATCATTCTCAAGGGCTACCTATAAATCAAAGCTTTTCTCATAAAGAAGCTTTTTAATGTAACAAGGGGTCCATTTTGAAAAAAAGAGATAGAATGAGAAAACATGATGCACAGAACTTGAATTCTGCACAGAACTACTCACACTAAACTAACTGGGTCATCAGAGAAACATAACAAAAATCTGGAGGCTCTTAATACTCATCAGGTTGCTTGTGATTCCTAAATTAACTTATATAGATGGAAATACAGAATTAAAAATTGAAGCAAATCATGATGTATTTACAATATTTTATAATAGATTAATCATTTTGTTGACCAAAATGGTATAAGGAATTCATATGCCACTAATTATTAATTAATTAACTCTGCATTTTAATTATTAATAATTAATTTTGCATTTTGACTAGTGGCATATCCACATTTATAACATAATCCTAGTCAATACCTATGCATTATTAGTCCTCTATTTTATCTAGCACCATATTTACTTGAATCTAATACAATCCTTGAATTTAAGATGACCCCCCAAGAATTAGATTTTATATATGGAAAATTTATATATTTGTTAGAATTTTCCAGGTATAGAATCTAATTATTGGAGGTTTGTCTTGAATTCGTTCACCCCACTCCCAGCTATAACAGGAAAAATAGTGATGGCAGGGTGGGGGGGGAGGGGAGAAGAAGCTAGGTGGCCCCCTTGCCCTTTCTTGTCCAAACATCTTCTCCCTGAAGCTCTTTTTCTCCCTTCCTTACTGTCAGAACCTACTCAGGCTCTGTTGAAATTGAAGGGAACAAAACATTGACTTTGAAATAAACATACCTGTACTGATTTGCATATAGGCAAATTACTATGTGTACCCATAAACATAGTTAGTCCAGAATTGGTGCATTTTACTTTTTTTGCAAACGATTGCAAGTTTCAGCACAGGTGCTCTATAAACAGAGTTTTGAACAGCACTTTTGGATGTACTTATATATAGTACAAACTGTGCCAAAAAACTCATGACTTATCATGTATATTGGGTTGGGCTCCAGCAGAATCAGAAGTATTTCAAGCCATGGTGATCCCACAGCTCAACACTACTCAGTATATTTATGGAGGTTATTTAGAGCATACAAGGAACCAATATCCTAGCACCCAACTCATGACTGGAACTGGGTTTTCTTGTTATAAGTCTAGGGATTCTCATAAAATTTAGATGCCAATGAGGCATAGGGTCTCCCAGTCTGGTTTTACCTAAATGGAGGGTAGGACCACACCAGTCATATGCCGTGGTTTGAGAGAAGGATAAACACAGTATCTCATTTACATATATGTTTGCCAGACATTTAAGGCTGGGGAAAAAAAACAGGAATAACTGAAAATGTGAAAGAAAGGTGCTGCTCAGCTATGAGAGCTAGTGAAGAGGAAATCGAAATGTATTCTATGTAGTGGTTCACCATGATCTGAAAAAGAACTGGTACGGAGGGCAACTGAGCATAATGGGCTGCTCTAACCTAACTTTGTGGTAGATTGCCATCAGTAGACTACTTCTCAGCCTATTGGCTGAGATCAGGATTATAGCCTGGTTTGGATGGAAGGCTTAGGAGGAGCCTAACTAAAATTCTGAGTGACCTACAAGGAAAGTTGGAAATATCCTGTCCTGGCACACTTTAAGATGTTGTAAGTATGTGCTTCCCTCTTCAAATAGAAGGGATGGGTGGCCAGGCAGGAGTCACAGGCATCACAAACAGGACTAGGGAGGTGGTACTTCCCCTCTATGTGGTATTGGTCAGGCTGCAGCTGGAGTACTGCATGCAGTTTTAGGCACACTTCAAGAGATGTTTGAATGGCCTGGAGAGGGTTCAGAGGAGGGCCACTCATCTGGTGTCTGTGGTACAGAAAAAACCCTATGTGGCCTGATTGGGAGAGCTGAACCTCTTCATCCTTCCCAGCTTGGGGGCAGGTATGGACACATAGGAAGAAAAATACTGCTATTGTACAAGAAAGGAGAGTGGGGAAAGTTGGAGGCTGATAATGTTATTGAACCTAGATAATAAGATAAAGCCCAAGGTATTAGCAAATAGATTAAAAATAAGTCATAGGAAAGGTGGTCCATAGAGACCAAGCTTGTGTGGTCCATGACAATAGTAATTACTAATAATATGAGGTGCAATTTTGTACTGTCAAGAATGAGGATTGAGTGTGGCACTCCTGAATCTCGATTTAGGAAACGCATATGGCCAGGCAGAGCCCAAGTTCCTGTGTAGCAGAAAGCCCCCTTCGTACATTTCCCTTCTGGACATTGATATAACAGAAACCCCTCCTTGCCTACATTCCCCTCCCCCACCCCATTTTGTGCATTTTTTTCTCCTTTTAAGTATTGGCGGAGGCCTAGCACACTCATTGCATGGGTGTGGCAAGGCTCAGAGCAAGCTAGAAAGCTGAAGTGGCTTTCTGTAGGAAAGAAGCTAGAAACTACATCTACATATCAGTTAAGCTCAGTGCCACTAAAGAAAACAAAAGAACTACAATATCCACTGCAAAGATTGTAAATATATCCTGGTGCTAACTTAACTCACTTACTGTCCCCAGTAACCTTTGATTCTCATTACATTTTTATGTATTTCTCACAGTTCATTTTTATGTTCATCTGTCTCATTTTTACCATGGCATTTTGTATTTTATATTTAATACTTTTAAACCTTTAAGGAATGTACTCCCTGTAGAATGAAGTTACATCCTGGACCATTGTTAAAAACTGCATTGAAATTGTAATTGTAAAGTGATAAAATCTGCTATATTAGGTTGGTTTCTTGAATGAATGCGAATATGTATGGTGATCAGTAGGTAATTAAATGACAATAGCCTAGCCAAGGGAACTTACCATTACAAAACTCTACAAGCCATGGAACTAATTCCTGGGACTGAGCACTCACCATATTGATTATTTCTGCAACCATTAACAATACCATTGTTAATTAATCAAAATCACAAATTGATTGCCAAAACTACACCATTGGGAGAAACACCAAGCGACTGTGACTAACAGCTGTCATGCATGACTCAAGATCCACATGGGACAATGACCTCCAAATTGGGCAGCCAAGATGATGCTGGGGGATCACACAAGTCTGCCAGAAAGGGATAAAAGGCAATGAAGCATGACCCTCAGTGGCACCCTCTGATCCAGCACCTGACCTACCAAGACAGGAGGACAAGCAGGCAACGCCCTTCTGGAGATGACATCACCTTGAAGGAAGCTGACCACGGACAGCAGACTCCAGGGCCTTGGATAGGTAGATATACTGACACCAGTGCTCTCACAATCACTACAGCAGTTACTATACACTATACTACGTGGATTTAAATGACATGGGTTTGAATGACTGTGTGGGGTGTGTGTGTGTGTGTGTGTGTGTGTGTGTGTGTGTATGCTAAGCTCACCAGTACTACTCATAACTCAAAGTTTGCATTTATGGTTTTATTGGTAACTTCACATCCCATTCAATAAACTAGAATTTAGGATCATTCTGAGAGTTGGTCCTTTATAGCCAACATTATCTGGTGGAGAATGGAGGCAAAATTCTAAGATTACTGATGGCTGCGACAGCTGATAATTGGGAGGGTGGTGGGTGTGTGTGTGTGTAACCTCCTAGAACCCACGTCCACAGAGGAGAGTGGAAGTTGTTTGGAAAATCCCTGCAAGAACTAGGGAGCTAAGGGCTGAAGAACTGACAGGCTCAGGGTCAGGAACAAATAAAACCCATGTCCATGGAGGAGTGGGATTTGGTTACAGAATTTCTGCAGGGCAGGGGCATAGTCCATGGGGAGATTTGAGGCTTAGGATCTGAGGGTTTGGCGTATGTTTAGGAAAATGTCCGTATTCAGGAAAAAGACCCCCAAGGTCAGGGCAGGGGACCAAGAAGCTAAGTGGGTATGGAGGGAGGAAATTTCCCCTCTCCATAAGGGGATCCTGAAGGGTAGACCCAGCCCGTGGAGGGAGGATGTATGCACCCCAGGCTTCTCCATAGGAGACAATGAAGTCCAATTTGAGAAATTTTGCCTTTGTGAAAAATCCTCAGTTCAAAGGCAACACAGTGCCCTGTTTTGGCTACTGTGGTATGGTGTAAAACCAGCAATTGAGGGAAAAGCTCAGCGAGCCTCAGAAACTGAGAAGGAAGAGCAAATCCAAATTCTAAAAGATAAATGTGCCCAATTAGACACCAGTAATCAGTCTTTAAAAGGACTGGTCTCAAAATTTGGAAAATGAAAATGGAGAATTGAGAAAAGGTAAATCAAGATAATGCCCAACAGTTGGAATCCTTGGACCAGGAAAAGGCTATCTGAGAAACTTACAAAAATTAGTGAAGACCATGGCTAAAGATCAAGCCGAGAAGGGAGCCAAAGTAAACCACATTCCCTGCATAAATACCATCAATCATTTAAAGGTAGAACTCCAGCAGTGCAGTCTGCAAGTAGCAGCTGTCATCCAGGGATATCAAGCCTGGGACCTAGACATCCCCTTCAACCCAGGAAAAATTTGGGGTGGGGAGATATGGGGAGACCCAGATGACACAGTGGACTTTCCCTCTGAGGACCCTAAGAAAAAGAGGGCATTGGTGCCAGAGGTGTGTGCAATCACTCAAACCTCAGTCACCCGGGATGTGCAGGGAAACCACACGTAACAGTTCCCCTCAGTGGAGCTGATCTAGCCACCCTGGGCAAGACCCTGAGACCTGCTAACATTAAGAATTTGGGACAATAGTTACAGAAATCCCTGAACATAGTGGAATGTGAAACCCTGAGTACCCGGGAGTGGCATCGCTTATGAAGAACCTGTGCCACACCTGAGATTCAGGCAGCCATGAGTCATGAGTAAAAGGTCATCTAATAGGGGAAGTCAAGGTCAAATGAGGCATTAGACAGGGCTGCCTCCTGTCACCACTCCTGTTTCTTCACCATCCTTAAATATCTGTGCCATCAAGAAGGATCAGGATGAATTGTATGATTGAAGCCATGCTAATCCATGTAGGAAAGGGCACACAAGCAAAATGTATGTTGTATATGCACGATGTTAATATCTTAGCAAGAGATAGCATGTCCCTAGAATGCATGATAAGACATGTAAATGAATATGGAAAGGCATTGGGAACAAAACTAAACATACAAAAAATTAAGTGCCTCATGTTGGGGAAGATGGAAGGAATGGGAAAACTGGGGTTACAGGTCACGATGGAAAAATTAAGATATTGAGAGTGGAGGTGGATGTGGGAATGTGATTGACAGGTGAAGCAGCCTGGGAAAAACTGAAAGGGAAGGCGAGACAAAAACTGGGGAACTGGTATACCTGTAACCTTTCAATTGCAGGACAAGGAAATGTAATTAAGGCGGTGGTACTCACAATCATACTATATGTACATGTTTGGTTCCCTCCATCATGGACCACTGCATGTAGGATTCAACAGGAACTGATGGTGTTCTTTTTGAAAACCAGAAGGGAAAAGCTTAAGAGAACAATACTTTACAAGCAGAAATTGAATGGAGAATGGGGGTTTCCAGATGGGTTTCTGCAAAGCACACATCTGCGAGGAAGGAATAAAAGGAGGCACCAAATGGGCTGTGTTTGTGTGGTATTATTCAGGGATGGTATTGCATAAATTTAATGCATGTAAAAGGTAAGTTTTATGGCCCTGGGCCTGGTTAATACCACCAAAGCATGAGAAGATTGTAACATTTGTGAACTGGTATGGAATGCAGACAAAACAGCAACTTAGTAGACCATAAACAAATGAAGGCCTGGTTTAGGGAAAAGGAGACTATATCCCCAGTAGGAAGGTTCATAGGGAAAGACGCACAGATAATTTAGAAAGGGATGTTTGACAAAAGCTTATAGAAACAGCACCAGGACTTTGGTTGGCTGTTGGCACATTGAATTGTACTAGTACAGGTGCTCCATTACATCTGGGGACAGTGTAGAACAGTGGAGTGTCCCAGACAAACATGCCCTGGAGAAGAAAGCACATAACCTGTGATGAGGGAGTGTCAGTTTGCCAGAATGGTTTGGGGGAAGGCACAGAAGCTCCTACAGTGGCTGGGTGCTAAGAACCAACTCATTCTAGAAGTAGTTTTTTGTGCAATGTGGCCTGGGGCCCAGGGGAAAGACGGAGGAATAATATGGAAAAGTGTAGTAAGCTTTTGTGAGCCATTGTGGAAGACAAGAAACATACTAATTTTACAACAACTGGAACTTTCTGCAGAAGATACCTAGCATTTGGGCTTGAGCAAACTAGGGTGGTATTGCTGGTGGGACACAACAGAACTAGGTAAAAGGCATGTGATGGATTTATGGAAGAGAAGAATGGAAATGCCTAGTAGATCTAGGAGGATAAAAAATGATGAGGCCTGGGAGGCAGCAGAGCAATAGCCGCAGACCTGGGGTTGGCTAGGAAAAAAGTCATGACAGGGGCAGAACATATGTGGGATAAGGAGTAATAAGCATTAATAAATGAGTATTAGGAAACCAAAGTATCCAGGTCCCTGGATTAATAGGAATTTGAGGAAGGCAGGATTTGGATACTGTTTAAATGTTCTATCTTTTTTGTTTGTTTACTTGCTGAAGTTTTGGAAGGTGATGGAAACATGTTTTAAGTTATGACACCTTCTTGGTTTGTTTCTTTTTAGCTGATGTGGTTTTTGTAATGTAATGTAAGCTGATGAAAGCATGTTTTAAGTTTTTCATTGTTTCATAGTTGGTAGGGTTGGAAGGGACCTGAGCAGATCATCAAGTCCGACCCCCTGCCATGGCAGGAAAGAATACTGGGGTCAAACG
>NW_017729032.1:228196383-228204991 GCF_001723915.1 Gavialis gangeticus
TGCCAGAGGTCCCGCAATAACCTCTGCTAGTTCTCTCAGCACTCTGGGGTGGAGATTGCCAGGACCTGCTGATTTAATACATCCAGTCCCTCCAGAAGTTCCCTGAATAGGTCCTCGCTCACCCTAGGCCCGGGTGTACCTCCCCTGGGACCTACGGGCATCCTAGTGGGGGTGGATGACCAGGTCCTTACTCAGAAAAATGGAGGCAAAGAAATTGTTAAATAGGTTGGCTTTGCTGTCTGGTGCAACAACCAGATTTCCTAGTGTGTCCTGCAGAGGTCCCACGTTACCCGGTACCTTCTTTTTACCCACTATGTATTTAAAAAAAGGACTTCTTGTTGTTCTTCATCTAGGTAGCTAGTCCCAGTTCCAGCTCTACCTTGGCCTTTCTGACCGCCTCCTCCCCCCACAGTCCCAAGCAACTGAGGTGTAGTCTTTCTGGTGATGGTCCCTCCCTTCCAATAGGGGTACACCTCCTTAGCTTGGAGACATTTCCGAATGCTTTTGGTGAAGCTTTTTGGCGATCTGTTGTTTTGTTTGACTGTAGTTGATGTAGTTTTTGTAACACAATGTAAGAACGTAAGCTGATGGAAGGAGGTTTTTAAGTTTTCTGTCTGTTTACTTACAAAAACAACAAAAAGATTCCCATCAGTATATTTGGCCACTATAGGCCATGTGTTTCGTATGTATGCTCAGTGTAGGCTACATTCAGTCAACTTCATAGCTGGTTTCCATTACTGAGCACATTCACTTCTGACAGTAGTTTATCACTTGACAATAGAGTCAATGAGGTTTTATTGTATGCAAATGTAATACAACGGGTTTTTCCTCATGCTGATTAGGGGAAAAAACCCATCATCTTATATTTGGGTAAATATAGTAATTAGGATGAAGATGCCTTTCCTTCAGCAGTAATTTGTGACTAGGAGTTGGTGGTAGTTTGCAACTAGAAGCTGGGGAATAAAGACACAGATTCCAGGAAACTGGCTGAGGAGTTTGCTATTACTGTTAGTCATCCATGACTCCAGGATTTGAGCATCTTTTACATATGTAGCATAAAATCCAAAAACAGGTAGATTTCAAAATGGCACTATTTCTAATTTTCACAGCTGCCATAGTAGGGCAGAGACTTACTAAAGAGATGGGCCTATTTCAGAAGAACTTGACATCTAGCTCTTAAGATGATCCACCTCCCAAACTTGCAGATACCTGGGAATCTACTACAAGACACAAAGAACATATGTCACACCTCTTGGTGCTCTCTCTTTACCCCCTCCCAGCAAAGCTCCAGGATAGTTAAGACTGCTGCAGATCCCCTTTAAAGATGTTTTCGCTTATATGAGAATGAAAGCAACGATTTGCAGCAGCAAACTTCTACCTAATTTTTGCTGCCCTGTTTGGACACAATGAAGCCATAAATCAAAATGATCACGCCCTAGAGGGGAAGGGCCACAGTATTTTGGACAATCAAAAGTAAGGGGGGGGAGTGGTGAGGAAAGTAATTTTGAGTCAACATAGACATTGTTTAGCTGCCTAATAAACAAGGAATTTTGAAGATCAGAAGATGGATGTCCGCAGTAAAGGCCAGAGCCACGATTTCTGCCTGTTTCTCGAAGTGGTCTTGGGATTAATGTTATAACCTTGAGATATGTCACAAATTCTCAGCCTTTGCATTTTTCATACAGGCATAATACAAAAATTGAGGGGCTGTATGTATCTGGATTGTTTGTGCAATGTGACAAGCCTGTGATGAAATCTTCTCCAACAGTGCAAAGCACTGTATTCATAAACAAACTATTCAAGCACCAACACCTGTAAATGATATTTCAGTCTCCAATTCTTTTGTGTTTATAATATTGAATGCTAGTAAAAAAAAAATCCAGAGCTATTCAGAGCCTTCTTGGCTAATGACAGACTTATCTTTTGTGGACTACAACGTGTCAGTATGATATGATCTTATTCTGTGCAATTAGTAGTTAAGGTGCCGTGCATATGCACTGTACACATGAATGTATAAAGCAATTGTGGGTTTCAGTAAAAATGAAAACATTGAGCAGAGGGATTTCTAACAAAAGGTATTAAGTTCACTCCTCAGGTTCACTCTTGAGATGGCACTTGGGGAATCAAACACATGATGCCTGTTATTTTTAATGAGCTGCACACAAAAATCATTTCATGGAATATTGAACATGTATTTCAGCTTGTTTTGTTTCTGCCTGAATGGTGTAGAAATAATGGATAAATATTACTAGCATACCATATTTTGTTTAGACAGCTATGACCATACAGGGCGAGTGTCCCTAGTGATTATGCAAGCTACATTTCTTGATAAGGGAAAAAAAATACAAGCAGGACTCAGAAGATAGACAGATAGATACTTCAATGATAAGTTCAGCCTTAGATTGTGGAAACTGGTTACTGCTGTGCCTTTAGGCCAGCATTTCACTATATGTATTTTTGATCCAAATAGTATGAACCAGCTATCCCACTCAAATTCACTTATGCAAGATGAAAAGTACAGACTGCTCCTGGGATTTCTACATCAGTGGTTCACTAGTGGAGTACTTCAGTAACCCAGGATGCTGTAAGACCCTTTCAGAGGTGCTGTGGCCACTGCAGCAAAATGGAACTGTGAAGGTAAAGAATATTGATATTTATAGGTAGGCTGCCACAAACTTATGACTTGATTTTGCCTGACCCTTGTGGTTGCACAATGGGACCCAGAAGTCAACTATCCTTCTGTCCCAGAGGCATGACAAAATTGCTGGGCAGCTACACATAGGGACAGCAGTGGCTTCTGGTTGCTACTGCTGCCAGCATGAGCACGTGATGGCAGCATCCTATTTTTTCAACCCCCTTGAAAGTGGACACCTGGGGCAGCTGCCATTGTTACCACACCATACTGCTGTGTCCAACTTGCCTAAGGACTGCCTACAGTCGCAGCTGTTAGACTACAAAACAGACAATACATTTGTCCCCCCAAAACTTATTTTATCCTGGGATAAAGTGCAGTTATTTAAACATCCACATACATTATCCCAAGACAACCCAGGAATAAACAGTTCACAGGTTAAGTATTAAAAGCATGTCCCAAGATATCGTGGAGTGTGTCTGAATGCAACCCCAGGACAGCCATCTCTGTTAGAAAGACAGCAATGTATTCAGCTGTTCACTAAACTCTGACTGGATGGGCAGTGTGTGTACATACCTATTCTGGGAATTTTCTGTTATGGGACAAGAACAGCGCAACTTGTCCCAAAACAAAATTTGGTGTCTGTTCCTAGCCTTTGTAACCTAGATTGACTAGTCTTTTGAACATGTTTCCTCCTATCTGTTTATATGATATACAACAGTAATGGAACCTAGCTTGGGCTTCTAGGTTAAAAACTGATGTCCAATTTCCCCTGGGGTAAAGCTTTATATCTCTGTAGGAGCCCAAAATAAAAGTCAATTTTTCCACCTTAAGTACCTGTGAAGTACTGAGATAACCTTTTCCCCCCTGGGACCAATTTGAATTAGTTGCCATTCAAGTTGCATGTGTAAACAGCCCCCACCCCAACCTATTTTGGTACAAGTCAAAGTCTGACAATCAGCTTTAGGATAAACCCAAGATCTATTTTTAGTCCTAGACATCAATGTAACATAAGTAAATACGTAAGTCAATAACTATGTGTATTCTATTTCAGATGCCCACTCTTGCTCATATACACGAATATTCATACCATAAACTTTCAACCCCAACTAAAACCATTAAAGAGCAAAGCTGGCTTATAACTTAGAAGCCATTCCAACTTACAAAACAAACAAACCAACCAACCAATGGGCAAATACAAAACATTGAAATAAAAATCTAATTAGTTTTGAAAGGGGCTTGGTTTTCCCCTTAGCTGCCGCCAAGGAGTAAAGGCCAGGCACATCTTTGAAAATATATATTTTTCTCTTGTTTGGGAGGGTTAAGACAGGACAGGTATTCATAGAGGGAAACTAGAGACAATGAAAACAGAGAACATGCCACAGTTGAGGAGCCAACTTTGTATAAGCTCAGTCATGTCATCCTGGAGCACAAGAACTTTACATAGTGTTACTTTCCATGATACAGGCTGTATTGCAACTCTGTGTACTAATATGGTTAAACTGTGAGCACATTCTATTGTAATACATATATATTAAGAAAGTCATGAAATGTCTTCTAGTTTATTTTGGTGTCTGAGAAATGTCTCCTGGTCAGACTAATATAAAATGGGATATGAAATGTTAGGAGGCTACTGGGCATCAAAATGCTCTGTGACGGTGTCATTCTAAATCCTGTATTATTTCATAACTCAAATTGAATGCAATGAATGTAATTTCTTGTCTCATCTCCAAATCGTGCTGAGTCTCTTTTCTTTTACCTCATATGGGATTCATAATGTCATGATGAAACATCTATTAGTGAAAACTGGGAATAATAGTGTTAAATTAGGAAGGAGATTTGTAAATGCTCAAGCACCAGATTTGATGCAGGTTTAGCCCGATAACACCTAGCATCTAAATTAAGGGCAGATTCCAAGTTTATCCACTTTTAAGACCTACCACAGAGAGGAGAGAGCTTGGAGAACCTTCGGCTATGTCTTTTTGTTGTTGTTATTATCTTTACCCAGACACTACTTCCGAAAATAAGACTAAAAAAAGAAAGAAGTCACTAGAAAGTTTCTCCTGATCATGAGAACCAGAATGACTAGGAGGGTACAGACACACACAATAAACTATTCCAAAGATTCGCCAACTAGGAATTTCTTCATAGTTGTGGGAGCGGTACACAATTCCCTATCTAGGTCCTTAGGACAGTGGGTTAGAATTCAGTTTTCGCCTCAGCGACTAGCTTCTTGTGCAAATTATTTTTTTACATTATGGGCATGTCTACACCCATTTCAGGTGCTTTAGCTCCATTTAGGTTGCATGGATGTACAAATGCATGCACCTTAAATGGCAATTTTAGGCTATTCATGCTGAAAAACACATTAATGCATATGTAGATGCGTTAAGGTGCATTAATACTGAGTATGGATGGATGTGGGA
Organism: Gavialis gangeticus; assembly: GCF_001723915.1. Taxonomy (NCBI): domain Eukaryota; kingdom Metazoa; phylum Chordata; order Crocodylia; family Gavialidae; genus Gavialis; species Gavialis gangeticus. The sequence continues at coordinate 228,201,442 of NW_017729032.1, forward strand.
CCAACTTTAGTGCTACATCAGTACATGCATGCTGTGTTAATGTCCTTCAACACATGCACACGTAGATATGAGCCTTAAAAAAAACCTAATGCACATTAAATTTAGGCATGCCTACATGCACATGTAGATGTGCTCCATGAGTAATATCCAGACAAACAGCATAAACTACAATGAAATAAATAGAACATTCATATCACAGGTGCAAAATGAAACAGATAGTATAGGTATATATACCTGAGTATAGTTATGGAGTAGAACTGATCATATTTGCCAGAATATTCCTATAGAGCTTCTTAAGAGAAGGAAAACTATGTACAAGAGCAAGTTTGGGCCTCATATTTTGAAAAAAAGGCACTTTGATACAGATATAAAATGTGTTAATGTGTCATATTAATATATTATAAAGGGTGGCCATAAGCCCTTGGATCTCGCTCATGTGCCCTCTCTCATGTGGCCCCTCTCTGAGCTTCTAGACCCTGTTGGGCCTTTCTCTATTCCTGCCCCTCACTGGGCCACTGGACTTTCTGGTTCCACTGCATTATTTCTTTTCCCTCACTGGAGATCAATTCCTTGGTTGCTGGACCCTTCCAGTCCCAATACACTATTCCTGGGACCTTGCTGGGCCACCAGACCTTTCTGGTCCCACTACACTGTTCTTGGCCCCTCACTGGTCTGCTGGACCATCAGGTCCTGTTCTTCCTCAGCTCCTAGCCTGGGGTTCTGGACCATCTGGTCCTGCCTCTGCTTTTATTTTGGGGTGCATTTCCTAGCCTTTTCCCACCAAGGTGCAACCTACAAGGCAGAAGGGGCTGGAGTTTTCGGGCTCCACAGACTCTCTTGCCTGGGTTTTAGCCTTGGTGGTACTTCCCAGGGGATGCTCTACCACCAGCAGCCCCACCACCATGACCTTAAACCCTAGTAGGGTGCAGTTCTCCCATCATGCTCAGGACCAGCTTAGGCCCTGGCCTCTGTCCCTAGAGCCATGCTGTCCCTGTCAAGTGACCCTCACCCCTTACTAATGTCACTCCTCCAGGCTCCTTTGGCCCTAGGTCACTCTCTCAGTCCCTACTACCACTGGCTCTCATTCAGCTTCTTTCTGGGCTCACCTTTCTCTGGCCCGGACTCTACTCCCTCCAGGCCCCCTGGTCTCATCACTGTCTTGGGTCCTCCTATATATCTAATGGTCCTGTCCCAGCCATCCTCATCTGGGGCCTCATTTTCTCTGACCCCTTCCGCTCTGGCTGTAGCCACACCTATACCTTCATCCTCTATGAAGCCCTGGCCCTACCTCAGGCCAGTTGAGAGCTTTGGACCTCTGTCTAGCAGTCTCCCATGGTGGCTTCCTCCAGCCTTTGGCCCCCCTTTGGATGATAGCCCCACTAGGAGGCCAGCGTAATTCTTGGGGTCACTCTCTCTGCCACCTCTCTCCTGGGCCCTCCTGCCCTTCAGATAGCCCTGGCATGGCCCTCTTTACTTTGGGCTGCAGGCCCCTGATACCCCTTCCTCCCTGGCAGTGGTCCTTCCTGATAGACTGCAGCGTCTAATAACCTCTGGCCCCAACTTGGGCATGGAGTTCTCAACTAGCCCCTCTCTGGCTTCAGCAGTCTCCTGCTGTGGTTGCCTCCAGGCTTCAGACTTTCTCTGGGCCTTGGCCTCTCTAGCAGGCCAGTGAGATTCTACTGGGGTCAGTTCTCCAGTCTACTCTCACTCATGGTTCTACTCTCAGGCTGCTCAGCAGGTCTGTTAAGCTCTCAGCCCCTGTCTCTAGGCTAACCTGGGATCCCCAATAGATCTTATGCACCAAGCCCCTTTCTCTGGGCTTCACCTGGAGCCTATATCACATCTTCTATACTTAGCCCCTTGATTTGGGGGCCAGGGCTAGTGGGGAGCTCCCTTGGGCCACACAATAGGTCTTATATGCTGAGTCCCTTGCTTTGGAGTTACCCAGACCCCAGCCTGGGTCGCTAGGAACCTCCTCCAGCCCATTACTTCCTACCTGAACCTCCAGACTGCCTTAGCTGTCCTCTCCATTCTGCTACTCTTGACTTGCAGTCTTCTTGTTGAGGTGCTTTCTCACCAGGCTCCAGATCTTACTGTCAGACTTATCTGAGGGCCTGGGCTTATACCCACTTTAAACCAAGCCCTCCAAGTTAAATGACTCCCTCCTGAGTCAAGTGATTCTATCAGGCTTAGCTTCACCTGCCAGCTTCTTGGGTCAGCTGACTCCCCATTAGCCCTGGCCCACACCTGCCAGTGGCTTCGCAAGCTGCCTGACCTCTTAAAGTGTTGCCCAAATGCCCTGACACAAAAGCAAACACTATCCAAGAGGTGTTCAGTTAGAAAGTGTTCCCAAATAAATCTGAAAGAGATTCAAAGGAGTATAGTTAATAAAAAGCAAATAAGATTCAAACAATGCCCAATTGTTTATTTATATATGTTCCTGTCTATCCCAAACCTTCTTTTATCAAGCAGTTTCCTGTGTTTTAGCACAGTGGTTAAAAAAAAGGAATTTCCCTCTCCTTCCCTCAGTGATAGTAATTCCACTATAAATGAAAATTGACTATCACATTTATTGGCATGATCATGGCCAATAGATAGGTTGACTTGAGCTGATCTGAAGTACTGATCTACCTGACTAATACCTTTCTTCTAAAAGCTGGATTTTTATCCAGCGTTTAGTACTGGTAGTTATTTGTCTAGTTTGGAGTGATTTATTTATGTTAAGACTCTGCATGAGAGAGAAAAATTATAAGATGTTTTGTCTTCAACTTTTATTTTGCTATTTGCAGTAGAGTCAGATAGAAGAAAACATGGCAAGAAAAAGCACAGAAAAACAAAGGTGAATGATAAGATGTACCAAAAGATTTTTCTTACAGTTCTATAACTCTTTATGTCTACCATTAATTGTATTAAATCCACATGAGAATGCATTAACCAGTCTCCAGAGCTGGCCTTGTATACTTTCCTATCCTGAAAGTGAATTTTAAATGTGATTAATACATATTTCTTATTATTTTTAAGATAACAATTAAAAATAGACCCAAACAAGTCTTCAGAAAAGATCATCATAGATTTAGAATCAATTTTAAATGGGTGAATGCTTTTTAAAACTAGTGGTTTTTTCATAACCACTTCTGGTCTTTTTTTGTGGCAACATTTTGAAAAGTGATCGAGCCATTGAAACCAAGTCCTGTTGGGTGTGGTAGCCTAAATCACTTTTGAATATGGGCTTACAAGCCTTATATATGTAACCTTTCTTCTGGGCACTGGTTGGTAGCAACAAGGGATGGGTTCAAATTTTGGGGTACCGAAATATTTTTACTGTGTCTCAAGCCCTCACCCAGAAATCTGGGATTACTGGGAAAACACCACCAAATGCAATTTAAAATAGTTTAAACTATGAAGTACAGTCTCTAGTTTGCACCCCTTTTGGGGAGACTCCATCCATGCCCAGCCAGTCTGAGATGTGTGTGTGTGGGGGGGGGGGGGGCTCCCCCAAGTTTTAGTTTTGGGGGCCTGCACCCCTATCCCTTCTCCCCGGCAGCAATTC
>NW_017729032.1:228209991-228215487 GCF_001723915.1 Gavialis gangeticus
AGAGGAGCCCGTGTTTCGATTGCATTGCATTTTTCAACTGCAGGTGGAGACCGCTCTTACTGTGTCTTACTTCCATCCGCCCAGGGATGTACAATACAGGGGTGGGGGCTCACCCAAGTGTTAGTTTTGGAGGCCTGCACCCCTATACCTTCTACTCGGCAGCAATGTCCTATGAGATGCCCCTTGGGTTTTGCTGCATCTTGAGAGCTGCTAGAGAGAGTAGGTCCATCTACAGTGCAAGAGGCCCCTCGTTGCTCTCTGGAAAGCTGTAGTGCAGCGATCTCTACTTCCATGCAATGGCTTTGGGGGTGTGGGTGGTAACTGTACCTCAAAATTCCTAGTCCCAAATCCCACAGCTCCAGCTAGGGCAAAAAACTGTAAAAGAAATTAAAAGAAGGGGAGCCATGCCTATCCCAGTTCCTGGGCCTGAACTGCAGATCGGCTCAGCAAGGCTAAGGCAGAAGAAATGCTTCAGCAACAACAGGGCTCCAAATTCTGATCCACACTTCACTAGGCTCTAATTCTGGGTTTGCTCCAGGGATTAACACCCCACAATATTACCCCACCCAAAAACCAGGAAAGCAAAGAGGGGATGAAGAAAGGGAAAGGAGTGGAGTCCCAGATTCAGAGAATCTTTCACTACTCTGTACATGAGCGTTCCCCTTCATGTTAGTTTTTCTGGCAGAGACCCTCCCTGGAGCCCACAACAGCCCCCAGCTCCCTCTTCCTATTTAACCGGCATGACTTCACACCAAACATCCAATCAGAGGTTGCCATGCCTTTAGTTTTTTCCTCTTAACCAATTAATTTAAAAAGAACACTGCCCAGTTCAGCCAATATGGCTAGGGGTCTGATCTTCCCTGCTGCTACATATTCAAAATCACTTTTTTGTTTATAGCACGGGGGCTGTTCTGCCTATGTGTAGACAACCTTGTTTCTTTCCAGATCACAAGCAGCCAAGATACAGCAAATATGATTTAAATATAGCACATATAAAAACATGATCATATTTAAACTAAATGCACACTTTGGAGCATAAACAAAATACCTAGCAACAGGAAACTAGAACACTTTTGCAGTAGAAAGTGGCTTGTACATTTTGTGTGTATTACATATTCATCAGTGCTTGTGATATTTATGTATAACTGGCTATTCTCATTTGGTACATCTTCTCTCCTTTACTTAGCATCATAATGTTTATTTTTTAATATTGCAGAGATTCCCCACTGAATAGAACACAGAGATATGTTTTCCTAGAGGACTAAGCAGCAAAAAAGGCTCTCACGTAAAATGAGAACTGTTATGCAAACACAAGTATCTTAAAACAGAAAGAAGAATTTTGAACAGAGAAAGGAAAACACATCTTAGTACATATTTTTCAAATTTGCTCCCATACAAAAGTCTTGGTTTAGGTCAAATTCTGTTATCTCTCTGGAGACGAGACTCACAGGGCATATCTAGACGAACGCAGCCATGAGGTATGCTGCGCTGCAGACACATCTTTGGCACCATATAATGCATGTCCAATTGTTTTCTGCACTGTAAAGGAGCAGCACAGGGGTTTTTTTTTGACCCCTGGATATCCAAGAGTCAAAAAAATACACACACACAAAAGTCCCACTCAAAACTGGGGCCATACCGAGGCTGCCGGCTAGGCTTTGAGCAGCAGGATCACTGCTGCTGCAACCCTGGGAGCCTCCAGAACCTCCAGTGCTGGCCCCAGCCTTCCCTATGGCATCCGGGGTAATCTGCCATGTGCCAGAATGCAGGTAGTATGGGCGTTCCCTGTGGACAACTAGCAGCAGCACAAGATAACAAGGTGTGGCACTGCTAGTTATCTCCAGGGAACCAAATATCCATGCTCGTTCGAATGCAGCCACTGATTTTTGGGGCAAATGTAACCTATATAAGGTGTACAAAACTGGGCTCTTAATATACACATAATCCAGGAAAAAAATGTTCAGTATATTTCTAAGAAGCCAGGTGTGTATATTTCCCAAATAGTTTACTTGTGATTGTACAAACTACACTAGTGAGCAGACTACACTAGTGTGCAGACTACACTAAAGTATTAAGTATGAGTGTGTAACCTATTTTGAGGATCTTTTGTTCCCAGAGAATTTTTTAAAAAGAGTTACATACATAAACTTTCTGTCTCATTTCCACTGATGGACAAGCTTTTTTCCTCTGCAGAAGAAAAGCAAGGTATTCAATGTCTACCACAGAACAGTTGACCCCACTAAGTCATCTCACTGTATATAGGAGGTAGGAAGTCCTGATCAGTCTGCAGTGTGGAAGCAAATGCACTAAAAATGTGCAAGAATTTTTCATTTGTAAAGTCAGAAAAACCTTCTCCAATCTTTGACCCCAACAAAGTATTCCTATATATAGTACTTTTCTCTTGGCAAAACTGGTGATAAGGGAATTCACTATTCCAACCATTTTTCTTCTTTTTGTCTCCTCTTCCTCCCAAATCCATAAGTCCCCAGTCACTCAGTCACTCCTGCCTTTCATGTTCCTCACTAAATTCTAAATTGTCAACATCTTGTTCAGACTTTTAGCTCTGACTCTTATTTCCTTACATGTGTGATGAGAATGTAACCTATATTTCAGATCACTTTCTCAGTTCTTTCTTCAGTCAACAGCTTGGTTTGTCTCTTATGTTTAAAATGTTAAGCTCTTCAGTTCAAGGGTTTTTGTTTGAAAAAGTTCTAAAGTATAGTGTGGGTGCTACCATAATATATTCCCAACAGAAAACTGCTTCCTACTGTGTATTCATGTCTCTTGTGCTTTTTAAGTAATGTCTTTGTCAAAAGAACACACTTGTTCATGTTAGCAACATGGGATTCAGCAGTTCATCAGTTCTGCTCTCATTAAAATTAGGAGAAAATTATAGAGTGTTTCCAGGGACACTTATAATACACTAATCCCCCTGCAGGAAGCATAGTTAAAGTGCTAGGAAGAGAAGCAAGGAGGTCAATAAAATTCAAAGCTGTTTGAAATAGAAAGCAAACATCTATTTCAGACAAAAAAAATAAAACCCCCAAAAGACAACTGAACTTAAAAAGAAAAACATCAGACAGAAACAGTCCTTTCTAATATTACTCTGATATTTTGTGTCTGTGATTTTATTTACAGTTTTGACAGATGTTCAGTGTAAATATTTAATGTTTCAAACATATTTAAGGTGTACTACAGTTCTCCCTAAACTGACAAAAGATTGAAGCTAATTGAAACATTTTAATAGAATAACTTTTGGTCAGAAATACATTTTTTTGTCCTAAAATCAAAATGTTCTAAGGTAATGTCAACCTGTAATGTAATTTGAAGGGAAAAAAGGAAACAAAAATAAACAAACAAAAACTGAACTTCCTTAATTTGCTCCTCAAAGGTCAAAATATTTCTTTTAAAATGGTATAAAAACACTTAATTTATGTTGTATCTTCCATTTTATTTTGGTTAGACTCTGATGCTGTACAAAAATATTATATATTATAAAGCCTCAGATTCATTTAAAGTTAAACGTTTGACAGGAATTTTATAGATAACTTTTGTTTTGTGTTATCAGGAAAATCTAAATGCAAAATAGTATCTTAAACAAATTCTGGGAATGAAATAAAATGATGGTTCAGTGAAAAGAAAAAGAACCAGACAGCCATGAAATGTGCATGCTTGCATGCTAGAAATGTGAGCTTAATATTTTTTTACAACATTTACAGGCCATATTTATTTTTCTTTTTACTTGCATTTCCCTCCTATCTTGTGACCATTGATGTCGAGGGAGCTATTCCCAAAAGTAGAATAGGCCATATAAAGCATTTATGTATTTTTAGGAGCAAAGTTTTTAACTTGGGGAACAGGAACCATGGCATCTGCAAACCTTCTTAAACACCCCTCATGCAATGACCAACCATGACCAACCCATATGCATATACAAAAAAAGTAATACTGGGTAAGTTTAGCACAAAACTTCTGCAAGTTTCAGAAACAACAGATTTTAATTTAAAGTTTTTACAAAAAATATTTTGAACAAATTTTAGTGCTAGCACTTTTACTTGCAGAAGACACAGCCAAGTTCGAGAGACCCTTTTCTTTTTTGAATAAGGACAAAGAAATAGAAAACACTGGACTTGTATAGATATTGCTCTGACAGACTGGTTTTGTTGTCATATTGTTCATCTCATGAACAATATTATGTTGCATGTCTCAGTTTCCCTTATTAGCTTTTATAGGCAGAAAGAAAGGGTTAACTATGTTTGGAAGAAGAACCAGCCTATGTTTTCTATTAGTGGAGAATGGGGCATCAAGCAAACAATGAACAAATTAGAAGATGCGACACACCAAGTCCCTACACTAGAAGAAATTCTATCCTCTGTCTAGAACTAAGGAGAAATTTGAAAATGGAGACTGTTTTGATAAAAAGATGTATCCAGAAACAAGGGAGAAAAAGAGAGGGAGCTTGGAGGAGAGGTATCAGAGAGTTTCTGGGGGATGGAGAACATTATAAACTGCCTGAGTAGTTAACCTAGATATTGTGTCTCAAGGTTTTCACTTGCTATATTCCAGTCAGGGTTACCAACTGTGTGTACACTTGGGGACAGACCATGAAAAGTAGGCTAAAAACACGTGTTTATAAAGTTCATAAAATGCATTTGTCCACAAAAAATTAAGCAACCATGAGCTTGACTGAAGATTAGTTGTTTGAACAAGGCTAGGTTTTGAAGGGCAGACAAAGCAGAATGGCACCACCTGGTGCCTCAGTGGGACAACAGCATCCTGCAAGTAGGTCTGTTGGGGCTTTCTGTTGCTGGAGAACCCATAGCTCCCCTCTCCATGCTGCTGCTGCATCCCATCACCAATAGGTAGTCAATCCAGCCTTTTTATTGTACAGCCAACTGTATTGAAGTAAAAATAAAGATACAGTCAAATAATGGAAGACAATGTAACGATTACTTGCATTTTGAGGTTGATGAAGAAGAGCTTTCGCACCCTCTGTTCTTTTATTGTGATTCTTCCTTGACACACTTGGTGAAGATCTGTGTGTGTATTTGTTTCTCAGTAGACAAATACTATATTTAGTTAATCTGAGACTTTCTATTTTGGCAGCACTCTCACTTAATTTAAGTGAAAAGCCCCCTTGTGTATCATGCAAGTGCACAATGCAGGCTTGTGATGAGATAAGAATACCTTGTCCCTTTTCTTTTCTATTCTAATTTGTCCCAGTGAGACAAGTTGGAAAGTATAATGAAATTTGCTTTATTCCCTAGCTATTTTATTTTTTAAACAAGAAAGAAATAAAGTTGATATTACAAAAAAAAAAAAAAAAATTTTTTTGAACTACACACATTTGCAGGCAGCCTAAAACAACTATATTTGATGTAATCTGACCATTATAAATTAAATCTTTAAAAATTCAGTGGATTCAATATTATTTTGCTTATAGTACAACCATTTAAAGCAAAGGTTGACAACCTATGGCCCATGGGCTGAATCTGA
>NW_017729032.1:228220487-228232752 GCF_001723915.1 Gavialis gangeticus
AAAAAAATTTTTTTTGAACTACACACATTTGCAGGCAGCCTAAAACAACTATATTTGATGTAATCTGACCATTATAAATTAAATCTTTAAAAATTCAGTGGATTCAATATTATTTTGCTTATAGTACAACCATTTAAAGCAAAGGTTGACAACCTATGGCCCATGGGCTGAATCTGACCTGCAAAAATATTTTATCTAGCCCTCCAAGCACAGCAAAAATAAATTTACATACCCCACTTAGTAAGTTTTGTGTGAGATTGTACCACCTAGTTTCAGAATATATAACTGCCATTTTCAGCCTGCTCTAGAACCAAACTGTATTTCTTTGCCCTGCTATTAGTCAAAGGTAGCTGACTCCTGTGTTAAGGCACTCTATTGTAATTATAATGCTTGTTTTTCACAAAGATAATTTTTTTTTTCTAAATCTCCCTTTTCATAGTAAGGAAGTATTTAGTAATCTCTCTTTTCAACTCCCCCTTTTCAAATGTGTTTTCCATGAAAATAGCTTTCCCAGCACATTTCTCAAGAACTTTGGCAACCAGATAATGGTGATGGGAGCAGGACTGTGAGGTCTGGAAGCTCCTAGCCATGAATTGACATGAAGGTGGCAGTTACAAGAAGGTCATCCAGCACTTGGATGAGACAGGAATGTGATTCGTTATATGTAACTGTGACTGAGCAGACCTCTTCAGGATCCACGCTGCTCACCTCACATGGGGAAGGGGCTAGAAAATGTCCCCTAAAGATAGCCGGTCTACCTTCTTCCTGACTGGATAACTGGATACAGTGGTATCACCTTTACTGTGGTCAAAAATACCAGCAAAGACTCACCATTATTTTTGAGACCTGGAACATCAGGACCCCCATGGATAATGATAACAGTGAATGGACAGAGCACCACACTACAACTGTGGCCTACATCAGGCAACACAGCATCTAGGTAGCTCCACCAAGCTGTGTGAGGAGATTCAACATCTTGCTGACATCCATAATATGTGCAGTTTCTTCAGTGCCACCAAAGCCATCTTTGGCCTGAGTACTTAGGGACCAACCTCCTTCAATCCTAAATCTGAAGGAATCCTGATCAAGGAAAGGGGAGCCATTGATGCCCATTGGAAAGAGCATTTTGAAGATATTTTCAATTGAGACTTTGTTGTTGACAAGAGTGTTCTTAACTCCATTCTGCAAGTTAGAGCTGATCTTAGAATCCCTCCAACCTTGACGAAGTGAAGAAAACCATCAAGCAGCTGGAGAATGACATGGCATCTGGAGGGGATGGCAGCCCTGTGGAAATCTTCAAGCATGGGGGAGAGGAGCTCACATCACAACTTCATGACATCATCTTAAGGATCTGGAATGACAGCAAAATTCCAGACAACCTCAGGGATGCCATGATTGTGACAATCTTCAAAAAAGGAGACAAGTTCAACTGTGGCAAGTAGAGAAGGATTGCCTTGCTGTCCACTGCAGGAAAAATCATTGTGAGAACTGTTCTGAACCACCAGTGAGCTTCTGGGAAGGGACAGCCTCCATCTCTCTCCATGGGGGAGGAGGCTCTTCTCAGCCAGACTGGATGACCTACTCCACTGGGGCTTAAACTGAGCCTGCTGGGGGATGCGGGGACTACTGCCATTGCTGGCCCACTGAGCAGCCCTTGCAAAGCCAGAAGGTCAAGGCACTTATGGGAACCCACTCCTGGCCCAGCCCTGGAACAAACAGTGGGCAAGTAAGGGCCCCTAGAGGGACACTTGCCTGCCTGTACACAAATGCCAGGAGCTTGGGAAATAAACAGGACAAACTTGTCCTCCTGCTTAACACAAATAATTATGATGTCATAGGGATAACGGAGACATGGTGGGACTCCACTCATGACTGGGCCACAGGTACAGATGGCTATACCCTGTACAGGAGAGATCAAGTGGACAAAAGGGGCATGGGTGTAGCTCTCTCTGTCAAGAAAAGCTATACGTCCCTGCAAGCCGACATTGGCACCCAGGGTGGACAAGTGGAGACCCTCTAGGTTAAAATCTGTGGGGACCATGGCACAGGGAACAGAATGGTGGGAGTCTATTACTGACCTCTTACCCAAAATCAAAAGCTTCACCAGGAGTTCTCCAGGGAATTGGCTGAGGCCGCACGCTCCCGGTCAATGGTTGTCATGGGAGACTTCAACCACCCAGACATCTTGTGAGAAGAGTGCTCAGCCAAATCCAAGCAGTTGCGAAGCTTCCTCTCATGTGTGGATGAGCTCTATCTGACACAAGAAGTCTACGGGCCAACAAGAGGTAAAGTGCTGCTCGACCTGGTATTGGAAACTGGAGACGACCTAATCAGCGACCTAACAATAGAACGGGCCTAAGAGACCATGACCCCATGGGGAGGGGAGTGCAGGAAGAGTGGTTGCTCCTCAAGGGAGCAATCCTACTTGCACAAACTAAGGCTATTCTGTCTTGGAGGAGAGGCAGCAAGAGGGCACAGTGGCCCCCTTGGCTCAACAAGGAACTAGTGGACCTCCTGCACCTAAAAAGAAAGACCTACAAAGGATGGAGGATGGGATCCACCTCCAAGGAGGAATATTCTGCACTGGTCAGGACCTGCAGGGAGTGAACGGGGAAAGCCAAGGCTGCGATGGAACTCCAACTGGCTACTAGTATCAAGGATAATAAAAAGTCCTTTTTTAGATATGTGGGGAACTGGAGGAAAATCAAGGGCAGCATTGGACTCCTGCTAAACCAAATGGGACAACTGACAACTGATACCCAGAAAAAAGCCAGCCTACTAAATGGGTACTTTGCGTTGGTCTTTCACCAGTCCCATGGGATGCCCCTGCCCATTATGGGACAGGGAAGCCCGGGTGAGGGAGATTCCTTGCCCTCCATCAATGCTGACCTTGTGAAGGAACACCTTGAGAGGCTGGATACCTTCAAGTCAGCTAGCCCTGATAGTCTACACCCTACTTAAGGAGGTGGATAGCATCATAGCTCAGCCCCTGGCATGGATCTTTGAGAACTCCTGGCTCTCTGGTGAAGTGCCTGAAGATTGGATGCTTCTCAAGCAGATCCCGAGACGTCATTCTCCCATCGTACTCAGCCTTGGTGAGGCCGCAGCTAGAGTACTGTGTCCAGTTTTGGGCTCTACAATTCAAAAAGGATGTGGAGAAGCTTGAGAGAGTCCAGAGAACAGCCACACGTATGATCAGAGGTCAGGAAAACAGACCTTATTATGAGAGGCTGAGAGTTATGGGACTCTTCAGCCTGGAAGAGTGCAGGCTCAGGGGTGATCTGATAGCCACCTATAAGTTTATAAGGGGTACTCACCAGGATCTGGGGGAACATTTGTTCACCAGAGCACCCCAAGGGATGTCAAGGTCAAACAGTTATAAACTCCTCCAAGACCATTTCAGGCTGGACATAAGGAAGAGCTTCTTTACTGTCCGAGCCTCCAAGGTTTGGAGTAGCCTCCCATTGGAGGTGGTTCAAGCACCTACTTTGAATACCTTCAAGAGAAATCTGGATGTTTTTCTTGCTGGGATCCAATGACCCCAGCTGACTTCCTGCCCCTGGGCCGATGATCTTCCAAGGTCCCTTCCTGCCCAAATGTCTATGACATTTATGAAATCTCTTTCCACTTGCTGAAGAGTTCCTCCCAGCATCTCAGTGTGGGCTTAGGACATCAAGCAGCACAACTGACATGATTTTCACAGCTCTTCAGCTGCAGGAGAAATGCCAGGAACAACAGAAGCCCCTCTACATGGCCTTCTTTGACCTCATGGAAGCTTTTGACTCTGTCTGCCAAGAAGTGTTGTGTGGATCCTTGTGAAGTACAGATGCCTGCTGAAATTTGTTACCATTCTCTATCTGCTTCAAGACAATATGCAAGTGGTGGTTCTCAGTAATGGATCTATCAAAGATCCTTTTGAGGTTAAAATGGGAGTTAGGCAAGCTGTGTCCTCTTTTCAACACTCTTAATATTCTTTGCTGTGATGCTACATCTGATCACCAACAAGCTTCCAGCCTGACTGGAATTAAACTACCAAATATAGTAATGGTAAACTGTTTAAATTCAGCAGACTCTGAGTCAAAACCAAGACCGCCGCAACCTCAATAACTGAGCTTCAATATGATGATGATCCTGTAGTGTGTGCTCACTCAGAAACAGACCTTCAGACAGGCATCAACGTCTTTACCAAGGCATACAAGAAATGGGACTGGTGCTTAACATTCAGAAGGTTAAGTTCCTCCACAACAAGCTCCTAATGAACAGCCCCTAGCTCCAGTAATCCAGATCCATGGTGAGACACTGGAGAATACTGAATATTCCCCATAGCTTAGAAGCTATCTCTTGAAGAAATCTGACATCAACAAAAAAATGCAACATTGCCTCAAATGTGCAAGTGCAGCCTTTGTACACCTGAAGAGATGGGTATTTAAAGATTGTAACATCAGATCTGAAAACAAGCTCATGGTTTATCAAGCAGTTGTGGTCCCCACCTTGCTGTACACAAAGCGATGACATGGAAACCTACAGTGAACATCTAAAGTTGTTGGAGAAGTACCATCAATGTTGCCTGTGGAAGATCCTCTGAATCCAGTGAGAAGACAGATGCACTAATGTTAGCATCCTCCTGCAAGCAAACACAATGAGTATTGAGGCAATGATCATCCAGCATTAACTTTGTTGGGCCAGTCATGTCATCTCGATGCCCAACTCTAGACTCGCCACGAAGTTTTATTCTCCCAGCTTAGCCAAGGCATACGGTCAAGAGGAGGATAAGGAATGTGCTTCAGGAAAATCCTCAAGGCCAACTTAAAAAAATGAAACATTGATGTCAACTTGTGGGACACTGTTGCCAAGGGCTGCCCCAAATGGAAGGAGATTCTGTTGCAGAGAACTCAGTTCTTTGAAACCTCACAACAACAATAGAAAATGGAAAAGTGGGAGTGGCAGAAACAGCATGTCTCAGACCAAATTGACAATCCAGCACCACCCACCCCACATGAAAACACGTCTGAGTACTGATAGGCTACATCACCCATCTTTGGACACAGAAATAAGACAATCATGGAAGACAATCATCCTTGACTGTGAGGGATTGCTGAAGAATATCTTGGTAATCACACTAATAGTAGCATAAACCAAATATTTGTGGCTTGAATAGCTTTTGTGAATTCCTTTCACTATAAGGCTCATATTGAAGACATACAAAAGAGCAAAGGTGTTCTTTTCTCCCAGTTCTGACATTTAACTGTTCCCTGTGCCTCTCTAATCCATGTTTTTTTTTTTCCATCAGTACCACCATAGGGTCAGGCAGGGATTAAAATTCCGAAGTTTATTATTAGTCTTTTTATCTGAGATGCTGGTCTACTAAAGTAGTGCTAGTCAAGGAAACCTCCAGGCCTTCAGTCAAAGGGAAAGGGAAAATTGTTATAAATTAGGGATTTAAACCAAAAGCTCTTCATTCAGGAATTTTCTCAGACACAATTACAAGACCCATTGCATGGAAAGTGAAAGGAGTAAGGGAAACACATTTTTGCCAGGGAAACAATCAGATACACAGCATTATAATATGGTATATTTCTGTTGGTCCACTGAAAAAAATAGATGCAAGCTTCCAGACTTGCCTCTTTTCTAATGGGGAAGTATAATATGTAAGGTAAGTGGTTGCTGAAAACCAATTTTTACTTTACAAGAAAAACAAGAAAAAGCCTATAGTAATCAGTGAAATGCTGGTCTACAGTAATAGTGAACTGAGTAAGCACATAACCAACCCTAACTAATCTTTAAGACAAACTTGGTAGTTAGGACTAGTTGCTCCTTTTTAAAATAGGAAATAAAAACTATGGATCTAGAATAAGTATATTATTTAATAGGATTGTTGTGTTATGAGCTGGGGACAGAATTTTGTTCTTCCACTTTTATTCAGAGTATACTGATAGCAAGCCTGATGAGGCCAAGTTCTTCCTTTCATTTTAAGGAAACCTGTTCTATATATTTACATTAGTGAGAAAAGCTGGCTTGCTTTGCAAAACTCAGCTTGATGCTTCTCGTATTGACAGATGGTATTAATTTGCAGTGATAATATGATATACCATTACCAATAATTGACACTGGTCCAGGGGCATTGAGTTAACAAAATGAAGCTGTATTAAGTGCACTACAGATGCCAAGTTTATGATTGTTGAATTAAAGTGTAGTTAATGAAGTATTTTCAGTTAAATCTAATTTCTTAATTGTAACTCAGGATTAACAGTTTGCCTGCTGTTAGTTAATAGTTAATAGCAACCAAAGTGCTGTTTTACTATTATGATTTCAAATAAGGACAAAAAACTTCTCCAGTATCAACTAAACCAGTTTCTGTTTTTAATGAAATAATGAAGGTCTACATTATTTAGATATCATAGGTCAGTGGCAAAACTCCCAGTGCCTTCACTAGGACAACTTCACTTCACTTTGCATAAATGAATCAGGCATGTGGTTGTAAAGTCACATCTCAGTAGTATCTTGGTATGCCTGAAGCTCTCAATAGCATCCGATTTCAACAAGATGTGTAACAAGGGGGCCTTTTCGGGGCCAATCTACCAATGGCCTGCCCATCTGTTTCTGGGCCAACTGCCTGCCTTCTCGCCTGCCATGCCTTGATGATATCTAATTAGGATGTTAATTAGGTGGGAGGCTTCCAATTTCTTGCCCCAATGCCAGGGGGCACTATCTGCAGCTCCATTCTTCCCTTACAATGCAGCCCAAGCCTCACAGATGACATCTCAGGCAGTCGACTCAACCATTCCGGCATCCCTAGTGGTGGGCCCCTGGCCCTTTTGATGCTTACAGTCCTGGCACCAGCATTGACCAGTCGAGGCCCTTGGTTGGGTCTACACCTCCTGCCTGCACTCCGGGATCAGGGTCCCCCATTCCCAGCTCAGGTGATTCTTGAGAGTGCCTGGCCCCATGGGGTCACTCACCCTAGCAGGCTCAGGCACTTCCTGAAGCTTACCTGGCCTTCCCTGGATCAGATGGTTCAAATAACCCACCCGAAGGTGAGGGCTGGGGTTTAGGTGCCCCTACCTACCTTTCACCAGGGTGGTAACTGGTCTGGTATTTTCTGGGGGCTCCTGTGCCACTGAGACCCCCACCAGGCCACCCACTCCGGGCAGGGTGCTGTTTTAGGTCATGGCCAGGACCAGGAGCCTCTTAGCCATCCCCTACAGCTCCTGCCCTTACCTCCAGGATGTTGCATGCAGCCTTGCAGCCAGGCATTGTTATTACCTGGCCTACCAGTAGTGAACTGCCCTGTTTATATAGGTGGCCAGAGGTCTAAAATGGCTGCTGGCTGCTTGGCTGAGCCCTTAAAGTGGCAGGCACCAACAGTGCCCTGCCACAACATGTTAACATAGCAAGCAAAGATCACATCATGAAACACTTTCACCTAAATTTTAGGAATAAAAAAAATGCTCTAAAGTAAGAATTACTTCATTCTTCAAATCACGTATTTCAAACACTAGGGGCATTTTTACAGGTGATCTAGAGCTGTGTGGGGAGGGGCAATGCTTTAAGTAGAGCAGCTCTGAGAGCCGTTCTAATTAAAGCGCTACTGTCTCGTGTATCAATGTCCCTGTGCTTCAAAATGGTGGTGGGAGCACTTTAATTAAAGCTTGTTGAATGAGTATTAGATCAAGTGCCCTGCCACCATTTTTAAAAGTGTGGGGATGCTGATACACAAGATGAGGGAGGCTGCTGGAGTGAAGTAGTTACCATGTGGAATGTCTTCAAAATGTTTCTTCTAATGGGCATTGATGGCTCCCCTTTCCTTGATCAGGACTCCTCCATCCTTAGGTTTGAAGGAGGTTGGTTCCCAAGTACTCAGGCCATACATGGCTTTGGTGGCACTGAAGAAACCATGCATATTGTGGATGTTAGCAAGATGTTGAATCTCCTCAGTGTGGTAATTACCGTGCTCCAGGAGTCCAGCAGACTCAGTCAGTCGCGTCTGCTCCAGTGCACTGTAATTATGGTACATTGGAGCAGCCTCTGCCTTGTGTACAGGAACCCTAGAAGACTGAATGACACAGCTAAATAGTAGAAGCCTTACTGTAATTGGCATAACTGGTACTAAGAATTATGTAAAAAAGTCTCCTTTCCTCTTCCTTAATATTGATTTATTTACCATAATATGGAGTGCTATTTTCTTTTAAATTCCATTCTATTCTTAGTCATGGTTTAGATCTTAATTTATTTTTAATGTGGGTCCATCTTCTCTTATTTAACTCTGAAGAAATATTTTTATTATTAGATATTTTATTAGACTGGCATAGATATTTCTGTTTTTTTTTTAAAAAAGCTTCTAACCATCTGTGATTATTTATTTGAAAATCGAGTCTTTTGTTAAAAAAAGTCTCCTAAAATTGTCCCATATATTGTACAAAACTTGGAAATTCACAGTTTTTGATAATTTCCAGCACTGGGCCACATTTTTTCTAAGAGGAATAAGAACACTCCTGTGGAGAAACACCCAGATCAGAAAATATGTATTTCAAGCACTTCGAGCTTATCTCACTAGCAGTGAGATTTTCCCCTTCCCCCTTCCCCACCGTCTCCTTCCTGAACTACCTTACTTAATGTTTGCAACATTTCTTTTGGGTATCTTAATCAGCAGACTTAGTAGTAATAACAAAAAGTAGAAAGGTGAGAATAACAAGAGATTAAATGAGAAATGCTTGAGCCATGAAGAAATGTGTAAGAGAGAAAGGTGGGATTTCAGTAGTTAACGATCTGTCAAACTTTCTATTACCGCAGCAGTAAAACCATAACTAAATGTTAATATCAGCAAACCATTTGGAAGACATATCCTAGAAAGTCTTAGGAAACTGTTGAGAAAATGAGAGAAGCTGAAAATAAAATAGAGTGTAAGAAAGAAATAGAGAGATATGCCAAACCTGAAAAGTAGTGGTGATAATTAAACTCATATGACTAAGAAACAAGTTTAGAAAGAAAATTGGTGCTTTTATCTAATCTATTTCTATTTTTGGTGGCTAAGCAATAAGAGAAATAAGTGATTAGGGTTGAGACCCCCTGTTTTCTTAAATGTTGCTTTTTATTCTTCTGGCTTATTAATGGCTAGCTTAATTTTAGAATAGATATAAAGCGGGGGAAAAAGCTCTTAAGCTTGATTTGTATATATCAATTTTCAGCTTTGAATACATTCTTATGACTGAGCTCAAAAGAGCTAAAGAATGGGATTTACAATGGCAACATTGACAGGAACTTAATTATAAAAGCACCAGATGGATGGCACTATAATTATTTTGGATAGGGATAGTAGCACTGAGTTGAGGGTTATAAATAAAATTCTTTTGTTGATTGGCATCAGGCTTTGATATCATTTTGAAAGGCTAAGGAATCAAGGATTTTTTCAGGATGCTAAGTGTTCCTTTTGATCTAGGTCAGTTCTAAATACTTAGTATTTTGTTGGAGTTTCCAATTGTATCTGCCATTTTCTAATAGATAAAGGAGCAATTAATGCTGAACTGGAGTCTAAACAATAGATTGATGGACTTTCATTTGGCTCTGTGACTCTATCTAGACGGTAGCTAACACCTATTCTACTCTTTCCTCCAATTCCCTCACTCCAATACTCTTACCTGTTTTGAAAAAAAATACATTTTGAAAGATAGGCAATTGTACTAACTTTAAAGTATTAGAAACACCAAAACTATTTGTAGTTTTCATTTCAGGGTGTTTAAGTTACTAAAGTAGTAAGTCAAGGCTTAGACTTAAAAATTCCTCATCGTTCATTAATAACACATCACAATTTGTTCCTTCTATCACTAGTTTCTCCTTTTTTTCTTTTCTTGAAAAGTACCATTTTCAGATGTCTGACATAATATTCATGCAAAGCTCTTGCCAGAATCTGAATTCCCATCAGTTGACATAGTGGGAATTTAATAATGCATTATGTAGACTGAGAAAACATTAGCTGGTTATTGTAAGTAGATACAATTATTCTATTTCATTTGGTTCTCACTATGAATCATCATTTCCTTTACATTACAGTGTGTTGGATGTATATCTGGATGATAGAAATTTGAATCTAGAAAGAAAATTATTAGGCAATTCTCATGTAATGCTTACTGGAGAAAAGAAAAAAAGTAGGTCATCTGTAATTACATTTTTGGCTTGGTAGGAAGCAGTATGTCAATCTGAATATTGTTTTAAAAAATTCTCAGCTCATAATTCTCAGCTGAACCCATTTCAATTTTTTTTTCAAATCACACGTTGAATTTTCATGTTATTTAACTATGTTATAAAGATGAAGTACATATGGTGAAATACCTAATTCACATTGGTAGGTGCAAACTCATGAAATGTATTACTAGAGCAGCACAGGATAACCTGGAACTTTGCCACTTCCTGTTTCAAAATGCAAAACACACCTTTGACTTATTTTTCCTCTATATCCCTAAAGAAAAGTAAACACAATTTAATATGACCTTTTTAAGGGTGGAACCAAAGAAAACTAAAAACAATTCTGCAAAGCTGTAACACATCAGTGATTATCACAATATTTATAGCTGGCTGAATTTTGGCAGATGACATGTTGATATTCAAGTTTTTCCCAGAAATATATAAATAACGTTTTGTGACACAAGGACATGTCATTTGCTTGATTCTGAGGGCTCTTTCCTGGTCAAAGGTCTATTGTAAATAACAGAGGTATCAATTTATCTACAAAACATTGCATTTTCTGGGGGAAAATGTAAAGATTACTATCATTTGTCCCTATAAGTTATTTCCTTAAAATTGTATGGGGTTACTGCCAAAACAGAGAATCATCAGTAAAAGGGGTCTGTGCCCCAGCACCAGTCCTGGCACCAGGGTACTTGCATCCCCTGGCCTTCTTCTGCCATACCCTGTCGTGAAGTACCCCACAGACCTGATGCTGAGACTAGGAGAGCACACCCACATGAGCTGGGCTCTGGCATTTGCATACCCTCCCAGGCAACCCACGGGGCCAGACCCCACCAATCTGACCCCAGCATGGTGTGCCCTCCCTACCTCCCAGCGGGACATGCTGCAGGCAGCTTGCCTTTGTTGGCTCAGGCTGGCAAGGGCCAGAAGATCAGGCCTGGGCCTGAGCAGAGGCAACTCTTTGGCCTCCCTGGCTTGGGTACTACCACAAGGTACTGGACCCAAGCACACCCTGCAAGGCTTTTCTTGGCCTGCAGCTCCAGGGTCCTACTTTTTCTTCTTTCATATGGTATTAGATATCAGCTTTCAAATCTGAGCTGCTGTCTAGTATCATCACTCAGTGTTCAGATTCCATCTACCCCATCTGGGCATTTGTAAAGATTGCAGTTTTTGATAATTTTGCCACCATTACATTAAAAGAAGAACTCAAATGCAAAGAACTATATTATCTGGGTATGGATGGAGAAATTGAAATCTGACCAACCCTAAAAAACCCCAAGATCAGACATAGCAGTCTTATTAAATATAGGATTTTAATCTCATGAGAAATGTAGTTAGCTATGTTAGTCTGAGGTCAGGCAGAAGGCAGGGTAGATTTGCACCTTGTAGACTAATTCAATCAGAGATGTACAGCATGACATTTTGTGATCCAGAGCTCATTTCATCAGATGCTGTGAGAGGACATGCCCATAACAGTGTATCAAATAGAACAAGTGATTAGAATACAAAACACAGGGAGAGGAGAGAGGGAAGAGAGAGGGCAGTACTGGCAAAGGCAAATAAGTAATAAATACAGACAAAGGGGTCAAAAAACCAAATCCAAGTAATGGCATAATGTTTCACAGGCCCTGTTTAGGGGCCATATACATAGTGCACACACATGGGGCCTGTCAGAAGACAGGTTGGCACTGGAAAAACAAGCTTCAGGTTGGGCAATGCCCAGCTCAGGCTTCCTCAGGAGAGTTTCCCAGTGGCGGTGGTATGTGTTTAGAGGTTACCTGGAAAGGATTTTCATCCATAAAACCAGCCCAAACACAGCTCCTTATTCTGGACAATGAACAGAGCACACAGTCCAGGGGTCTGTCAGGAGGCAGACTGGCATGCAAAAACTAAGGTTTGGGTCAGGCAGTGCCCTGCCCAGGCTTCATCTGGAGGAAATGAAGAGCAGTGTTTGGGTGGGGATTTGGGGTGAAAATCCTTCTCAGGTCACCCCAAGCCACATGTCCCAGCCAATGGGAGATTATACTGAAGTGTGTGTGTGTGTGTGTGTGTGTGTGTGTGTGTGTGTGTGTGTGTGTGTGTG
>NW_017729032.1:228232801-228238157 GCF_001723915.1 Gavialis gangeticus
GAGAGAGAGAGAGAGAGAGAGAGAGAGAGAGACAGAGAGAGAGACAGAGACAGAGAGAATTGGTGCCTGGGAGGCCTGGCAGTGCCTGGGTGATCCACTGGTGCCCAGGTGGCATGCTAGGTGGTGCCAGGGTGTGGTGCCCAGGTGACCTATTGGTGCTTAATGGGTTGCCTGAGTGACACTATGGTTCTTGAGTGGGGTGCCAGGGTAAGCCAGTGGTTCACAGCTATGTCACCTGGGCACAGCTGGGTCATCCAGGCACTGCAACTGAGCACCAGTGAGTGAGTCACTTGTGCAGCACACCTGAGCACCCAAGGTCACCCAGGCACCCAAACAGCACACTGCTGGGTCACACTGGTACCCCATCTGAGCACCATCAAGTCATCTGGGCACTGCCTGGTCACCTGGACACCCCCAACTAGGGCACCCCATATGGGCACTGCCAGATCTTCCAGACACCACCATGTTACCTGGGCACTCCACATAAGCACAGTCAGGATCCCAGGAATGCCACCAGGGTACCACTGGTTTACCTGGGTACCACACTTGGGCACCACTGGGACACCCAGGCATTCCAGCTTGGCACTACTGGGTCACACAGGCACTGCCAGGTCACCAGGGCACCCCACCTAGGCACTACTGGGTGACCTGGGTAAAACCAGGTCCCCAGGCAAAGCTGGGTCATGTGGGCACTGTGTGGGAACTACTGGGTCACTTGAGCACCCCAGACAAGCACCTCAGAATCAGCCAGGCACTCTACAAGGCACTGTCAGGTCACCTGTGCACTGCCAGGTTTGGTGTTGGTATAAAAAGCTATAGATTTCAGACTGGATTAGTCTGACCAATCATTTCATTTTCATTCACCTGACCTGTGAGCTAAATTTAATGTAACATATGGGCCACATTACCCAGCCTGCTGGGCTCTTCAAAGGCCCAGAAACCTGGCAGCAAGGGAGTGGTTCTTATGTCACTTGGTCTAATGCCTGAAAGTTCAGGGTGTACATCTGTGTATGTATAAGACGTTCAGCCTGTTATAAGTCTCTGGACACTGTTAAGTACAGTGATGAGTTTTTTAGTGTCACAACTTCTGGACCATCCAGGAGTAAAATTGCAAGTGCAGTGGTTCTGAGCACTTTGAACTCAACACCCCATGTCATGCTGCCTGAACATCTTAAGGCAGCTACCCATGCACAGACTTTACTGCTGTCCATCTGAATGCGATGTTTATAGGTAGGGAATAGTCTAATGCAGCATTTCTCAACCTGTGGGTCAAGACTCAAAAGTGGGTTGCAAGAATATATGAAAGGCCTGAGAACAAACAAACAAACAAAAATTGATCAACAAACTTTAAAAATGGATTCTCCTTTAAAGGAAAAAACCATGGGAAATGATGGGTTTCCCCTTGCAGGTTGGCAGAGTTCCAGCCTCCAAGGGAAGCTGGACGGTTTATTTCTCCTGATGAGTTTGTTTCTGCCATCAATGGGAGAAACACTTCCTCTGAGGCAGCAGAGGGAAAGTTGTGTGCAAAACTGATGCCCCTCAGTTTAATTAAATGTTGTAGCTGCCAAACTTTTTGTGTGAACTGGCTTAGCAAGCTGGTGGGCTGCACCACATACACACAAACATACAACCCAGGTGTCCAGGACACACACACACATGCACACACACAGAACCCAGGCATCTGGGACAAACAGAACTTGGGCATCATGGACACAAACCCATACACAGACAAAGAAAGTAGGCATCAGTTTTGGCAGGTGCAGGGTGTGATGGGTGGCCAGGCATGGGATAGCTGGCTGGTGGCTCATGGCCACGAGGGTGCATACCACAACAAACTGCTGATTCATCAGGTCCAGGTGGTCGGCCATGACATCCTGCAGCCTCCAGCATGACTCATGTTGGGATACCCCCTTTGTGAAGGTCCCAGGGTTCACGGTGGAGCAGGGTGGCAACTGGAGTCACGAACAAACAGGTTGGGATTAGCGGCGGCGGAGTTCTGAGCAGCATAGAGGCGTGTGGTTTCAAAATAACAGATGATTTATTCACTTACGCTTTGCGAGGCATAGGCACAGTAATTCTTCAGTTACAGTGGTGCGATGGCACGAACAAACAACAACACAGGGGTCCGTTGGTCCACAGGGTTCTTGAGCCAAGCCCTTGCTATCTAACCCAGAGGCTAGGGGCGGCTGCCTGGCTCAATAGTCCTAGGACTGGTCAACGGCTCATAAAGGGAGTGAACTAACACACAGTACAACGAACTGTAACTCGTTGAGGATAACCAGATGTGATGCCAATTGGATGGTTGAAGTGGTTGTGAAGATAGCCGGAGTCAGGATCAAGGTGTGCAGAGTCGAGCCAAGCCGTGGTCAAGAAACGAAGCTGAGGTCGGTTAAACGCCAGGTAAGTAGGAAGCTGGAGACAGTGGGAACTGTTGCAGGCCGAAGTCGAAATCAAAATCAAAATAGTTCATAGACCGGAGAATCGATGTCACGAATGAACAGTACAATCAAGTGTGAAGACGCAGCAAAACAGCCAGAGTCCTCACTGGAGGAGACCAACAGGCCGGGAAGCCCTGCTGAGAGAGAGATTCTGAGACCAGGCTCTTTTCTCAGTTCAAGCAGATCTCCCCCCAAGGGAGGGTCTCACTAACCCTTTTAAAGCAGCCCCTTGGCCAATTAGGTTGCTTGGCAGGCAGAATTTTCTAGATGAATTACCTCATACCAGGGAACTAATGAGCATGCGCTGCAGCAGGCTCTCTGTATCAACTGAGCCTGCGTGGAACCAAAAGTAGGTCAGGCTTGAGTGACAGGCCTGCAGGTCGCACAGAGGACACATGCTAGGCCTGTTTCCATGGCGCATGCTTATCACAGCCAATTCATTTCTCCACTCCTGTATTGCCAGCATACATGTGAAATTTTCCGTGACAACTCACACAGGGTGATAAGCAGGATCTGCTGTAGCTCCTGGGTCTCCCTGCTTGCTTGGGTGAGTGAGTTGAAAAACAAAGGCACTTGCAAACCACGATGGAAGGTGATTGGGGGTGTGGTGACCTGGGCCCAGCAGCCAATCTGGTGTGGCTCGGCCATTAAGCTCAGTTCAGGAGTCTTCAGTAGCCTGGGGAGCTTGCAGGGCATGCTAGGAGGCATGTGAGACCCATCCCTGCCATGACTCAGCCCATCAAGCAGGCTTTGAGTCCTGCCCCACTGAGGGGCTTATATCTGTTCTGTTTGTCCTGAATTAACTTGTGCACTTAGAATAAAGCTCAAAAGTTAGAGTACTTGCACCTCAGGCTTCTTGAATGCCTGTAGCTAGCATTTGACAACAAAAAAACATACAGAACAGAAAAAAAAACATAGTTTGAAAAGCAAGCTGTAATTTTTTACATGTCATAAGAGTTCATTTTTTCCTCTGAGAATGTGACCTCAAAGTAAGAAAAGTCAGCTGCCATATTATTGGAATTATATAGTATGCCTATCAAGATAGATAGTGTTGTCTAGAGAGAACTGTAGAAAGATGAGTATTGGAAACTTGGTAAGAGCATTCATCTGAATCAGTTGTTTAGCCCCCCCAAGTCCCATGTGCAGGCCACTAGATCTTATGTCTTTTTGCCTTAGAATCATAGAAAATTAGGGTTGGAAGGGACTTCAGGATGTCATCTAGTCCAACCCCTGCTCAAAGCAGGACCATCCTCAATTATATTAACCCAGCAAAGGCTTTGTCTAGCTACGTCTTAAAGACTTCCAAGGGTGGAGATTCATAGCCTCTCTGGGTAGTCTGTTCCAGTGCTTCACTACCCTTCCTTGTGAGTGAGAAACATTCTCCTAATATTTAACTTAAACTTCTCTTGCTGCAACTTGAGACCATTAGTCTTTGCTTTGTCAACTGCCACCACTGACAACTGTCTAGCTCCATCCTTTTTAGAACCACGCTTCAGGTAGTTGAATCTGCTATTAAAGTTGGGGGGTGGGAGGTGGGGCTTGGTCTTCTCTAAATGAAATAAACCCAGTTCCTTGAGCTTCTCCTAAGAAGTCATGTTCCCATTCCCCAGCCCCCTAACCATTTTCAGTGCCTTCCACTGGACTGTCTTCAATTTGTCCACATCCTTTCCATGGTAGATAGCCCAAAACTGGATGCAGTACACCAGTTGTGGCCTCACCAGTGCTGAATACAGGGGAAAAAACATTTCCGTTGATCTGCTAGCAATTCTACTAATGCAGTCCAGTATGCTGTTAACCTTCTTGGCAACAAGGGCACACTGTTGGCCTTGTCATATTCAGTATATTGTCCACTGTAACCCCCAGGTCCTTTTCTGCAGAGCTGCTGCTTAGCTACTCAGTCCCGAGCCTGTGCCTGTGCCTGGGATTGTTCCATCCTGTGTGCAGGATGCTGTACTTGTCCTTATTGAACCTCATAAGTTTTCTTTTAGTTCAATCCTCCAATTTGTCTAGGTCTCTCTGTATGCTAGCCCTACCCTCCAGTATATCTACTACTCCCCTGACCTTGGTGTCATCTGCAAACTTGCTGAGGGTGCGCTCCAACTCATCTTCTAGGTCATTGATGAAGATATTGAACAAAACTGGCCGCAGGATACCCTACTTGATGCCAGCTGCCAACTAGACATCAAGCCATTGATTACTACCCTTTGATTCTGACAATCCAGCCACTTTTCTATTCACCTTACAGTCCATTCACACAACCCATAATTCCTTAGCTTGCCTGAGATAATGATGTGTGAGACTGTATTAAAATCCTTGCTAAAGTCCGAGTATATCACATCCATTGGTCTCCCCACATCCATAGAGCCAGTCATCTCATCATAGAAGGCAATCAGGTTGGTCAGGCATGACCGGCTCTTGGTGAATCTAATGCTTATTGTTCCTAATCACCTTTTCCTCCAAGTGCTTAGAAATGAATTCCTTGAAGACCTGCTCCATGATTTTTCCAGGGACTGAGGTGAGGTTGACCAGTGTGTAATTCTATGGATACTCCTTCTGTCCTTTCTTAAAGATGGATACTACATTTGCCATTTTCCAATTATGCAGGACCTCTCCCAATCACCACCTTGGAGGTAGGATTATAGTTTCATAGTTTCTATAGTTTCATAGTTTCTAGGGTCGGAAGTGACCCGAGCAGAACATCTAGTCCGACCCCCTGCCATGGCAGGAAGAGCACTGGGGTCAAACGACCACCCCAGTAAGGTGGTCATCCAACCTCCTCTTAAAAACCCCCAGGGTGGGAGCCTGCACCACCTCACTTGGAAGCTGGTTCCAGACCCTAGCCGCCCTGACCGTGAAGTAGCGCCTCCTGATGTCCAACTTAAACCTTCCCTCCGCCAGCTTGTGACCATTGTTCCTGG
>NW_017729032.1:228238392-228254544 GCF_001723915.1 Gavialis gangeticus
CTCCCTATGTACTTAAAAAAGGACTTCTTGTTGTCCTTAATCTGGGAAGCCAGCCCCTGTTCCATCTCTGCCTTGGCCTTCCTAACCATTCCCCTACATCCCCGAGCAACTGTAGAATAGTTCTCCTTAATGATGACCCCTCCTTTCCACTGGGAGTAAGCCTCCTTTTTGGCAAGGAGACATTCCTGGATGTTTTTAATTAATTTAGATTGGGTCAGCCATTTTAGACTAATCCACCCTTCCTGGAACTTCTGTACAGTTTACATTTAGATACACCTAGCTAGGAAACTATGTTAAAGTTCTGCACCTGGGCAAACTAAGTTTGATCAGGTGGCCATTTTTAACGTGATCTAACCTCTCTCTAACCTCCCCGAACATCTGTATACACCCTGTCTTCTTCCCTGCCACCCAGGCATAAAACATAAATGATCTTGTTTTTATCTAATATAGAATAGAAAAAAAAATGCCCCGAACAGCTGTGATTAAAAGTGCTAAGAAACAAAAATCATACCTCACACTGTTATTGAAATAGAAAATAACATTATCAGAAATACCCCACAGCAAAACATAAACAATTTTCACCAGAAAGATCAGCCACTTCTAAGTTATGACAGAGATTTCCCTGCATATTGCTAGCCTTCTCCCACCAGCTGCTTCAGCCAAGGTACTGTTAAAAAAAACCTGTGTGAATCTGTACAGAAAAAGGAAATATATTTTTCTCCTAAAATTACATGCATTCAAGATGACTAACTATTTTTACTCAAACTTTTCCTTAAATAACATCAAGAGGATCACAGCTGGAAATCTTCAACCAAAGATGTAATGAAATACTGGAATATTTAGAGGTATTAAAAATGGGGAATTATAAAGGAAACTCCAAAGTAAACTTAACTGTTTGCTTGCATTCTCGCTAAAATATATACTACATAATACAAACTGAACTTCAGAATTACAAAGTCACACAGTCAAAAGATGAGACATACCAGAACTCAAGTTCTCTTTGCAAAATTAATTTGCCCCCTTTGCGTATGTCTGTATTAGAACAGAGTTTTCCTTAAATAATCAAAAGTATGCAACACAAAGGGCCACATCCTGAGATATACTCAGCACTTAGAAACTAACTTCAGGAAATAATGTTCAGTACATCTCAGGAGTTTGGTCAGCAGAGTATGTATTCTATCTAACAAAGTCCCTTCACTTATATGCAAAATCTGATCTTATTTTATACACACGCAGACACACACACGTCCCATTCTGGGACCTCAGTTTTTAAAATAAGAACCACTAAAACGCAAAGTTTTTCCTTGAAGAATTGGTGGTAAAGTCTACAGCTACTCTGCTGCGAAAACAATGTAATTTACCTTGCACTATTGCATAAGGTAATTCTTTAGGCATAAAGTCTCAAAGCATAAAATCCATGTCCCTAATGCATGGAAAAACAATCATGGAGCTTCAAACATATTCAAAACATAAATGCTGCTATAACTCAAACATTGCTGCTCTCTGCTTATTGTCCATCCTAAATATGATGCACAAGTATATATTTGCTTATCAGCTGGTATTGTCTCTTTCAGTAGTTTTCTATCTTTAAAAGCACACAATACTTTTAAATAATTTTCATTTCAGTCATTTATCTCTCTTTTTATTTTGGATAGTGTATTACATATTTAGTAAGAGCTTCATAATGAAAACAGTGACAGATGAAACTTCCTTTTTGCATAGAAAATATACAGCATAAGCAATGCAGTTACAAGTTTCCTCTCAACCTTGCTGTAGGGATAGCAGTTATAAAAAGGGGACCAGGAGTCTGAGATAGTAATTCCATCCCCGTGCTCGTTTGCTCCTTCCAGAATGTCATACAAAATTGTTGACAGGGTTGTAACTTACTGATGAGGCCACTTTTACTTAGAAATGGATTGAGACCATCAACTCATTTCACAGTTACTACAGAACAGCCATGGAAGATTTGGTTAATGCTGAACTGGATTATTTTTGAATTTGCATCCTAAAGTAAAATTCTCTTTGATCTGCACTGCAGATAATTTCTCTGTAGTGCAGATTGGTTACATATTTTGCATTAGCTCTGTGTGCAGAGCTTACACATGAGTGAGAGCTGTACTGGCAAAACGAAGGCAGGGCTTGTGAGAGAGTTGCATACCATACAAGTAAGATCTGTACTATCAGACCTACCCAGGAACATTCTGTTGCTCAAGACAGAAGGCTGCATATGCCATTAGGCCTGAACAATTAAGTTATCTTTGGACTTACCAGAGTCTAAACAATAAAAAGCCCAAATACTTTAGAAAATCTCCTAAATATTTTACTTCAGTAAAAAATATCCCATATGTATGCAAAATAAGCCATTGTACCAGAATATTAACAAAAAATAACAGAACAAACAGGGTTGGGTGCATCAGTAGGTTCAGCAAACTGAGTCACAGGTAAATTCAATAACTTATATGTGAAGCTGCAAAGACTGTTTTACAACTATGTACTTAATATAATTGTCTCAACATATCTGGAATCTATTATGCACAGGGACAATTCTCTCCCGGTTTTCTTTCCGCTTCTGTGGTTTTGGAAATTTATGATGTTGAATTCAACATAGGACACATATGGTATCTAAGTAACAGCACCAAAATGAAATACTTCTTTAAGGGACTTCAGCTAACAGCACACTTTGCCATGGCAAGAGCAGTGGCCAGAAATAGGATCTGGTATTTCCAGACTGTGCCAAGAGGGGAAGGACCCCTGGCACTTTGTGCAGAGTTCAGGTACAGAGGGCCCAGCTGGTGGACCCTAAAGAATAGACAAGAGATTGTCACAAACCCAGGGGACACCAGGATTGTGACTCAAGACAAAGCTGGGAGATACAGACACACACATAGAAAATTATTCTGCTTCAGCTTGGCAAGAAAAAAGATCTTCAAAAAGGTGTCATTTAAAAACCTTACAAACGCTCCTTAGCCTTTGCAGCTCATTTTTTCCTATCTTCCTTATTAGCACTGAAAACAGCAGTAATTGAAGAAGCTGAAGGGCTGAAATATAAATACACTAATTTGCTTTAAAATTGAAAAATGGAAAAATGGTTCTAATGTTTTATATTACTTTGTGTTGTAGCTTTGATGTTGTAAATTTATATCCTGTGCAAATCAGGATAAACATACGTATTTCTAAGATTCACTGCTTTTGTGAGTTTCCTCTTATTGTATTTGCCTGTATATTCACGCAATTTTATTTAAAGCATTCATAATATTACAACTTAACAGCTTAATAAATGTTAACAGCTGCCACAGTGGGAAGTAAACGCCATCAGATACCAGTGATGTTCAACATGTACATACAGTTTGATTGATGCTAGTTAAAATTCAGAATTTCACCAACAGAGAGAATTTTACATTAATAGTTTTGGTCAAGAATTCCCAGACTATAGTATGTGTACCCCTGGGGGTATGCAAGACATTTCTGTAGATGAAATTGTATAACAGTGGATTTAATTTTCATTATAATAATAATTGGAATATTAATTTGAATAATAATTGGAATCTATGGGGTTAAAAATGTATGCTGATAGAGATATGTGGGCATCTGGTAACCTTCCGTTTAGGTCAATGTTAAGGTTCTTTGAAACTCATATGTATCAAAAATCCATCCCACAAACTCTTTATTTTGGATCCTGGTTGAAACTGCGAAACCACCCATTACAAGGTTGATATCACTCCGTGGTTGCCTCATGCCAGTCCACAATTTTTTGTTCACTTATTTTTGGCTGACTTCTCCATCTCACCCTTACTTATTGCCCATAAGTTAGTAAAGTCAAGCCCAGGATGACTCAAACCATCCACAAACTAATTCCTAGATGGTTTTTACTTTAGAAATAACAATCATAATGTGAGTGGCTTCGTACAGATTATCTGATATAATCTATAGACAGAGAGGTGGGATTGGTGAGATTGAGGGCAGTCTTAAAGTTGAGCCTAAATATCAATATAAACATACCACACAAATCTGTTTCCTTCAACATCCACCTTATGCCTCCCCCTTACAATTAACCAGGGGGAAAAACGAACTACCTCCTTCCACTTAAAGAAACTGAGAGATGTTAGCTTTCAGGTTTTCTAAAAAAATAGCCTCAAAGATTCAAATATATGAGGACAGTCAAGAAGGATAATCAAATACAGTGACTATATACATCAGCAACAATCAAAAAAATTCTTAAGGATAAAAACATTCCTTTCATCTGCATATATTGCCTAAGGGTTTTAGCTTCAGGCAATCTCCAGACCTGCTTAGGGCAATCTTTACTATCAGCCTTACAGCCACTACCAATTTGTATAGCAGGTATAAATTATGGATACAGTCATTCTCCGGAACTATTAACAGACCACCAAATAAAACGTTGTATTATATTGAAGTATCTGACTTGAAATGGTTTCCTCCAAGCCACTAAGCAAAGGTTATAGCAAGATTTCCCTGTCTGATTTTCCATTGTTAGGTAAGACTATGCTGTTGAATAACCTTTGCTTCTCCTTATAGTTAGAGAATTATTCAGTAATCAAAAATCTTTAGACATTCTGTGGTCTTGAAAGACAGCTGTTTCTGATAAAGAGAGACTCCTACAAAGGTGATTAATTATTATTTCCAATTTCAAGTGTTTTTTGAGTCAATTGGTTCATCTTTGATTTGAAATGTAAGTTCTAATTAGAGGAGACCTTTCTGCAAAGCGATGCAGCTTTGAAAAGCAATCCAGGTCCATATGCTGTATGCAACATATACCCAGGAAGGGTGAAAGCTGCATACAGATTTATGTTTAAAGCTGAATTATCTGACAGGTATGTTTATATTTATATATGGTAAACTATCTAGAAATTGGAGTTACCAAAGCCACTCGATTGTGTAGTACATTCTTCTTTAAAACATGCTGGAGCATGGTCATTCAACATCAAAAATGCTCATGTACAGGTCTAACAGATTCCTGACTAGCACACTGGAGTACTAAAAATACATTCCCCTCTGCTTCCAAAGAATCCATTTGCAGTTTTTCAATGAGTTTTGTGTATGCCAAGACAAGTCCTAGAGAGATTATATACAAAGCAACGACTATGCGCATACAATACAGCTGTGATGGCATCTTGATTTAAGTGACTCTCTGTTACCATGGGAAAACAAAGCAAGCACAACTTCCCCTGAGACTATTTT
Organism: Gavialis gangeticus; assembly: GCF_001723915.1. Taxonomy (NCBI): domain Eukaryota; kingdom Metazoa; phylum Chordata; order Crocodylia; family Gavialidae; genus Gavialis; species Gavialis gangeticus. The sequence continues at coordinate 228,243,592 of NW_017729032.1, forward strand.
GAAGGAAGTGAATTACCCCGGAAGCAAGGCAAATGAGCTGTGTCTGTTGCTGTGTCTGGACCATTTCTGCTACCCAAGCTAGCTAGCCTGAATATAGCTTATCTTTATGCTGCACTACAATCCACACCATAGACAACCACAGAATGGCTTATGAATGAACCCACTATTCCAACATTTACCCTTAAAAAACTGTGATGAGAGGAGGGAGGCATAGGGGAGAAAAGCTGCCACACTGTATGTTCTTAGAGACTGGGTGGGGGGGACGTCTCTAACAGCCAGTGTTGCCAATTAGATTTGATAATGAGTAAGGACATTAGAACTGGACCTGTGTTCCCAGAGGTATATTGATTCCATGAATATGGAAGAAAAATCAATGTTTACCAAATAGAAATGGACAAAGCGGCTTGATAAACATCTTTTATTTGTGAGTTTCTAATAAAGGGTTTCATAATTAAAACCTATAGTGATTAATCTTTACTTTGGCAATATCAGCCATGGTTATCAGCACACCTTAATTATTTAGGCTTAAGATATATATATATATAAAGAGCCAGTGGCAGATACAAGATTCAGATTTAAATTGCTCACAAACTCATGCTTTAGAGTAGGATTTTTATGAGTGCCCAAATAACTTACGAGCATAACTCTTAGCTCATTTAGGAGTCTGTAAAAATCCATGCTCGGTCACTAAACCATGCCAAACAGCAAGGCCACAATGCAAACCATAACATTAAGAATATGGCCTCCTTTTGATAAGTAAAACCAAATCTAGTTAATAGTGCTGGAATGTTTCTGCTTATAAATTGAGTCATTTTTCTCCCTCTATATATACTGTTTTGATTAATGACCAGTTTTTTGTTTTAAAATGAAGTAAATCATCCTGGAATATCAAGTCAGGATTGGGTTTCTATGTCCATCAGCTTTTACATCTTCAGTCTAGATGGGGACCATGGGAAAGAGATTCTTGATATTGCTCAGCATTTGTTGAATTTGTTTGATTTAAGATTATTTTACATGGCTCTTCCATAACAGCATGCTTTCCCCCCGTAGGAATATACTTTATCATGGGTCTTAACCAAATTAATAATTTAGATATGTGGGTCTATCTTTTTCATTCACAGGATTTGATATTCCATCAGAAATTATTACTGGTGCCATCATGACATTGTCTCTTATAAAGTGAAGAAAAAAAGTTTAAATTTTCTCTCTTTCCCACTGATACTGGTTGAGATAGAAATGTTTAATGTCAGAAGTACACAAACCTCTCACTAAAGGAAAAGGATTAATTGATTAGATGGAGAAAAAGGATGAATTGATTAGATGGTAGCTGTATGAGGTCTTATCCTTGAACTCAGTTAAAGTGCCAAACTTTTGAAGACTTTGGAGTTCCTCCTTTTTTGTAAGAAATCAGCATAAAAGCATCTCACTGTTCTCTACATTTTGCTCTGACAGCTTGTTACCAATGTAGTACCTCACTAGCTGTGTTTGCCCAGGCTTCTCATGTCTTTGCTCTCTTTTCTATGTATATATCTGCTTTTTCACTTCCTAACCCATTTTCTCTACTTAGTATCTTTCTCAGTTATTTCCTCCCTTTCTTCTCCCGTACTATTATAGTACATGTTCTCTCTTCCATAATTCTCTCCTCCCCTTCTTCCCCCAAACACCATCTCCAGTGCTTTTTTCTCTGTTTTGTCATCATTCCTGCCTGTTCTCATATCTGCAAATTTAGTTGTCTTCATTTTGCCTCCTACTGTGCCTACTTTCTTCTCTCTATTGTGATCTTGGGACTCCTGGTTGTATATTAGAGATTAAACCCTTGGGCACCTACTCGCATCCAAGCTATACCCATCTGCTCTCTCAGTTTCACACCTCTGTGCCCTCAGACCTTCAACTCACACTTTTATTCTTATCAGAAAGATTATACATATTGTATCACCATATACGAGAGGGGGAAAGAAAAACAGCAGCAGCTCTCAAGGATGGACAAAAGGTGTTCCCTACTAGAGGCACATACCACAGCTATTTGGGGAATGTTAATGTACATGTACACCTATACACTCACACTCCTCACCATACCACGTCACACAAAAATATATCTACATAAAACAGACATGTTTCCAGTTCAGAGATAATTTTGCTGGTAAATCCATTGACTTCAGTGGTATGTAAATAAAGGCAAAGGTTGAATATTTGCACTTTCTGAGTTATTTTTCCTTAACTAGGTTAAGTAAGCTGCAAGTTACATGAGTGTCTCTGCTGATTATTAATAGCCAGGGGGTACGTGTATTTAAAAAAAGTTCATTATTTCAAACTGCACACTCAGGTTAAAATAAAGTGTTATGTTTGTAGTTGAAATGCCATCAATAATTCATGCTAGCCAAAGTTTATCAACTATACACTGCATAGAAATTACCTATTCTGTAGACTGAAGCCACTGGTATTTTGCTGACAGAAGGAGGTGAGGAGAAAGAGAGAAAAGGGTAAAACTGCAGATAACTGGTATAAGAAGATGCCAGCATTTTGTAAAGCAAGATAAGTTTATATAATCATGTGCATTCATATTCTTGTATGTAGAGAGATTATACACAGGACAAATTCAAGACTGCTGGGTATGTCATGTTAACACATTCATTACTGCAACGCTTTGAACTAGTACTGCATAATTTCTGCCAAACTACCAGCTAAACTTTTCCCCCCTGAAATGTAACAAAACACAGCTGAAACAAGAAAAGTTAGATTTAAGTTTTGATTTTATAAATCATTTCTCCCACAGAATTCTGAAACATGAGAATGATCCTATAGCAGATCACTAGCCTCCAATATCAAAAAATTCCTGCACAGTTTAGTAGGTCTTTACTCCAAGCCACAACTTCCTGAGCCTAAAAACTCACTACTTTTGGAACACGATAGGCAACCAATATTGGGAATAAAATCTTTACTCCAATTATTAATATTGATGTTTTGATCTGCTACATAGGTAGACTACTCCATTGACCAAGTGGCATGACTGGAACCATATGTCCTCAAGTAGTGCCCCTCTCTGTCCACTCTTTCCTCTAGCCTGGAAAAGCTGTATACATCAGTTTCTTCGGTCAGTCAAAATGGAGCTTCGATTTCCAGTTCTTAGTCCAGAAATCCTCTTTCTGCTCAAACCATTTTTTCCAGTTATCACCACTCTTTACTTTTGATACAGGATCTTTTACTTAGAAATATAATGATTTCAGGCTATTAAAGTGACATGCGACTAGCTATTTCATGTCATCATTACTCATAGCAATTTTAGGCCCTGGTATTCTTGCTTTTAGTATGCTGATGAGCTTGCCAATACAAATTAAGTCACATGGGTATTTTATTATAACAAATATTCATCATGACAATCCAAAGGGAAACCTAATATTATTCCTTCTTTGTCTGAAAATGATAAAACATGTCCCTTGACATTTCATGATTACACTGTGCCTATGGATAAAACTCTCATTATGTACTTGACAAAAAATGACTGTTTCATGACATGTGTGCATATCAATATATTCTGAGTATCTTTCTCATCTAAAAGAGAAGAAACAAACTGATTTATTTCTCCAAACTGTATTCATTCAGAAACCATTCTGGCACAGTATTTTAATCTTATCACAGTTGTGCTTAAACCTTGAAACAAATGCCATGCTATTATTACCATCTTTCCAACTTTGATAGGAAAGTTGTTGATAGGAAATATAGGAAGCCTAACATATTACCTTAGAAATTCTCCATTTTTTGCTATAAACTCTATCTAAAATTGTTTTTCCTATCTAGGCAACTTGCAATGCATAACAAGTTAGATTGTCAACTGGTTCTGGTCTCTGTTTGGATGCAAAATCATGCATATACTTACATGTACTCTTTGCAGGTGCAAGCATTTTTTTAATTTCCTTGACCCCTGTAGCCATGCTTTAAATAGCCATATATATTGAAGCACGAGTATTGAACCATTTAAAGGATATGCACAAATCTTAGGCTTCATTTCAGGATATTTGAGTCTCTCCCCATGACAGAAATCACTTAAATATTATGGGATTAAGATCTAGTGTGTGCTTAAGTGCTGTTTGGAATATTATGAGGGCATTGCAGCACACACAGGCAAGTGCAGGAACAAGCATTTGTTGAAGTGATTTTGCAAGTGCATGGGTGGAGGCCAAAACATGAAAATATAGAGTAATCTGCATTTTGGTTGCATGACTGGAGAGCCACGTAAAGTTTTTTTTAGGATGGTTATTGTTTCCTAAGAAACATATGTTTTTGTTTTATAAAATGTAAATAACTAATTTCTTATGACATGCAAGCCTATTAAAAATGTTTGATAGTTAATTTAAAAAACTTCTTAGATTTTGTTATTACTAAAAGCCAATGTTAAATTTATTTATTTTGCTTCTGCATCAGCATAATGTAGTGCAGGTAATTGTTCATTATTCATAAATCCCACTTCCTTTTTACTTTATCCATAAGATCTTTGTTACTGTACCTCATTTCTAAAAGCAAGTAGTTTCTACACTGCAGAAGCCCTACACAACAAGCTAATTGCTACAGGCAGGATATTACTTTCATCTGGTCTCAGAAAAACATAGCTCACCATGGTATCCTCATAGTATATTCATGTAAGTACTCAACATATTCTATGATACTTAACAGCACTGTAATTTATTACAAAGCTTCATTGCATCTTTTAGCTCATATGGAAATATCTTGGCACCTTTATACATTATCCTTTGATGCTACAGGTGGGTGTTCTTGGGGTCAAGTAAAATTTCATATATTAAAAATAACGTGCAGGGATCTGCTTTACTGGATACAGTACAATGAGCAATTTAGGGTTCTTCATTGGAGGTGGAAGATATACAGAAAATAAGCTCAATCAACAGTGCTGTCAACCTGCCCCCGCGCCCCTCTTTAGAGACCACCCCTCTGATACTGTCACAGAGAACCCAGGTGCTAGGGGGCATTAAGCCTAAACTCCAGTTAAGAAGACCAGTGAATAAGGTTGTCCTGACTGTTCCAAATGTTTAGTGAGATCCATTATACCTGATCCCATAAGAGAGAATCATTTTCTAGTTAGAACCCTGTAGAACCACTTCAGTTAGTTCAGAAAGATCTCTTCCATATAAGACAGCAGTCAAAAAACCAGCATCCATGACCTGATTACAGAGGTTTCATGTTGCCAGAGTTTATGGCATCAGTTTCATATGACATGTGGCACTTCCAATACAGATATCAGCATGTAAGTTAAGAAATACACACAAGAGTTTTACTGAGAGCTTTTTTAAAGTCATGTATTAAGACAAAATTGGGATCCTTTACAATTTTGATGTTTTAATTCTGACCACCTCAACAGATGAATGGCATTTTGAAACTATTTCCTCCATAAAAGTGAGAATTTGTCTCCCATCATGAAATGCTGTGAAGTGCACAGGAAAATGAAGTTTATTCTGCACTTTCTAATAATGGCCACTATTAGGTGAAAAGGATGTGACGCATATCACATGTAATACGTCTATATGGGAACTTGTTGGGATTAAAAACTAAATCTGCCTTTCTAAATGCTTGGAGATTGTAAACCAATTCTATTGTTCTTTAGTACTGAATAATTAAAATGGAACTGAAGCTTAATGTGACTATGGTACTTATATGATCCCCATTCCTGCAGCATCTGAACACATTACAAAAGATAGATATATGAAAAAATGTACTTTGGGATAAAAATGGTGGGGCTTTACTGCATGCCAGTATTCTGAAATAAACTGTCTGGGCACGTCCACATGAGTGTGGTCGTGTGTTATGTGGTGCTGCAAACATGTTTGCAGTGCCACATACTGCACAGTCCAGGGTTCTCTGCACTGCAAGGGTGCACTGCTCAAGCGTGCACTGCTCCAGGTTTTTTTCCATGATTTTTTTGACACCTCGATATAAGTAATGCATGCTCAGGCGGCACACACTACTAAAAAGTGGAGCCGAGCTGCTCAGAGCCATGCTGCAGCTGCTGGCCAGGCTCCTCTAGGCAGGATTACCATCGCTGCAGCCTCGGGAGGGCCCCAGGCCCCCAGGTAAGGCTGCTGGGGCCAACACAGTGCTGGCCTCAGATTCCCCTACTGCCCGCAGGGCAACTTGCAGTGTGCTAAAGCTCACGTGGCCTGGGCGTTCCCTGGAGACAAGTAGCTGTGGCGTAAGCTGCACCGCTGCTACTTGTCCCCAGGGAACCAAATGTCCATGCACATCTGGACATGCCCTCTGGGTGCATCTGAGTGCACTCCATTGTCAGTGAAAACCACACCAAATTAACTTACCTCTTTCAGTGAGGGCTAAACTATCACAATTTACCTTTCTCTTACACCATCATAGGAGTATTTATATGGGAAGACGACATGCTGTAAATTCCTTTTATCCTGTGGCAAATTACTCATATGTTCATGCCAAGTAAGGCTTTGTAAAAAAAGAGTATTATACAAATATAAATCTTTTTTTTATTTTAAAGATAAGCTAGGAGCAAGTTAACATTTTTCCACAGAAAAACAGAAAATGGAAATAATTGTCAAAAAAAAAAGCAAAGTGGGAAGAGCAGAACTGAGACAAAAGGAAAAATCCATGAGCAAAGGAGCAAAGAAAATGACTGTGCAGTTAAATATTAAAAAATAAACCTTTTAGAGTTTAACATTAGGTTTTTTTAAGCATACTCTATTCTATATTTAATGTGTCAAAAATTTCCCTTTCTAGAAGCAGAAGAAGGTGGCAAAGTCACAAAGTCTTGGGGGCTTTTCTGCACGGGGTGTTATTTTGTACTAACTTTAAATTTAAAAAAAATAGAAGCAAAAGCAAAATGCCCTGCATCCAACACAACACAATTCCTATTGCAAAGTATCTGGCCAGATAGTAATCGTGCTGAAGAAAGATCCACTGCATTTGAAAGCTTGTCTAAATCTCTCCCAATGATGCAGCTGGTCCAACAAAATATGTCACCCACAGAAAACCTGGTTCGTTAAAGCCACATTTATAAACCACTTTGAAAGGGGCGTACATGGATTTAAACATGAGTAAAGAATGTACATCTGGCTTGAGAGTCTTTGCAGCTACTATCTTCTGCTGCTTTGCATCTTACTGATGTTGAACTGCTTTTTTACCTATATGCTCTCTATTACTTTGGTGTTACAGCCACATTTGTATTTTAATGCTGGCAGATCACTAGATTAGCTAGGAATGTGAAACCACAAAAGGGAATCACATACCTTAGCATGACTTTGATATTATTACAGCTGCATTATAGGAACCAGGCCTGGTACATCTGTGTGGAAATCTTCAATTTTTTCACCATCTGGGCAGAAAGTATTGCAGGGCTCGCTTGAGCAACAGTCCTTGTAATATGCTATGTGACAGCATAACTTAGCCACAAGCCTACTTCCTGGACTGTGCTCAATACTAAAAAATGGGCAAGGATATTGGTCTTTGCTTGTAAAAAGCATAACAACAGCTACAATATCTTTGTTGGTAGTATGCTTTTACAATGAGGGAAGTATGGGATATTTTTCCATAGCAGGCCACCACCAAATTATAGTGGATGGCACTGAAAGCACTGAACACACTACTGAACAGGGCACTAACAAACAGAGAGCCAGTACTCTTGCTCATGCCAGAACTCAAGGCACACTTTGAAAAACGGATAGCTGACACCTGGCCTGATAATGTAGAAAGGGGGCATTAGTAAATATCATGTTCTAAATCACATTCATTAGTATTATAAATAATAAGTATTTTGTCCTATGTAAAATAAAACTGAATTTGTTTTTCTCCAAGTGGCCAAGAGATATCATCACTGCTAACAGATGTGAGCTAGGAGCTTTTCTGAAGCTGCTAAGACCCATTTTTTCTTCCCCTATCTATGAGCTTGGAAAAAATGCAAATCTTCTTGCTTTTGGCAGATTGAATCCTAAGAAGTGATTAGCTCATTGATGCCAGCACAGCCATGTTCAAACGCCATTTCCCACTCTGGCTCCATGTTTCTTGACTTTCATAGGCCTCTTTTCTCTCTTGTTTGTGTGCTCTTTGTCCTCAATTTCCAGCCAGTATCCTGATCTGGTTAGTGGTGGGACAACAGGTTCCAATGAGAAACTCTTCCATTTATTGAGAGTTACAAACAGGGTTCAAATTATACTTTGACACTTAGTGGGGTCTGCAAAAAAATTAAACTCATTCATTGATTAACAAATCCAACTAAGTGAAGGAGCAATAGGATTGGAGACCCCCCAGATTGTGATTTTCAAATCTTACAGGGAGCTCTTGTCTCTTACGGGGGGGGGGGGGGGGGCTTCCACCCCTGAGCTTCCCCTTAATTCACACACTTGATATATATAGTTATAGAAAAATGACACTGGTTTGCAGTTTAGTTCACATAGGTCTAAAAATGCCACTGAGTCTGTGCTTGGGTACAGCCCCATAGAACCTGACCCTGGCTCCCACACACCCACCCACCCAGGGGCCCCCATGCTGCTGTGCTTGAGCACATCCCCACAGAACCTGACTGTGGTTCCCACACACCATATCTCAGTGGACAGAGCCAGACACCTTACTACTTGGACCCCTGCATGGATACCCTGAGCAGGAGCTACTGTGGGTGGCTCGCCTTTTGTGGGTCAGAGTGACAGGGGGCAGAACATTGGGACTGGGCCTGCATGGAAGCAACCCTGGGATCCCCATGGCTTGGCTACTGCTGGTAGGTACCCAGGCCATGGGCACCTGGGTCTGCAGCTTCAGGGTCCTGGAGTACTAGGGTGGGGAGGAGGTGAAGGGGGCATGCTTGCCCATGAGCAGTAGTCAATCAGGGGTGGCCAAGGCACTTGGCTGTGCTTGGCCATCACTGGTAGCCCGGGGAGCCCAGGGGGAGGGGTGGACACTGGGAAGCATGCAGAAGTGCCCTCAACCTGCGGGCCTTGGCCAGCGTGTGCATGTTCCCCCCTGCCAAAGGGTGAACATATGTGATATTCACTACTGATCTACCCTACATAACTTAGATTGATTCTGCCTTACGCTTTTTGAACAACTGTATTTAACCAGGATGTCTAGACTTAGGGAAAGTAAGGATTAGAGTAAAACAATCACATTTCCTTTTTTGCAATATCATCATGTTCACTCAGTCACTTTGTAGTCCAATATAACAGCTATATCCTTCTCTGAAGAAATGCTTCCACCAAGTTTTCGTTTCATTTTGTATCTGTGCAATTGATTTCTCTTTTCTAAGTGTAGCACTTTGCACTTGTCATTATTGAGTTTCATTTTGTTGATTTCAGACCTTTGTGCCAATTTACCAAGATAAATTTGAATTCTGAACTTGGCCTCCAAAGTACCTTTCACATTACTGCAACAATTCCCAGCATGTTCTCTACTCCATCAAAGGCACTAATGAAAATATTGATTAGTACAAGGCCCAGGACAAAACCCTGTGGGATTTCACTTATGTGTCATAGTTAATTGGTATATTGTTAATTAATGTGTCAATAGTTTGATGACAAATTATTGATAAGTAAATTCAGATGTGTTTTTTCAATCAGTTTTATATCCATCTTAGAGTTCATTTATCTAGACCTCCTGCAGGTATGCTTCAGCCCTAGTGTGAGCTCCCCATAGATCTTTAGGAGGCTAGCCTTTGTCATCCAGCAATTCTGGTGTCACTGCTGTCATTTCAGATCTGCCTCTCAGTCCTTCCCACCAGACAGCCCTTGCTCCCTGAGCCTATAAATGGAGCCAGACTGAATGATTCTACACTAAAGAGAGTTCATTTACAAACTCCTGGATACTCTCTCCCTTCTCATCCTCTTCCTGCTAAAACCACTTTTGAGATTCTGGTGCTAACACCATGTGGCAGTGAAATTTGAAGTATGCGAGTTGCAGCCTCTGTGTATTAGTGATTACTAACATTGTGGGGAAAAGCACTGTTTAATTCATGACAGCAGGCTTGGAAAAAATTCAGTTAGGGATATCAAAAGAGAAAACAGAAATTGGCAAATTTAACCCAAGTCCCTCAACTCTAGTGGTTTCCAGTATGTATCCCACAAGAAGCCATGGAAGTTCAGAGAACCTGTGACAAAGCACTATAATATACCCATCTAAAATGCTTATTCCAAAAAGGGCACTATTTTGTGGGTGTATGAAACCCTTTAGATACTACACAAATTCATTATAACTTGTTTCTTCCAGGGACAATATTTTACATCCATTAAAGTTTATAGAAAACAAATGCATGAACAAACACTAGGTTTGGTTCAGGTCCTAAGGGAATTTCCAGCAACTTTGATCATCCTTAGACTGTAAGAAATTAATGTTTCTCTCTTGACATTGTATAGTGCTCTGATTTCTTTGGCTTCAGGGCAAGAATGGTATCTCTTACTACTAATTCTCCAATTTAGTGGATACAATCTTCTGGAACATTGTTCTGTTCTAAGTATAATTTACAGATTTCAGACATCAATAATTAATGTTCATTTGCGTTAAAAAACACTTTATTACTAAAATATGAAATCAATTATTATTCAGAGTACAAAAATTTATGACTTTCATTTTTTTTAAGCAATGAAAGGTATGCTTTGGAATCCCTTTTGTCCAAAATGACATAGGTATCCAAACGTCTGTAAATCTATCAAACTCTTTATAACACATCACACTTAACATTGAAAAAATATTCTCACCCCACAGTTTCAAAATAATATTTCAGGGTACTGGAAATATAATTACTTTTTTCCCCAGTGAATTGTTAATATTTATGAATGGAAAATAAAGAAGGTTTCTAGACAGTCAGTATGAATTTAAAGGTTCGAGTCCATGTGGTGAAAATCATTTTTTTAGAAATATGAAAACCTATAAAACAGGCAAATTTGGGCAAAAAATGTTCCAATTAGATAATGTTGAAGTCAAATTTCTACCCCCACCCCCCCCCCC
>NW_017729032.1:228254726-228280026 GCF_001723915.1 Gavialis gangeticus
TCTCACCCCTTTCAGTAAATCTTTCAGATTTCTTAATTTTCCTCGTAAGGGGTCTCTTAAAGAATAAGAGAAGAGTTCAATTCTGACTTTGTTCCAGTGCAGTCATTAGCAAAATGTATTCATTTGGCATGGGGTTGGGATTATACCCAAAGCTATTATAAAAGAAAGAGAAAAAAGAAGGAGAAGCCTTTATAAAATATAAGACAAAATCATTAGTAACCCTCATTCAACTTTTAAACTTAAATTGCTGAGCTGTGGAAAAAAGTGCCTTTTGCACAGTCAGGTTGAGAGTGGAACTTTTTGTAAGGTTGTTTGTTTTTAATAGCAGTTTATTTTTAATGGCAGTTTTCATTACAGCCTATCAACAGGATCAATAGCATTTTTATTTCTTTACTTTTCTGTAATGATTTCTAACCTCTGCACTGCCATTTTTACCCACTTTTTCTCAGATTATTTCATTTCTTGTCAGTACACACTTTGGACGGTCTTCCAAAGTGAATCTAAATACTTTTGGTCATTTCATCTTTTCCTTATGATGTTACTTCATAATTATTATTTAGTATATACTCATTTACTAACCACATTGATATGGAAACACTTGTCATTGAAAACTACAATGACACTGTTTATTGCTGAAAGAGGTACTGTTACCTGAGAACTCCATCTGTTTTCAGGATATACTCATATTAGCCAAAGGCTTTCCCAGGACTAAGTGGAAAGTGGAGAGGATAAGAATAAATCTCAAGCTTATATTTCAATTAGGTACTACAAGAAGAGAACTGATTCATGAAATGTTAGACTTCAAATAAATCCCTATATTCACATGGAGAAAATTCTCCATTGGCTTTGCATATTTTTTTCTCCTGTAAATTTCTAATTAAAGAAAAAAAATACTTCACCTTGCCATTCATATGATTTAGCTAGTATCCTTTTAAGCCTTATAATCTCTCTAGTGGCCCCCCTTACCTTTCATACTCCAGAAAACCCCAGAATTCTGCCACACCATTAGAATATATATGTACCTTGGTCTTGCACTCTGTACTTTTCAATGCTACCATACCCATAGTGTATATATTGTGTAAAGAGCTAAAGACAGAAAACTACCAAGTCTGTTAGAATAGACCCATGTTTCATATATGGAATAATAAAAATATAATATGATATAAATATAATGACATGTTGATAAGAAGCCTCTCATCATTCCCGTCAATAGCCCTACCTGAATGACTGCATCAGTTTTTTGATGCAACTGCAATTTCACTTTCTGCCATTTCCTTTCTTAGTAAACATATACGTATTTTGATCCTACTCAGTGTTTCATTTTTAGCTTCCCACTGCAGGGCATACCACAGATGCAGTGGGTCAGTATTAAGGTATGAGTCTTTTATGTATATATATATGAGTTAGCAAGAGGGTAACAAACTGATTTTTGGGGGAAAACAGATACAGGAAATTGAGGGTTTCTATTGGAGGACTCAGGTGCCTGTACAGTAATGCCAGAAGCACGGGGAATAAGCTGGAGGAGCTAGCCCTTCTACTCTCCAATGGGCATTATGATCTAGTAGGGATTATGGAGACCTGGTGGGCCTCCTCACATGACTGTAACATAGCCATAAAGGGCTACACCCCATATAGAAGGGACCAAGTAGGGAAAAAAGGTGGAGGTGTAGCTGTCTATGTGAGGAAGCAGTGCACATTTTTGGAGGCTGACATCAGCATCAGCTCCAAAGAAGAGCAGCTCAAAACCCTCCGGGTCAAACTACTGTGGGGTGGGTGGAGGGGTTAGGGTTAGGAAGGTTTGGGGGGGACCTGGTGAGAGAGACCTAACTGTAGGTGTACACTATAGATAACCAAACCAGGGGGAGGAGCTTGATCTGGAGTTCTCTCAAGAACCGGCAGAGGCTGCATGTGCATGGAACATAGTTATCATGTCATGTCAACTACCCAGACATCTCTTGGGAGGAACAATCAGCTAGGTCGGATTAGTTGTATTGCTTCCTGGCCTATATTGAAGAGCTCTACCTGACTCAGGGAGTGCATGGGCCAACCAGAGGTAATGCTTTCCTAGACTTCATCTTGGCCAAAGGAGATGATCTGGTGAATGACTTGAATATAGAGGGTAGCAACAGTGACTATGAAACCATTACATGCACTGTCCATCACAAAGCAAGCAAATCAGTTAGCAGGGTTGAAGTTCTGGACTTCAAAAAACATGAATTTCAACAGGATCAGGGCAATAGTAGGGGAAGTGCTGCAGGACCAGGAACTGAAGGTGAACGGAGTGCACAAAGAGTGGTTGTTCCTGAAGGACATGATCTTTGAAGCACAAAAGAAGTCCATTCCCATGCAGAGGAAAGGTAGCAGAAGGGCTGGTGAGCCTTCTTGGCTTAATAGGGATTTTATGGTACTCTTGAAAAAGAAGAAAGAAGCATACACACAATGGGAGCTTGGGACAGTACCCAAGGAGGACTATACCACAACGGCCTGCAGTTGTAGGGAGCACGTTAGAATGGCTAAGGTGGCAACTGAATTTCAACTAGCAACAGAAATCAAGGACAATAAGAAGTCCTTTTTTAGGTATACAGAAAACCCTCACTATTTGTGGCTTCAGCATTTGTGGTTTCAAATATCCATGAATGCTGAACCCACTTCTTAAATACACTTAAAGGAGCTCCTTGGAAGCTCCACACTTGCTGCTGCCGGGCTCCTGCTAATGCCGCTAGGCTCCCACTGCTGCCTTCATGCTCCTCCTGCTGCATTTTCACATTGCCAGAGCAGCCATGCCCCCTTACCCCCCAGCCACAGGGGGCACTGAGTTCATGAACGTAAACGACATTCATGAACACAGTGCCTTATTCGTGGATTTCACCATTCGTGGGGAATAGGAGAATGTATCACCCACAAATGGTGAGGGTCACCTGTATAGGGAATAGGAGGAAAACAAATGGAAACATGGGGCCATTGCTTAACAATTCAGGAGAGATGGTTACTGACACTCAGGAGAAAACTAAACTCTTTAAGGACTACTTTGTTTTGGTATTTCACCGGCCTAAGGGGAAAATCATACTAAAGAAGGTTCAGAATAGGTATGGTGGGAATGACTGCCTTCCTACTGTTGACATTGAGCTGATGCATGATCACTTAGAACAGTTAGACATTTATAAGTCAGCAGGGCTGGATGAACTTCATCCAAGAGTGCTGAAGGAGCTGGCCGAAGTTATCGAGGGACCTCTGGTGAAACTCTTCCAAAACTCACGGCAGTTGGGGTTGGTCCCTGAAGACTGAAAGAGGGCCAATATTGTGCCCATCTTTAAGGGGAGGATAGAGGACCTGGGCAACTATAGGCCAATTAGCCTAAGTTTAGCTAGGAAAAATCCTGGAAAAATTCATCAAGGAGTCTATGTGCAAGGAAACTCTCCATACCTCCTGTTGAAGATGTTCCACTATCCAGTAAAAAAGTTGTTCTCAACTGGGTGCCATAGCAATCAGGAGGAACTGTCCTGCATGCCTTCTGTACAAATATCAGGAAGCAGCTGTAATAGGAGCACCTGCTTCTGTCTACCTTAGGGGTATCTGCAAAACTTAAAGCAGGCTGGAGATCCTGGTCCTGCTGCAGGACTCCCCTGTCTGACTGCACATGGGGTTTCCCAGAAACAGAGATGAACAGCCCCCTGGGACACCTCCTCCTCTCCTCACTTACTTGTGGCTGCCTGCACTATTTGTTCCAGGGAAGAAGGAAATGAAGGGTTAACCTGCCTGCCTGTGCCCACTGCTGCCACTGCCACTGTTGGACTGCTGCTTTTCTCTGGGCTGAGCCCAGTACAGGGAGCAGCAGTGGCAGATGGGCAGGCAAGTTAACTTTTCCCCACCTGCTCTCTCAGGACAGACCTCATGGGCAGCCATAAGTAGCTGGGGTGGGGGGTAGTGAGTGCATATCTGGGGTGCTAGGGAGGGCAAAGGTGGGCAGTGGCTCAATCCAGGCCAGTGGGGGACAGGGAGCAGGTGAAGTGTTCACACTAACATGTAACCTAGAATGACTACACATTTGTGTAACATGAACTAGGTAGCATGGGTCAGAGATGAACCTAGACTGGAGTGGTGTAACTTTTAGGTGCCTAAATAGTGCTTAAAACTAGTCTCAGGTATTAATAGGTGTGTCTACAGATGCAATTATGGTGCATGAATAAACATGGAGCTTATTGCTTTGGACTTTATTGCTCCTAGACATGCTGTTTGAATATGTACCCAGGAACAATTAATTCCAGAGCAATAAGCTCTACAGTTGATTCACATGAGGCATGTGGAGCCAGGGTGGAGCATCCCGTAATGGCATAGGACATCAGGTGTCATCCTGGCAGCCTGGGGCTCTTTCTCCCAGGTCAGTGTGCTGTGGAGGGGCTGGCTGGGGCTCAAGAGAGCTTCATTGTGGGGCTAGCTGCAGGCAATCCAACACTGAAGCACTTTCATTCCCTAGCCAGCCCCTCCAGCATCTACACATATACTGCTATGGAGTTTTTTTCTTTGCACTAGGATAGTACTTACATTTACAAATACTATCTTGCTGTGGAGTAAATTAGTTCACTCTAGCCTAATAGGGGTGCATGTGTAGATGCTGAGACATTTAATATACAGCTATTTAGTCAACGTCTGTTGTATGAGTGCCTAACGTGTAGACAATCCTAATGTTAGGAGCTCTAGGAGCTGCCTAAAATTAAAATGTAACAAGGCTCAAATTTTATCTTTTTTTTTCAATTGTTCAAGTGTATGGTTTTAGTTAAAAAATTTCATTAAGCAGAGAGCCAGCTACAGAATGTAAACAAAAACTGAAGTTTGAAAAAAAATCTTCAGTTAATTTTAAAACAAAGTATGAAGTTAGCTACCTTCAATTTTCCTTGAAAATTGAGTGTACTAGATTTAAGCAGTTAGGAAGTGCAAGGTAACTACAAAATACAGAAGATGCAAAACCAATAACAGCTCATGGATGGAATATCATAGTCTATTATCTATACTTCAGTCTATTATCTATACTAAATTCTTTCTTGATATAGCTCCATTGACATTAACTGGCCCTTTCAATGTCATCTTGTCACTCAGACAGTTCAGTGGTATGGAAATTTTAACCCAGGGGTGGCCTTCAGGCTAGGTCCAGCCCATGGAGCCTCTCTGTCTAGCTCACCAAGCTAATGGTAGGCCACTGGAAGCTAGGGGGCAAAGCCGACTACAGAATCTAGGGCTTTTCAACCCTGCTGGATATTGACGATGACTGCCTTGGGGTTTGTTCCCCCAGCCTTACTGCCACTGCCAGATTCCCTGGTGCCACCAACAGACCCCTCACCATGACCACTGCCACCACCACCATCACCACCAGAATGGCTGCTGAAGTATTCATCATCCCCCCCCGGGCTGAACCCAGCCCACAAAGAGCCCCACAGTTTTGATTAGCTTGCGGTCTCAGGTATGTTTGACATACTTGTTCTAAATGATTTGGCTTTTAAGTACATCAGCTACTATCAGCTATAAGTAAATGACAGTGACGTCTGATATGGCTGTAAGAAAGACAATGAAAGATTAGATTAGGATTTAATTAAGAATGGATTGAAAACCACTTGTAATACAAATAAGTAGTTCATTTACAAAGTTATTAAAGTAGATATTAAGACAAAAATATTTTCAATCTTTTCAATTATAATAAACAAAGATACTACTAATAGAAAACAAAGATGTCTGTTTTTCATAAGGATTTGTGACTTGAAAACATTCATTTTAGCGACCATAAGCATCTTAAGCCAGCTACCTCTCTCATTTACATTTGTTTTACCCTGGGGTACTACTATTACTTTGGAATTATGGATTTATATCTGTTTATGTAAGAGGAGAATCAGGACTTTGTGAAATACTGTTTTAGAGAAAACTTTTCTTTTTTAGGGGATCACAGCCATAGGGTATATATTGTTTCTTCCTACTTCCATTTTTAGGGTAAAATCCTGGCCATACCAAAAAGCAATGCCAAAACTTCAGTGCCAAAAGCATTTTACTCTTAAGTTCTGTTTGTTTCAATAGCTGTGCCTTTTTGAGTTCCCACTTGTACCTTAAATGTCTCTGACACACTTACAGTTTCATATTAGCTTATAGCATGTTGTATAGTTGATAAAGTTCCCTGGAAACAGGGTGCCAGCTATCTATAGGGGTTTGTCCTCTTGTCATACCCTAGGCTGTAAAACCAACCTAGGAAAACTGAGGAGGAGGCAGGATTATAGTTGAGACCCTATCTAAACCCTTTGGAAGATCTGGGGGAAAATGAGGCACATTATGAACAGATGATACATTCATCCTGCTACCTGTGAAGTTCAGGTGTCATGCCTGAAGCTGAGTGGTTCTGCATCATTGTCAGCATGGATCAATAATAATGCAGCATAAATTGATACTTTTTTATTGTAAGTGATAAAAAGTATTTATAGTGATTCCTCAATGATTAATGTAGAGTTGAATGTAATCCACTCTCTGGACTACAAGTGATGAAACAAAATACTCACCCTACAGTGGTTAGGTCATTAGCATGTGTTCTCAAGTAAACATTATCAAGCAGCCAAAAATAATTTCTTAACCTGTGCTTCCCATATGATGGCCTGTGCTAATCAAAGGAGTTTAGGAACTGGTAGCTCTTTAATATCTTCTATTATTGATGTTTAAATACCTCCTTTAAACTCAGAGTACTCATTAAAATATTTATGCTCTAGCATTTATGAATGAGAAAGTTCATGATCAAATGCATTACCTTAGGGCTAGCTGTCAAGAAAGCCACTGGGAACTGTGATTTGGGAGAAGAAAAACACAACAATTGTCTTGCATCTATACATTTTACCTTGCTATTAATATATTTTTTTATTGAAAATTTAAGCTGTTTATCTACCTGGCAAATAAGGTGGCCTGACTCAAAAAGCAAACTGATATATGTTAAAAGCATATTAAAAATAGGTTAAAACATATTAATATAAAATAAATTGGCATAGAAAAAATGTAAAATGTACAACTTTTTAAAAAAACAGGTCTCCTAGTTTAAAACAGCTGGTAAGCAAGTACGTGTTAATTTGTGTGACCTATTATTTCAGCATCTCTTTGTTTGTGGTCTTTGCTTTTAGAAGAATTGGCATTAATTATAAGCATGGAAGTAATTTGAAATGTCAGTTCAGAATTTTACAGCTTGAAACAGTTCATCCTTCAATAATTAAGTCAATAAAATTAACTTAATTTAATTTAAACAGTGGTGCTTCTTTTTTTAGGCCTGGTGGAGTGATTACAATTAGTAATTCATAATTAGTATTTTATTGATGTCCATACACCGGATTGCCAGGCATCATCAAGATACAGTGATGATTGGAGGTAATTTGACAAACATTCAGAACTGTTGCATTAATGGCATGCCTCCCAATTATGTCTCGAGTTAATGAATGCATTTAAATGTTATGGAGATGAATTTAAAAGACAGCTCAACCTTAATTATTATACAAATCCCCCCCCCCCACACATTCTAATTATAAACTTTACTCGTTATCAGCTTTTAGTATTAAAAATATCAGGCTTATCTATAAATGCAAAACTGGACTATTGATAATTAATTTTCTTTATTTTTCTAAATATGTACTGACAGTGTTGAAATAATGAGATGTGACTCCTGGAGAATATAGCAGGCAGCCATCAATCCCCTGGATCTTGGTGTACACATACGAGGTCTAGTCAGGTGCCTGATGAATACACTTGTACGGAGTCCTGCGACAATCATACCAAGACCTTCAATGCCTATGCCTAGGCAAGAGTATGGAGGACTGGAGGCTGCCCAACACCACTAGTCCCCACCTTCAGACCACTAAAAAACCAAAGGCCAGACTGAATCTAGACATTCAGTGCTTCGACAGTTGTAGCTTCTGGCAAAGGAACAGATGCCAACTGCTGCTGACTACTTAACCCCTTAGTGAGGTCATGTTCCTTTCAGGGTGATGTCCCTTAGCCACAAGGCAGTGGAGCTCCCTCTACTCACTTTGATCTGGAGGTTGCAGCATTGTGGTATTTTCTAGGAGTTACCCCATCACAAGTAGCCCCACTGTGTCGCCACCAGTCATAGCCAGGACCACGTAGAATATAATGATTTAGAAACTAATGTTTTCTCCCATTGACATTTAGCTTTCTAGAAGCTGATAAAAGAGTGTATGAACAAGGTCACTTTGGCATGAGGAAATTGCCATTCATTTCTGTTTTAATTTGTTGCTTTAGTTACTAAATGCCATCTAGAAATGGCGGAGGAGTCAATCTTATCATGGAGTACATGGTGTTTAAAAAAAGGACACTGACGATCAGAGGACTTTGGGCCAAGTTCCTTTTCCATTTAAAATGATGACACTAATTGCAATGGAAGTAGGACTGCCAAATGACACTGATTCTTCAGAAATCATGGCTGCATACACCTGCAACCACTTCACATGGAAGACATTCATCCCTATGTGCCTTGCCCTAATTCCCAGAAGCACTATTCAAAAGAAGGGAATGTATTCCAGGGTAGATTGTAGTGACCTGGGGAAGAACAGTTATAGCGTGACTCCTCTTGTGAACATGTGTAGAACCTCATGTTTTATGAAAAAGGGGAAACAAATAACCAGCTTTAATAGAGAAAGAAGCAGCAGCCAACTACTCAATAGCTAATTTAAGGCTTCAGCTTCTTAACTCTGCCAAATTTAAAGGGCCAGCTGTTAGAAATGAACACTGGGAAAAAATCCTATAAAAGATGACTAAGGAGTTGGAACAGCCACCCATAACCAAGCCAGCCATGCACCAGAAAGAGGACTCCAAATGAAGCATGCTTGCTGCACTATGTATAAGAACTTTGCATGCTAGAAAACAGCATGGTGCATGATACCTAAAAGATGGAGAGCTATGCCATATCATTCCAACCAACTTAAAATATTCTGTAGGAATTCTAATAAACTTATATAACTTCCTTAAAATTCAAATTGGCTGTTGTTTTAAAATGGAGTTTACCCATATAACGTTGTACACTGCACAGCACAAGAGCACTAAGCTACTTTGGAGGCCCAAGTTTTTAAGTTTTCTGAATCTTTGCATGAGTTCAGCCACTCAAATGCAATTTCTCACCCTCTCCTTTGCACTTAATTTGTTTTTAGTCACTTAAGAGAGCTTTTCACGGAGTTCTCAAATGCAATTTCAGCAGAATTCCTCAAACAAATTACTGGATGTAAGTTACTGTCAGTGGAAAGCAAAGTGAGAACAGACAAGAAAGAAATATATTGCTATAACTCAGCTTTGTGCCAGAAGCAGCTGTGTGGCTTTAGGCTAAAGCAAATGAAAAACCCAAGATGCTACCCTTAGAAAGAGAACGTTAAAGGCTTAGCATTTCAATCTCAGAGCTGCCAAAGCCAAACTGTCAACGTGGAGAGCTGATAACTGCTGCTGGAGACACAGCATGTGCACAACAGACAGCTGCGTGATGGCCACCAGTAACAGTGTGCAGCAGTACCAATTCAGCATTCTGCTTGACATGCCCATTTAGTTTGTAATTGTGCAA
Source organism: Gavialis gangeticus (assembly GCF_001723915.1). Classification (NCBI taxonomy): domain Eukaryota; kingdom Metazoa; phylum Chordata; order Crocodylia; family Gavialidae; genus Gavialis; species Gavialis gangeticus. The sequence goes on from NW_017729032.1 coordinate 228,264,301, forward strand.
TTTTACTCTGAGAAAAAAGAATGTGTAGTGAGATAAAGGCCCATGTACACATGGATCATGCTAAACCACATTTTTCTCCTGTTACAGATGCACAACTCTGTTGATCTTAGTGAGGCTGGAAAAGAGTGAGAGTGAGTGAGGAGTTCAGCCATTCTCAAAATGACTGGCTTTTGAGAGCCAGAATTGAGGCACATTTCTACAGTGCTGCACTCAGACTACTTAGCTTCACCTCTCAGCAGAAGTGGCATGCTGATCCCTTCAATGTTCAGGGCTGGGAGTTGGTCAAGTGATTCAGAAAAAGATTCATTCATTGAAGGGATTCTTTTGGGGCACAGCCCTGAAATTCAGGACAGTTTGAGATGGACAATCACTTGAGTTATTCTATGACAAACTCATTGGATATTTCTGCCTATTTAAGCATTTTACAAAATGAAAGCTTTATTTTCTTTGAAGGTGAAGAAGTGCAATGGTTCTAGAATTCTGTGTGCTCTCTTCAGAGCTACCCAAGAAGTCTGAGAACAAGGAAAACTTAATGTTACAAATGGAGAATAGTACCAACATAAGATTATATTACTGCAAACCTTTTAAAAGCACTCATGTTAGATTACATCTCACACGCACTGGAATGAAAGCATAAATAGCTTTGAAAATCTAGCCTTCCAGACTCAGAATGTAAGTCTACTGGTTTGTATGCAACATTACTTACTACCTTTTGCAGAACAGATTCAGAACTGTTCAGCTTATCTATTCAGTATTTGTCTGGCTGCCATTACTGCAGTATCTGACTTCCTCATGATCTTTTAATTTTATTTATGTTCCTTATAGCTGTGGGCACATCTACATGAGACATTTGCTGTGCAGTTGACTAATTAGCTCAATAGTTAAATCTCAGAGTCTACACAGGCAATCCTATTAGGCCTCAGCAAACTAATAAATGCCACCATAGGATAGTAATTGTAAATGCAAATATTTTTGTGGTGGCATTTACTTAGGCTACAGACAGACATTACACATAAAATGGTTTAAGTAATCAGAAACTGGTTTAAACCTGTAACAGAACATAAGTTCAGTGCACATAAACCAGTTTCAAAAGCTGAAACTGGTTTAAGATAAACCTGGCTGAATGTAGTATCAGATTTAACTGATTTGGGTAAAACTGGTTTTTGCCATATCAGTCCCAGACCCCTTCCTGGTTTAAGTTAAACCAGAGTCCCCTGGCATCCCAGATGATTTGCAGCCCTGGGCTGTGCTGTCTGCTCCAGAGAATAGGGATGTCCCCTCTCCTCTTCTCCCTAGCTGGAGCTGCAGTGGAGACTGCAGGCCCAGCAGGGTCTGCCTGGCTTCTCCCTGCTCCACCCCCAACTCTCTGCTCAAGCAGCGATCCCCTTCCCTCCCTCTCATCTCTCACAGCATGGACCCTATCCCCATGGACCCTAGGCGTGTGGTACATTAGCTAATGCTGAGAGGTGTGTCTGTGAACTGAAATATCAAATGAACTGAACTGTGAACTGAAATATCAAATGAACACAGACACTATTGACACTGCACTTTAGCTTGGAGTGAATACTAGTGACATTTATTCAGTGTTTCTTGAACCAATCATTCAGAAAAATAAATTACTAGATAGAATCTGTCACTCTGAGAAACATACATTTGTTGATGTTGTGTAGCAACCTTTAAAAACAAAAGCATACTTATTTTTAATTCATGCCTATTTGATACCTGTAAAATAGTTGCCAGAAAACCTTTTGGATTTTGCTGGAACATCAGATACTATCACTTTGGACATACTTCCTGAATTCAGAATAAAGGATTACTCTGTATTCTGAGAGATCACTGCTATTCATCCTAATTTGAGGCCTTAGAATGATGTTGATTGAAGTTGCTATTTAAACCCAAATTCACAAATAGCTAAATATTATCTTTAGAATGCAAGTCTTTTCATATATTCTGTGTGAGACATCATGCAGCTAGTGAACTGCTGAATTTTCTGAAGATCAGAATATACCTTAATTTTAATCTAATCCATTAAATCTAAATCTTATAACAAGATTTATGGTTATTTAAGTCTGTCTGCCTACCTATTGCACCTAAGTGGGCTAACTGGCTCACCAGCAGTTCAACAACCTTAATAAATGACAGGTTTAGTGTAAGTAATGTGTATATTTAAGGTTCCATGTAATAGGAATAAAATGCTGTTTTATTGTCAAATATGTATAATTTTAATTTCAAATATGTAAAATCTTCATAGTAGGGGCTTGTGTGATAGCTCAGCAGGTTGGCAGACTAGCATGCTAATGGATAAAGACCAGTGCAATGAAGGGTATATTTACAGTATATTTTGGCACATCATGTCAGAAAATGCAATCCTATGAAATAAGCAGATAAAATGTACTTAAAAAGAGGCTATCTCAAACTTATATGTTGCATTAGCTGCACTAGGAAGTTTTATTCTGAGAAAGGTTAATAATAGGCTAATCAAACAGATAAGTACATCAGCATGGCTAGGGGCAGACATTCAAAAACGCGGAGCCTGAATTGATTCAATCTTTGCAGGTTAGTCTAACCTGGCTAGACTAAATCAGTTTTGTAACTGGAGAGACATCCCAAAAATGCAGTCACATGCCTGTAGTGGCTCAGGCTAGAAGCTGGGGGAGGGGGGCTAGAGCAGCCCTCCCTTCATTCCAGAGCATGAAGCTGAGAGAGGCAGGGCCAGGCTCTGCCAGGAGCTATGATTAGCTCAGCAGGGAATTGATAACAGTCTTTATCACCCAATTAAGAAATCAACAGGGGGACATTACCAGCTACTTGTTTATTCTGCCTGTTGGTTCTATTTGTTGATTCAGCACAGACTATAGCCAGCATGTGATCTGCTAGCTAATGCACAGACATCTCCTGGCAAGGCAGGGGGGAGTGGGGAATTCCTGTTTAGCAGGGAGTGGTGAGGGGAGAAGGGAGCAGCCCACAGTCTCTGGAGCTGTGGCCAGGGAGCAGAGAGGAGAGACCAGCCCTGCTGTGGAGCAGAGAGCCCTGCCCAGCTCAGAGAGCATGCCGGCATGCTGGGGGAGTCTGATTTAATTTAAACCAGCAAGGGGTCTGGGATGGACATTGCATAAACTGGTTTGAACCAAATCAGTTAAGTCTGATATTACATTTTACCAGGTATATCTCAAACCAGTTTCAGCCATTCTCAAACTGGTTTATGTGCACCGAACATCTGTTTTGTTACAGGTTTAAATCAGTTTCTGATCATTTAAACTGGTTTATATGTAATGTCTGTCCCTAGCTCATAAGACTAGCATCAGACAAGTAGACATCATGAAGCTGATGATTAAGTTTATTAAATAAAAGTGTTTAAATTTTATATTTCCATTCACCAGTGATGCCTCCAAAAAATCCTCCAGAGCAAATGGGAAGATCATTGCACAAACACCAGGATCCTTGCTGAAGCTAGTGGTACCAGTGTTGAGCCTGTGATCCTCAAGCACCAGCTTTGCTGGATCTGACATTATGGGTGTCTATACACATGCTCTGAGGTGGGGGAGGGGAGTGCTTTAGTTAGAGCTGCTCTGAGAGCTTCTCTAATTAAAGTGCCCACAGTGTCACATGTATTCAATGCCTCTTACTTTAAAATAGAAGCAGGGGCAATTTAACTAAAGCTTGTTCAATGGGTTTTAGTTAAAGTACCCCTGTCACCATTTTGAAATGTGGGGACAATGAATACACATGACATGGAGTTGCTGGAGTGTGCTAATTATCATGTTCCAACAGACTCACAGCAGACTCAATTAATCAAGTCTGCTCTGATGTGTGCTAATTAGAACGCTTTGGATCAAGGCTCTGTCATGTGTATAGGCACCCTGTATGCAGATGTCTGACTTGACTCCCAAATCAAGTGCTCTACTCCCAACTTAGTAATTGCCTGAGATCTCGCAGTGGCCAGAGGAAATGTTACAAAACACATTCAAAGCATACCTCAACCCCCCCGCCCCAGATGCCAACATCAAGGGTTGGAGGGGCTGGCTGCTGGCAGACTCCAATGGTGCCACAACCTCAGCCAAGCAGGAACCCATTTTGAAGTAAAACAGATGAGTCAGAAAAGAGAGAATGGAGGAAGGAAAAGGAGAAAAATCCTATTCTACAACCTACTCTCCCATGTAGAAAGACCTGAAACTTCTGTGGATGGATCTGTCTCAAGGATTGGACTCTTAAGTTGTCTCAAGACCCATCAATGAGCTGTGGTAGAGGTCGTTCTCAAATCACAGGATTGTCAAAGATGGATGCTTTCCCCACCATTCTTTCTATATTGGTCAAAGCTTAGGACAGCATTTTCCTTCCTTTATTTTAAAACACCAGTTTACCTTATCTAATCTGCCCATTTATCATCCTGGTTGATGTTCATCAACCAGACCTACTGTAGGTAGTGTCACCCCCAAACAGGGAGTATGACATATTGTCATCATGTTCTCTTGGAATTTCTCTTACATGGGCGATGGGCAGGGGGATGAGAAGACGAGTACTTAGAAGAGGTTACAGCCAGATTTCACAGCAGCGTAACTGAAAGTGAGCAATAAAGAGCTAAATCAATATATGACCCACCTATGTTGGTTAGGTCCTTTCCCTGATCACTGCTGCACAGTTTGTTCTTGTCTCCTGTGATTTCCTGACACAAGGTTGCTTGTCATATGTTTGACATCAAAACTTCCCCTTCCAGACCTTCCATTATAGTGGACTTTTATCAGGACCGGACCAACTTGTGTTTTGGCATGTTGATCTGACTTAAATCTAGCATTTCATCAGAATCTATATACTGGAGCCACATTCTGTGCTTCCTTAAAGGTATTCATTCTTCCTGAAATGAAGCAGGTACTACAGATACATAATATATTTTCTTCAAATATTTTTCTCTCAACAATATTTACAGAATTAGAAAAGCATTTCCTGTTACTCAAAAAAATTTCTTAAACTCTTAGCTCTCCTTAGTTTAAAAAGAAAACCCTTTCTGGGTGAATATTCTGGGTAATTTTTCTTCTCCCCTGTATAAAATGCATTTAGGCAGACTCAAAGAAGAGTTGATGCATTCTTTCCCCAACCCTCCCCAATGGATCTGTGTTTATTCTTTCCTCCTGAATACCTACATTGGATCTCTTTTAATATGAAAGCACTGATAAAATAATGCAATCAAATAAAAATATAACTATAAAACTAGAGCAGTGGATTCCCCCATTAGGTTTCTTCCCTTCTCTTTCTCTCTAGTAAATCTCTACCTAACGTCTGTCTAGATTCTCTCTGTGTGATCAGTCTCTTCCTTAGATCTGTTCCCTAATCTGGAATCCACATCTCCACACACTACATTACAGTTATTATTCCTCAGGTGAAGGAGCACTCATTTGGACTCTTGTCAATGATACATCTAGACAGAATTGCCCTCGAGCAAAACAAACCACTTTCAGGTGCCTAGGATGTTGTCACCCACACAAAGGTCATAGACACTATTATCTCAAGAACTGACCAACCGGTGTAGGAAATGAATCAGAGTCTCTAGTGTAGTGCATGGTATGTGTCTGTGTAGCTACACATAAATCTATACCTGGAATCTTCCTATACAATGAAAACAAGTAAAACCAAGCTTTCTTAAAACTCCTGTTCCATCAATTTTTCCAGAATCTATTAAAATTAATTCTGTGTTGCTTTCCAGCTAATATTATAATCTTAAATTTCAATGAACTAAAAGATTTCAAAATCTTCACGTGATTAAGTGTCATGATCAGTCACTATTGATTTAATAGTATACGCAATACTCTGATTCTTCATGGATATATCTGGTGTTAAAGCATGTTACATAATTTCTTTTTCACCTGACAGTTCATGTTGGAAATAGAGTGCCATTAAAGCTGAGTGTTCACAACTATTGCCAAAGGAAGTCATAGGAGAAGCCCAGGATAGGTTTAAAAAAAAGACATAGCGGGAGTGTCTACATGTGCACTTGACTGCACTGTTACTGCACAGTCATTTACTACTAGCTTTAGCATGGATCATTTCTGACCTTAGCCAGACCCTTAGCCAGCGGCACATGGGTTGTTTCTAACCCTACTGCACAGTAGTAATGAGCCACCATGCAGTAGCTTGTTGCTACTGCACAGTAGTGTTGGCATCATGGTTCGTGCCTGCTGACGCTGTTGTTTTAGTGATAAGTTACATCACTATAGGTCATCACTACAGCAATGTAGTGTCTCATGCAGATTCACCCAAAGAGTTACCTTCAAGAGAAGATCAAATTTCAAAGGAAGGTTTTAATTCTGTATGTGTTTGCAGAGTCACACGTACATAAACATCTTCTTACGATACAGCAAATCAACGGCATTACCCTTTCTTCAAAATATTAAACTATAGTCTGAGAGAGTCAAGAAACCACAAGTCAGAAGTAATTGCTAAGAAATAAAACATACCTTTGAAAGCTTCATTGCTAAATAAGCAGTGTCATTTCCAAAAGACATGTAAATGAAACAACAATCCCTAAAAGTTTAGGAATTGTCTAAAAAGAAAAATCTACCTTGACACTTGTATGGGGCAGCTTTTTTTCGACATAAAACACACTTGAACAATGATTCAAGCAGCATTTTATCTTGATCCAATCAGAAAACTGTTCTAGACAAAAATCTGCATTTAAAAAGCATTTAGGCTTTGATGTATTCTGGCTAAACCCAGCAAATTCAAAATCGAAAGGATCTTGTGAGTTACATATTGAAATTTGAATGCTTTTACTCTTGCAGTTTGGATTGCTGGGATGCTTTGCCTGCAATTGTCCTCTTTGTTTAAAACTAAAGTACATTTTGTATATTTAAAAAATTATAAAAGGTTCAAAACAAACATTCAATGGCAGCCATTCTAGGCTCACTAGTCGACAGACAATAAGTGATTCAGACTGGATGAATTTATGTTGAGGCATTTCTAAAAGCCTACTATTCAACTGGTTAAATATGAATTTTGTTATATATATGATTTAAACAATAGTCTTCAGAGGCTATTGAGTATACAGATTTTGATAAACATGCTAATTACAAAAACACATTTTACTGTGATGGACAATAACAGCTCCCATCTATTGTCTCAATTCTTTTCATTTTGTGGATTATAAATCCCAGAGAGTAACTGTTCCAGAGGCAATATTAAGGGCTTTTATGGTGATTCAGTTACTAAGCACATGTCCTAAACTGATGTGCCTAAATATCTTTATGAAATTTTAATTGCACAGAAAAGAACATTTCTAAATGAAAGTGTTTTTCATTTCCAAAATACCCAAGGGCAATAATCCACATATAGACTAATGGCCTGTAAAATTCAGCTTGTTGACTGCAAGATTCAGGCAGAGTGTTAGAACATGAAAAATTTCCAGGGATCCTGTCTGCTTTAAGTCAGCTTCTTCAACTGTTGACCCTTAAAAGATCTATGTACTTTCCCAGGTTTACTGCCTGACACTACTGCTGATTCTAAAAGTAGTAGTGGTTACTGTATGATGAATTAAGTGTCACACAGTAGATGCGGCCAACACTTTTCTTGAGCCAGACTTGCTGTACCCGATTGCTGTACATGCCAAGTAAACACATGAGGATGCTATTTAGGAATGCATTTTACATCTTTCCATCATTCAGTGTTGGGAGAATTTTAAAGAGCTCATAAGGACTGGACTTGAAAGCCCACAAGCCCCCTTCCAGTCTCATTACTACATTCTTTTTTAATGGATGTGCTGCATCTAACACATCTGGAAGGACTAATACCTTTTACTGTGATGGGAGTATAGTTTTGTCCGCAGCAAAAGGTGAAATGTGTTCCTCCTGGCTCCTGCCTGGATTGTTTGTTGTTCTGTATTATTTGTTGTTTTCATGGGATGGAAGCTCATTTAAACTGAGTGATTTTCACTGACTTCTATTCTATATTTTTTCTGCAATAAACAATGTGTGTTCATCTCAATCTGCCTCGGTTTAGAATAACCTTCCTCTTGTTTTGTGCTTGAGAGAGACATTTAGTCTTTCTCATATGCCTGTACTCCCATTATTCCATGGTGATAGATCTGCCATCTACAAAGCAAAGTTATAGGAGGCTTCTGCAAAGACAGAAGTGAATAAATGTGATTCATTGCCCCCTCTACATAACTGTCTTAACCCTCTGCCTCGTGGATATGCTTTAGTTAAAGGTGACATTTTCTGAGTGAAAAATCTGTATGTTTCATAACACTCCTTTTGAGAATAACGTATTAGGGCTATTAGCAAAAGCATAGATATCTATCATGAAATGTTACTACAGCTAGGAGAGAGACTCCAATCTGTGGAATTGTGGACCTGGTTTACTTCCCTTAGAACATGGACAGATGTCACATTCACTCATGTGTCTTAGGCACTGTAAGGAAGTAGTGGACAGACGATGCAAATCCCTAAACCAGAAAAAAAAAATCAATCCAGTGGGGAATTACCCCTAGAAGAATAAAAGGTAAAATTATATGGTTGTAAATTACACCAGCATAGGTTTCATTTGTCTGCACCCATCCTGGGATAGCCATTTCCCAAAGACAAACAGGTCATTATTTGCTTCCCCACTGCCTAGTGGTAAGGCACTATAATAGTCACTTACTACAAGAGTTACTCCAGGATAATTGCACTTTTCTTGTTCCTGATCCCATTGTACTTTATATCAGTATACAAAAACAATGTAAGTTGCACTGACATACATGTACATCTAACCATGCCTGTGACTTCATAGGCTCTCGAAGTAATCACTGTCAGCCTATATTTAGGTGAGGAGAATAGTATGGTTTTTTTTTTTCAAATCCACGTGCATATTTCCAATGAAAAAATCCTAACATACCTTTTTCGTATTCATGTAAGAATAATTCAACCTCAGTACAGTTGTTCTACATATGGTGATTGCTCACACAAGGCAATAATTATAACGTGACCTTTTTGCTATTTAAAATTCCACAAGCATGCTTTTAAACCTTGTTCTAGTCCTGAACAATTTAATTCAGTGAATCATCTTTAAATATCAGTGATGCAGCACTGTACTTGCAAAAGTAATGCCATTGTAAAGGAAGGAGAACTCTTATCCCAAGCTGCACACCATACCTACAGACACACGGAACTATGTCAAGAAGTCATGAAACAGAAATACACCCACAGAGTATCTCACACATATTCTGTTTTGCTAGTCTGCATTCAGTCTAATGCAATATACGGTGCTGCATGCATTGAAATTCAGAGGAATTATACAGGGAGCTACAGATACATTGGAGGTTTTAACTCTTTTTGTACTCTTCTGGGTAATCATTAATAAAATCAAATGCAAGCTTCATTATACTGAATTTCAAATAGTTTTGTTTTAGTTATCCTTGTTTTTCTTATAAATGCATGTAAGAAAGAAAAGAAGCAAGGGTTTTGAAACTTCCTTTTCTTCATTTCATTCATTTCATTACTTGCAATTATACTCTTCTGCCTATTCTGCCTTTCCGCATTCCCATCAATCCTTGTTACTGACATTCTTAAAAATGCATCACTCCTAAGTAAGCTCTTGGGAGCTCTTGACCTCAGTGGGCAATGACTGGATCATTTCCTTACCTCTTAACTTCTTTTTATAAGTTAATTCTGCCAACCCCATGGTAAATTATTATTGTTCTTCCCTGAACTTTCTCCATTTAGTTTACAGGTAATATAGTACTAAGGACTGAATGCAGCTTTCCAGGTTATGTTGCAGTGCTATACAAAGAGAAACTATTAGCTCTGCAACGTATGGCCTATGTATACAGCCCTAAACATAATTGAGCATTTTTGCTTTGTGACATAGCAACAAAGTCCAATTTAATCTTCCATTCATTACAGCAGATTGAATAATTAATTTAGAATAACAATACTTGCAAATGATGACATTTTCTTGTGGAATAATTATTTCTGAATTAATATTTTTGTTATTCAGCCAGATGTTCTGTCCACAGTCAGTCTGTGTCTCTGAAAGGTTATTCTTTTCCTCCTCTCCTTCCCTGCCATCAAATGCATTTGGGTTTATTTTTCCCAAGTACCTAAACTTATGTTCTTGTTACTTTCTACTTCTTTCTTTTCCACCAGTCTTTGTGGTCATCATCTTTGTCTTAGCTGGCATTTCCAGATTTCTTCACATTGTTACTATTTCTAAACTTTATTGGCATTTGCTATTTCTTCCAGATCATCGATAAAGATGCTATCTAAGGGCTGGATCCAGATGTTTGGGCATGTGTGGTTTGTGATGCTTCAAACCTCTTTGAAGGTTTGAATGCATAAACCAGTGTGTGGCACTGCTAATTTGCAGCACTGGGGCAAAATTTTCTACCAGGATTTCCTGGTAGAAAAAAAAAAAACATGGAAAAAACTGGTGCAAACTATGCCAAAGTGTTGGGTGCCAGGACAAATGCAGAGATGGGAGAGTAGGTAGCCCAGGGCTACCTCTGCACGCTGTGTAGTCTCCATGCTGAGGCATCCTGAGCCCCAGCTAGCCACCCCTTGGTTGTCTGGGGCATGGGGTGCCTCAAGATCAGGGAGCAGGCAGCCCTGGGCTGGCTGCTCCCATTTCCACATGTCTCAGCATGGGGGCTCTGCTGTGGAGTCTTTGCGCTGAAGCACATGGAGTCCCAGTGCTGAGGCACATGGAGACAGGAGAGCAGCCAGTTCAGGGTTGCCTGCAACCCTCTCTCAAGGCACATCGTACCCCAGGCAGGTTGGGAGTGGCTGGCTGGGGCACAGTGCGCCTCAGTGCAGGGGCTATGCAGCATGTGGAGATGGTGGAGCAGGCAGCCTCCCCCATCTGCATGTACTGCTCCCTGGCTGGCTGGGATGCAGGGTGCTTCAGCACAGGGGATGCCTAGCTCCTGCAGAGGCACTCTGTGCCCCAGTCAGCCCTCTCTGCAGCATGTGGAGCAGGAGGACAATGTATCCCACTGCAAAGCACATAGGCAGGACAGGGGCGTGCATTGTGGCACAAGGTAGTGGCACAAATTTGTGCTGCTGCAAAGGCATGCCTCTGCTTATGTGGCACCCAGACTCAGTGCCTAATTTTGCACTGCTGAAGTCAGAAGGACTTTTAGCAAAGGCTTCCTTGGATGTAGGATTAAGCTCTAATATGACACCTGACAACTCAGACCATTCTGATATTCATGTAATCCCAATTGTTTTATGTATGTTTTCAGATATGTATTATTTTTGTGCTAGCCATTTAATCATAATTTTTCAAATGATTTTTTCTAAGAGAAAGAAATATATTGGCTAAGGTTTTAAAAACTTGCATACCTAGGTATATGTGGACTTAATTTAGATATTTAGTACCATATTCACTCAAATCCAAGATGAGGTTTATTTCCTCATTTAACATTAGGGAAATAGTCCCTCATTATGGATTTGAGTACAATCTGGCAGGGTAGGGGGTGAGGGATGCAGGTGGCTGTTGCAGTTCTGGCTCTGGCCATGACCCAGGCCACTAGGGACACTAATACTGACTGCTAGGGATAGCCCTGCCACAGGAGGCAAGAAGCAGGGGTCAGGCTGCTTGATGCCTCCATGTCACTGTCTCTCCCCTCACTATCTGCCCACCCCCATCTCTCCCCTTACTACCTGTCCTCTCCACTGCCTGCCCACTATAACCTCCTTTTAGTGGCTTACCCAGAACCTGTCCTCCCACCACTGCTTTCTCAACTACAGCAGCATGGGGGATTAATTTAAGATAACCCTTCAATAATTAGGTTCCATACACGAAAAATGTGTAATAAATTTCCATATACAGAATCTAGTTGCTGTGGGGTCACCCTAAATTCAGAGTTGTCTTGCATTTGGGTAAATATGGTATGTATGAGCAAATCAACTATTTCATATATGAATGGATACTTTTAAATCTGATACATTATATTTCCTGTATTCCTTTCATGTATAGAGTTTATAATTAATCTAAAAAGTCTATCAAGTTTGTTTAGTTCCTTATGAAACTGTAGTGATGGCATGTGAGCAAATGCATGCACATTATTTGTATTACACTGGCACTTAACTAGGTTAACCAACACTGTGGCCTCATAAGTACTGTACCAACACCTAGATGGCCATTCAGATACTAATTTTTTTCTATAGGATCTATGCAAATTTCTTGCAGCAAATGGTGACATTCTGGATGTTAAAGAAATTTGCCCTGAGAAAACAAATGTCCAATCTGCCATGAAAACAGCAAATCAAGCAACAAGGTTGCCGATTCATATAGGATTTTTTTTCATTCTGAGACAAATTTAACATCTGGAAAGGTCTTCTATACTCCACAATCCCACAGTTATTTGCTCTCTCTTTCGCTTCCCCCAACATCTTTGTGTATAAGGATTGCAAAGAAGGCAAACAATTTATTTGTATTGATATCCTTTTCCTCTTTCACTCTATTAAACCCACCACTACTTCTCTTTCAGGCTTTCTGTCTTAGTATTCTTAAAAACCAATAAATAAGTAATTGACTTTACATTTTTGCCCCTCAAAATTCAAATTCACTCTACCTCGCTTATCATTTGCCATGGCTTATGTTTCATATAGGGGGGAAAAAACTATCACCGCACAAATTTCTGTTTCCTGTAGGGTCCCTGCATTGCTCAAAAACCTACCAGTTAAGTTCATATCAGTTCATATATGAGGTTCAAGTTAATTCAGCACTCACTGTAAATATTTCACACATGCCTAGTAATATATATATTTTTGAGAAATCAATAGCATCTCACAACTTTTTGTGGTCTCCTCAAGGGCACCTCACTTTGTGCGCCAAACTTCTAACAATCACTTTCACATATGCTTTCATCCCATGCAGTGTTTTGAGGATGAAGTCCACTTTCAATTCACTGCCATCAATTTCACAAGCCTTAGAGTAAAACTGCAGGTACTGAACTAACCTTTAACAATGTTAAAGGGACTATAACAATGTTGACTGCTAACCAGCTTGCTTTCAAACTAAAGTACTATTCAGAATAAAAGCATTTCAGGTCAAAGCATCTTACACATTCTAGGGGTTACCTCACTAGGCTGCCCCTATTTATCACATAAGATTCTGGCAAGTACAGTTCACCAGTGTATCAGTTAGCAAACCTGACATTGTCCTCAAATATACCATGTTTTCCATAGTAGTTATTACACCTTGGCATAAAACATCCCCCTCTGCCCAACCCCCCCCACAACACATTCCACATTCACAGCTCAGTACAATTGTTATTGAATAGTCTGTGCTTCCAGACCATTGCATCTGCTGTAATTGGAATGTGTGATAATACTGTAGTCATGTTTCTGCTGTTTCTGATGAGCTGAAATCATGGTTATGTCAGGAAGGAACAGGTACATTCAGTCAAGCAAGCAGCTTAATTTATCTGGAAGGAAAATGAGCTGCTTCTTCCAATGCTTTTAAAAAGCATTTTTATTTTTTACCAAAAAGTTTACTGTTACTTTGCCTGGATGTGTCATGTTTAACATTTGATAAATTATTTCTTAGTGACACAAGAAGGGAGTCTACACAAAAAAAGTTACATCCTCCTTACTTTCTTCGTAGAATCTGCATTGTCAGTGCTAACTCTTGCTCTAAACTTTGTCTTTTGGCTTTGGAAAACACTCAGGGCCAAGTTTAACACTGTCATGAACACGCAATGAACTCCACTGTTTCAAATGAGCTGCATCTGCTTATGCCAAAAGTGAATGACCCCAAATCACATCTCCCTCAGAGAAACATAAGAGTACAGGATACAACACATGCTGTGTCTCTCTATCTGGATAAGGGCTCGAGTACAATCTGCGTGCAGTGTGTAAAGTGTATCAAAATTGTGCAGTTCAATGAAAGGCTGACACAATGTCCTCTTTCTAACCTACTTCTTCAAATTCTCTCATCAGTTTGTCCCTTCTTCTGGTCCTCTGCTTGAGGTCTTTGTCCTTTACCCCTCCTCTTTCTGTCACACATTACAATTCCACTTTGCAGCTAAGCAATCTTCTTTCGAAACCATCTGTAAAGGCTAATTTTATATTCTACTTGAAATCCACATCCCAAAAGGAATATACTTTGGGATAAATTTGAAGTCCTTTTACATTTATTTTGTCTCACACCTGCAACCCTCACATGATCTCTGCCATCATAAAAGAAGGCACTTTCTTCTTACACTTACTTCTTTTTTAGTCTGCTGAGAGAGTAGTTCACATCCAGGACAAAACTAGAATTTATTCTTGAGTGCCGCTTTCCTTGATTCCCTTCAAATGATCAGAAAATAGAGGTTTCCATCTAGGCAAAAAGAAACACTGGCATAACTTAGGGATCTTTGTTAAATAGAAGTGTCAAATACCACAAGTTCTCTGTACTATTTATCTACTGCTATCTTCCAATGTAAAAAGCTTGCATTTTAAAGGCCTTATCCTAAAACCTGAACAAATCTCTACTTATTTGAATTCACTTACTTGAATAAACCTTTACTTCCATTAATGGAACCCCTTATGTATGAAATACCTATATGAATACAAATGTGCAGTATTAAAACAGCCATAGAAAATGTTTATTAGGGCAGTGAAAATAGGGAAGTATTCAATTCTAATTTGGATTTGTCCATTTCGAAGGACAGTGATTCGATTCAGAGATTTGGACCAGTATCCTGAATAGATTCAGCCGAAACAGTTTTGGAAGATTCGGCACTGATTTGGAGCGATTTCATGATTTGAATATGCTGGGGAGAGGAAGCCACAGCTGGGCAGCTCCTTCAGCTGTGCCTGCCTCTCCCCGGGTGGAGAAAGCCATGGAAGAAGTGTGCATGGTTGCCCTGCTTGGCCTCATCCCCCACCTGGCCCCAGCCTAGTCCCAGCACTTGAAGAAAAGAAAAAAAAAAGCCCTGTGGTCACCAGCTGCAGCAGCGGCAATTGGAGCCTTTGGGTGCTCATGGCAGAGCCCCCCTGTACAGTGTGGGTCAGTAGGGGGCAGCAGGAATCATCCCCCCTGCTTGACACCCATGCAGCAGCTGTCCCATGGTATGGGTGCACTGTGGCTTGGCAGGGCGCTGTATGCTGTCTGGGAGCTGGGGCCACTGGGGTTGAATGCTGCCAGGCTCTGGCTGACAGCTGGAGCTGCCCCAGTTCCCAGGCAGTGCGCAGCATCCTGCCAAACCATGCAGCATCCACACCATGGAGCAGCTGGTGCATTGGTGTCAAGTGGGGGGGGTGATCCCCGTTGCCCCATGCTGCATGTTGGGAATCTGCCATGAGCCCTCAGAGGCCCCAGTCACTGCTGCCAGAGCCTGTGAGTGTGAGGCTTTTATTTATTTATTTTTAAGTGCCAGGAGGTTGGGCTGGGCAGGGGATGGAGCTGGGCAGAGCAGTCATGGGGCTTTTCCCATGACTCCTCAAGCTGTGCTTGCCTCTGCCCCAGTGGGGGGAGGCATGGAGGCTATGCCGTATTGCTGCTTGCCCAGCTGGAATGGGGCAGGGGAGGTGCAATGCTGGCGCAGCGCGCTCTGTGAGGCAGCAGGGCATAGCCCCATCTCCCAGTGCTGCTGTGGCCACATCTGTGCTGGAAGCAGGGTCTCAGCTGTGCTGCTGCTTGTCAGCTGGCACAGGGGGGCGGGGTGGGATGCAGGTGCAGCAGTGCTAGGAGTGGGGGCTCTACTCTGCTGCTGCTTGCCCCCTTCCACCTGAAGCAAGCTGTGTCCCCATCCTGCCCCTGACCCCAGCT
>NW_017729032.1:228285364-228296187 GCF_001723915.1 Gavialis gangeticus
TGAATCACCAAATCAGCCGAATCTTTTCCAAATCTTTTTCCAAATCAATTCAGATGCTTCAAATTGATTCAGAGTTTTTACTTGGTCTCCCAATTTGATTTGGATTTGGAGATTCGGTCCCTGAATTGGGCCAAATCTCCTCTGAACAAATTAGCTACTGAAGCTTTGCACAGCCCTAATGTTTATCCTGAGATGGGGATTCCCAGGTTATATTTGGACACATCCTGAGATGGAACGGCAGCTAGATGCCCAGAAGGCTGGGTAGAAATGCACCTTAGGTTCCCTCTACATATGCAGGTACAGGCACAATCGGAACTAATGCACAATCCAGACAATTATGCCTCCAATGCCATACCACACATGCATAGAAGAAGGCATAATTGTGGGATCATGCATAGATCCCATTGTGCCTTATTACTGGTGCAGGGGGTGCCTGGGCTCATGATTCTGGGCTCCCCCTGCACTGGTTCCCATGGCTGTGAGTCCTATAGCTCATGGGGCTAGACATGGCTAATAGTAGAGATAGTGTTCCCTACACTGGCTCTGCTGCGAGTCCTGGAGCCAACATAGGCTGCAAGGCTCACAGTGGTGGCAGCATGGAGAACACTGCTGCTGCTGTGAGCTTCATACCTCATGAGGCTTGTGAAATGGGCAGTGCTCTTTCCACTGCCCCTATTCTCCCTGCTGCAAGCCCTGCAGCTGACAACACTGTCATCACTGCGAGGTTTGTAGCTATGGGTTGGCAGGAGATGGTGCATCCTTGTGGCTGGGAGCCCCTCAATTGCTATCACAGGGGAGCACATGGGGAGCACATGGCCACACATTTAATTAATGATATGATTAGAATAAGTTACAAAGTTACTACACATTTTTTGTGGAATAACATTGTAGCTTATGGTTTGTTATATCACACCATTAATTGATTGAATGGGGTAGCTGGGTCACAACTTAAGGCATGATTTTCTGGTTAATCATGCCTTAAGTGTAATATATAGAGAGGGCCTTATAGTCTCATTATGTATGTATGTATGTATGTATGTATGTATCAGAACTTGAGTTCACTTCAACAGATGCTAATAGTTTCATTATATATATGTGTGTGTGTCTATATATGTATGTATATAATGTCTATATGTATATGTATATAAACACATGCATATATACACACATACACACATATATACACACGTACATACATACATACATATATATATATAATGAGATTATTAGCATCTGCTGAAGTGAACTCAAGTTCTGATGCAGATATATATAATACAAGATTTAGTGAACTTGAGTTCACTTCATCAGGTGCTTAGAAAGCACAGCATAGAGCTAAGGCAGTTGCCAGTTGCCATGATCTCTCTCTCTTTTTTTCTTTTTTTTTGCACTCCTTTTCATTTTCTTTTCTTTTTGATTACAGGCAACCTCCGCTTAATGCCCTAGTGCTCATTTCACTTTGATACCTGGTTTCATAGCGCTCATGGGTTTTGCTATAGCACTCATAGGTATTAGGCAGGGAGCATCAGTGGCACACAGCCTCATCACCATCTGGTTTCATCAAAAACTTTTTTGCTTTGTGCTCTTTTGTGCTTGTGTCACTGTCTTGTGTTGTTTTTTGAGTTGTACCATGAGTCAGAAACTTTCAACTGACTCTGAGAGTGCAAGTGCTGAGAAAAAAACAGTGAAAAAGCATAATCTTAGAGCTTAAATTGGATGTCCTGAAGTGAACTGAAGCAGGGGAATGCCAGAAAGAGGTCTGTATAGCAATGAATTTGGCTGGGTCAACTGTTAGGACCATATTGAAGAATAAAGACAAAATAAAAGAACATGGTAAAATTGTAACTCCTTTGAATGCTTTGAAATTCAATAGGAGCAGGGCTCAACTTATGTTAGAAATGGAGAGGCCGTTAAGTGTGTGGATTGAGGATACAACTCAACATCATACGCCCTTGAGTACGCTGCTTATTCAGAAGAAGGCTAAGAGTCGTATGATGATTTACAGAAAAATTTGCCTGAGGTCTTCTTCTGAGCCTTTTTATGTAAGTAAGGGGTGGTTCAAAATATTTAAGAGGCACAGCAACTTGCATGACGTTTCTATTCAGGGGGAGGCTGCTAGTGCTGACACCCAAGCAGCTTCCAGCTATACAAATAAGCTTGTGGAACTTATGGAGGAGGGTGGTTATATGCCTCAACAAGTCTTTAGTGCTGATGAGACAGGCCTCTTCTGGAAGAGGATGCCTTCTAGGACCTACATTTCCAGAGAAGATAAGTCGATACCAAGTTTCAAGGTGTCCAAGGATTGACTTACTTTATTAGTTGGTGGTAATGCTGCAGGGGATTTTAAATTGAAACCATTGCTTCTATACCACTCAGAAAATGTCCGGGCTCTCAAGGGGTATCTTAAAAGCAGTCTGCCAGTCATTTGGAAGTCTAACAAGAAGGCCTCAGTGACAACGTCAGTCTTTCAGAGCTCGTTTAGGGATTATTTTTGTCTTGCAGGTGAGAAATATTGTGTTGAGAACAATCTGTCCTCCAAGGCACTTCTCATTTTAGACAATGCACCAGGGCATCTTACCACACTTAATGACCTCAGTGATAATGTAAAAGTTGTTTTCCTGCCCCCGAATACCACCACCATCATACAGCTGATGGACCAGGGTGTCATTGCTGCCTTTAAGGCTTGTTACATAAGCAAAACATTTGCCCAGACAGTCAAGGCTACAAAAGGAGAGGGTGCTCCAACCCTAAAAGAATTTTGGAAGTGCTATAATATCTGCAAGGCAATAGATAACATTTCAAGTGCCTGGGATGAAGTTGCCTCCAAAACAATGAATGGTGTCTGGTGAAAGCTTTGGGCAGACTGTGTCCAGGATTCCCAAGAGGTTGAAGAACAAGTGGTGACAATTCAGGACAATATCATTGAGCTTGGAAGGAAAATTGGATTTGATGAACTTGAACCTGAGGACGTTCAGAAGTTGGTCGATTCCAACAGGGAGGAATTGAGCAATGAGGACCTCATTCAAATAAAGTAGCAAAGAAACGATGAAGAGGAGGAAGATGCTGAGGAGGATATTCAACCAGCAAAGGCTTTACCCAGCAAAGGCATGGCTGAAGCTTTCAGACATCTTGAAGCTTTTCTTTCCTACTTTGATGAGAATGACCCTGACATACAGCGCAGTTCTGCATTTGCAAGAGGAGTTAACAATGAAGTCAATTGTTACAGGCTACTTTAAAACGAAAAGAAGAAGCCCAAAGTGCAGTTATCAATGGGTTCCTTCTCCAGGAAGTGCACAACTCTGGCTTCAACCCCTGCAACCAGCCCTCAAAAAATCCTCAGCCAAGCACTTCAAAATCCCCTGAAACTGACACTAACTCTGACAGCTCTGAGTGCTGAAGGAAGCCAAAAGAGCAAAAAGTGAAAGTGAAAGTGCATCTGTGCATACGGTTCGTTACTTAATTTTGTAATTTTATACATTATTTCAAAGTTCAAAGTGTTAAATAAAGTATTTACATACATTTAGATGTTTGAATTTATTGATTTTATAGTACTAGTGGGGGATTTCAGCGATTTTATAGTACGAGCGGGGAGCTTTGGAAACAAATTATCTTTATTTACATTAATTCCTATGGGAAAATTGGTTTCACTTAACACTGTTTCACTCAGCCTTCATTTTTTTCTGGAACCAATTAAGAGCATGAAGCGGGGGTTGCCTGTATTTGCCTTGTCCCCTCTTCAGTAATTTTGCCTTCACACACCGCTGGTCACCAGCAGGCATCATGCCGGTGAGAAACATCTGCTGGCACCAATTGAACTGAGTACTATGGGAGCAGAAAGCAGAAAATGGAGCCAGCAGGTTACTTCCTGGGAATGCAGCCCTATAGATGAGAGCTGTTCCTTCAGCCAGCTATATTAAAGGCCACAAAAACAGCCAGGAGAGGCTGCAGCTTTCAAGGAGTCACTTGAAGGCTGTTGGTATGTATGAAGGTCTTACATACAGCTTTTCCCATCCTCTCCTTGGGTGCTGCATAAACATAGAACGGCAGAAATAATGACACATTTGAAATGTCTCCATCAAACGTGCATGCAATGAGGGTTCAGACTTTCCCCAATTAGCCACTTTAAAGTGGTCTGCAGCTGCACACTTTTATTTGGTCACAGCTATAAATCATTTTCTGTGGCCAAATCAGGTGAAAATTATCACATCTGTCTGCACCCTAATACTACTTCCATCTAGGTCTTAGTCTAAGTTCCACAATTTTTAAACTGGTCTATTTGTGCTGAAATACTATTCTCTAGGCACATCTACACAAGACATTTACTGCACCGTAGACTAATTAGCTGAACTGTAAGTGTTGTGTGTCTACATGTGAGCCCCTATTAGGCAAGAATAAATTAATTTACTAAGCAGCAGGATAGTACTTGTAAATACAATACAAGTATTATCCTGCTGCAGAGTAAAAACACTCTGTAGCAGTGCACATGTAGATGCTGCCCTGACTGACTGGGGCATGAGGGTGCTTCAGTGTGAGGGCTGCATGCTGGATAGTATGGGTGTGTGAAGCAGGCAGTATTTAATTTGGATTCAGCCCAATTCAGGGGCCAGTGATTTGATTTGCTGATTCAGATCACTGTCCTGATTCAATTCGGCCAAATCTGAAGATTCGATTCTGATTCAGAGAATCAGCAATTCAGCCATAGATACAGCTTTATATGTTTTTTCTACATACCTCAAGGTACCATGAACAGCTCATAAATGCTGAGATGGTGGGGTGGATGGAGTGTCCCATGGGAGCGTGGGGTGGGGGGTCCCCTGTGCATTTGGTGGCAGATCTGGAAATAGATCAGAAGTTCCACTCAACATTTCAGCATTCATGAGCTGCATCTGGCACCCTAAGAGATGTAGAAAAAACATATAAAGCTGTGTCTATGGCCAAATCGTTGAATTTCTCCAAATCTCTCTGAATCAAATCGGAGGCTTCCAATTCAATTCAGAGAGATTAATGGGTCTTCTGAGTTGATTCAGATTTGCAGATTCAGCCACCGAATTGGGCTGAATCTCCTCTGAATTGAATCAGTGACTGAAGCTTTGCACAGCCCTACTGGATAGCCTTGTGTTTCAGCTGCCCTTGTGTCCCAGCCAGCTCCTCTGCAGCACATTGAACTTGGGGGAGCAGGTCCAGGCTGGGAGGCTGGTCCCTAGACTTCCTGCCAGCTGGGGCTGGTCCAACCTGGCTTGATGTGCTGCAGTTCTGGGGGCACATGTAAATGCATGCCTGCAAACAACAAACTTGCAACATGTTAACATGACGTGTAGATGTGCCCTGTTACAGATTTAGACAAGTTTCCAATCATTTATACTATTTTAAGTGTAATGTCTGTACCTATCCCAGTTATTCCTCTGACAGCAACACCATAGTGTGCATGCACCTGGCTGCTGCTGCAACAACACCATGGGCTACTTCTACTGCTGGGGCATGGACTCTGTAGTGGTAGGGGAAGCATTCTGGACCCCTACTAAGTCATCATTTAGGGTCTGGTGCCCTGTTCACTCCCCCTAATTTACTCTATGGGTTCCAGCCTTCCTTTGCCTGCTGCCTGCCTGCCTGCCCCATCTATCTCCTTCTCGCTATGTCTTGCCCCACCATTGTGTCCCCCCCTCCCATGCTCTGATATCAGTTCCTACCCTGAGTTTTCAGCAGGCCCAGGCTTCCAGGGCGATGAAGAATTGGAGCAATCTGGCATGCCTTCTCAAAAGATGACTCCATTATTCAATTCAAGGGGGTGTGATCATGTGACTGCACCCCTCTGGATCTCCCCCTGTAGACACCTGCTTTATTTATTTTCTCAGCATACAATGAGTACTGAAACAGGCTCTCCAGCTTTCCAGTGACTCTTGATCAAAGAATCTGGAAACTAGTAACGGAAATCAAAAGGCCAAGCTAAAGAATAAGTGTACCATAAAAGAACAAAGGCTGACTTGTCATCTTTGCTCACTGCAGCACCTTGACCACCTTATAAACTATGAACCCAGGCTGTACAGTTTAGGCATGATCCTGAGTTATTATTATTTCTACTGGTATACTAGCACAGCTTACAGTGTATGAGTCCCCTCTGAAAACCTAACTTGAATGGCTTATTTTAACGTGCTTCTTTTTAATTTTTAATTGCATAAAATACCTATCAAAGCATTAAAACTGTTGTTAGATCCCTATTGCTTTAGTACCTGAACAAATTTGCCAAGTACTTATCGATATATTAAAATAATTAGTGGAGGAGCTGCACACATGCCTGGCCTCAGTTTTGCATATAACGTATTAAACATTGGCTAGTTTTATTATCATATGTCATAGGAAAGCTAAATGAATATCTCCATCATTATTCTATTCCTACACCTTCTATAAAGCAGTGTGCTAAGCAGACTCAGTTCTGTTAACAGAGAAAATGATGTCTTTCAACAAGCATGGCTGTTTGTAGCCCTTATCATTTATTTAGGAAACTCTTCTCTGGCCAAATAAGCATCTGTGGTGACATTTAGAATAATAGGGTGCTGCTATCCAGTGGCATAGGTGAGGAGAGTGGGGACAATAGGGGCAACCACCCTGGGTGCTGGTTTGGGTGGAGGAAAGTGTGGAAAAAATGGCTTCTGTCAGCAGGCATGCATGTGTGATAGTTTCATAGTTAGTAGGATCGGAAGGGACCTGAGCAGATCATCAGGTCCAACCCCCTGCCACAGGCAGGAAACAATGCTAGCATCAGATGACCCCAGCAAGGGGTCTATCTAGCCTTTTCTTAAAGACTCCTAGGGTAGGAGTGAGGACCACCTTCCCTTGGAAGTTGCTTCCAGATCCTGTTTGCCCTGAATGTGAAGTAGTGCCTCCTGATATCCATCCTGAATCTGCTCTCTGTCAGCTTATGGCCATTATTCCTTGTTACTCCCAGTAGTGCTCGGGGGGGACACAGGGACTCTCCCATTGCCTCTCCCTTGGCCAGTTTATAGATAGCCAACAGATCCCCTCTCAGCCTCCTCTTGTGGAGGCTGAACAGGTTCAGATCCTGTAGCCTATCCTCATAGGACTTGCCCTGCTGCCCCTGATCATGCAGGTGGCTCTCCTCTGGACCCTCTCAATGTTGTTCACATCCCTCCTGAAGTGTGGTGCCCAGAACTGGACATCCAACTGGGGCCTGACCAATGTCGCATAGAGGGGGAGGATCACCTCCTTGAACCTGCTCATGATGCATCTGTGGATGCATGACAAGGTGCAGTTAGTCCTTCTGACTGCATCCCCACATTGGCAGCCCATGTTCATCTTTGAGTCAATAATGACTCCAAGATCCTTTTCTGCCTCTGTGCTGGTGAGAGGGGAGTTCTCCAGCCTTTAGGTATGCTGCTGGTTCTTCCTCCCCAGGTGCATCACCTTGCACTTGTCTGTATTGAAACCCATCCTATTCTCATCCACCCACTTCTGTAACCTGTCCAGATCTGATTGCAGCTTGTCCCTCCCAATGAGCGTGCCCACCTCCCCCCACATATTAGTGTCATCTATGAATTTGAACAAGGTGCTATTCACCCCCTCATGCAAGTTGCTGATGAAGATGTTGAACAGTGTGTGCCTGAGGACTGAGCCCTGCAGAACCCCACTGCCTACATCCTTCCAGGTTGAAAAAGACCTGTCCACCACCACTCTCTGGGTATGGCCCTCCAGCCAATTAGCGACCCATCTGACCATGTAGGGATCGACACCACAGTCACCTAATTTTTTAATCAGAATGATCACAGTGGCAAACTGAAGTTACCATTTATGCTTTGCCCTTAGTGTCTGGCCACATCCATACATTACTGTAAACCAGAATTTCAACTGTCATATATAAATGATGTTTTTAGCCCTCATGCTTGCAGAGAAAAGCTTGAAAACATGAATTCTTAAGGTTCAAAAGCCAGAAAGCAAATTAAACACATGCACAACCTGAGGTAACTATTAATTTGAAATCCCCTGTTTTAAACAATTCTTTTGAGTTCAGTTCAGGACATAGGAAAGCTTGGGGTTCACAATATGTCTTCCACAGATGTACTGCACAGAATCTGTGGATATAGACTGTCTGTGCTCTTCCAGTAAATCTGTTAATTAATCCATTGATTAATTTTATTTGAAAAAAAATAGGGGCTTTATTTTAATATCAATAGTTATGATATTATTAATGAAGCAAATTTGAGTTTTTAATTAAGAAAAAAAACCCTGATTTTTAAATGGTTTTTAATTCCCAGCCTTTCTTGTTGCAAAGAAAACAAATGGCTCCAAAACCAGACAGCAAATAAAAATAATTTCAAAAGTTTTACTGTTTAAACTTTAGGAATTTAAAGGTAATGACATCATTTTAGGAACTGGGACTGATTTTTAAATATTTGGAGTTAGTATTGCTGTCTGTAACAGCATTTTACTCTCTAGAGTTTCACTTTCACCTTGTACCCACAACACTGTGGGTACAAGGGGGCTAGGCATGACTATGGCCACCTGAGACCAAAGAAGGTGTAAGACCCAGATGGGGCCAGGCACGGTTATGGCCATGGGAGCCCCCACAGGGGAGGGAAGCCCTGTAGCCCCAGTGTGAGGGGGCAGACATGTGGAGCCCCAGTGAAGGGGAAACCAGAGGGCTGGGAGCCTGGTGTATATGTGTGTGAGTTTCTATAGAGTTGCCCTGGGAGGGGCCATGGCAAGCTTGGCCCCCAGTTGGGTAATTGATTGGCCACTACCTCAGTGAGGGTCAAGAGAGAGGCCCAAAAGATGGTACGTCTGTCACCCAAGGTAAAGCCTATGGCCAAAGGGGCCTGCTCCAAGAGGTAGCAAGGTGGTACAAGTTGTCGATGCATGCAGAGACCCTGTGAGAGGGGGTGGAGTGTGAGAGGCCCTAGTGAAAGGAGGGTGGTATGAATGTGTGTGTGTCTGAGACCTGACAATGAGGGCTAAGCTTGGTCTGGCTGTGGGCTGGGATTATAATGTCACCTGGATGCCATATGCAAGGCTTGGGCTGCAGTATAGGGGAGGAACAAAGCCACAGATAGCACCTCCTGGCATCAGGGCAAGAATGGACAGCATCCCACCTTAGTAGAATCAGTTAGGAAACAACAAGGCTTGGCAGGAGAGAAGGCGGGCCATTGGTCCAGAACAGGTGGGTGGGCCAATGACAGACCAGCCCTGAGAAAGCCCCCGTTACACCTCCTATGGCATACATATTTTAAACATATGGGGAGGCATAACAAGAATGCAGAACAGGTCCTGCCTCAGTGCCTGAACTCTTCTACTTCTTTCTCCAGTGTGAAAAATTACATTGGTTCCTCTCAGCCCCAGATTTTCCCTACAACTCCAGAGCTAAGAAAAGGGTTGAACTAGGGATAAGAGGCTTTATAAGAGCTAAGGTACTGCCCTGCTTCATTAGTAGTGAGTGATGCAGTGCAGATCTGTCCATTCATCAGCAGTGCCTCGCAGTTGAGAATGATTGTCTTTCATGATTGCCTTATCTTTGTGTCCGAAGATGGCTGATGAGACCTATCCAGAATTGGCAGACTCTATTGCAGCTCGGGCACATGTTTCCATATGATGTCAGTGGCACTGGGTTCTTGTTTGGTCCATGATGCACTGTTTCTTCTGCTTATGCTTTTTCATCTCCTGTTGTCGCTGTATGTTTTCAAAGTAATGACATCCTTGTAGCAGACACTTCCTCCTTTGTGGTGGTCCTGGGTAATAGTCTCTCATGAGTTGATGCTGCATTCTTTCAAGTTGGCTTTGAGGATGTCCTTGAAGTGCTTTCTCTACCCTCCTCTTGAGAGTATGCCTTGACTGAGCTGGGAAAATAAAATGTGCTTCTGGAATCTGGGGTCAGACATCCAGATGTCATGGCCGATCCAGAAAAGTCAATGTAGGATGATTATCACCTCAATACTCATGGTGTTTGCTTGTGAGAGGACATTAACATTGGTACATCTGTCTTCACAGTGTATTTGAAACATCTTCCACAGGCTATATTGATAGTACTTCTCCAGGGGCTTGAGATGTCTTCTGTACACTGTCAACATCTCAGCTCTGTACAATAAGGTATAGATAACAACTGCTTGATGAGCCATAAGCTTGGTTTTGGATCTGATGTTGTAATGTTCGAACACCAATTTCCTCAGGTGTCCCCTAAGGCTGCAGTTGCACATTTGAGGTGATGTTGGATTTCTTCATTGATGTAAGCTTTCTGTGAGAGATGGCTTCTGAGGTACAGAACATATTCCATGGAAGATGCCTGATCTGTACTGACTGTATAAAGGGTAGCTTATCTGCCAAGGATTTAGAGTGCAAATAACCTGATCCTAACTTGCATTCCTCCCCTTGTGACTCACCAAACTTGAAAAACCTGACTCTCTCCAGTTCCACTCCTCACTGCTATACTACTTTGTGACTTTGTGGGGGAACGATACAGCCATTTCCCTAAAGTTCAGAGGGACAAGGAGTGAAATACTATGTGTTGAAGGTACTTCAAGAGACATGGGGAACCTGAAGAGAGTATAAAAGGGTGGTTTCCCTTCTTCCTTGGCCAGGGGAAGTCAATTTCATTTCCTTGTAGTTCATATCCATTCAAAATCTGTTCATATTCCACCACCCCAATGACTTCTGGCTCACCTGACAACCATTTTTTGCACCTTCACAACTCTCTTCTCTCTCTTTGACCTTCTCTTTGCCATGGCCCTACCTCCTCAGCTGCCAGCCCCACAGTTGCCCCATGCCAGAGCTACTGTTATGTGCCCCATGCTGTGACAGCAGCTCTAGCTCTGGCATGGGGCACA
>NW_017729032.1:228301187-228301621 GCF_001723915.1 Gavialis gangeticus
CAATTTCATTTCCTTGTAGTTCATATCCATTCAAAATCTGTTCATATTCCACCACCCCAATGACTTCTGGCTCACCTGACAACCATTTTTTGCACCTTCACAACTCTCTTCTCTCTCTTTGACCTGTAATATCTATAACTATCCATTTGTGAAAGTTACAGAATTTGGCATGTATACTTATTGGCTGCCTCTTGCTTTGATGAAACTGACAAGTTTGGGGGGTTTGTATGGGGGCCACTGGAAGATAATGGTGGTAAGGATTATAAGGGAGAAAAAAGGGGTGGGTAGGGGTGTTGTTTCTGTGAACTGTCTCAGTCTCTCAGGAGTTTTTAGAGGTAAATAGTTTAGAGCTCAGCCAAGTTAGTGAGCTTTAAGCAGATTTGCTTCTACAGTCATTAAGCCTTTAAGGAGCTCAAATAAGATGGGGCTAGCCC
>NW_017729032.1:228306621-228320703 GCF_001723915.1 Gavialis gangeticus
AAAAGGGGGGGTCACAGTGGCAGCTGTTGGGGCAGGGCAGCAGGAAAAAAAAGAAGGGGGGGCTGGTGGTAATGCCCCCCTGCCCCCGACAAAAGCTGGCAGGGAGGGGGAGGCATCAAGAAGGGAGGAGGGAGGGGAGGGAGGGGGAAGTCCCAGTGTGAGGCTTGGATGGGGGAGGGGGCCCTAGCACTGGTGGCTGGAGGAGGAGGTGGCAGTGGCAGAGGGAGTCTTTAAATGGCTGGCCCCAAAGGGTGGGGCAAGGGGGATCATATAAATACTCCCTGAAATCTGTCATTCTTGACAGGCAATTAGCTTTAATAAATAAGAAAATAAATCCATGCTGCACATTAACTATTTTAAAAGACAGAGCTTGCTGGTCAACTTTGTCTGGAAAAAAATTCATTAAGGGATGAAAAAGAGTTATGAATCTACGGAAGCCAGACTGAAAAAAAAAGAGAGAGATTAAGTGATCGAGTATAATATTTCTACACATTATTATTTAGTAGGTCAGAAACTTCCTTTTGTATTTTTAAATCAATACAGATTCAGACATTCAGAAGAATATTTCTATTCCTGACTACTTTTATTGTGGCTGATCCAGATCCCACTGAAATCAATCACCTTTTTGTGATAATGTAACAATTTTCTATTTATAAAACCTTCTTATCTGCAATACAAAAACCCCTTAAATGTCTAACCTCAGACATATGGCTTAGGTTAAGAGCACATTTTTCAAACAAGTGCAGTAGTCTGCACATTAAATAGCAAGGGCAGCAACAGGGTACAGGAGCACTTAGCTTTATGAATTAAAGTACTTGGAATTAGTAAGCTTGATCTGGGCTTCTTATCAACTGGCAAAACTCATATAGGAAAACTAAGTTTCCAAAGCTGTTGAAAGTGAAGTTTCCAATGTACTTTTTAATGGTGCCATTTTACAGTGGTTGACTTAACCACTTTGAAGTGACTATGTACAGTCATTTCTATCTTAAGATGCTTTCTCTGCTCTCATAGGCTTAAGATAGCAGTTTTGTCCCAGCTATGTTCATTCTTAAATTAAGCCAAAACGTTTTGCTCTAAGTTTCTTAAAATTTGTGAGCATGGTGTCTAAACTTTGGGATGGGGGGAGGGGTTCTGGTTCTACACTGGGGTACGGAATGCTATCGTTGTTAGAAAGCCACAAAACATTACTTGCCAGACACTTTTTCCTCACTCCTGAAAGTTGCTTAGCCAACTTGCAGGCAGGACTGATGTATAAGGTGTAAAGACAGCAAAAATGAAGCACAGTAGGGAGAAGTGAAGGAGTGTAGGTGAGGACTAATGGACTGAGAGGGCTAAGTGAGAGATTCATGGAAGGGAGGGGCATCAAGTTAAAGAACTGAAGGTGAAAGAGAATCAGTTGGCTGGGGAGAATGAAATACTAGTACAAATGTAGAGGAGATGGGGAATTCATGGAATGCTGACTGGGTGGCCAAGAGGTGGCGTTTCCCTGGAGAGCTCTAATGTAAGTTACTATGTAAAGTTCTTGGGCTTTTTGCTTTACCTATGTAGGCTAGGCTAGCCACAGGGCTTCTTTCTGTTCATACTTTAGGCACAACATTTTAAACAAAACAGCCAAATTACTGCAAACAAAAGTGTTTAAAAAAACCATTCTGCCTTAGCCAAATTTTCCCTGTGGAGATCTTCCCTTTGGCAATTTTCAAAAGCTCCTTACTCCAGTGGACTTTTACATTTATCTCAAGTGCATCAGTCTCAAAAGCACTTTACATTCTGTGTAGATTGTTCTGAAAAGCCCTTCTTGTTACCTTTGGCTTTTTTATCTTAGGCCTACATCTGTGAGTGGTTTCAGGGGAACAGCTCTGCAACAAACTGGTGAAAACTAAATATGAAAGTGCTTTGGATTTTAAACACAAAACAATCCTAGGAACACAATACTGTTTATAAAGTAGGGGAAAAAATCCTCCAGGCTTCCCAAAATAAAAAGGAAACATTTCATAATAGATTTTTGTTCTTAAATCTGGCTGGATTCCCAAAGGTCAGGATCTGGATATATTTGGTTTCTCAGAGAGAACACTGTGAATTTCCTGACACATTCCAGTCCATAAAACTTATATGAACATGACTGCATATTCTGGAGGATGATACTACCATGGAAGGGCAAATAGCAGCAAAGCACTATTCTCAAAAATTGTGTTGACCTTCCCTCCCTCTCAAAAGCTATACTTTAGTTGCAATGAAAGAATACTGCCATTAAAACATTATTGATAAATACAATACAGTAAAGAAATGTTGTTTTCCTCCTCCTGCTTTGACCAAAAAACAACTTTTTCTTCCCCCCCACCCATGATTCTGCAGTTCTAGTAGATCCAAATAAGCAATTACTAATCAGATACATAGGGTGCTTTACATGCCATGCATTCTTGCAATCACAATACAGCTTTCATCTCATGAAGACAAACGTGTTCAGTAGCCAGGTCCTATACCTGAGTCTTGAAAGTATCTCTATTTTGAGGTGGAGGGGAATAAGAGAGAGAGAGAAAAGATGTGTTTCAAGCCAACCCCTGTATATCTTAACAGACATTCGTTTTGGCTCTTTGGCTGTGTACACATGTTCACATGATCTGGGAGAATTCTCCTGGGTTTGTTTTCTCGGTAGAAAAACTTACCCAGAGATCCTTGAACTGATGTTCAAATACTGACCTGCTGGCCAGTCAAGAGTCTCTTTACACACATCTCAGTCTGCATTGCAGGCTCCCCAGTCTGTCTGGCAGCAGATGCACAAGGCATCTCTGATAGGCTGGCTCAGAGACTGCCTATTAGCCTGTGTGGGGACTGTGAAGTGGCTCCCTGTTTGGCTAGAGCAGTAGAATCCAGCCCGAATGACATAGTCTCCGTGCACCCATGGGAGAAGGTTGGGAACAAAGCACACTAGGATGCTAGAGGACTGTGCTGCAGCTTCTTTCAGAAGGTAAAATATACAGGCATTCACTCTGTAATCCTGATTGCCCCCTGGTTATTCTCTCTTGGAGCTGCCATTTTTGATCTGAGAGAAAATCCTGTACATTCATGGTTTCTACTGGGAGAGCAGCGACTCTCCAAGTAGAAACTGAATGTCTGTATGAGACCTTTGTTTCCAGCTCTAGGCAATGCTTTGAACAAGGAACTGAGATTTTTTTCTACTAGATGAGTTTGACTAGGTAATGGCTGTAACATGGGCATTGACCTCAATTTTTTTGCTTCTGTTTCTGACTTGGTGGTCTCCCTGGGTCTATATCATTAATCTTTCTCGACTCTAACCTGTCTGGATTTCCTTCTTATCTCTGACTCTCTCTCCTCCTCCATCCTGTACCATATGCCTTTAATTGCAGTCTTCACTCAGGTTCAGTTCCCTGTGCCCTGAAAATATGTGGTTCCTGTTTCTAGCTTCCTATCCAGGTATTTTTCTTTACATTATATCAGATGTAAGGCCTAATAGTGTTGCAAATTAAATGACATATTAGGCAACTTACTACTTTATGTCCTTATGACAAGATATTTAGCAGAATTCACTAAATCTAACAGGCTGCATCATGAGCACTTCTGCTATAGCCTTGAACTTGCAACCTCTGGGCTGTTAACTGTGTACCTTAGCACCCACCCCAGCGTGTATACTGAAGGAAACAAGGCTGTTGAGGGAAAAGAGATTGTTCTTTATCATGGAATTAAAGACTCTATCATTCTGCGTATGCAGGAAGAGACAAATGAGAGACATTTATTAACTTTTGAATGCTTGTCTTTTCATCTTCACTTTTAAAATATTAATATCTAGTCCAAACAAAGCAGCAATTGGATTATAACTGACCATTTTGGTTACCATTTTACAAAACATCTAACTCTTGCTAGCCACAATCAAATAATCTATTTTAAAACAGCAATCTAACTCATCCTTAACAGGACTGTATACACCAATCCTCTCTGGATTGCATAATGTAATCTTAGTTATGCAATCAATTTTGGTTTCTCTGGGCCAGAATGAGTTAATAAATTTCTCTCAAACTTGGGCTTTCTTAAACAAATAGTGCTGGTGTAAATATCACTTCTTTATTGATATATTCCTTTTTACATGGCATGAGATACACCATGAAGAGTTATGGCAGGGTATGCTGCATGTTTATATTATACAGTATAAATATCCTCCAGCCAGCCAAAACCAAAATCAAAACCATAACTACCATAATT
Source organism: Gavialis gangeticus (assembly GCF_001723915.1). Lineage (NCBI taxonomy): Eukaryota > Metazoa > Chordata > Crocodylia > Gavialidae > Gavialis > Gavialis gangeticus. The sequence goes on from NW_017729032.1 coordinate 228,310,837, forward strand.
TTTCATATGCATTTCCATATCTATCCCAGTACAGACCTGCATTACTTGATACATGTATCGTTCACCATCTGTCTAAGGAGCAATCTTGGAAGGCAATTAGCTGCTATGGTTATAAGCACAACAATAAGGATTTTGAATAGCATTAACACAGTAATTAGACAAACCTTTAGTACACAAATAGGTAAACAGAAGCCAGCTTCAAGGAGTTAGATATTCCTGACCCTCACATTCTCAAGCCTTGTAAAACTTCTATTTTTTCCCCATTTAAATCTCTGTCACAGATAATCCCAAAGATCATATCATTTTATCCTCTCTTAAATCCTTCTTTAAGGCCTAACTGCTATAATGCCTACAAGTGAGTATCAGCTGGAATGATTTAGGCTAATAGGCACTAGATATTGGCTTATGAGAATTCAGATGTTTTCCATCCCTACCCCAGTCTATCTTGTCCATTTATTCATTAGATAAGGTTAAAATCTTAGACTGAGTTTTTTGGAACTTGCTTTTACTGGTGCAGTAGGTTTCCTGTTCAGTTCTATAGTTAATATAATATATATACTGCATTTACTCAAATTGAAGAAAAGAGTCTTTTCCCCCCAAACAGTGTTGGGGGGAAAAGCCTCATCATAGATTAGAATATCAACCCAGGACAGGTGGTGGCTCAGCTCTGGCTTTAGCTCTAGGATTGGAGCCAAACCTAGAGCTGAGCTGTTGGCTGCCTTGGGCTGGGGTACCTTGTGGAGTAGGGGAGGGGGCATACAGTCAGGGCAGCATGAGGGAGAACATACAGTAGGAGGAAACCAGAGAACCTGCCCTCTCCCAGCTGCTTTCCCCACCTCCTGACATTTACTTATTCCTCTGACTCTGGCCCCAGCCCTGGCCCTTCAAACCCCAACATGGCTGGGAGAAGAGCTACCACTGCTGTTTCTGCCTGGTCAGGTAAGGCAAGGCTGGGTTGGGGCTTCCTCTGCTACTACTGACTACCCGGGATATGGAGCAGGGTAGGGCAGCACAATGTAAATAGTGGAGTTGAGGGGCATCCAAGGGTGGGGACAGGCATGGCAGGGCAGGAAGACAGCAGGGGTCAGGCACAGGCACTGAGTGGGAAAAAGAACAGAATGGGCAGGTGGAAGAGGAGAGTAGGGTGTGGGGAAAGTCATGGGGGGAGCAAGAGGCAAAAACCTTTTAAAAAATACTATAAAGTAAAAATGGTCTTTGCTGAACTTCAGTTTAAATATCATTTTTGTCATTCTCTTTCCTTCCACCAAGCACAAAGTGCTGCACAAAGAGATCTATTTAATATGCTTACTAAAGTGGACACAGATTTCTCTAATTGATTTAAGTAAGCCATGCCAAACGTCTTCACTGTTATCAAAAAAAGACTCAAACAAAGCTAAAAACAAATCAAGACTTGTTACTAACTAGGGAAGAGACACCTAGGTTTTGCTACATCTTTCAGAACACAGGAAAGAGCCTAGAAAAAAATATTTATAACTACCAATTTAACCTGCTCAATCTATTGTCAAGTGTTTTCTTCAGCCCTTTCTCTTCTCAGTAAGTCTTTCTTATCTTGTTCGTTACATGTTGATGCTAGTACTATATGGCCAACTACACAAAAATTAACATTCTTTCCACATGCATTGTTTTACTAAAATAGTCTAAATGTGAATGATATTGCTAAGCAATAAATACAACTGTTCTTACCTTTGAAAGCCTGTCTTAGACATTCTTTTCTTTAGCCCGAAGGTGAAGTGTGTTGTACATAACAATGTGCTTAATATCTAATCCATAAGAGTTTGTTGTTTTCAGAGTAAATGTAGCAATTTTGAGGGCCAGGATTTCAGTTGGTTTGAGTTGTGTACTTGGACAGCTGGATTAGCAAGAGTAAAAAAGTACATTTGTATAGACAAGTAAGCAGGTACTGAGTCAAATTATTAAGCAAAAATCACAGCCTTCTACCAAAAATTATTTTTAAGCTCTTGTGATTATTGAGAAATGCTATACAGACAATTTTGAGTTTAACATAAAAGCTAAGGAAGGAAGGGAGGGAGAGAGGGATGGAGAAAGAGAGAGAAAGAGGGAGGGAGAATAACAATCCCCAAATACAAATCATATTATTTTTTCAATATCAGTGATTTTTAAACCATTCTTTTTTGGGGATAGCGATATTGAAAGTTAAACATGAATATTCAGGTAGCAGAGGACACAGAAAAGGTAGGAAAATAACCAATTTTGGGATGGAAACTCTTCAGTGGGTCTTGTGTGAACCCTCAGAAGCACATCCTACCAACAGAGAGCTCTCTAATCTCTCCAGCAGGGAGCTTGGTTTAAGGAAAAGCCAGAGGTTGTATGGGAGCAGAGCAGTAAACCACACAGTGGAGAGAAGGCTTAGCCAGCAGCATAGCTAAGGGCGCGGAGGCCTAAAAAGAGTATCTCTTGTGTTCTACTGCCAGCCTGGCCACTGCTGCAAGCCCCTGACATTGCCACCACTGCCCACAGTGCAGAAGTGTCTAGGTGCACTTCTGGGTTTGGCATCTTGTAAAATTATATGGACAGAGAGCTGGGAATGGGAGTGAACTGGCAGATAATAAAGAGTAGCTTACAGAGACGGACGTTATATGGGCAGGTATGAATGAAACTACAGATTTTGGACATAAGAACTAGACTCATTACCAGCTCTTGTGTCCCCTATATATTGGCTCTGTAAGAGGTTTTGTCTGGGGTGACTATCTAAAGTAGTAAGCTGTAGGACTGCCAATGTCAAGCAGCCATATTTGACTGCTATTGGAGTCTGACTTAGAAATTGTTAGGGAGAAAGGAGGGCAGAGTGGCACCTTAGGGGAATTTATACATGTACCTTTTTGTCCTGTGATGTGCTGGAGATCTGCCATTCTATAAGCAGCAAAATACTCATCAGTGTGAACTAAAGCACCTCTGCCATTTTCTTCGTGCTGACAAGCATTTCGCTGCTTATACAACTGCATGCATCTTAGTGCCAGGTGCTTTTCAAAGCGCCTGGTGCTGCAGTTTTTACACATGTCAAAAAGCCCTTGGGGACTAATTAGTTCAGAAAGGCATGAGCTTTTTTAGGTGAGACTATGGATGTACTTGGGGGGGGGAAGGGAATTAGAGTGGAATTAAAATACAAAGGAAAAAGGGGAAGGAGCACTGCTGAGAGAGACAAAAGGTGGGTTGAAAAGGTCAATAGGGATAAACAAGACAGTTAAACACATTGAGAGAAACTGGCATAAACAGCTGGACTTAAAAGCTCATCCAGGTAATGATATGCATAGTTTGTTGAGACCGTACTTAACAGAATCCAGTCTGCAGATGATTTTTTTGTTCTGCAATTTTGTGTTTAAGGCGGTTTTTAAAATGTTGTTGTTTATAAATAGCTACACTGAGGCCAGTGGTAGAATGTCCAGAGAAGTTCAAGCATTCTGCCCCAGGCCTTTGTCTGGTTTCTGGTGGTTGTATGTTTTTGATGTTAAATCAGTGTCCATATATTCTTTTATTTAGGGATTTCCCTATCTTGCCAATATGCACAGTACAGAGGCACTGTAAGGAGGTGATTAGGCAGCTTAGGGGTGCCTCTTAACCTCTAGATTGTCCACACATTAGGATGTGTAAACTAGCATGAAGCACCCTTTAGGCTACTTAACTTTACACCACTCCAGTGCAGGGTTATTTTTGATCAGTGTTAGCCAGTTCTTGTTCTGTGAAAGTGTGTGGCCATTCCCCAGAGATAAGCTGAACAAGTTTCAGTCCTCCAACATCCCAGGAGGACACCCTGTCCTCTCCTCCCACTCCCTGTTCTGAATGGATAACTCACAGATGAAGCTCTTTGCTTGCCAGCCCCCTAGTGGCAAGTAACAGCTGTACAGGTCAGGGACAGTAAGAGAGAATTTTTAGCTACAATGTGTAACTACTCTAAAATGGAACTAACACCAGTCAATATTTGAAAAACTTAAAGTACGACATGTAACAAGGCCCTATAATATTGGTAGAGTTGTGGGTAAGTACACCTTAGATGTTATAATTCATGTGCTCTGAACCAGTGATGATGTGGTTTGTGTTGCTGAGGGGTCTCAACAAGGAAATTATTAGAATTAAAAATTGTTGCATGTGTCAAACTTACATTTTCTACTTGAAGCAATTAGTTCTAGCATAATTGCACTGCTTCCTTCTGGTAGCTCAATAGCAAACTTTGTCATTCATCACACTATAGTACTCACAGGAGCCCATAGAGGGCTAGGTCCTTCAGTACAGGGGTGGACAATTATTTCACCTGGTGGGCTACTTAATGCATTTTGGTGAGCTGTCAAGGGCCATAAAGGTAGATCCATCCCTTGACAGTTGCCCTGCCCTCTGGTTGCCATCTTGGGACCATAAGTACCAACCCTAACCCCTGACCTTTACCACTGGAAGTCCCTCCCCTTGCCCCTGGATGTACTCCTTTTGGGAGGGGGTTTGCCATCTTGGCAGTGGAAAAAAAACAAATCATATACTAAAAATCAAACATCTGTGATGACATATTTTATTTTATTTTATTTAAAAAAAATAATTTTGTCCTGCTTTATGTTTGTTTGCATACTGTATATCAAAGCAATTGTATTATAGCTCAAAATAAAATCTCATTCTTGTATATTGTTTGTTGAAGGGTGTGTGGGGTATGTGACTGTAGGGGGTATAGGTGTGTCTGGGTGGTGTGTGTGAGGAAGGTTTGGGGGAAGGTGTGAATGCATGCATGGGTGGCTGTGGGGTACGTGGGTGTTTGTGTGGGGTGTGGGGGAGGGCATGGGTGTGGATGTGGGGGGTGTGAGTGGAGGATATGCAGTGGAGGTGTGGGTATGGTGAGGTGTGCATGTGGACCCCCCCACATGGTCCACAGCCCCCACCACCAGCAGTGGCAGCAGCAGCAGCAGACTGTGGGCCTTCAGGGTGCTTGTGTTAGGTGGAGCTCTCTGGCGGTAAATGATAGCTCCATCTGAATCCCAGGAGCTGCATGTGGTGGCAGGGAGTGAGGCCAGGTTGCCATCATGTAGGGCTCCCTGCAGCTCATGTGCAGCTCCCGAGACTCAGCTGGAGCTACATGCAATGGAGCTGATGACCTGGCTCTGCTCCCTGCTGCCACATGCAGCTCCCAGGACCTGGCCAGGGTGGCAGGAGTGGGGCTGAGCTGGCTCTGCTCCATTGTGTGGGGCTCCCTGTCACTCCTGGCCAAATCCCAGGAGCTGCACCTGGTAGCAGAGAGCAGGACCAGGCTGCTGACTCCATCATGCAGGGCTCCCCCTGGTCATGCATGGTTTCAGCCAAGTCCTGGGAGCTGCACTTAAGCCATGAGGAAACCCATGTTCCTGCTGACCCAGGCCTCACACTCCCAGCAACCGAGGCTTCATGGTCCCACCAGCCATTTCTGGCCTCACCAGCCCCATCACAGACCCTACACTCCTGTTCAGCTGCAGCTTCTCCTTCGCCCAGTGCTGCTTCCCTACCTGGTACCTGGAGTGCTGCAGCAGGAACAGAAGGAGGAGGAGCTGCTGGAGGCTGGGGGAGCTGAGCAGCTCCCTGGTGGCTACAGCAGCCTTGACTGGAAGCTGTGCATGTTAGCTGGAGCTAGGGCCATCCCAGGGATGAACTTGGGAACACAGTGCTGCCCTGGTGGTAGTGGACAGGTCTTGGCCCTCAGTGAACCACAGCAGAGGCAACCACAGGCTGAGCTAGATGCAATTAATTGGTGGATACCCACCCATAGGCCACATGAAATTACCTGGCAGGCTGGATCTGGCCCATGGGCTGTGTTTTGCCCACCTCTGCTTTAGTACTTTCCTCACATGTTCTTCTTTTTATACTAATCAGACATAGAGGAGATTGGTGTAAAACTGGTGATACCTTACCAGGGAGCTGGTTAATGCGTGAGAGAACAAGGAGGAAAAGTTTTGATTTTCAGAAGGGAGTGGTGATCAGAAAGCATAAGAAATAATAGGACCCGAAGAGAAGCTCCTAGATGAAAACAGATAGATGAAAAAAGTGAATTGATTTCATGGTACTTCACTAATATATGTTTTATTATGCTTCAAAACTAACTACATAAAATGAACCTTATTAAGGTTGCAAAGTGAAACTCTAAACTGTTAGGAAATGCCAGAATCAAGGTTGCCTAAGCAACCTTAATTTAGCACTCTTGTGCATATGCATTTTGGCACAATCTTTAATTATATGATTGCATACATTTTCCCCCCTTAGAATTCCTGCATCATTCAGTTTACTGGATGGATGGCACAAATTTTATGAGCAGCTATTCAACATTTTTATTTAGTGCATGGCCTTAGGCCTTATTTACCACAAACTATTCAAGCCCTGCTCTCAGGACAGATTTCTTAATTTTTTCATCTGCTTTTCTAGTGTATTTCATAATTGTATTATTTTAGTGCTCACAACTATTAACTAACATACTTTCACAATAGTCCAGGGAGATAAAGAGTTAACCCCATTTTACAGATGATGCAACGAGGCACAAATTGAGTATTGTCACAAGCTATCCATTATTTTTGAGCATCTGGTTTGTGATATTTAGTACTTGATTTTCCAAAGAACTTAGCAATTTATGTGTTCAAATAATAGCTAACATTGAGTTCAGTTCTGCTGTGGATACTCAGCGCTTCTTCAAATTGCACCACAGGGTCTCAAGTTAGCCACCCAGAAAGTGGGATTAGTGGCCACCTGTGAAAAGTTTGGTTTAGGAAATCTTCTGGTATAGGTAAGGGTAGAGTCTAATTACTTTAAATACTTTAACCTTGAATCTATCTTTTTACTTTTTGCAATCCCATCTGGGGAAAATCATTTTATCATAACAATCTTTGGGTCAGAAAATGTGTTTTCATCAAACTTAAATTTACTTTGTGGGACTATTACTTACAATGACATATTTGGTGAAAAAAGATCAAAATGACTTGGAATTGAAAGTGTGGAGGTAATGTTGCTGTGATAGTCCAGGAGATATGCCAGAAGCAAGAGTTCTTGTAGGCGATACCTTGTATGAGACCAACCGCATGGTTGGGATAGACATAAATAATTTTTTCAGGTGATCACAGTACCCTTTGCAAGGTCTCTCAGACATTGGAAATCAAACAGAGTTTTTCCATTTCAACTTTTGTTTCTATTTGACTTAAATTGTATGTCTATTAGAAATATAATGCAATCTAATATAGATGGAAATGTTGTGTCCCCTATTGGTAAGGATTCTTTGGGCAGCTCTGTACTGCTCAAGACACCAGAGACCAGATCATACTATGGGAGCTATTGGGGGATTTTTTAAAAAAACTTGTTCTCCCCCACCCTTCCTCTCTATGCTTAAAGGCACATTGTTTCCTCCTCTCCCCCTTTTCACCTCTTCCCTTACGTGCTGCTGCTCATTTCCTTTTGCAGTCTCAAAGGTGGGAGAAGCTTCAAAGACACTGCTACCTGCTCCAGCCAGGCTGTGCAAGGGTGCTGGGTTCAGGCAGGAACAGCAACTGAGTGGCGAGCAAATGCAGGGAAGTGAACCCCCCCTAGCCGATCACTGCTTGCTGCTACTGCCATTGTTCCTGGCTGAGCCCAGTCCCTACACAGCCTGGTTGCATCAGATTTGAAGCTTCGTCAGCTCCCAGGAGAGCAGGAAAAGCAGCAAGGATAGGCAGGAGACTGTGGTGGAGACCAGGGATGGGATGGGATGGGACAGGATGTGCTTTTGAGAACAGGGGGGTCAGGGTGAAATTATTACATGCCTCGAGGACTCTAAAGAAGTCTCCAGAGGTTCCCATAGTGCATCCCAGTCCATAAGGTGTACAAATTGCACTGCATCCCTCCAGATCCATCCCTTAAAACAGTCAACATACTCAGAAGGCGGGGCTTGGCTTTTGGTGCCTTGCTGTGCCCCACTCATCATTAGGCCAGCAGTCTGTCCAAAATCACATGCCTCAGAAAAAGGGAGTGCTGCTTGGGCTTTCTCCATACACTCATCCCTGCCTGTACCTGAGGCCACTTCCAGGGGACCTACACCTTTAAATCTTCTCTGGGGACTTGCTCCAAAATGCAGGTTTACCACTGTTACTATCCATCCCCCCCTCCCCCAATGACAGCACCCTTCTTTCATGGCCCTACTATCTCCAGCCATAATTTTGAGCCTCCTTGCCACAGTCATGCTTAAAGATTTTTCTCTTTCCCTTCATTGAGCCCCTTTGGCTTTTTAGTGTCTCCAGTGCACTAGGCCCCTGACCCTTGCAGGATTTTAAGCAGAGAGCACCTCCCAGGCACCCTCTTCCCCCCATTGCCTCTAAGCACACCTATTGCAACAATCAAAGTCTCCAGGTAACACAAATCCAAGGTAGAAACAACTACAGAACATAAACTACTTTTTCTCAGCAAGAACAAAACCCTTTCCCTTCCAGGAACCTAAACCAGAAGAGCCTCTAACCCTGGGCTCAGGCTTAAATGGCCCCTTTCTCCTCCCCATTCTGGTCATCTGACCTGGTTTACTAGTAACAGGGCCTAAATGTTGCTACCTCTTTCATCAGCTGCCCAGTTTCCACTTCCTGCAGTCTGCCTGCTACATTAATCTGCTATCCTTTGCAACTGGCCTGAGTTGTGCTTCCTCTGCCTAAGTAACAGGGGTTTTCTAGCCCATAGTCAGTGGTCACCTTGTTCTTATTTCACCTGAGCAAGAGGGCAAGGGATCCCCTGTTACAGCAGGGTATATTTCTCAAAGGTATTCCCTGGTACTCTACAGTGGCAATATAAACTTACCCTCTGAAAGCAATTGAATACTTTGTTTAGGGACATAAGCCATGCAAATTTGCTCAGTTGAGTTTCTAATTAAATTGAGAGAGTAAAAGTGAGAGTTGCTTGGGTTGGTTGTATAAATATTTCTACCTTTTCCTCTAGTTCTTATTAGGAGGCAATAGTGACTTTTCAGCTCACTTCCTTTGAAGCTGAATATCACTTGTTCATGGATAGTTCCACAAATCAGGGACACACAGTGCTCAGTTTGTTATAGGAACTCTAGAGTATTGAATCCTGCCTTGTTACTTCTTTTACAGGATTAATAACATTCTCAGCAGTTTGGCAGCTAGAGATATTTTGGTTGCTTGTGTGGGTATGACCTATAGGCACTAGATGAAGAACAATTCAGGCTCCTGGTTACATGTTCTAAAATAATCACATATTTTCAAGACCTGTAACATGTCCATTGTTTGAAAAATTAGCTGCTCTACATTAAAAGCTCCTGCAAGGAGCAAACCAGGAAAGCCAAGGCTGCAACTGAACTTCAACTAGCTTTGAGCATCAAGGACAATAAAAAGTCCTTTTTCAGATATGTGGGGAGCTGGAGGAAAAGCAAGGGCAACATTGAACCCCTGCTGAACCAGATGGGACAACTGACACCCAGGAAAAAGCCAACCTATTAAATGGGTAATTTGCATCAGTCTTTCATCAGTCCCATGGGACGCATGCCCACCATGGGACAGGGAGGTCCAGGTGAAGGAGATCCCCTGCCCTCCATTAATGCTGACCTCGTGAAGGAACACCTTGAGAGGCTGGATACCTTCAAGTCAGCTGGTCCTGACAATCTATACCCCAGGGTACTCAAGGAGCTGGCGAGCAGCATAGCTCAGCCCCTGGCACGGATCTTTGAGGACTCCTGGAGCTCTGGTGTAGTGCCTGAAGACTGGAAGAAGGCCAATGTGGTGCCGATCTTCAAGAAAGGGAGGAAAGTGGATCCAGCTAACTATGGGCCCATCAGCCTGACTTCTATTCTGGGAAAGATCTTAGAAAAGTTTATTAAAGAGGCCATCCTTAATGGACTGGCCGATGCCAACATCCTGAGGGATA
>NW_017729032.1:228325703-228337456 GCF_001723915.1 Gavialis gangeticus
ATTGACCACGAGATGAACGTGAGCCTGCAATGTGATGCTGCAGCTAGTAAGGTGACCAAAATGCTGGCTTGCATCCATAGATGCTTCTCAAGCAAATCCTGGGACGTCATTCTCCCCTTGTACTCAGCCTTGGTGAGGCCGCAACTGGAGTACTGAGTCCAGTTTTGGGCTCCACAATTCAAAAAAGATGTAGAGAAGCTTGACAGAGTCCAGAGAAGAGCCATGTGCATGATCAGAGGTCAGGAAAACAGACCTTACAATGACAGACTGAGAGCCATCGGGCTCTTCAGCCTGGAAAACCGCAGGCTCAGGGGCGATCTGATGGCCACCTGTAAGTTTATCAGGGGTAACCACCAGTATCTAGGGGAACGTTTGTTCACCAGAGCGCCCCAAGGGATGTCGAGGTTGAATGGTCATAAACTACTGCAAGACCATTTTAGGCTGGACATAAGGAAAAATTTCTTTACTGTCTGAACCCCCAAGGTCTGGAACAGCTTGCCATCGGAGGTGGTTCAAGCACCTACACTGAACACCTTCAGGAGTGAAATGGATGCTTATCTTGCTGGGATCCTATGACCCCAGCTGACTTCCTGCCCTTTGTGTGGGGGGCTGGACTCAATGATCTTCCGAGGTCCCTTCCAGCCGTAATATCCATGAAATCTATGAAGATAAATAGACCATTATCTGTAATGGTGCCATCTGGTGATGTCCAGCAATATTACAGGAAGTACTAGACTAGTCTCATATTGCTAAGAATAATTCTTTATATGTAAAGAGAAGAAACTGTAGAAAATGAATTAGAATGAATCAATCTAGTGCAAGTGGCTGACAAGAATCAAACCATTTAATCATGAGCCCATATAGGTCAAAACTATTTAGGTAAATGGTAATTATATGGCTTTTATAAGTACAGATACAAGCATTTTATACATACAAAAATGACACATCTATATTTCTAATTACACAATCACTTGATTATGGATCTCTATATTTTTAAAACACTTCCACTCTAAAAATGTCTGGTGAAGAATTACTTAGTGGTAAGGCTGTTAAACTCACATTTATAACAACTTATTTTTTAACATTTATTTAAGTGTTTATAAATGCCATATAATTTCTTTTCAGAAGGGACCATTTAGATTAAGTAGTAGGAAAACTTTGACTCTAAGTACAGTTAGGCAATTGGACAAGCTGCCAAGACATTTTATACAATTGTCAACAATGCAATTGTTCAATGCTAGACTAGACACCCACCTATTGGGAATATGTGTAAGCAGTCACGTCAATCATACCACAATGCGGGGACTGGACAAAACGACTCACTGGAGTGGCTTTCAGTCTGAAAGTACTCTCAATTTAAGAAGAGTAAAATACACCAAGTACTTCAACTAAATAACTTTAATCCTTACCAATAGCATGCATTAGCACCCTTCAAAGCAACGTAGGTGTTTGCGTGAGATGAGTGGGCAAATAAAAGATTCTGTAAAGAAATAAATTAAGTTTTTTGTCTTCAATGAGTTTATTTAAGCAACAAGATATTTTAGAATTTATGAGAATTTTTTGCTATTGTTCTTTTAATCTAGTAAATATTTTTCAGGGAAGTAACTAGGTAAACTTTGCCTAACCAGAAATGTGCTTATTAAAGTAATACCACAAAAGAAGCCATATGATAAATGGTACTATATTATGGAGAGGGATACTATAGCAGAGAAATATTATCTCTAGATAATTTAAAGAGCAAACTATACAAAATGAGTATGTAACAGACTACACAAAATGTATATGTTTTGTGATGCTTATGAAATAAGCAATCTTGGTTCAGTTCCTATTAGAAACTGGTCAAATTGCACAAGAAATCATAACCTGTACTAAAGCCAGAGAATGAATCAGTATGAACCTAAAGATTTCCTTAGTTGTAGAACCATATTTTCTCACATACAACCTGTCCATTTAAAAACACCTGCTGGAAACTGAATTGTACATGATAAGCAAGAAAGTATGGTACCAGCAGTTTCTGCTGCATAAGCTTCTGTTGGGTAAGACTGAAAGTACCTCTGCACATGAATCCCAGGAAGCCGAATAATGAACAGGGTCTGTTACCTAACTGCTGCTCCTCAGTTACTTACTAAAAATGAAATATATATATTTTTGTCTTCATTCTGCCTCTCAAAATCAAGAAGCATATCTTAACTCTGGTGCATGCTGTATGCAGAAATACCTGTATATATAAAACCTGATTAATACATGCTTTATCTTCTTTTGGAATATGGGGTCTTTTGAATGAACTGCTTAGAAGCACATCCCACCTACCTGTCCCCACACTGCATGCATCAGGCCTGGAAAGGAAGCAGTAAAGTTGCCTTGGGGGTGCTACTATCTGTTCCTTGTGCAAAAGACTCCACCAGAGTGACTTCATTACTTCATTTCTGGGTGTGGCATGTGTGCTTCTCAGCAGTACACTCAAGAGCATCAAGAAAGTGGTACCTTCATACCCATAACCCATGGGGTTGATCAACATGTTGTCCTGTAGTTAACATTGATGGGAGGAAGTAGAAAATCTTCATGCTATAATAATTATCTAGAAAAAAACAATGGGCTGTTTTTCTAGTGCTGTAAATCTGAAGTGTCCCATGAGCAATAACTTCGACTGCTAAAGAAGTTGAATACAACATTTCTTAGTCATGTTCTTGAGCCTTTTAGCTGGGGCCTTTTAGCAGGAAAATGATGTGGTTTTAACCAATAAAATGAAGTATTGTTTAAACATTAAAAAATCGAATAATATCCTTTCTCACCCTGAAACCTATCCAAAATAATGGCAACAAGTTTAAAAATCTCTATTAGGGATGTGTGTGATGGGTAATATTTCCATGGCAAAGAATACAAGATAAAGTAAAGGGAAAAAAGATTTCCCTCTTAAATTTTAAACGTAAAAAAAATCATCGTTACAAGATAAGGACCTGCCCTGCAATCAGGTGCCCCAGTTTAGTCCCCTCTTCACTTTCGTGGAGTCTATTGACTCTGCAGAAGACCAAAAGTGTGTGGTAGGACAAAGCCTGTGGAAATTAAAAAAGACCTAAATACAAGAAATTCCACAGTTGAATGTTAAGTGTTGAGTATTTCATTTGCCTTCCTGAGTGGGTGGTATACTTAAAGTTATCTTACTAGTTCTAAAAAAATGCAGCATATTCTGGGGGTTGGAGAGAGGTTGGGCACTGGCTGGAATTCAAGAATTCCTATTTTTTTAAATGCGGGTACTACAAATGTGTTCCTTCTCTGACCTTGGTTGAATCATTTAACTTGCTTTAGTTTTTCTGTAAAATGAAGGCTTAAATAAGAATGGGAGCCTAATAAAATAAAAGATTTGGGCACCTACAAGTTAGTCATTGCTGTATGTAAATTTTAGGAAATAGACCCTGAAAGTAAAACTCAAAACATCCATAGTTAAGCTTGCCATACAGTACATGGGGATAGTTAGTCACTCTAGATAGGGCAATCCAAAAAATGCTTAGTAGATGAGAAGCCACTTAAAATGAGCCAGTAGCAAATTCTAAGTTGAGGGATATGTCTAAATTCCCACCCATTTTTTGGAATTCAGCTGTTTGAATCTGAGCTGGAAGGGAAGTGAGTTAAGATTGCACTCATGGAACATTGACAGCTCCTGATTTAAACACAAGTGGTCCCAAATTTTCTGAAACAAATTCTCCTCTGAGGGGAGCCTACACAAAATTGCAAGCTCATTTTGAATTCCCCAGTCCCTTTTTAAAAAGCTGGACGGAAAATCGGAATTGGGCTAGGCCTAGAATTGAAACTCAGGTTAATTATGAAGATGCTATTCTGATTCCATCATGCTGATTGTAACATTGCACTGTTATCGTGCAGAAATTTCTAAACTCAGTCAACTTCTCAGCAAAGCAATTGGTAACTAAGAATAAACCCTAAATAAGGGGAAGCAAGGACTGCTATGTGTTCTCTGTTCAACTGTTTGTGTTGTATCAGATAAAGGTTAGGTCTCTATTCAATATATATGTACTACGATACAGAGAAGTGGAGAAAGAAAACTAATGCAATTAACAATACAACATGATTATGTGAACTATTCAAACTTCACTAATATAAGGAGTTGTTCTCATGTTTCATAAGGACACATTTGTTTTTGCCATAGCAGCGTAGTACTGTTTGCAGATCATCAAAGTAATAGTAAGGTTTCAGTTATATGGTGTGAAAATATGCTAAGGCTGTTCAGTGGTGAGTGATCTTCTTTGGCTGATGCATTTAATTTCTTTTTCCCAGTCTGGTGGATTTCAAATGTAGGTTCGCTCATCTTCATCAAATCCAGCTATGTTGAGAGTGAGACTTATTAGGTATTTTGTGTAATATATGCTGTCTTCGTTCTGATATGTCATTTATCTTCACTTGTGAAGAGACCTTAGAACTCACTTGTGGCAATGTCACTGGTGATTTATTAGTCTCCTCACTTGTGAAGATAAATGCCATATCAAGCCAAAGTTATCATGTCTTCCCTTTACATATAAATCCAGAGTTAGAGAGAAAGAAAGAAGATAAGAATAAGAAGTTATTGCTTGTTGGTTTCTGGCAAAGGGATGTCAACTTTCTGTGGTCAAAATTAGACAGTAAATTTAATAAATGTTGTTTGCACATTTCTTCTTTGACACATCCCTTTAGGCAGATTCCACTGAAAACATTCAGGTGCTTCCTTCATACTTTGCTGGGCTGCTCCATTCTAGAGATGCCAGCAATGATTGGTAGAAGCCCTTTCAAAAGGCTATAAGCTTTAACAGAGGAAATGGTTGACAGAGAGAGAGACAGTCATTTGTCAGATTTGCAGAAGGGCACAGTCACCATTTAGAAATGAAACTTGAATACCACTTAAGTGTGTCTTCTGTCCCATTTTGTGGGCTTTCATATATCACTCAAAATTTAAGGAAAACTTGAAGAACCAAGCAGAATAAAAAAAAAGTTAAAGTTGAATAGACTTCTGGTTCTTTTCTCAGGCTCAGGTTGGATATGGGTATGAAATATCATAAATTGGGGGAATGTTTCTGTTTTTTCATTTATGGATGCTAGGATTATGCCTGCAATCTGTAGTGCACAATCCCTGAAATCAATTTTTATAGTGTTGTGACAGTTTTTTAATTAGAATCGGTACTTACAGATACAGTACTTTCCATGATGCAGGTTCATAGAAAAAAACAAAAGCAATACCTGTTTTTTCTTCACAGTATTAAATCCCTGTCATCTGTTCTAAGAACTGGGGATGTGTAGGTTGAGAAAATAAGATGCTTACTTTGTCAAACTAATTTCTCGTAATATAAAATACTTCCTTAAATACAGAACCTTTTTTTCCTGCACTTGTTCTAAGCATATAGAATTATCATACTTTATTCAGATTGATGAGATGATATGTTATGAAACTATTATTTTTTGTAGTATTCCGAGGCTACCATGGAGCATGTTGCAGCCAGGCCACCCAGTATCCGATTGTCCTCTTTTGTATTCTCCTGCCAAGCATTTGGCATTAAAAAAAATTCCAAGAGAGAAAATAAATATTGGGAGGTATACCTGCTGGACCTTACTGCAATCAGATGAGGGGCTTCCAGTCTCTTCATCTCCTCCTCCATCTCCCGCACCCTGCCCTTACCACACCAGATGTTCAAAGGTGCAAAATGAACCACAGTTCCTTCTTTGTGTGCTCATTCAACTTCAGTGAGCTTCTAATGGCCATCAGCTGATTGTGCCACAGTTCAGCTTCATACTAGTTGGGTATGAAGACGGACTATGTTCTCGTAGGTTCTCTTAAGTATCAGGTCAGTTCTTATTTTTTTCCCCCTCTGACCTCAGGGGTCAATTCCCTCTCAGATAGCTCACATGGCTCACACTTGTGAGCTTGCTGGTATCCAACTGAATGTCTGAGTCACAGGACTGCTCCACACTAATCCTTCAGGATAAAGTTGATGAATCTGAGCCAGTCTAACACAGGCCCTTGGCTTGGCTCCCTGGTTCCTCTTCCGCTGTGGGAAACTGCCCATTACAAGTGGTTCCCTTCAACATTCCCTCTTCTCCACTTCCTGCAGGCAACTACAGAGGAGCGCTGCACTCACCAGTCTGGCTCCCTGTCTGATCATTGGGCAGAACTCTGATGGTGGCTCTGAACCTGATGTAAGTTCCTTTGCCTTTCTCCTTTCTTTTGGCCCCAGCTAACTCCTTGCCTGGGAGTTCAGTAAATTGCCACACCTCTGTGTGGCAGGCATGAGCTTTTACTCCCACTCACATCCCCTCTCTGGGGCAATCTAACCTGTCTGACCCTGGGACTTTAACTTCTGGGTCAGCAGCCCGACCCAATCAGGGCAGCTCCCTGTCAGTGTGGGTTCCTGGCATAAATTCATAAAGCTGGACCAGGTGGTGCTGCACTGTTTTATTGTTTTCTACCCCACCCACATAGGCAAGGTGTTCTCTCCCCTGTAGCAGTCTATCCCCCTCTGTCCTATTGTGATGGGCTCCACAGATGGTCTGTCACACCTTTAAAATGGGCTAATCCTGTGTTTGATTTCAGTAAGGATAGCTCTCACTGTTACACATATGTTTCTGAGAACAGCTAGATTGATGCTCTGGCTGGGACTTGATAGAATATCAGCTAGGGGACTATACCTAGCATGCTAGATTTGAGGGGGGAAGTGTGAAAAAGTATACCTTCATAAATTTATTTCTCCATATTTGAGGGACCCAAGAATTGATGGCTTTTAACATCTGTTTTAGCATCCATCTTATTTCTCAGGTTTTTCACTAGAGGAGGGAATGCTTAATTCTAGAGGATGGTATTTTTCTTAATATTTTTGCTTGTGAAACAGGAATGGAAATTTATTTTTCTTGTACCTAATTACAATAGCTGACATAATGCCTTTGGTCCCTGAGTGGGGTCTATAAGTGTTATTGCAAGTCTGGCAAGAGAAATCAGAGTAGCAAACATATACCATGGTCAATAGTGTATATATTTTATTACTTGCATTTTGTATTAGGCTGCAGGCAGTGGACTAAAAGAAGAGAGGTATTTTGTAGAGAAGAGACATGGATTTTAGGTGGAACAGTCCTTCATTGCAAAGAGTAAGCTCATTAACATCCAGCTATAATACATGACAGTTACTAGATATTTTTAGTAGCTTTTTGAGGCTATATAGGAAGTCCTCATTCTAGAAAAGCGACAATCACTTCTCCTTTGGAACGAAGCTATTTGGAGGGCATGGACAAAGCCAGTTTAAACAGATGTTGAAGACATCATTGTAGAGTTATTGATTCATAGATTCATAGATTCATAGATTAAGGGTCAGAAGGGACCTAGTAGATCTTCTAGCCCGACCCCCCGCCAGGGCGGGAGAACAACAAAAAACCCCAAACAAAAACCCCATTGGCTAACTGATGCAAAATTTAGAGAGGCATTTTCTGTGAAACTTGGGTCATACTGTATTTCCCTCTTTGGATACATGCTATAGATGTATGTTTTAGCAATAACTGGCTGCATCTACATGAGGTGCTGACTGCACAGTAGCTCACTGTGACTGCGCAGTAGCTCAGTTTTTTTGATCAATTTCACTGCGGCTGTGAAACGGTTATCTCTGCTCCTCCCTCCCTGGGCTAGCAGTGAGATTCATAGCAACCTTACAACTGCCATCCATGCTTCTATTCTGACCCAGAAAATCAGCCTCACCGCTTAAGACATGCACTCAATTTTTGGGGTGATTTTTCAAGAAAGAGTGTGGGTTATGTAAGTAAATACAGTATGTTAGTGTCATCTATAGTATCTGAGGACTCATATTTTGAAGAAAAATGGAGGGAAATATGTATGAGTGCTGAAGTATAGCATATAAGTGTAGCTTGGAATATTGATATTTGATATTTGAAGGTATGTACAAGCTGTTGGCACTGGATTTATGACCCAGATATCTTGTTCCAGGCAGACCCAAACCTTCAGACCAACCATGACTTGACCATTCGATAATAGGCAAATTGTATTGATACACAGTGATAGTAGATAAGAATACAAGCAATTCTATATCTACAAGTCCTAAGACTATCACAGAAAGAAGGTATGTCTGGGCAGTAGACCTGTGCGGAGCAGCTAGTATTCACTTTGGATTTGGCTGATATGGGGGACAGTGACTTGATTTGGTGCTGCTGAATCTCCAAATCACACAGGCCCACCCCCCACCTGCTCTCCCAGGCCCTGCTCCTGGCACTTTGAAAAAAAGCCCTGACTCATCAGGTGGTGCCAGGTGGGGGGTGATCCCTGCTGCCCCCCATTGCCCCATGCCATGTGGGAGGCTCTGCATGATTCCCCTTCCCCCCAGTCTCCCAGCCCTCCCCCCGCATGGCTGTCCTGCCCTCCCCAGCTCTTGCCCTTTAAGAAAACCAACCCAGATTCACTGGTTCCTGCTTGGTGGGGGGCAATCCCCACTGCCCCTTGCTGCACTGGGGGCCCTGCACGAGCCCCTTGAAGCCCCAAGGCTGCTGCAGCAGCTGGTGAGTCTGATATTTTTTGTTTGTTTGTTTGTTTTCTTAAAGGGCCAGAGCTGGGGCAGGTGGGGCAGCCATGCAGTGAGGCTGGGATAGTGGGGGAGGGGGGCTCATGCAGAGCCCCCCTGCAGTGTGGGGCAGTGGGGAACAGCAGGGATTGCCCTCCAACCCAGAAGCACCTGGTGAGTGGGGTCTTTTTTTTAAATGGCTGGGAGCTGGGGTGGGCAGAGAAGCCATGGGGCAGGGGGCTGGAGAAGTGGGTGGAGGGGTTGGGGAAGGCTGGGGGAGCAGGCAGGTGATGGGGCCTGGTGGTACAATTCAGACCTTTTTACTGGTCCCCTGATTTGATTCAGATTTGGATATTCAGCCACTGAATTGGGCCAAATCTTCAAATCAAATCAGCACCCGAAGCTTCACACAACCCTACGGGTTAATATGTGAGCTTAACCCTCTGGTTGTCTCTTGAATGTCAGATGTGAGCAGCCTGGAGGTTGAGGGCCGAGGTGGGTGAGATGGGCTGGTGGTGCATTCTCTGTCCATTATGGCCTCAGGTTCCCCCCTCAGGGACCCTTTGGTGCTCTGAAATCCCTCCTTTTGCTTTCTTTCTTTCCTCTGATGATTCTTCATTCCCAGGCATTGTTGATTGGTTTTTCTGTGGTCATCATATTGTCCATGTTCCATCCTGAAAACATATTCCTTTGTTTCAACAAACCCATCACATGCACATGTTTTAATCTGGTTATTTACCAGGCCTCCTAATTTTGTCTGTTCAACAAAGCTAGAAATCCCAAGGGCTCTGCAGTTGGGCATCATGTCCCTTGTCTGTGGGTACACTGTTCATGTTATGAAACAGTGTAGTACATGTCTTCAGTTTCTCAGCTTATGTATCTGCTGGCTATAGACACAGTGGGCCTTGAAGGAAACTTTGTCACAAGCAGGCTTTTAGAAGTTAATTAACCCTTGTCATTCCCCGGACCATTATTCTAATGCAATATGTGCTTTAGTTACAAGCCAGTTCCCAAAAACAAATCTCTAAATACCATTTTCTAGCCACCACAAGCAACAGAAGAGAAACATCTATACAAGGACCACCATGATATTTACTAATAGTTTTGTTTTAAAAAGTTTATCCTAATATTAAAAATATAACCATTAGTATTTTTCTTTGTCTATTAAGTGCTTTGCTAAATAACTGCATAGTGTATTCTGTTTAACAGCTCCCAATCAGCTTTCAATACCTTCATTAGGGTTTTAAAGCTCTGTTGAACTCTGCAGTGGTTACTGAAAAAACTAAAGTATGGCCTGTGCTTCTGGAATGAGGTAAGATCAGATGCAAGAAAAAGAGAGATATAATAGTTATGTATGATGTTATTTTAGCATTCCTGTAACTTGTTTATATAAGGTTGATAGAAAAAGTGTGAGGGATCCAAATACAGTACAGGCCTGGATTCACTTTGAAAACAGCTCCTTTCTAGTGTCTTGTGACCCTTGCTGATAGTCAGAAGAAATTCAAACCCCAATTCAAATCTTTCTCCATAATACTTTCAATGAACTATATCAGCATCTAATAAAGTACCCCTGCAGCCCAGCACCAACCATAATTAATTGCCGATTCTGATTAAAACTTATTCTTTCTTGTGGTATGGAATCAGTCAAAACTAGTACTAAAAATACATTAACCACAAACAGCATTCCCTGTTAGCTGCGCTGTATGCATGGCTGTTCAGGCATGTCTGGCAGCGCAGCGTGAGCACGCCTGTGTGGCCACGCATGCCACACAGCTTAGAGGGAAAGCTGACCAGAAAGCATCTTAGAAAAGGTATTTAATATCTTGTTCAACAGCTCTCCCAGCTATATAGTGGGTTCAATAAAAGATACCACAAAAAATCCTTGCCCTAAATGTTTCCTGAATCACTATGTCTACGGCAGTGCTCCAACACGACATTAACAACAAGGAGATTCAGATAATGTGTAAGATAATAATATGACTTTAAAAATACTAATCTGATTTTCTAAAATCACTTTCATGTGGTAACATATGGTGTTTTTACACATGCTCTGGGAGTTGAGGGGGGGCACTTTAGAGCAGCTCCAAGTGCTGCAGTGTCTTATTGGTGTCTTTGTGCTTCAAAATGGTGGTGGGGTGCTTTTAACAAGCTTTAGTTAAAACACCCCTGCTGTCATTTTGGACCGTGGGAATGCTGCTACATGAGATGCAGAATTGCAGTGGGCTCCTCTATTTGCTCCCTAGGTTAGTCCAATGTTTCCACAAACATAAGAACTTGTTTGGCTCCATTTATTAATAGTTAAGGAGCAAGGTGTCTGATGTTTTAAGGTTAATTCAGCACATTTGAATTGCAACAGCAGGAGGAAAAGAAAAAGGAAACTCATTCAAAATGATCTCTTTCATTTAGTTAGCTTGCTTAAAGAATAAAAGCCTGACATGTTAAAACACTGCAAAGCAAGGGCTACTTCACTGTCAAGTAGTACAATCAATACCACTGAGTGCTACATCATGAAGGGTCAATAAGCAAGGCTTTCTCAACACTTTGAAGCAGCGTTCCATGGTCTAAAACATCCTCAATGCCTCACCCAATCAAGTCTGAGCAGCTAGATTTTGTTCAGAGGTATGACAGCAAAAGCACTCCATGGCTTTTAGTTAAACACCAAGGTCACAACAGGTGGTACCACAGTCTCTTTTCAGAGGACACTACTGTGACCAAAACCTTCTGAGCCTTATAACCTTTTAGGGGTAAATCATAACAGGACCTAAGTCCCTAACTTCAACTTATTCACCAATATAATACATAACAACATTGCTAAATTCTTCTTTAACTCTGTAGACACTTAGGATCCCCTAAATGTTGAAATGTGTGCTGGCGGAAATGTGTAAAACCATCTAACGTGACTGAGCTACTTGGAGGCCTCCGACACCAGAAAAATCTAGGAATCTTGCTGAGATAGTGGTCATTAGCCATTATATATAGTACTCTTTATTTTTTTTCTTTAAAAAAAAAAAAGAAAAAAAAAAAGAAAAAAAAAAGAAAGCATCTCCTCTGAACAGAGGCCCAAAACTGAAAGCAAACCTTGTTCTGAACAGTAAAGTTACCAGTCATGTTAGCTATTGTGGTCCTCTCTTTCTTGTGATAGTGTGACCCCCTACCACTGTGGCCACACAAAGATGTAACATTTTTTTCTACATTTCTGTTGATGTCTAGAGCTTAAAC
>NW_017729032.1:228342456-228344893 GCF_001723915.1 Gavialis gangeticus
CCAAAACTGAAAGCAAACCTTGTTCTGAACAGTAAAGTTACCAGTCATGTTAGCTATTGTGGTCCTCTCTTTCTTGTGATAGTGTGACCCCCTACCACTGTGGCCACACAAAGATGTAACATTTTTTTCTACATTTCTGTTGATGTCTAGAGCTTAAACAATCCAGAGCAGTAAGAACATACTTCTCTATTACTATGCATGCACTGAAGAGATTTTATATGAGTATCTTGTTAGTTCCCCGGTTGCTGCAGCGAAGGCTGGCAAAAGAAATCAGAGTTACAAACAGATACAAAGCAAGGGGGCATGCAGTGCAGTCACTGTGGGAGTCCAGCAGAGGAAGGTGTGGAAAGTCATTTTGCTTTCCTGTCTAGAGTAACAGCCTGCAGCACTGAATGCACACTGTAAGCAGAGAACACTTGAGTGTGGACAGACTTTTAAAAATGGCCACTCACCTAATTTGATGAGAACCAGGAGATTTGGGTATTTTATATGAACTGTTTTGAATACTTTGTAGCCTGTAAATCTATTTCAGAAGGACAGCAAGTTGCTGGTGGTGAGGGTGCCAGGGTACTGCTGGTTCTTTTGTCTTTGACCTTTTCTAGGACACACCACCTTTGTGGAAATTACTGCAACAAATGAAATAATATTTCCCCTCCCTGGAAATAGTGGTTACTTTGGAAATGGCTGAAAAGGGCTCCTAGGAATGCAGTATGGACTGGAGCTCTACAGGCTGCCAGCCCCCAGTCCCAGATGCAGGCAACTTCTGGCTGCTAGGTCCAGCTCCACCTGCCTGCAGCCCACCCCCAGCAGCCTGCCCTGAGCTTGCAGGTGCTGTGGGGCATTGCTGTTGCTATGCAGCTGGTAGTTCCATGCTGGGACCCTGCACTGGGCGCTGCAGGCAGCTGCCCAGGCCTGGCAGCACAGGGACAGTTGCAGGGAGGCCCAGAGAGCTGGTGTAGGATCCCCAATGGCGTCCTTCTTGATAATGGCTGGGCCCACACCCAGGACCCCAGCTGGTTGCAGGAGGAGACTGATGCTCTTGTGGGGCAAGGTGGAGGTGCAGTGCCAGTTCAAGTAGGGAGGGAGATCCAATGCCCATATCTATGAGGAGCTGTAAGCCTAAATGTGGAAGTGTGGGTACAACTGGTTGGTGTGGCAATGCTGCATAAAGGTCAAGGCCTTGTTGGCATAGTGGGCCACTCCGGCCCTGGTGGACCTGTGGGCTGGGTGGCAGTACAGGAGACAGGCTTGCCTGCAGGACAGTGGGGCAGCAGGGTCTGGAGCCACAGCAGGTGCTGCCAGGATCCTGGCCTGTCCCCCCCCCTGTAACTGAAGTGGGGAACGCAGGCTGCCTGTAGCCAGCATCCAGTGACCCACTGGCCCCTGGGGAGGAAGTGGTGACAGGGGTCTTGGCCAGTTGCCACCTGGGCCTGGGCCTGCCTGGCCAACTTACCATGGTCCCTGGGCACCTGTGCATGCCTAACCCCTGATCTGAGGCTGGGTAGTGGACAGCCTCTGGTACAGAGGCCACACTTGGCAACTGGGATGTGGATTCAGTGTTACTGCCACCCACAGCTGGGGCCCTCTGGATACACTGGCTCTGCTAGAGGAGGACCCTGGACAGGACCCTCCTCCTGGACTGCCTGGTCACAGGATTGGAGGACTGGCTGGCAGATGCTTGGGTCTGGTGGGAAGAGGACGTGGCCCACAAGGACAGGTGGTGGGCGGAGGACATCACCCACAAGGACGTAAAAGGAGGCATAGGACTGGAATGAGGTGAGGGACTGGGCAAACAGGGAGTTCTCATCACAGCTCCTGGCCTTGGAGAGCAAGTAGGTGGAGGAGCTGTGGGAGCCGAACAGCATCCTAGCCTGGGCAGTGCAGGCCATGGACAATGACTGTTGGGTGCCTGACACCATTCTGCCCTTCATGCCACTTGCTGCCTGCCCCCTAACCCTTGCCCTGCCTGCCCCCTGGCAGCCACCTGCCACCTAGCAGCAGGCCCCTGCCTGGGCCTGGGAGGTCCAGTGCCACCTCCAGCAGCCATGAGCCCCTGGCCTGGCCCCTACCCCAGGTCTGGTGTCACCCAGAACCCTGCACGGGCCCAGGCCTGCTTCTCACCATGGTTCCACATGGACACAGAGGTGGAGCTGCCTGCAGAAGGGCCAGGATCGCATGCAGGCCCTGCTGGCTCTGGACACCACCTGCAACATAAAATGAGACTGAGTCTAAGGCTAAATAGTTAGGGTACCTGTCTAGATATGAGAGAATCCAGTTCAGATCCTTTCTTAAGAAAACTATGCACAGTGGCATAGCTAATACAAATTACTTTTTATTTAAATAGATGGAGTAAAATTCACACCCAGTGGGTGCATCAACACTTGACATTAAAGTGACATAGATTCATAGATTGTAAGGCCGGAAGGGTCCTTGGAAG
>NW_017729032.1:228344904-228345245 GCF_001723915.1 Gavialis gangeticus
ACCCCCAGGTCCCTTTCATTTGTGGTGCTAGTCAGTTTGTTGCCACCAAGCCTGTAGGTGTGTTGGGGATTGCTCGTCTTGAGGTGGAGCACTTTACATTTCTCAACATTGAACTTCATTAGGTTCTGATCTGCCCAACTTTCTAGCCTGTCTAGGTCTGCCTGTACCTGTACCCTATCTTCAAGCATGGCCATGCTTCCCCATAACTTGGTGTCATTCACCAGCTTGGCCAGTGAGCTCTTCACCCACACATCCAATTCATTAATAAAGTCATTGAAAAGTATTGTACTGAGCACTGACCCCTGTGGGACACTGCTGCCCACTTCTCACCAGGATGAGAC
>NW_017729032.1:228350245-228358782 GCF_001723915.1 Gavialis gangeticus
ACACATCCAATTCATTAATAAAGTCATTGAAAAGTATTGTACTGAGCACTGACCCCTGTGGGACACTGCTGCCCACTTCTCACCAGGATGAGACAGATCTGTTCACTATGACTCTCTGGGTCCTATCCTGCAGCCAGTTTTTCTCCATGGGTTCTGTAATGACTTCAGCCAGCTCCTTCAGCACTCTCGGATGAAGGTCATCCAGTTCTGCTGACTTGTATACATCTAATTTTATTAGCTGGTTATACACCAATTCTATGGCAATAGTAGGAAGGCAGTTATCCCTACTATGCTTATCCTCTGCTCTACCTGGTGTGGTTTCCCCGTGGTCCAGTGAAAGACCAAGCCAAAGTAGTCATTCAGGAGTTCAGCTTTTTCCTTGGTACTGGTAACCAGCTTTCCTGAGTTGTTGAGCAACGGACCCACACTCCTATTTGTTTTCCTTCTGTTCCCTATGTACCTAAAGAAAGACTTCTTGTCATTGATTCCCATTGTTATCTAAGTTCGGTCACTGCTTTAACCTTTCTTATCTGTTCCCTGCAAATGTGGGCTGTCATGGAATAGTCCTCCTTTGAGCCCACCCTGAGCTTCCGTTGTTTATAAACCTCATTCTTCTTTCTTAAGAGGACCATGATTTCCCTGTTTAGCCAAGAGGGCTTCCCAGCCCTTCTGTTATCTTTTCTCCACATGGAGATGGACTTCCTTTGTGCTTCAAGGATCGTGTCCTTAAAGAACAACCACTCTTCGTACTCACCTTTTACCTTTGGTCCAAGGCTTCAATCCTGCTATCCCGTCTGTCTGCCTTACATTGGACAGTGAACATGAAGGTTTCATTGTTGCTATCACCCAGACTTCCCTCTATATTTAAATTGGTCACCAAGTCATCTCCTTTGGCCAGGACCAAGTCTAACAGAGCATTACCTCATGTCACCTCATGCACCTCCTGAGTCAGGAAGAGCTCCTGAACACAGGTCAGGAAGGATCGTGACCATTGACTTGGATGAGTATTCCTCCCAGGAAGTGTCTGGGTAATTAAAATCACCTATGATGACCATGTCACATGCACATGCAGCCTCAGTCAATTCTCAGGTGAACTCCAGGTTGAGTTCTTTCCCCCTGGTTTGGTGGTCTGTAGTGTACACCTACAGTTAGGTCTCTCTTGCTGCACCCCCTCCTCCTGCAATTTGACCCAGAGGGTTTCAAGCTGTCCATTTTTGGAGCTGATGTCAGCCTTCAAAGAGGTGTACTGCTCTTTCACATAGAGAGCAACTCCTCCACCTTTTTTCCCCACCCAGTCCCTTCTTTGCAGGGTGTAGCCCTCTACAGCTACACTTCAGTCATGTGAGGAGTCCCATTAGGTCTCCATAATCCCTACTAGACCATAATGCCCACTGGAGAGTAGGAGTGCTAGCTCCTCCTGCTTGTTCCCTATGCTCCTGGCATTAGTATATAGGCACCCGAGTCCTCCTACCGAGGCCTTAGTCTTCCTGTCCTGCTGATGAAAAGCTACAGGAAACCCTCATTATTTAAGGTTTCAAATATTCATGAATGCTGAACCTGCATTATAAATATACTTTAAACACTTACCAGACCTTTGCAGGAGCTCTGTGCTTGCTACTGCCAGGCTCCTGCTGCCGCGCTCCCACCACCACTGCTGCACTCCCGCCATTGCCACTGGAGCCATGCCCCCCCAGCTGCTGGAGGCATTCATGAACACAATGCTTTATTCATGGATTTTGCCATTCATGGGGGATACAAGAATGTATCCCCTGCAAATGGTGAGGTTCGCCTGTATTCCCTCAGCTCCCACAAGAGTTTCTCTCCCAGTGTCCCCGTCTACTGGGCTTACTTTTATGTTGGTCTCTGGACATGTTTGAATTTGTGTATCCCTGTCCCCCAGCAATCTTAGTTTAAAGCCCACTCCAAAATATTGGTCATCCTGGCCATGAACAGGGACTTACCTTTCCTGATGAGGTGGATGCTGTCCCTTTCCAGGAGTTCTCCTTGAAGTGTGCACAATGATCAAGGAATCTAAAGCCTTCTCAGTGGCACCAGTGTTGGAGTCACCAGTTGACTTCCTTGATGCAGCCTTCCCTTCTGGGACTGCAGCTTGCAACAGGGAGCTCAGAAGAAAAGACTACCTGGGCTACCACCCCATTGATCCCAGCCCCCAGATCCCTATAGTCACTCATGACCCAGTTTGGATTACTCCTGGATGGGAGTCATTAATTCCCACATAGATGAGGAGCATTGGGTAGTAGTCAGAGGGCTGGACAAGCCTGGGGATCCTCTCTGCTACATCTTGGATGTGAGCCCCTGGGAGGCAGCAGACCTCATGGGCTAGGGGGTCTGGATGGCAGGTGTGTCCCTCAGTGCCTTGCAGGAGGGAGTCCCCCATCACCACCATCTTGTGCCTCCTCTTGGTGGTGACAGCATGGTGGTAGCATGATAAACTCTGGTGCAGTTCACACTGGAGCTAACTACTCCTGGTCACAGAATTTACACATGTACCTGGGACTGCAGCACTTTTAGCTGGGGTGGAGCAGCCATGGCTGGATTAATGCATAGGCAAACTAGGCACATGCCTAGGGACCTAAGTGCAGAAGGGGTGCAGTTGTGCTTATTTTGCATAGTATAATTATCCAGTGAAAAAAAGTAGGGGACCATGAGTTTGTTTGCTGAGGGCCCACTAAAGGGTTAATCCAGCCCTGGGAGCAGCTCTGGGCTGGCAGGGAGCCTGGGTGGTCAGCCCCAGCCTTTGGGTGGCAGCATCAGGCAGTGGAGGGGCTGGCTGGGGCATGAGGGTGCTACAGTGTGGAGCTAGGTCGCAGGCAGCCCCCACACTGTAGCACCCTTGTGCCCCTACTGGCCCCTGTCACCATCTACATGTGTGTTGCAGCACATGTATTTACCCTGCCATAGGATAGCACTGTTCCCGACGGTACTATCCTATGGTGGAGTTAATTAATTTACTGAGCATGTGTAGATGGTGATGCTTTATTGTGAATATCAACTCAAGCAGTAAAGTGCATGTATAAATGCACCCAGTGTGACTCTTTCAGTGGAGTAGATCCAAGAGTGAGTTTGGGCCTATCATGGTCAGTGTTGTGTTGACTGAAAAAAACTCAACATTCAGGCTTTTAGCTTGCTTCTTCCTCTGGAAGGATTCTAGGTTGGATGCACAAATATTTATCTCTTCACTGATGAATGCTTCAGAATAGTGAAGAGACTAAGGCAACTTTCAGTATTTATTATTTTGTCTATTCATCATACCAATAGGTAAAGAATACTTATGTGTTAAACTCTGAGTGACATCTGTGTGGTTATTTGCTCATCTGTGTGCTTATTTAGCTACCAGGGTATTTTGGTGGTCAGTGTTTGTCCTGGATACCTGAGACAACTGGGACTTATCAAGAAATAAATCAAAGAGAAAAGACCATGTTGAAGGTTCCTGAGATCCAGGGAAATTTGGGATGCATGAGCTGGTGGGATGGTGAAAGTCTGCTGAATTGCCAGTCATGAGGAGCTTGACCACATCTGTGAAAATGGACCAGAGTTTTCTGCATATTTTGATTAACTTACTGAGAAGAGCTGTATGATACAATGAGAGGCACTGATTGTGGTAGGCTGGATACTTTTCAATAATCAGTTCAGGCTCTGCAAGGTCAGACTTGGACAGATATTGGATGGGACAATCCTTTAATAATAACCACATGCTGTTGGATGTGGTAATGATAATTCGGTAATGGGGTAATGATAACTTGCATTTTTTTAAAATACACATACAGTAGTACATTTTTTTTACTTCCTGCATTAAACAAGCATGGAGTGTGGGTGAGCACCATTAGTTATTGTGTTTGACAAAAGACATGACTGCATTTAAACAATGGCTGAAGTGTTCCTTGTTCATATTCTGGGCCTGTGGATATCTTGGGGATCCTTCAAGATGAAATACTGACTTTTTTAAAGTACTATCTCTTTACTTACCATGTTTTTCTGGAGAATACACCAGTATTTTGAATTGATCTTTCTCAATAACATTTTAACTTTCTGTAAAACCCTGTCATGGTAGTTCTATTTTTTTCTTTAAAAGATGTGAGTGTTCTAAAACAACAACAAAAATATGAAATCAATGAGGCTGTGCTTTTGTACAGCAGTAGGTTGTAAGTTATTTATAAATAACAGGAAGGAAAATATTTTTTGGAACACTCTAGAAAATGAAACTGCATTAGAGTAGGTATATTCCCCTAGAGGGACACAATACATATTCTGTTTGTGTTGGCTTTAAGTACAAGCAGGATTTTTTTTTCTAATAAACTACTTGTATTTCATGGTCTGGTGATCCAGCTGAACGGGGGAAGGGCAGCTTTCTCCCAAAGCTGATGTCTTTCACAAGATAATTCCTGGGAAATGTGCAGATCAGTGTTCCATTTGAGAGACACTTGAAGACTTGGATACAGATTGCCAGTGCAGACTGTGTTTTAAGAATGCACACATGCTCCCTTTTTATGTGGGAATTTGCCAGCAATAGACTAAAAGTATTAATGTTTGTTACAAACTGAATGTGTAAACCAGTATCAGAATGATTTTCATTTAAACTTCTGTGGTAATTGTGGAAAGTAATTATTTGAAATTTGGAGTAATCTCAAAATAACGACAAATATTCACTATCATTCCAAATTAAAATGTTGTTAGATAAATAATAATTACATGGGGAATTGCTCACAGAAAATACAGAGTCAATTAACTTTTAGCATTGTTTTACATTCAGTTGTAATTTTGAAATGATCAATCAGTGTTTTTTCTTTTCATGGTATTTATGCATTTTCAAGCAAACATAATACACAGTTGACATTTAACATGTAATAAATACCTTGAGTACTATGGTAAAGCTCATTACTTTTGAATGGTAAATGAAAACAATTAAATGACAACTGTCCCTGATAAGACTACTGCCACTATAACTATGGGCTTGTTATCTTGTTTATATATTTGAGCGCTTACTTAGAGAAATGTATTTAAAGTAAACAAATGCATTTAAAAAAGTATAGGAGCCTCTTTTATTAAAATTATGGTAGCTTCTGTGGTCCTGTATAGGCAAATATCCCATTCACTCAACTAGACAGGCTGTTTTAGTCACAGCTCAGGGAAGTAGTGTTGTAGTATTACACAAAAATGAACACAAAGGTATTGTACCTTGAGCAGTGTCTCTATCCTTCAACTAGTCAGCTTGAAGGGGGAATGTGATTGCTGCTTAACCTTCAGCCTGAAACTGCATCTGGCTTCTTTTATTTGATGTGTTTTCACTACATGGGACTAATGCAGTAACCATGGACTTATAGGGCACCTATACAATTGATGGGACTCTGCTCTGACGTGTGCTAATTAGCATGCATTGGAGCAGACCCAGTTAATCAAGTCTGCTGTGAATCTGCTGGAGCATTCTAATTAGTGTGCTCCAGCAGCCTCTGTGACATGTATTCAGTGTCCCCACATTTCAAAATGACGGCGGGGGCGCTTTAACAAAAGCTCAATGAGTTATACCCCAGAGACACCCATATTTTCCCTTGGCTTTGATGTACTCTCCCTCTGGAATGCTGTGTTCTTGGAGAGCTGTGAGGGGTGCGGTCAAGGTCCAAATGTCTTTATATTAGCCAAGGGAGAAGTACTGGTGGAAGAGTGAGGAGGGAGAGAAAGGGAAATGTATAATTCTCCCTGGTCTTCAATATGGAATGTGGTAAGGAAATGAGAGAGAAGGGTACTTGTGGCAGTGCACCTTTGGGTGCTTGCCACTTTAAGGAATGGATGCAGGCAGCCAGCAGGTGCCTGATTAGGGTGGCCATTTTAAGACCCAGCTTATATAGCGGGAGGCAGGAATTTGCTGTCAGTGGCTGTGAGAGAAACATCAGCTGTCTGAACTACGGCTCAGAGACATCTTGGAGGTAAGGGCAGGTGCTAGGGGGAATAGTTTGGAGGCTCCTGGTCCTGGGCATGGCCTAAAACTGTACCCTTGCAGGGTAGGGAGGTGTGGTGAGACTGCCTGTGGTGGGGCAGTCTCAACTAAATGCCACGACTGCTAACCTCCCTGGTGAAAGGCAGGCCCCCACCATCTGGTGGGTAATTGTGAGAGCTGTGAGAGTAGTGGGGCCAAGTATGATCATTTGTAGGCACCTGAGCTGAGCAGGGATGTGAGATTCTGGAGGTGCCAGAGTGGGTAGTTGGTGAACATGGTGTGAGGCTGAACTGGAAGTAGGGCTGAACTGGGAGTAAGCCTGAAGGCCAGCACAAACACCAGACCCATGAGTAGCTAGTTGTAAGTATGATGAGGAGACCCCCAGGGTGGGATGCGGTATAGAGTTGTCCAGTGAGGAGCTCGGGGCAAATGCAGTCCAGCATTGGTCTAAGGCTATGCCACATAGAATAGGGGAACTTGCAGGAACCAAAGTTGCTGTATGGTGGTACCAGGGAGAGAGTAGCTAAGCCTGAAAGCCCACAAGGAGTTGCTCAAGAGGTGCTAGGGCAGTGGAGTGTAGCCCAGGATGGGCAGAGTGCAAGAGATCCCTTATGAAAAGGGGGTGGAGTGAATGTGAAAGTGAATGGAGCCCAATTATGAACAGTGATGAGGCTAGCAAGGTTTAGTGCTTGTTTGAATTTACAAACCACTTTTCACAGACGAGACTATGAACAGTATTTCATCAACCTCCTAGGTACAGAAACTCATGGACTCCATATAAACATTGGAATTCTGACACACTACAACCCGCCAGACACCTGACTCCCCAGGTACCTCTCCACTTTTACCTGCACTGCTACATCCCCTTTCCACCCCCCACTCCACCCCAGCCTGTCCCTCACCCCCTGATGCCTCCATTTCCACTTTCACTGACTGACTTTCTTGCCTGCATTGCATGCCAGCTTCTGGCTTCTTTACCATTCCTTCTGTACAGGAACAGCACACACACCAACTGCATACACACCAACCCTCAGCCTGACAAAGGTTTTTTCAACCTGAAAGCTGGCATCCCAGGTAGCTAAGCTGAGCTCATCTGGAGCCTTACAACTCCATTGCAACTAGCAAGCCTCAGGCCTATCAAAGACGTGACAGGTCTGGGCTTTTCCTAGCCAGGACTGTGTGCTTGCGTGGGGTGGCTGGAGGTTATGTCACCTCCTACCCACCTTTCACCAGCAATGCTGAACACCCTCTTGCTTGGAACACTGGTCAGTGGACAGGACAAGTGTTTGGGGGTAACCAGGGCCAGATCTAGCTGTGGCTTGCCCAGTAGGCTAAGGGGATGCACAGCAGTGGCTCCACATCCTCAGAGAGATAGGCAGCACTAACTGCCTGATGGTGATGTCTGGTGTCTCTGGACCCCACCATGGAAGCCATACCCTTGGCCCACATTGGCAGTGCCTGTAGTGGAGGAGGAGACTGGCTGGTGGATGGCGTGCTGGCATTTTAGCTCCCTGACTCTTCACCAACACCTCCGTCCACTGATTCAGGCTTTGGCTGCTGCATACACTGCCTTTCACCCTTGGGTCACACATGGTGGCCAGCATATGGACTGTATTGGACTGCAAGGGGTCAAGCCATTTTCTGATGCCCTCCTTCAGCTGCCTCACCAGTGTTTGGATGTCAGGTGACAGCAGTTTGCCCCAGCCAGGAACATTGCTCCCCTGGAAGCTCTCCATTTAGCTCTGATGTTCCCTCACTACAAGGATCACTTGGCTAAGGAGGGCATTGCCAGCACTGAGGGTCTCGGTGGCCTCAAGGAAAGGCATGAGTACCACCAAGATCTGGGAGATGGTATCCCACTCAGCTCTGTTCAGGGGGCTACTAATCCAAATCTCCCCAAGCAAGGCCATCTCATGGATGGCCTTCTGTTGCTCCACCAGCCTCTCAAGCATCAGGTATGTGGAGTTCCACCAAGTCTACACATCCTGCATGATTTTGTGCTGCACAATGTTCAGTTCTGCTTGTTTGTCCTGCATCATCTTGGCCTCCTTGATGCTTTGGTAGAAGTAGCCTGCCACCTTCCTGCATTAACTCCAGACTCAACGACTGGCCCTTTCTTGGGCATCAGATGTCAGTTGTTCCACTGGATCTCTCAAGCCCCAACTGAATCTTCTGGACTCTCTTGAGCTTTTCCACATGCCTCCTGAAGTGGGGGGCCCAAAATGGGGTGCAGTACTCCAGCTGCGGTCTCACCCAAGGTGGAGTAAAGTGGAAGGATGACATCCCTGGTTTTGCTTGAGATGCATTGGTGGATGCACGCCAGAGTTTGGTTTGCCGTGCCAGCCACAGCATCGCATTGATGGCTCATATTCATCTTGTGGTCAGTCAAGATCCTCAAATCTCTTTCTGTCATGGTGCTAGTAAACGTAGCACTGCCAAGCCTGTAAGTATGTGGAAGGTTCTTCCTACAGAGGTGCACACTCACTTCTCTACATTGAAGGCCATCAGGTTTTGGTCAGCTCACCTTGAAGGCATGTCCAGGTTGGCCTGTATCCCTAGCCTGTCCTGCGGTGTGACCGCCATC
>NW_017729032.1:228358793-228360844 GCF_001723915.1 Gavialis gangeticus
TTTGGTGTCATCCATGAACTTTGCCAGTTTGCATCTGACTGCCGAATCCAGATCATTAATAAAGATGTTAAAAAGTACAGGCCCAAGTACCAAGCCCTGAGGGATTTCACTGGTCACCCTGTGCCACTTTGATTTGCTCCTGTCACCTAGTACTCTTTGGGTCTGATCCCGTAGGCAGTTGCCTAGCCATCGGACCATAAGATGATCCAGGTCACAGTTTCCCAGGTTAACCATGAGGACATCATGGAAACTAGGACAAAGCCTTTCTTGAAATCCAGATGCATGACATCCACATCATCTCCCTTGTCCAAGGCATGTGTTACCTGGTCATAGAAGGAATTGAGTTTGGTTGGGCAAGACCTGCCAGTCACAAATGCCATGTTGGCTGGCGTTCAGATGCTTGCCTGCCGTTAGTCTGGTGTCGATGGATCCCTTGACAATTTTCTTCAGGATTTTTCCAGTGGTGAATGTCAGACTGATTGGTGTATAATTCCCTGGATCATCCTTCCTCCATTTCTTGTAGAAAGGGACCATGCTGGCTCTTTTCCAGTGTTCCAGGACCTCACCTGAGTGCCATGTATTTTCAAATATCTTTGCCAAGGGGGGATGCAATGATGTCTGCCAGCATTTTGACTGCCCTCGTTTCATTTCAAGGCTGTTTGAAAGCCCTTCATTTAATTTCCATGTAGCTGTTTTGAGATCAAAATTAGTCAAAACAGTGTTGAAACGATACAGCCAGCAAAATTTTGTGCAGCCCTAATACCTCATTCCTGTAGGATCCAAACTTTGTGGAACAGAGGAGAGATGGAATTGTCCATTCATTCTCTTTAAAATAAGGAGTGCACTTCTATGTGATCCTGTCAGGGGAAGGTGGTGAGTGTTCTTTGTACTCTTCCTCTTCTGAAAGCAGCTGCACACTTGGGGCAAATTAGACCCTTAATTTGCCAGGACCATTTGACATAGGATTTCAGCTGAAAATATCACTAAATCATTTTAATGAGGAAGTAAATAAGCTTAATGTGGTTTTCTTTTTGGGGGTGGGTTTGTTTCTTTAAAAAAATCATTAAGATACTAACACTTGTAGCTATCACAAAGCACAACTGGAGACATTTATCCTTGTTGCAATGCATGCACAGTATTGCATAAAACCTGGTAAAGTTGAGATTTATGGGTATTCATTAAGGAGAATAATAGATTCTTGTGGGTGGCAAGTAGAGAGTAGAGTGTAAATACAAGATTGGTAAACTAAGCGCTTGAGTTCTTATTAATGCTGAGTAAAAGTTTGCAGTAATTTGTTAGGAAAACTTTGTTCCTTCTTGTTTGCAAGTTATGGGCCAACCAGTTGTGAGATTTGTAGATTGAGAATAAATTTCTCAGTGTTTGGCAAATCACTTGTTTATACCGGGGTGCTCAACCTTGGGCTTGCAGACCAAATATGGCCCATGGAGCCATGAAATCTGGCCTTCAGGGGTACCTTTAATGGGTCAGCACCACATGGTTGACTTCAGCTTTATCTGGGCCATTGCAGTGAAGGGGGATCATGGCCCCACTCCAATGTGACCAGATAGGACTGGGATGCTCTCCCCTCCTCTCCCTTCCCCCCACTGTACATCTGGATTGGAGCTGTTCTGTGCTGTCCCTTGCCCCCAGCATCTGGATCAGGACTGGGCTGCTTCTCCCCTTCCCAACTGGGGCCATTCTTCCCCACCCCCCACTCCAGGTGGGTGGATCAAGGTTGGGCTGCACAACCCCCAGAAGCTGGATAGGGCCCATCAGCCAGATTTGGCTTCTTGAGGAACCTGGCACTGCCCATCTGGCCTGTGGAACAAAAAAGTTAGGCACCACTGCTTTATACAAAAAATACATTGGATGAAAAATTGCTTGTGAATTGGACATGGAAACATTCAGTTAATGCTACGTGGTCGCATCTGACTATTTCTGTTCGGTGACTGGGTGATATGAATTTGATTTTTCCAGAGATCCCTCTTTTTATCATTGTAACTCTGAGTTTAAAGCAAAAGGTGGACTAGGAAGAGGTTATATTATGAAGA
>NW_017729032.1:228360855-228369201 GCF_001723915.1 Gavialis gangeticus
AGCTTAATGTGGTTTTCTTTTTGGGGGTGGGTTTGTTTCTTTAAAAAAATCATTAAGATACTAACACTTGTAGCTATCACAAAGCACAACTGGAGACATTTATCCTTGTTGCAATGCATGCACAGTATTGCATAAAACCTGGTAAAGTTGAGATTTATGGGTATTCATTAAGGAGAATAATAGATTCTTGTGGGTGGCAAGTAGAGAGTAGAGTGTAAATACAAGATTGGTAAACTAAGCGCTTGAGTTCTTATTAATGCTGAGTAAAAGTTTGCAGTAATTTGTTAGGAAAACTTTGTTCCTTCTTGTTTGCAAGTTATGGGCCAACCAGTTGTGAGATTTGTAGATTGAGAATAAATTTCTCAGTGTTTGGCAAATCACTTGTTTATACCGGGGTGCTCAACCTTGGGCTTGCAGACCAAATATGGCCCATGGAGCCATGAAATCTGGCCTTCAGGGGTACCTTTAATGGGTCAGCACCACATGGTTGACTTCAGCTTTATCTGGGCCATTGCAGTGAAGGGGGATCATGGCCCCACTCCAATGTGACCAGATAGGACTGGGATGCTCTCCCCTCCTCTCCCTTCCCCCCACTGTACATCTGGATTGGAGCTGTTCTGTGCTGTCCCTTGCCCCCAGCATCTGGATCAGGACTGGGCTGCTTCTCCCCTTCCCAACTGGGGCCATTCTTCCCCACCCCCCACTCCAGGTGGGTGGATCAAGGTTGGGCTGCACAACCCCCAGAAGCTGGATAGGGCCCATCAGCCAGATTTGGCTTCTTGAGGAACCTGGCACTGCCCATCTGGCCTGTGGAACAAAAAAGTTAGGCACCACTGCTTTATACAAAAAATACATTGGATGAAAAATTGCTTGTGAATTGGACATGGAAACATTCAGTTAATGCTACGTGGTCGCATCTGACTATTTCTGTTCGGTGACTGGGTGATATGAATTTGATTTTTCCAGAGATCCCTCTTTTTATCATTGTAACTCTGAGTTTAAAGCAAAAGGTGGACTAGGAAGAGGTTATATTATGAAGACAGAAAGCTATTGGGCAATTTAAAAATGTGGGGAATTTCAGGACATTTTAAAAATCTTTATTCGGTTTCTCTCACACACCCCCACACAGCTTCTGGCTACATGCTGTTCATACACCCCAGATTTATTAACAGTCAAGTTATTCCCTCAGGGTGTCTGTATAATTTAGATTACCATCTAGAAGGATTTTTTTTCTACTCACATTCTCACAAAGTAATTGTATGTGTATATAAACATGATATTAGTTATTAAGGTTTCAAATGGACTCTTTTTCACTTCATTAATAGCCTGAACACCTGGGTTCTAGCCAGTGGGGTTAGGGATCTGCTATATATTTTCACATACTGCTATACCTGTTACTTGATATATCTATCTACTAACTACATCAGTTGAATTTCCTGTTTTACATTTGCACCGTGGTTATATGGGTATTATTTATAGATATTGGCACATCTCCATGCAAAAGATGTTACTTCCATACCTTAATGAAAACCTGGGTTGTTGACGCACAACACAGCTTTATTCTGCACTGGCCATTTGCTCAATGCAAACAGGATACTACTGGCTTGTAGTGGTGAGGTCCTTTAATAGTTCCCGCTGTGGGTTGCTGCTTTGGGAGCGCTGGATGTCAGTCTTCTCCAGAGACTGGTGGAATTTACACTGATGCATAAACTGATGTTAATTATGCTGGTGTTACTATCTGGTCTGAGAACACTTGATTGATAAACTGGGGTAACTTACACCACTGTATGGTTATCTCTTACTTCTTAAGCAATAACTTTACCCTGGAATGGAGTGACTTACACTTGTGAGATAGGTCTTGTTTTTGTCTTTTCTAAGTCCACTCTACACTTACGCTGCTGTAGGGGTAGATTACATAAGTATAGTATGTTGTATGTCTGCATCCTTGGTGAATTGTATTAATGAAGATGATATGATAACTTAAGTGCTGGGATTTGGGGTAATACTGGTGTCTTAAGTGTTCTGACCCTATATACAGCCACACTTGTATATTTAAGGAATGTATCAATTTCTGATATTTTGTCACTTACTCATCAGAATCTGTCTATTTACAAAGAATATGAGCACCTCTCTCCTGTAAATTTCCTTTGATAGAATGAGAGCCTTCTAGCTGAGGAGCTTGGATGATTTCTCTGAATGGCTAATGTGGTCTCTCTATCCCATACTGTATTATGCTAGTTCCTATACGGCTATCTGCCAATCTCTCTCAGACTGTCTCATTTTTTTTACTGTCTAAGATGACTGAAACACCAAATCATTAGTCACAAGCAATTTAGCAGCTAATTGCATGTGATTGTTCAGTTATGGTTGCAAAGGGTATGGAAGACCTCTAACCCTTTTATTCCTACTTGTGCAATGTGAGCAGATGCACACTTCCCTTTGCAGCCTGCTTATCTGTTTCCAGGAGTGGTAGATTCTCTTCCTCCAAAGCACTTTCTTTTGGCATTGGGGTCCAGCTGTCAGCACAGCATAGCACCAGCCTCAAAGGTAACATGCAGGTACTTTGACACCATGTTTGCTTGTAGCATCTCCCTCTTTTTTGGTCCTTTTGCCTCCTCCCTCCATGGGCATTGCTGTTTCCTATTTATCCTCTATGAGATGCAGACCTTTGTGTGAGTTCTCCAGTTGGTGGCAGTACTGGCACACATGTATTTACAAATCTCATTCATAACTTTGACCCCAATATTTTCAGAGCCTTCAGGACCTTTAAGGCTCATTTTATTTAGCTTTTTAGTTTGTATTCAAAGCACATAGATAATCGGATATACATCCAGCACTAATATGATGCCTTCTCTACTGTCTGTCCCGATGCTGGGGATTTCAAAAACATTTCTTTGGCTGCCTCCTATGTAGTGATGCTATTATTTTAAAATATTTTCTATCTCTTCTGCAGCAGCCTTACATTGTTTACCCTTCTAACTCCTTTCTGCAAAGGCCTGCCCAAATGGTCATGCAGTTCTGATAGGAGTACTTATTTCTGCAGTCACTCTACTTTTGTTCTAATCCAAGTACTGACAGACTCCATCTGCAGGAAGTTAGGGCCTTGTTACATGGTAATTTTACATGTCTTCTGGAGCTCTTAACCACTGGATTGGCTGCATGTCAACACCATTTAAATGGCTTAAAGCACTTGTTATTCATCTTAAAATTATGCCACTCCAAGGCAGGATTATCCCTAATCCGCCTAATTTTGCAATTGTTCCATTTAGGTATGGTCACTCCAGACAGATATTCTGTCCAAATTGAAGTCCTCCAGGATCCCAGAATGCAGTGCCCCTTCCTGATCCAGGGTGAGTGGGGATGCTGGAGCACAGTGGGCTGGGCAAAGTGCCTCTTCTCCACTGCTTCTGACTGGCAGAATGTGTGCCATGGACCTGGAGTTCACTAGCTCAGGCCCAGCAGTCCAGGAACATGTTGGGAGGGAGGTGGTGGGGAAGGTATAGAGACAAGACTTCCCACCCCTGCAAAGCTTGAGAGATCGCTGTAAGCAACACAGCCTTCCCAGCTGCTATGTTCAGCTGCAGCCAGGAGAGGCAGTATTGGGCCCTGGCCTCCATGCCTGGAGCCACTTGGCTGCTGTGGTGGGGAGGGGGAAGGGGCTAGAGGCTTTAGGCATCTGCCAACCATGGCTGCTGCCAGGTGAACTAGGCAGGGAGAGCCAATGCCTGGACCCTGCACAGCCCAACAGAGTACGAGGTCAAAGGTAATCAGCTTGCTCCAGTCACCTGGCACCACTAGGGCATGTATGTCTGGGTCCTGGGGGCCCAATCTTTTTTTTCTTCCTGGCACATGTCCCCCTGCACTACCCCTTCCTGGGCTGCAAGCTGGGTAGGTGCCACCTGAACTCTGAGGGGCCTTATTATTTTCAGAGCACAGGTGCTGCCCAGCTTAGGAAGAGGCTGGGGGTTGGGGGCAGGCTCTGGAGAAAAAAAGATTGGGTCCCTCAGAGCTCAAGCAGCAAGCTGGTCCTGCCCCTAGCTCCTAGTCCTGTCTCTGCTCACAAAGCCTCTAATGGCAAGTCACAGCTGTGCAGGTGAACACAAGCAGAGATGGTTTTTGTGATAAGGCGTGGCTGCTCCACTAAGCTGAACAACACTAAACCAATTAATATTTGTGTGGCTTCAAGAGTAAGGTGAGACAAGGATTTTACTTCTGTATCTCATCTCACCTGTAAACAATAATGATGATGCTTATCAGCTCTCTGGGCTGTGTGGCTCGTTTTCATTCATTTAAATCCTTTTTTTCTCTCTGTATTCAGTACTTTTATTTTTAATGAAAGTGTTTGATTTAACACCTTTTTTGTGTTTATAAAAATATTGCTAAATATATACCAGGGTAGCAAAGTAGGGTAACTACTTTATTTTTCAGCATGTATAATTAACCATTAAAGATTATTTATGCTTTTTCATGCACTGTAATTACAATCCTGATGATTTACCAACATTTCTATTATTGTTTACTTACACAAACTCTTGTAGGGATTACAACCATTAACCTTTCCTTCACAGCTAGAGCTGGAGGACATAACTGTGCTAAATATTTGCCTTTCTAAGACAAAACACACCCTTTTTAATTCTCTGGGCTTCTAACTCCTACATAAAGAAGATTTCCTCAGGCAGGTTAAACTCATATGAGCTTACGCATGAGTCAAGGGACTCGGTTGCTGTGTAAAATGTCCTTTTACTGCAAGAGTACAAGGAAATATGAACTTTAATTTGGATGGAAAACCAGTCTTATGATGTATCACCCAATGAAGTGTGTGTATGCACACATTTCATTGTTGATATAAGATCATTATGAAATATGGAAGATCATTATGAAAGGTGATTTCATAATTGTGATTTCATAATTGTGTATGTATGTGTATATGTGTGTGTATATATATATATGTATGTATGTATATATGTATATCTCATACATGATTGTATCAAGTTTACAGGATACTCATGGTTAGAAATTATATGCAACATAAATATTGCTTTACATATGAATGTTCTAGATTTCTTCCTATTAAGCTTATTGCACATTGTCTAAAAGTTATCTAACAACTTAGACAAAATGTCAAAAGTTGGTAATACATCATATACATGCTTGTTCATTGCCAGCAAGATGTTCTAAAAAATTTAGGGATTGCTGGATTTATGAGAGGTCCAAATGTTTTAAACATCATCTCAAATCAAAGTAGAACCATTTTTCTTATTCTGTCATAGTCCAATATACACCTATTATATGCATCCATTAGCATATACACATCTACCAAAGAAAATCCCCAAACTATTTCATAGTAATGAACAGTTCAGGAAGCCCCACGAAACAATACTTAAACACTGCTGTGCTCTTTGGAGTTTACGGTTTATTGTGTAAATCTTAGTTCTTTACTAAAACGGTGTTTACTGGGTGAAGTAGTATGATCCCTTGTACTGAATAATCAAAGATGCTGCAAAATATGCCAAATATTTATTGATCCCACACAACTGTAATATGAATATTCAATGAGGTATTCTGAGCCTTAAAAATACTGAATGTTTTATCCTGACGCACACATACGAGCACATGCACACACATATACATAGGATAACTTTAGCTACAGAAGGGTGTTGCCTTTTGTAGCAGGGTGAGGGGGTTGCAAAAACAGTTGCTGCCACACATGCTGAGGATGCAGAGCTGCTCTGTTATAGCTGTATGGATTAGGGCTGTGCGAAGCTTCAGTTGCTGATTCAATTTGATGGAGACTCGGCCCGATTTGGTAGCTGAATCTCCGAATCCGAATCAAATTGGGAGGCCCTTTAATCTCTCTGAATAGATTCAGAGAAATTCAATGATTCAGGCATAGACACAGCTTTTAAATGTTTTTCTACATACCTCAGGGTACCAGGCGGCTTGTGAACACTGAGATGGTGGGGTGGATGAAGCGTCCCTCGGGAGTGAGGGGGGTCCTCAGTGCACTCAGCAGCAGACCTCCCCCACCCCCCAGGTTGGAGACTGGTGCTTCTTGGGTTGGGGGGGCACCTGGGGTCCCCTTGTGGCTGATTGCTGAGCCAGGGGGTCATGGAGGGGTCCTCCGTGTGCTCAGTGGCAGACCTGGAAATGGACCAGAACTACTTCTGGTCCACTTCTAGGTCTACCCTTGAGCACATGAGGGGACCCCCTGCACTCCTGTGGGATGCTTCATCTGCCCCAATGCTCCATCTCTGCGTTTACGAGCCATGCCTGGTACCTCAAGGTATGTAGAAAAAGCATTTAAAGCTATGCTATGGTGGAATTGCTGATTCTCCAAATCAGCATCAAATCTTCAGATTCAGATTTGGCTGAATCAAATTACTGTCCCCCCAATTGGGTCAAATCTGAATCAAATACTGCCTGCTTTGCACACCCTTAGTATGCATAGCAGAGATACTAAATCATCTAGAACCAACCTCTTTGGAGGTATTCCTTGTCTACATGCTATAGATATTTTTTCTCCCAAGCATTCAGTGTTTGGCCAAATTCTCCTCTCAATGAAGTCAATGGTAGAATCACCCTTGATTTTAGTGCAATCACTGCTAAATTTTATCTAATGCCCAGTCCTCCTGCATATATGTGTGGTTCTCTGGTTGCATTTTTCAGGAAATAAAACAGGAAATCATTCTCTATTTCCTGTGATGAGTCTATATGGAGGCTACTCTTAAACACTTTCAGAAGTTTTATACTTTTCATACATCTTAATCAGAGATGCAGAATGAAATTATATTAAACTCACTCTAAAAGTTCATACTTCTGAGAAATCTTTTTGGAACCAGGAGGCATAAAATAATGAATAAACAATTAATGTAAATGATTGTTGCTGAATACTTAATCTTCTCCAAGAGAACAGTCATAAAAATAACATGCAAAAAAGAAAGAGGCCAGAAATTATTTGCCATTTAAAAGATGCTATTAAAACTATTAGACCTTAGGAAGGATAGCAGGCATGATTAAACACACATTTGTCTCTGCTAAGCATACAGTAGGAACCATTTAGAATGAGTCATTAAGTACAGTACAGAAAAGTTGATTCCCATCCTATATCCAAAACTTGCAATGTTCAGTCTCCCTGAACATACCTTCTGCTCCCCTCCTCACAGGATCAAATCTTCTACAGTTCACTTTTTCCTACTGCCTTCAGTGCACAGATACATCAGAAGAGAAATAAGTTCATCTTTAATGTGCCATACATTTAATACTTTTGTAAGGTATAAACTTGTTTAATGTAGCAGGGACTTAGAGAGTTTCATTGGTACAAAGAGCAGGAAGACATGAACACAAATCAGGACAGGCAAGTAAAGGCAAAAAATCTCTGACACTTCCATGCTCCATTGTAAAGTAATATTAGCTTATTTTTACCTTTATGTTGTAATAGAACAAAAGAAAAGAAAAGGACGGAAGATATGAAGGAGTATGACTATAATGTTTTGGCCAGAGGCTTACAAGTTTCACTGATTTTTTTGCTTTAATTCTGGGGGTTTTATGCATGCCGAATATGAAAAGATTCTATTAGGAATTCAATTAATTTATATAGAACGGACTTTATATCATACACTCCAAAGAGTGAGTAACATATTCACAATCTGTTGAAATGGGAACACTCTAGAAGTACAAATAGCATGAGAACTGATAAAAACCCAGCTCTGTTTAACATCTGTATATACAAAGTCTCACAATATTTTCTGTACTGAACTTTTGTTTGAAATTATCCAAGCATTGGCCAGGAGATAAGGATATTGTATAGGGTTGCCAACCCTCCCAGACTTCTGGTAGACTTCTGGCCATTGGCATCAATCTCCTGGTGACTATTGAAAGCAATCTGGGAAAAAAAATCTCCCGGAATAGCTTCAGTCAGAATTGGCAACCCTAATATGGTCAGATATTCTTCTGAGGTGCTTCAGATTCCACTCCAGTGTGAAGTATTTAAAAATTTTGAGCACTTCATCATTATGACATATGCTCTGCACCCCCCTTCCCCACACACATCTTGTGCTTCAGAACAGTGGCAATGCATAGGGGGTGCATGGGAGTGCGTGTGTACCCCCTGAGACCACCAGTGCACCCCCTGTCTGCTCATGCTCCCTGTTTAGCCAGCAGACGGGTGCAAGCGGGAGCACCAGTGCCCCTCCTGCGAGCACCAGCCAGGAAGTGGGGCCAGCTGCAAACGCAGGACTTCTGGAAGCGGCATGGCTGCTTTTTGGTGAGTGAGATCAGGAGCAGGGAACCCCCTGGTCAGCATGATTGGCTGACTGGTGTCAAGGGGGGCATGCACCTTCCCCCCCC
>NW_017729032.1:228369375-228372474 GCF_001723915.1 Gavialis gangeticus
CCCCCGGACTCAAGAGGCACCAGTCACCCATGATTCAGAATGGCCCTCAGTCCATGCTGTGGCTGTGCTTTGAAGACAGGAGTTGGAGACCAGAGACCCCATCATGTCATTCAGTTCTGAAATGACCTCTGAGTGGAAAAACCCATTAGCTGTATCCCTCTTCTTCCTACCCCGGTATATGCTAGGTG
The DNA here is from genome assembly GCF_001723915.1 of Gavialis gangeticus. NCBI lineage: Eukaryota > Metazoa > Chordata > Crocodylia > Gavialidae > Gavialis > Gavialis gangeticus. The sequence goes on from NW_017729032.1 coordinate 228,369,564, forward strand.
CTGCTACCACTATGGAAGAAATATCTTGTCAACTGTACTCCCTAACCTCCTGTGGAGCTGCGAATGGTACCTGTCGTCTTCTTTTCTTGCAGTCCTTAACTTTAGTCAGAAATTTCTGTCATTCCTGTTCTGCTTGAGGCACAGAGTCGCAGCCTATTTAAGCATCCTTTTCCAACTCAGGTGCCAGCTGGCAGACAGCAACATGGCCTGTGTAGGGCAATAGGACTCAGGCCTTTGAAAAGCACCTCTTTGAAAGATGCTGCCTGCTCGGCAGCTCAAACAACAACATGCCTAAGAATGATGCCATAAAGGCCAAACCATAGAGGATGGCCATCTCTGGGGTCGCATGTAAACATTCCTAGAACCATGGGATAAAGAGCAACAGCAAAAGAACTTTAGTATGATCCCTTCATGGAGATCTGCAGCAATGTGACCCTGTCACTGGAGCAGCAAGCCACCAGTGTGAAGGGAGCTCTTAACATCACCATCTGTAAGAGGTAAGCTTAGAGGCTGGTACATGACACAGGAAGCTGAGTTTCTGGGACACAACAACCATCAGGGCTTTGGAATTAGGGATGCCTTGGAAAACCACTTTCAGTGGTGCTGAGCTATGAAGTGCAGGGAGAATGTGCCTTAGCAAAGACTGAACATGAAGAACATGATTCTTTTGTGAACAGATAGCATTTTTTTATTAAACAGTGGACACTGTCAAAAACTTCTGTGTTTTCTTAAGTGAACAATGAGAAAGTGCCTTATAAACTGGGGGTGTGGTGAACCAGGGGTCATTTGGCTATGCATCACCCCTTCCCTTTCCAACATCCAGCTGAAAACCTATGGCCCATTGAAACAGGCCTGCTCAAAGATGCCTGAGACTTGTGTACATGTGTGAGGGGGAAGGAGAGGAGAGGGAGAGGTCATTTGGTGTTCAGAGGCATAGAAGTATGCCTGCACTCAGACCTGTTAGGTTGGAAGGCTTGAAGTGCCACGCTACTCCCTCATCAGATGAGGACTGAGGTACAAGAAGGGTACAAATTATGGGAGAACTTGGGGGGGGGGAGGAGTGCTCCCCATTGGAGATGAGAGCCCCCTTTAAGATTTAAAAATCATAACCGGGGAGGGGGGAGGGGATGTCCAATCAGATTGCTCCATCCAATGATTTTTTTTTTTTCTACAGACCCCCCTGCCCCGGGGTCAAAATGTAATTCAAACCCTGGGTGGAGAGGAGCTGTTCCAGATCATAATAATTACCTGATTTCTCTGCAAAAGTTAAGGTCGTCCATGAGCGGCCAGCAGGGGAGATTATGCTTAGGGGCAATCAACATGGGTTCATTAGAGGCAGGTCCTATCAGACCAGCCTGGTGGCCTTCTATGACCAGGTCACAAAATCCTTAGATGCAGGTGTAGCAGTGGATGTAGTCTTTCTGGACTTTAAGAAGGCCTTCGACACTGTCTCTCACCCCATTCTCATTAAAAACTATGAGACTGTTTTGTCGACACCTACACAGTCAAATGGGTCACTAGTTGGCTGAACGGCCACACCCAGAGGGTGGTGGTGGACGGGTCTTATTCGACCCGGAGGGATGTGGGCAGTGGGGTCCCGCAGGGCTTGGTCCTCGGCCCCGCACTGTTCAACATCTTCATCAGCGACCTGGACGAAGGGGTAAAAAGCACCTTGTTCAAATTCACAGATAACACTAAGATGTGGGGAGAAGTGGGCACGCTAGAAGGGAGGAATAGGCTGCAATCAGACCTAGACAGTTTACAGGGGTGGGCGGATGAGAACAGGATGGGTTTCAACACTGACAAGTGCAGGGTAATGCACCTGGGGGGAAAGAACCAGCAGCATGCCTACAGGCTGGGGAACTCCCTTCTTGTCAGTACAAAGGCAGAAAAGGATCTTGGAGTCATTGATGCCAAAATGAACATGGGCTGACAGTGTGGGGACGTGGTCATGAAGGCCAACCATACCTTGTCATGCATCCACAGATGCATCTCAAGCAGGTCCAAAGAGGTGATCCTCCCCCTCTATGCAGCAATGGTCAGGCTGCAGTTGGAGTACCACATCCAGTTCTGGGCACCGCACTTCAGGAGGGATGTGGACAGCATGGAGAGGGTCCCGAGTGTCACAGAAAATCTTAAGGGTGTGCTGACAACACAGAAGAGCTAAGACTGACATGCACGTTTAACTCTGTGAGTGGAAAATTCCAAGGCTCACCCAGCTCATGCCACCTGGGTGACCTGAGGACCTGTCAGTCATTACTGACCTACTTTCCCCACAGACGCATGCTCAGTGACAGCTAAAAGCATGAGGTAATCAGACTAGAAATTCCTTTGCAGAAAGTGTTCTAATTGGCCACCAAATTCTTATAAAAGATCAGAGAGCCCCTCCCTCGGGGGGAGATCCGTTAAACTGAGGACAGAGGCTAGTTCTTAGGGACTGTCCCTCAGTTAGGTCTCCACCAGCGTGGGCTCTCACTGTGTTTCATACCTCGTTCGCACTATATTGATTCTCCGGTTACTGGACTGTTTTCAGCTCTGATTTTGACTTCGCTCTTGGATCACCCTCTATACTTCGCTACGACTTACCTGGTATTCGACCACAGCTATCATCTCGACCACGATTCTGCGCAACCCTACTAGCTCTGATCACAATCTGATCGACTACCTGGCTATTGACCTCGGCACGGCTATTTGACCATCCGTTTGTCCACTTGGACTGGCGTCACGACTCATTCTGTGTTCACCTCGTTACAGTTTTGTTGTTCGTTTGTTCCTTTAATGAGCTGTTGACCAGCCCTGGGACTATTAAGTTGAGCAGCCACCCCTAGCTCCGGCTAGATAGCAAGGGCTCACTTAAGAACCCCGTGGGCCAACGGACCCCTCTGTTGTTTGTATTCACTGTAACTGAAGA
>NW_017729032.1:228372485-228372713 GCF_001723915.1 Gavialis gangeticus
GGGGGGAGGGGATGTCCAATCAGATTGCTCCATCCAATGATTTTTTTTTTTTCTACAGACCCCCCTGCCCCGGGGTCAAAATGTAATTCAAACCCTGGGTGGAGAGGAGCTGTTCCAGATCATAATAATTACCTGATTTCTCTGCAAAAGTTAAGGTCGTCCATGAGCGGCCAGCAGGGGAGATTATGCTTAGGGGCAATCAACATGGGTTCATTAGAGGCAGGTCCT
>NW_017729032.1:228373870-228377979 GCF_001723915.1 Gavialis gangeticus
GAGCCCCTCCCTCGGGGGGAGATCCGTTAAACTGAGGACAGAGGCTAGTTCTTAGGGACTGTCCCTCAGTTAGGTCTCCACCAGCGTGGGCTCTCACTGTGTTTCATACCTCGTTCGCACTATATTGATTCTCCGGTTACTGGACTGTTTTCAGCTCTGATTTTGACTTCGCTCTTGGATCACCCTCTATACTTCGCTACGACTTACCTGGTATTCGACCACAGCTATCATCTCGACCACGATTCTGCGCAACCCTACTAGCTCTGATCACAATCTGATCGACTACCTGGCTATTGACCTCGGCACGGCTATTTGACCATCCGTTTGTCCACTTGGACTGGCGTCACGACTCATTCTGTGTTCACCTCGTTACAGTTTTGTTGTTCGTTTGTTCCTTTAATGAGCTGTTGACCAGCCCTGGGACTATTAAGTTGAGCAGCCACCCCTAGCTCCGGCTAGATAGCAAGGGCTCACTTAAGAACCCCGTGGGCCAACGGACCCCTCCGTTGTTTGTATTTACTGTAACTGAAGAAAGCAACTCTACCTACACCTTCTAAGCATAAGTCAAATAAATCACTTTTGTTTGAAACCATTATGCTTCCGTGCCTCCGACCTCCACGCCAATAATCTTGCCTGTTTATGTTCCAATTGCCAACCCCGGCCCACCATGACCTTGGGGCCTGATCCACTCGGCTTGAATCCCCAACATGGCATCATGAACAGGATTCAAAGGAGGCATCTTGGAGTCTGAGTTGATTGAGAGCTGCCCATGGTGCAGTGGGGTCCGTCCAAGCACCAACCCAGAGGACCTATGGAACCATGTAGCGTTCCACCAGGCCGAAAACCAGGCCTCAGCCACGATCCACGGCTATTTGTCCCTAGATGGGATAAGCGGGAAGGAAAGGGCCGTCCGGCTCAGTCTGAGAGCCCTGGGCTATGTGTTGCGAGACTCCCGGGCCATATATCGCCCAAGGGAGGAGAGCAGGACCGCATCCCAGACCCGAGCGAAATCTCCGGCCGCGGCAAGCCTCAGCCCGGTGCAGGAGTTTGCCCGGTGTATTAAGTATATAACAGAGGGAGGAAAAGAGACCCCTCCAGATCGGTTCCCGTGTCCGAGCCTCACGGCCGGATCAAGGGGCCACGAGCTCCTAACGCAGCTCCGGGAGGGCCTAGAGCAAGACGGCAAGAAGGCAAAATGGACCGGCCTTCTTAAATAGAAAAAAGGGCGTATAATAAATGTACTGTTCCAGGAATATGTCTTATTCCTGTGGGAATTTGCGGATCGGGGAAGCAGGTAAAGACCGCTGCTGAAGTGGCAGCAAAAAATTTGGCTGAGCGACCATTACAAGATGGCGCTGGCCGATCTGAGACCGCGCCAACCCCTGAGCCTACATCACCACCTGCCCTGCCCACCAAAAGCCGTCCGCCCATCGAGACATCATCTACTGCTCCGCCCACCTGGAGCCCGCCTCCCGCAACAGCACCACCTGCTGTGGTTGCCTCACCACCCCCGTACGTCGACCAGCGCCACTTGAAGGACGCACGGGAGAGCTGCAGCGGCCAAGAAAAAGTACCAAGTGGAATTGCATGCAACCATGTATCAACGAACAGAACGAAAGTAACCTTAAGCCAGGAACCGAAAGTAAATGAAAACAATACAATAATGCACTTGAGTAATGATACCATAAGCAACTGTACAACCGGTACCACACAAACTGAAACCAATAAGCAACTGCATGACGAAGCAGAACTAGTAACCGCCTATCCAGTGGCAGTCCAGAAATTAGTAACTGATCCTCAAGGGGGAACAAGACTTACCGTAACCACACGATCCAGGACCCACTCCGAAATGAGCGAGCTAAAGAAAGACACCGCCATCCGAAATGACGAAACACCAATTACCTGGTTGGGTCGATTGGTAGTGGAAGCTGCAGTGAAACCATAAATCAAGAAGAAGCCTTACAACTCATTAGAAGTTCTGCATGGAGCAGGGCGAAAGTTGTTGACCTAGTTCCCATACTAGCAAATTACTACTGGCCAATACCAGTGCCAGCGTTAGCGGCAGAAGCCCTCCAACGTAAGATTCACACTTGGCACAAGGGGTCGGCAAGTCGTAGTAGTGCAACATCACTAGTGTACGCAGTAATCGGGGCATCCTATGCATTGTGGAACCCCGCGCATCAGGCTTTAAATCTAACGCCTGCCCAGGTGCAAGGAGCATGGCCGTACCGGTATGCCACCGCACCTGGGGATGTGCCCTGCCTAGCTGAAGCCATAGAAGCGGCCACAGAAATCTATGGCGGAAACCAAAGTATCACTGCTCGCTTGTTGTTAAGTGCTTCCATCAGTGGTCCAGCCATTCACACCCTGGGACAGTTGGATCAACTGCAAGGAGCAATGAGAGTGAAACCACCGAAGAATGTATACCCTGTCTCAGATGGAGAACATGAAACTATGAAAGATTATCCAGTTGAGCATCGATATCTGAAGTCGAGTAAAGCACATGAAAAGCAATTGATACGAAACTCTCCGAAACCCAACTACAACCCGTCACACTATTCGCCGCCTCAGGTGCGGAACCGACCTTCAACATCTAAGTATTTGCCTCCACAGAGATCGCCGAAAGAAAGGGCGATGTTTGGCTTCCTACTGACGAAGTCCGGCTTATCGAAGGAAAAGCTGCGGTTGTTGGGGGACGATGGCCAACAAGACCTAGCCAAGACCCTAGGGTTCCAAGAATATAACGCCAAACCAAAAAATGAGTAACCGCCATTGGCATGAGTCCGGCGTCCGATGGCTGCAACAACCCTAGTGAACTAAATGATAAATGGAAAACGGACTTCGAAACTGAATTAACACGATCCAAACTTAAACAAAACACACCCAGATTGGAGTGTAACAATGACACGACAAGCGAATTAATGATGACTGAACTGAAACGACGAAACCTGAAACAAAACGATTGTAAACGAAACACAAGCAAATGAGACCAAAATGAACGAAAACCAATAATTGGAGCGATCGAGCAGAATGATTTAAAATGGAAAACAGTAACGTTTCTGTCTGAAGAAGCACAGGAGGGAGACAAAAAGAAGAAAGCGGACGTAGTGGTTGCAATCAACAATCCGAAGTTTTTTAATGATGACTCGCGACCATATGCCATGATTGAAATTCAAAATCTCAATGACCTGTGATATGACAGTTGCAAAATTTCTGCTTGACACTGGAGCACAGGTAAATGTGATCAAGCCATCCATACCACATCAACGCACAACGAAGATCATGATGGTACATGGTTTGAATGCAGTAATGGCGACAAATCGGGTAAAATTTCTTGTCAAGGGTCACGAAAAAAGATTAGAAGCGGTATTGGGAGGAGTCAATCTCTTGGGGATTCCAGGAATCCGAGCACTGAACTTGAAGTATAGAGTACTCGAAGCACTACTGATTCACACCATGCCAGAGACTGAATGGCATCAACCCTCACTACGAGTAAGCTCTATGTGGCGATACACCCCGATACCCACTAAGCACCACCTTCAGAAACCTCTTGATATTTTACTAGAATGCCTGGTAAAAAACCAGTCAATCACACCGATCCAAGCCAGTAATCGATTATCACCCGGATGGGGAATACCTAAGCCAGGGAAGCTGGGGGAGGTCCACCTTGTGGTGGATTACCGTGAAGTTAATAAACGCTATACTATCCTGACTCAGCTGGCACCCTGCACTTTGATCCAGACCTTGAGCGAAATGTCTGTATACCAAGCAGAAGAATGGGTCGGGACGACACTAGACCTCCAAAATATGTTCTTCTCAATTCCAATAAATGACAGTGAAGGGGTCCTAAATATGTGTGTACGAGGAAAAATGTATTGTTGGAATGTCTGCCCACAAGGGTATTACAATGCCCCGGCATTGGCAACTAGTGCTATTAATGAGAGCCTTGAACGCTTCTATCAATGTAATCCCGATGCCTGCTATATCAAGTTGTGGAGCTACATAGATGATATAGCCGTAATGGGGCGAACAACAGAATTGGTCAATAGCATCACAACCGCGTTAGTGAAACATCTAAATAATGACGGATGGGTCGATAATGAGAAAAA
>NW_017729032.1:228382979-228385793 GCF_001723915.1 Gavialis gangeticus
GCGAACAACAGAATTGGTCAATAGCATCACAACCGCGTTAGTGAAACATCTAAATAATGACGGATGGGTCAATAATGAGAAAAAGTCTCAATTAATTCCAACAAACCAGATTAGTTTTTTAGGGACCACCTTCGTCGGGACCATCAGACATGGGGTGGCCTATGATACCCTTAACCTCGACTTACAGAACAGTAGAAACCCAATAAAGAAAGCTGACTTCCAGTCATTATTAGGGAAGTTGAACTGGTATCGACATTATATTACACCCCAGCATTTGCCAATATTAACTCGAATACAGAGACAAATCAGAGAAAAAACAAGACAGAAAACACCGTGGTCTTCAAAAGACACAAAAGCCCTTCATGAATTAGTGACATCTGTCCAGGCTACCACTCTGCACGCCATCGATTTCGGAGCACCCCTGACCATCGCGATTGGATTCACTGATGAGCATCTTTTTGTAACCGCCAAAAACTCTGAGGGGAACCTTATTTTCATTGCCCATTGAACCCTCCAGGCAGCACAGCATAGATATGGTGTTATTGGAAAGACCCTCCTGGCTGCCCAATTAGCTGAGCCACTAGCCATTGGGAGAGGGAAGTTAACAGCTATAGGGGCAACCCTATTGCTGCGACTTCTTCATGATCAGCCGGACCCACGCTTCCAGGGAGAACCATCAACCTGGGGTGACCTGGTGCTTAATCACCTCTACCAGTGGTACCACTGGAAGCATGAGGACCTACCACTGCCACCGACAGTCGCTGAGACCCAGGATGTCATATTATACGGTACAACACAACCAGCGTGGATGGCATTGGACGGCTCCACCCGTGAGAACGGGAAGTATGGCTTTTACTGCCGTCCATGCTCCGAAAACAAAATCCACCCTGGCTGTGACTCAGCACAAAAGAATGAACTATTAGGCTTCAGAGAGGTCGTGAAACATTGCTTACAAAATCATGATCGGACCCTCCCTGTGCCTGTGATCGCTGTTGATTCCCAATACATTTACAAAATAATTACTGGAACCGCATCTCCAATGGAACACCTTCCAGTATGGGAAGAAATATACATGCTACTGTCTGAGTTTTCCGTCCTTCCACTAATCCGACATACGAGATCTCATCGCCCCGACACCGATCCAATACACGAGACAATCGACTGACTTCTTGCACAGCCTATTGATGTCAATGTTCTTATTACTAAAACTCTGGACGAGAACACGTGTATCGATCCGTACCTAAACTGGCTCCATGAGCACTGGGGCCACCCAGGCCCAAAGGTTTGTTATCAGAGGTGGCACAAAGCGTCCCAAGAAAAATCCAGATTTGGAATGCATCAAGACTGAAAAGAATTACCCAGGCTTGTCCGGCCTGTGCGAAGGAGAAAGCTCACCCGACTGGCAATACTAAAGGAGCATTGAATAAGGACACCTTTGCTCCCGGCAAGTCCTGGCAAATTGATTTCCTTGGTCCTCTTCCAGGAGCATCGGTCCCTAACAAAGGACTCATCGTTGTTGATCTGGGAACACGTCAGATGACGGTTGTCCCACTTCGGAAAACGCACGCTGAAGCCGTCATCGCAGTGCTAACCAGTATCTTCGCAGTTTGGAAAATACCACATTCCATACAATCAGATGGCAGACCTCCTTTTACATCAAAAGCTATCGATAAATTTACAGCATCGTATAATATCTGTTGGCATCATCATATGCCCTATCACCCCCAATCCAATGGGGTGGTAGAAAGGGCTGTAGGGCTTTACAAAGAGGCACTGTGTGTTAACAACAATGGTACTTATAAAAATTGGACAAGGATCAACCATGAGGTCCTAACAAACCTAAATTTGGGAAAACAACTTTGGATAGAGAAGGACACCGACCCGATTGAGCCGTGGAAACAAAAATTCAAGATGACAGAACTCGTGTGGGTTTCCTTGCCGGACCCAAAAAATCATCACCCACGAGTGCTTAAAGGCATAATACGCTTTGCGGAACAGTATCCCAACACTTATCTCGCCGAACTTGAAGATAGCACAAGACTTATACTTGTACACCACAATTGGTTGGCAAGAAGGGCAGTCACGGATTTACCACCATGAACCTTCAGTGTTCCCAGCAAGGGGGCATGTAGTTGCTCTGCTTCTATAACTGTGCTGGATCACACAGAAAGAATAGGCCCTAAAGCTGTAGTGTAAATAGTTCCAGTATAGAGTTTGTTCTGTCCTATTTTGTTTATTGTTCCAGATTCAACAGCCAGTGAAGGACAACCCGTGAAAGACAGCTTGTGATCTAACCTGGTTTGACTCACTTTGAGGCGATGTAACGATCCGACTGAACGATCTGACCGACCCAGCACAGGAGGCCGCGGATCCAAACAAAACATCATGGCACCGGGACTGAAAAACCCTAAAGTGACTCTCACGTTATATTGTATATATCTTACGGAGATGTCTGAGTGGGACCAGTCAGAAAATACGGTGCTGCAATTACTTTCATTATGGGCCAATGCGACGGGGGATGAGGGGACGGGCCTAGGGCTAACAGCTTGCCTCAGAGTCCCTATGTCTGTAGAAGACTCAGTCCTCGTTCCATACCCTGAGCCTTTTAACATAAGAGACTGGTTTGCTAGGGTCTCAAAAAGCAGGGAGACTTCTATAAACATTTCCGTCCCCTTGAGAGAAGAAGGCTACATTGCCACTAGCTATTCATGGGCCAGAAGTTTAACTATGGCGGATATTTCCACCAAGTCCACACGCAGGGATTGTCTGGAAAGGGAGGCCCCATACGCTTGTTCTGCTGTCCCCTGGGGGATA
>NW_017729032.1:228385804-228389465 GCF_001723915.1 Gavialis gangeticus
TGATCTGCTCAGGTCCCTTCCGACCCGACCAATTATGAAACTGGAGTCCGAGCTCGTTTCTACTGGTGAAGGCAGCTGTAGGTACCCCAGATCCTGGTGAGGATACTTCTGGCTCAGGACTGGGGAAGTATAGATGAGACTGATAGAGGACCTAGGCACGGGACTCCTGTACACTACTCATCTGCCTGCTAAGCATGACTGGGTGTCTCTCTTACTCTCTATCCGGAGAGTGTCCATCAGTATCTCCATAGTTTACCTCACTGTGGCCACTACCTCATTGGTGGCCTCCAGTAATCCTTCTGGCTTGAAACACAGCTGTTACTTGCCTGTGAGATGCCTGACTTCATCAGATTGGCACACTGCTGTTGGTGAAACTAAACCCCACTCCTCCATTCCTCTACAGCAGTAGCTCCTCCTTTCTGATAATGCTGTGAGGTCAGCCAGGATTTCCTTGCTGTGTTTCCTCCCCCTCCTAAGTTGGACAACTCTCTACGCTGCATCTTGGACTGTGGCATTGGTTCTCCATACCTCTTACTGTCAGAACTCTCCTTGTAGTAGGCGTTGATCCTGAAATGAAAGTGAAACAAACTCTTTTTGCTAAACTTTTGCAGTGTGATTATCATGTGATACATTCCCCTCTGCATCCCATCTAATACCTCTCCATCTTAGGAGCCTTTTCACCTTTTTGCCCTGGCTGCAAGATGGTAAGTTCCCTTTACAGATGCTCAGGGAGAGAGAAAGATGGCAGGCTGTTCTCTACCACTCACAATTCATCTTGGGTGCAAAATTTGGGGCACCAATAGCTTTGTGGTTTGCTAAAGGGCTATCAGCAAATCCCTCTACCAGATTTTCCCTTTTGCAGTCAATGGTAGGTCTCTCAGGATTGCGTTGAGTGCCCAGGGTCCCCTCTGTCATGTCCCCAGTTTTGCAGGCTGCTTTCTTTTATGTGGATGTTTCTGTTCCACATAATGTTCTAGAGATAATGGTTTGAAGAGAGGAGACCCCTTTTACCTCCACCCCCTCCATATACTCTTTTGTTCCTGGAGGAGATGGTCCTGCCTTAGGATACAGGGCTCCTGGAGAAGACAAACTTGTTTTTGTAGCTCATTTGAAAGAAGGGGGCTTTCTTTTAATGTGACATCCTGGCTAACAAGGTATCAATCAGTACCTATTGCCAAAAGACTGGGTATTGGTAAAGTGCACTATCAACTCCTTCCTTCTCTAGGAAGAGCAGTAAAACTCTTGCAATGACTGTAAACACTCAGCAGGACTCACAGGCTCCAGGCATCCTTCCTATCATGACTGCAAGCATCCCCGGGACCCCAATCGCTATGCCAGGAAGGCCTCCTCTGTTGGAAGTTCTGTGAACTCCCCAAGGCAGCTGGATCAGCCACCACTGTTCCCAGTATCCACTGGGTCAGATCCTGTGATATGGGAAAGCAGGTTCTACAACAGGAATCCTGTCTGCCTGTCTGCCTAAAATGACTGATGACTTGAGCTATGGCCAAGAAATAGGTCCTGGGGCATTTTTTAAAAATAATTTCAGCAAACAAGTGAATACTGCAAGGAATGACTTCAGAACTGTGTTCTGTGCTGTGGAAAATGCAAATGAGTCCATTCCTTCCTGCTGCCCACCTATTAGTTGTTTCCAGCAATGTGGAAGATCGAGAAGATATTGCAAATATAAAATGAAGTGTTTCACAGGGAGGTGCTTCAAAAGTGTTCCTGTGTTTTTTCTCTGAGGTATTTTTTTTTCCTGAGGTAGAGCAGTCCTTTTTGAAGCCTTCCTTAGTTGGGTACACCTACCTACACTTTTTGGAGTGGCATCAAGGCTCATAGAGCTCTTCAGATGTTATATTCATCCATACATACCACTATCGCTCCTCAAAAGTGAAAAGATTTGCACCCTCTGTTAGGTAATATTTTAGGGATGCTTTGAGAAAGTGAATTGACTTAAATAATGGATACAACTTTGGTAAGAATAGTGAATGAAATCCTGCTGCTCTTGAAATTTATGGCAATACTTTTTTTGCCTTCTGTCAGGCCTGGGTTACACTGAACTGTCTTAACCGCTACATTTTCTTATTTTGTGTTTTGAACACCTTCTCTGTTACCATTCATGGAAGGTAATCATCTATGATGTGAACAATTATTGTTAATAACATTTAAAAAGTGTCTCATGCCTTGTGGATCATAGACTAACTTAACTACCATATTTTAGTCTTCATTCTAGACATTTCGATTGTAATAAAGTCATATTGCTTACCACATGACTTTCTATATGCTATGTAGGTTATTGTGAATAGACCTGGGCAGGAAAGCCTTAAATAAATTCATTTTGCATCTGGGCAAAGCCATGACTTTGAGAGAGAATAGCCAACAGCCTGGTGGTGTATATACTCATTCATAATGTAGGAAGCAAGGTTCAGGTACCTCTTTCTGGCATTCTCCCACATCCCAGATTCTGAAGTCACTGGTTATTTTAGACTGGGTCTTACTCTCCCCTGTTGGAACTGCACCACTGTATAGAAACAGTTACGTGTTAACTCAAGCAAGGACTGTTTTTTTTTTTTCATGTGGAATGAAGATGTGTGTTTTTTAGTACCAGGCTGTGGCATTTTCCTTGTATAGAGTAGGAAGTTGGAAAGCCTAGAGAGCAATGTGATTAACTTCACATGGCTTTTCTCCCTGTAAATCATTTAAGGCCACCTCTGTGATTTCTTTGGGTTTGTATTTAGTGTGAGAAGAGGGACCACTCCAGATAGATTAAAGCAAGACACATAAAGCCAGTACAGGCTGCTTTGTCATGTTGGCCAAAAAAGCTGTTGCAGCATGACCGTTTATATTGGCTCCCTTTAAGCTCAGAAGCAATCTTTTCAAAATATCCCCTGCTCTTGACTGCTCATAGAGCAAAAGCTCAGCTCCTAAAAGTATAAAGCAATACTGTATAGCATGGTATAGGGGCAGATGGTTATTATAATTGGCCACATGATGTATGTGTTCTAAGTGTTTTCTTCCAAAAGAGAATGTGGTGGTTTGGTGCATATAAACAGATTCTCAAAATTTATTACTATGAACTAAATTAACTGGAAGATTTTGCTTTAGTTATGACCTGAAAGTCATTGTAGTAATAAAGAGGTTGACATCAAAATGAACTGTAACTGAGCATGCTGATAAAAGAAGAGGATTATTTAATGGGACCTAATTCATTTTTAAGATGTGCACATTCCAAACCTTGCTAGAATTACACTGAGGTACACAAGTAAATGGAAAGACAGGTAATCCATCAGTAGTGAGCAGACTGAGTTTAAAGGATGAATCGTCTCTCCTTGACTTTTGTGTTGACAGCTATTTTGGTTGTGACCAAAGATTGAACTCCCCAGAGCTAAAAATCACAAGCTTCTACAGCTTAAACTAAGGCACTACTTCTGTATCTATGAGCAATAGTAGACTCATATTTTCTGTGGATGTGTAATATAGATTGAAAAAGAGGAGGCTTTCATAACCAAGGGAGTCTGCAAAGCAGTGTATCAGGGAGAAGATCACTTAGGCAGAGCTACGTTTTGGTTTGCACTGATGCTTTTACCTGGCCTTCTTAGTATAGAGCTCTGCGTTTGTCAGCTCCCCAAGATTCACAAAGCCGGTTGCTTATTGACAATTA
>NW_017729032.1:228394465-228408423 GCF_001723915.1 Gavialis gangeticus
AAACCTTTCTAGAATTACACTGAGGTACACAAGTAAATGGAAAGACAGGTAATCCATCAGTAGTGAAAAGACTGAGTTTAAAGGATGAATCGTCTCTCCTTGACTTTTGTGTTGACAGCTATTTTGGTTGTGACCAAAGATTGAACTCCCCAGAGCTAAAAATCACAAGCTTCTACAGCTTAAACTAAGGCACTACTTCTGTATCTATGAGCAATAGTAGACTCATATTTTCTGTGGATGTGTAATATAGATTGAAAAAGAGGAGGCTTTCATAACCAAGGGAGTCTGCAAAGCAGTGTATCAGGGAGAAGATCACTTAGGCAGAGCTACGTTTTGGTTTGCACTGATGCTTTTACCTGGCCTTCTTAGTATAGAGCTCTGCGTTTGTCAGCTCCCCAAGATTCACAAAGCCGGTTGCTTATTGACAATTAGTTTGTTCTTTTTGATCTTCAATCAATAGGGATTTGTGTGCTTATGTATCAGTGTCCAGTATCTATAGCTACTATTAGAGCAAGTATGTGGCTTATTTAAGTGTGGTCATATATTTTATGAAAAAATCACTTGCACATCTAAAATCGAAAATGACCTATTTTAGGAGGTTTTTAGAAAGAATTTCTTGTTCAAATGTTAGCAAGATCTCCTTTGACCCCCATGTAAGTCTACAGGTACCTGCCTTCTGAAGGAAAAGACTTGTTAATTCTAAGAACTCTGGCTCTTTGGAGAGTAAGAAGCCAATACAGTGGTGTTAAAAAGTGTTGAAAAGAGTGTTTTACATTCAATTAGAGTAGATATTTCTCGAATAGAGCTCATCAGAATTAGAACAAATAAGTTAGAAATTCAAGCTAGTGGTTTGTGAGGGGGTTGAGGAAAAAAAGAGGCAAAATTCTCCCTACAATGTGAGAGAGAAAATGTGAAAGAATACATTTTTTATGATTTATTTTTCTATTTCAGTTTGTATACAGTTTTAGATTAAATCACAAGGACTGACTACTTTGTTTCATTTCTTTTGGCACTCCTTTATATGCCTTTTCATACATGTGCCTCTGTATCTAGAGTGTTTTGATACTGTGTTTAAGAGTTTTGTAGCATGACATTACTGAATTCAGTGGTTCCTGTTGTTGTTTATGGTCTACTGCTCATGAGAGGTTTGCAGTGGTGACTAGGCTAAGAGTACACAGCTGAGGCATCTTTTCTGACTAAAAAGCCTTGGTTAGAAACAATTTGGATTGATTTAGGAGCTGAAAGGGCTTATCATCCAGTTGTAATGTGTTAGTTATTGTTGCTGCTGAAAACTATGGATGTTAGTGCTGAGGACCTAGCTTGGCTGTGAGCACCTGGGATAGATGATCCTTTGCATGCTACTCAACAAAGTAGGGTGAGAGAGGAAAATAGGCAAGCAGAACTCAGTGGAGAACAAGAGAAGATTTAATTTAGTTTTTGTTTTGCTTCCCAACACCAAATTGTTTTTCCCTTTTCTTGTGTTTGTCTTTGTCTCCAGGGTTAATTATTGCAGCTGTGGTAAATTGTTTGAATTACTGAGAATTTACTTTAATTAAAATGTGAAAAGACTACACACTTGTGTCTTCAATCTCCCTTTCTCTAGGAGAAGAATGGAGTATTTTAATTAACACCCAAAACAGGTTGCATTCAGAATTGCAAAAAACTCCAGTCAAAGAGCCAGGCTTTCTATTTAGTAAAAATACGGCCTATTATCTTGACAGGACACCTGGCAGAAACCCAAATTAGTTGATTTAAAAAGGAACAGAAAATAGAGTAAGATCTAATTCTTTGTGTCTCTTTTTACTTCTGCTGCCACTCCATCAGCTGACTCACCTCTATTGCTGCCACTGCAATTGCTCCTACCTCTTCAACATAAAAACCTCATTGGAGCTGTTAAATGCTTTTAGAAGTGGTACTTGTGATCCCTCTTTCTCTTTTTTTGGTCTACTGCTCTGCTTTTTGCCCTTTTCCTTGGTTTTGCTGTTACAATTTCCTAGTCCCACCTTTCTCATTTATCATAAAACATACAGTGCAAGAGTCGTATTTCATTTGTAATTTCAAACTGAAAAGCTGAAGGGAAACTGTTCATTTGCAGCTACTAGTTTGGGAATGGTGGGTGGGGTGTGGGCAGGGAGGATGCTGGGGGTGTGGGCATGTGTGATTGAGGTGAGCAGTATATGAGAGAGTGTGGATTTTTATCTCTGAGATGTATCCAAGGGATATTTATCTTTGAGAAATAGAATCATATAAGCAGTTAAGTAGATTCAGATGAAACGGAAGTGAGCACAGCTTTGGTGTGGTGAAAGCATAGCTTTGGACCTGCCCTTGAACTAGATTTGAGTTTGTCTGACAAAAGGTGGGCATATCTACACAAGATGTTTTACTCTGCAGCAGACTAATTTGCTGCACAGTAAAGCATCATTGTCTACACATGCGTGGCAATTATGTCTCTGTAGACTAATTCACTGCACTGCCAGATAGTCCTGACAGATACAAGTGGTATCTGGCAGCTCAATAAATTTCCTGTGCTTAAATGCACATGTCAACTGTGATGTCAGGATTAGTTTACTTCAGTTCAAATTGAATATTCGGTATAGTCACTCTCATTAATTGTACTCCAGCTTTCTCTTTTGGCACTGAGACATAGAGAACAGTTACCTCACTTGCATGCTGTTGTTGGTGACTTGCAGTTAGGTGAGGTATAGGAGAATTGTTACCTAGCAGAGATGAAAGAAACTGCCAGCATGTCTACATGTGCAGTTAATGCAACTGAATATACTCCAGCTCAGTTTGAGCCAGAATAAACTAATTCCAACGTCACCATCTACACATACATTTAAACACAGTAATTGTATCTGATGGAACTATTCAGCATTGCGGTGAATTAGCTCTGCACTTGCTGTGCACATGTAGATGGTGGCGCTTTGCTGCACAGCAAATTAGTCTGCTCTGCAGCAAAGCATCTTATGTAGATGTGTCTTGTGGATCCATCTACACATTCATTAATGCAGAGTGATTACTGTGTATTTAATTTAGTACTTGTATAATCAAGTTCAGAAACTAGAGTTACTGCGCAGTAGCACTGGTAAATGCCTTTTTATTGATGCTACTGCACAGTAGTGGAATCATACTGTGCAGTAGCATATTATCACAGCACGGATAGTGCTATGCTACTGCATAGTATTATTAGGCTACTGTGCAGTTAGTGTCTCTTGTAGATACACCCTGCATGGAGAAAATCTGCTTTGGGTATAAGTGAAAGAATGTGAGGAGCTGTCTGAGCACCTTGAAGGAGCTGGGTTATGAGTAGGGAAGACATTATTGTGAATCTATTGACTAAAGTCAGTATGAGCTACACTTGAATCTAATCAGCTCTTTTATATATACCTCTCTTCACTAAGCTGGCTTCAGTCATCCACAAACACTAGTCTGCAGACTACTGTCTCTACTTTTGCTCTGGGCAAGGGTGTTGAGGAAGGCAGAGGTGAGAGAGGGTTTAGAATCAGGACTATGTGCACAGCCTTGGAGATAGGTTTGTCTGTTAACTTATCATGAACACTAGTAAAAAGGTACAGATTTTCCAATAGAGGAATATCAAGGGAACAGCTCTGTTCAAAGAGCTGCTTCTGAAACTATTTGCCTGTTTCTGTACCCCAGCTGTTTGTTGGGGCATTGGTTAAGGAATACAAGTAACACTGAATCCAATTACACTGGGTATGGAATAGTCCTAGACCACACTCCCAAGAATGTTTTCATAATTTTACATTAAATATAAATCTACTTTGCATAAAAAGTGGAAGTAGTCTTGGGTCCTTCCACTCCTGGGTGAGTCATGTAACCACTAGTATTTTATACAAAGATGGACACCACCACTTGTCTCTCAGACACATCCACTCTTGGCTCCTTAAAATATGGAGGTATTGAGTTTTCTACTTGATAAGTGCTAAAAGCTGCCATGAACCTTTCAGATAGGATACAACATAACTCTAATAATACTAATAATAAAAAAGTCTGATGAATCTAGCCCTTGGTAAATTGTCCAAGGTCATAAAAGAAGTCTGTGGAGGAGCTGGAAATGGAACTGCCCTGCCAGTACCTTTTCCACCACAACCTCTTTTCAATGAATTAATACCCTATATTGTTGTGAACCCAGAGTGGTATGGCAGAACTGTTTGCTCCATGTCACAGACGGTATGCAGAAGTAGAGTGTGAAGTCCCCTATATCCAGTCACTCTCAAATTCACTAGAAATAACTAGCTGTGAAAATAGAGGAATATGATGACTGAATACTGAAGCTGTGCTTTCGCTGTCCAGAGCAGAATTTGTGCCACTTCTTGGCCAAACCTGATTAAATACTGCATAAAATTTCAGGAGAGGTAAATGTACTTATATCTTAAAACCTAGTGTAAAGACAAACAAAAAAAGGTATATTGAAGTTTTCTAGGTCTTCCTGATCTTCTTTTTCCCTGCCTGTGTACAAAGTAGTCAAGACGGAGGCTCCCTGATGCTAGGTCATTGGGCTGCTACCATTCTGGAAATACTAACCTAATATGTTTTCAGATAAGTAAGATGAACTGAAACATCCCTTCAGTTTATAAAAATATATTTAAAAAAATTATGTAACAAATATATTTGAAAATAGAAGGTATAACAACAATGTATCCTAAAAATGTGTCATTTAGATTGAGCTCTCCACATGCCTACCAAAGAACACCGATAGGCAAAAAGGTCAGTTATCAAATGCCATTCATAACTAATCACACAAAACTATACCAGAATTTCCCCTTGGCTACTCTCATTTAAATTCAGTTAAAACATTTTTCTTCTGGGATTTTTTTGGTGTGGAACTATAACTTTAAACAGTTAATCCTCATGCAATAAGTTGTTAATTGGTTATGTTTGCTTTGCCAAATTTTTTTCACATGGCTTCATGTCCTTCCATTTATTCTCTGAGTCTGATATTTAACTTTGGTACAGTGTTTTATAAGTTAAAAGTACTTTCTGTGTCAGAAGCATGTGGTATTATTCATTGTTTCCGTGTGTTCTTTCATTGTCTGACTTTGATGATAGATGTCACTTTTGATGGTCTGTAGGACCTGGAACCTTACTTGTCTCCTTTTAGCTGGGTTGCAGTAAGCTGTATTTTTGTCAGTCTTCAGAATAAATAGTTCAAGTTTTTCAAGTAACCAGCTCATAATTCAACAATATAGATGTAAAATATAGATGCAGGTGGAAGGGCATATTCAAGGATAAGGCCAGCAATAAAGGTGTCAAATGAGACTGAGTCTAGACTTGTATTTATCAGCCTTGTTTTCAACTCCATGTAATTCTTGATTGGAACTACTGAATTTTTTAAAAAAATGTCTTTGCTTAGAATCAGTTAAGTTTATAGATTGTTTTCTATTTACAATTGTGATTTTTAAAAAAACCTGGAAGTGATCAGTTTTAAATGTGTATGTAGTATCCTACATACATGTTAATCCATTCGTTCTCAGAAAAGCAAAAATTTCTATACTCTAAATTTCACAAAAATTGCATATACTCAAACCCTCACGTAAATTTTCCTAGAAATCATAATCAACAATCTTAGAGAACTGGAGGAAGAGGAAAGTTATTATAAGCAGAAATGGAAAGCACTCAGTTCCCTCTGCAAATTAGTGGGGATTACACCTTTTTTGGAAATATCTTTCAGAGGTTTATCTGCACTCCAGAACATCCAGAATTTGGTGGGATTTCACTATTTGATATTTTACATCAAATAATGGAACCTTGTATAAAAATCAAAGCTAATTTAATTTCATTGTGAAATGAGTCAGTTTTGCAGCTGTAAAGAATGACATCTGTCAGCTTAAATTTTCCTTAATGCTAACATTTTAAAAGGCAAATGTTCAATGCATGAATATTTGTGAAGAAAGTAAACACATGAAGATACAAACCTGGCTGAGTCAAAATGTAAATAAAGTGTACACAGCAAAATGTGTGTAGATCTAATTATTGGATCTGCCCGAAAGAAAATACATTTTGTGAGATTTGTTTTACTTTTGCACAAATTATAAAGTCCTTCATTTCAGGGGTTGAGTAAATGAGTCATCTGGTGTTCCAAAGGAGTACTAAAGTTATTCACTGACCATTTATTTTGTTGACATTATTAATGTTTTAAATTTTAACTGCTATCTCCATCTGAAATTTTTTAGTACTAATTTTTTGTCTTTCCTTGCATTTTAAGCACTGTTTTTTATTTATATCAGATGCTGTCTGATTCTCTGTTTATGTATATCTAATTCTTGTGTGTGCTTATATTACCAAACAGGAAAACAACGGAGAAAAAAATTGAAAACCCTTTTCCCCCTCCTTTTCTTCAGTCTGCAGCTGGGATTTTTTGTGCCACAGAACTTTGCAATAACATCTGTGTGTATCAGCCCAGCATGTGGAGAGGAGAGAAGTCATTTAATTTAGTTCATATGTGTAGAGTAAATGAAAACTTGACTAGTGCTGGGCTACAAATCTCTATACACTAAATGGTACTAACAGTATTAGATTGTGGAGAATATTTACTTTATAATTTCTTCTAAGTGATACAATATAATTGTATCTGGACACTTGGGAATTGTCCAAAGCAGTGACACCAGGGTTTAGAGTAGTATGATGAACATTAAATATTAATGCTGGACCACTTTAAATAAGATTAAATAGCAGCAGGTACAGCTGAACACTGGAAAGCTCACCTTTATTCCTTTTAGAATGGAATATTATTAGTTTTCTTGGTTCACCTAAGGATGTTGGTAGACTCAAAGTTAATTTCAGTGATAATGTTATATTCCTAGTAGGTCATTATGATTGTTTTTATTCTTGGATTATCATTACAGTCATGCATGTCTTCCCATAAGTCAGGTTTATTAGCCACCTTGTTATCTAGTATTTATTGGGAGGAAAACTTTTGAGGATAAGATAGCTGTGGTTCAGATTTGATTGTTTGTAAGGGTAGGAGATGCAGATCTGGTAGGGAGAAATGGCTTTTTGCAATTTCTGGCTTAGTGTCAGGCAGTTGGGCTCACTGAATTGCTAGATGTGCTTAGAGGACTTTGTGTTCAGAGCTGCCAGATCGAACCATGTTCCTCACCAGAAGAAGGGTATTTCATGCCTTGTCAGTGGACATAATTATTAATGATTCCTGTAAAAGAACAAGATGAGAAGTTTACTCAAAGTAGCTATCATAGATAAATAAGTTAGCTACCTCTCTACTTTTGATCTTAACAATAATATCCCTGCTGCTGACCTGCCACTGAGAGAAAGAGATGACCAGCAACTGAACTATTTTCTATAATCCTTGTGTTCTTTGTTCCCTGTTAGTCAGACTTCAAGACTAGGTATGTCTGGCAGAAATAGGACCTCTGTAGGTCAGCTGCTTCAGGATCAAATGATAGATTACAAGGGTGGTAACAGTTGTTCAGTTAAAGAATAGACAGGGTTTATGCCTGCCTACCTCATTACAAGTTATGTCTATAGTATCTCTTTGCTTTTTTTTCCAGTGGGTGACATCACTATGGAAAGAGATTCATTGGTTGTTTGGTTCCATAGAACTCATGACTTACTCTCAGAACATCTAGGCTGATCTATCTGTTTTGAGGCTGAAAGTTATTGTGCTAGGATAAAACAGGATTTTGTTGAGCGAGTTGAGTTTTAGCTGAATTTTGGCTCAATATCTGACATTATGAGGAAAATTGCTCATTTTTTCCTCAACGAAAGTGCAAATGTTTTGTGGAAAATGGGTTCTTTTTCTAAGAATCCTGTGGTCAAGACTAAACTGATTTCTTGACAAAAAAATTAAGTTGGAAAACTTTTTCATAAATTTTTTTTAGTTAAAGCATTGAATTGTGACATGGTTTCATTGGTATGAAATATTATTACCTTCCCAGGACTGTATATTTTATTAACTGAAAGTTAGATATTGAGAACAAATCTTGTTTTCCGGTTATGTTTTCTAAACTTTGTAGTCTGCAGGAATGTTTCCAAATTATGTATTACTAGGGAGTATTCACTTTGGAGAAATATTATTCATCCTGTTTTTTTGTGGCATTGAATGATCTTTTCATCTGTTGCTATTAGGCTTTGTTTGTTTCAATCTGGAGAATATTTTAATATTCATGAGAATGAGGGATTTATTTCATTGGATGGATATAGCACAACTGAGTGCAAATTTCCGAGTATAATTATGATACTTTCATTTTGCTTTCTGACATTTCAGAGATTAGGGGACTATGAGCTGCACTTCACTAATGTAACCAATTGTAGAAGGGGTTGAAGACTGAGGTTTGAAGATAGAGAATAGAAAAAGTAGAGATAGTAAATAGACAAGAATGAAAACTGTTTCTGTATAGGCAACACAGAATGAAATGTGCAAAGGAAATGGGTAATCTAATTGGAAATGGAATTAACCAACTTTTCATTTGCACTCAGTGGGCCCTGTGCTCTTAGGAAGTTAGCACACTTCTTCTAGGGAGATGTACTGGAACTGAGACCCCATCACTTACTCCATTTGTGAGTTCAGCTGAACTAGACCAAGAACTTCATTAGCGAAGGGGGATCATTGCACAACTTCAGTTCATCTTGATCTCTGTCTAACTTTTCTTCACTGCCTGTTCCATAGTCTTCTGCTCTGAATGAGCTGAAGATCCTGATCTGTTTATATACGTATTCGTGTCTCTATTGTAGCTCAATCAGTGGCCAATTAGTACATGCATCTAGTTTATTATTTTGCAATAAATGGATGCCTCCCCTCATTCCTTATTCAGTATTTTAAAAGCTACAACAAGACTATATAGTTTGAAGTCAGAAGTCTCAGTTTACAACTGTGACATACAGGAAGTAGGACATGATACCTGCTGAGGTTTAAAATCTTCACATTACTTTAATCTCTCTGTCTGCCTGCATCTGTGTGTTCAAGCAGAACTGTTTTGCTTGAATATACAAAAAGCAGTACTGAATAGGGTAGATAATATGAAAGTTTTCTTTCTTTTTTTTAGAAATAAAACAAGAATTATTTTAAACAGTAATGTAATTTAAGGAAAATGTTATAGAAACAGAGAACATAGATGTCTTAATGTCTCTCTGATCCCTTCACTAGGAATTGTGCATTCAAATCTAGTATTTTAACTCATGACTTTCCTCCTAATAATTCAACCATTTTGTGATCTGATCAAGGGAACATTTCACTGATATACTAAAATTTTGTACGACAGAAATTGGATGTCTTCAAATCTACTTGAGGACATTTATCCACATTTGCATATTTTAAATTTGTAATCACCATTTCCAATTTCTGGACCTCAGACTAACTGCTTTTCAAAAAACAATGCTCCACCCATATACACTGATTGAATGTATTGAAATGCATTTATTTATATACAGAATAATTTATGTATTAAGTGTTTGATTTTTGTTTCTCATGGGTGAACAGTACATGAAAAAAGTAAGAGCATATTATATACCAGGACAGAAAGTTGTACATAAACACGTGTGTGCACACACTTTCAGCAATGTGCATGTGTCCATGTCAGAAATGCAGAACCTGTGGAGTGTTTGAACCTGTCAGAACTATGCCATTGTTCCTAGTAAAATATTATGGGTAAAATTTTTTACCTGTGTGCTTTTTCCTTTAATCAAACAACACAGAAAATCTGTGCTAAGATGTGATTGAAGGAAGTCTTGTGTTTGTTGTGCAAGAAGACACTGCATTATTACAAAATGAAGCCTTCAAATACAAGAAGTAATGCCCATTTCAGAGAGACTCTCTATCAATGGAGTAGTCTCCAAAGAAGAGTTGCTGTCTTAGACTGTACTGATGGTCAAAAAGCCTGAGGTTGAATCGATTCAATCTAGGCAGCTTCCTTGAAGCTGCATAGTTTGAACTGATAACAAACTGAACTGACATTCAGTTCTCAGTTGGGAAAGGCGTGCACTGACCCAGGCCAGTAGGTGGGAAGGTGCCAGAGTGCATCTCCCAGCCTGCTGGCCATGCCAGCCCAGCCAAGTGTCCCCAACCCCCTGCTGTCCCCGCACAGGGGTTGAGGAGTCCCCTGTCTTGATGCTGGCCCACCTTGGTGGAGCCTACCTCTCAAGGGGTTTCTCCCAGCCTGGGTTCCCTAGCCCTGGGGAGCTTAAGAAAATTCCCCCCCCTTTCCAGATGTCGATTGCTTCAGTGGCTGCCACAGGTGGGAGGGAGAAGTCCTCCAGGCTGGGTGTCTGCCTGTGCAGCCCTGCGTGAGGGCACCAAGGAGCCCCTGCCTGGGCCAGCCCCAGAGAGTTTTGGGCAATTCTTCCCCTCCCCAACCCCACCTCCTTGCCTTAGTTGCTGGAGCACTGGGCATAGCCTAGTGGAAGGAAATTCCCCTGCCCCTCTGCATTAGTTTTACCTGACTCACAGCACCTAAGGCAAAACCAGCTGCAGAGGAGCAAAATTTTCCTCAACTCCCTGAAACATCTTGAGACTGGCAGGGGCCGAGGCAAACCGCTCTGCCCTTCCCAAGGGAAAAAATTCCCTGCAGCTGTCTGGGACTGTCTGGGTGGGCTGGGGTGGGGGGGAAGCCCTGCAAAGCAGGGCATCTCTGGTCCTCCCATGCTGGGCTGCATGAGCAGGCACCCAGCCTGGAGGGCTCTTTCTCCCTTTCTTCTGTGGCAGCCATTGAAGCAAATCAGCATCTGGGAAGGAGTAGGGGGAGGGGAGAAGGCTGCCACCACAGGGGCTTCCCCCCGGCTCTGTAGACCCTGGCTAGAGTGGTCTGGGGGTCTGTTCCCCTGCCCCCCTGTCCCTATGGGACAATGGACACAGGCAGGGAGCAGGCTAAGGAGCAGGAGGGTGAGGCAGTCCTTGCTCCACTGGAACCGAATCCTTTGATGCTGGAGGACTATGATTTTAACTTGAACCAGGAAGGGGTCTGGGACAGAAGTTCCACGAACCGGTTTGACATAAATCAGTTAAGTCTGATATTGCATCCAACCAGGTTTATCTGAAACCAGCTTTGGCCATTTTGAAAGCTCTTTATGCGCACTGAGCTTCTGTTATGTTACAGGTTTAAATCAGTTTCGGATCACTTCGGAAACTGGTTTATGTGTAACTTCTTTCCTGAGCATTAGTGATCTAGAAGTATACATTTCCAAATGCCTGTTTCAAAGACTGCAAGCAGTGTGCGCAACTGCCCATAGATGTAGTACTAGGCATCTAAAACATATATTTGTGCACGTTACCTGTGGCAATGCAGAGGTTAATACAAATACAGACCTCTACCTTGTGCAAAACAGTCATCTATGATATTGTTTTTATTTATACCATTGCCACATCTTTGTCCAAGTTGAAAGAGGACAACTGGCAGGTAACTTCATACAAGCAGCACTAATACATGCTAGTAAAGGTTGAAGTGTAACTCTCAGCTCTGCTAAACTCCTTCCCTTTTCTACCTTTTTTCAGACTTCTGTGCTGGACAGCTGGCAAAGGAAATAGAAAAGCAAGGGATGAGTTCTTCGCAGAGAGATATTTCCATTGGCCCTCTCTGGCTAGTTTAAACTAGCATTTCAGTTGGCACTGTCATTCTTTACAGAGCATGGTATATGCACCGATGAGTTCTTTGATGGCTGCTATGACAGCCTCCACTCCTCCATAACTCTGCTGAGGGGTATGTGCTGAAGGTCCTGGCAAGATTCTCACAGGGATCCGAGAGAAGCATAAAGGCCCTGCAGCAGTTACTAAGATTTTCAAGTGGCTTTGTTTTGAGATGGTCTGCTTGCCTTGCATGAGGCTGTTTCTGGAAAAGGTGGGTCAAACAAGCCTTGCTTCACTGCTTACATCCTGGCTCAACTGATTTTATAAACATGTAGCACCCACATACATGTTCAGTTGTTGCATATTGTGTTTTCCTGTGGGCAAGATGGTGTCTGCTGTTCTGGCCACATGGCAAGCTGGGGCCTGTATCTGGGCAAAAGATGTAAAACCCTCTTGCCTCATTGGGCAGGGGAAGTAGGGAGAGAGGTATCTTCAGGCATATTTCTTGGCAGAAAGACAGCAGTGTGACACTCCCTGACTGGACAAAGCCAGGGTGATGTCATGCAGAGGGATACAAGGTGAGCTAGGCTGGCTTGGGAGGGGAGAAGCTGCTAGGAGCTGCTGAAGAGTGAAGTCTCCTCCCAGGGAGTAGGAGTTGCAGATAGCAAAAAGGGAAGCTCAGGTAGAGGGGAGAGGGAGATTTTCCTGCTGTCTGGGAACTCCTCTCTCCTCCTTTTCTCTCTTTTGAGGTTTTAAGGGATTAATACTGGGAAAGGGAGGATTGGTTCCTTGGGTTGGGTGGCCAGGAGTTAAGCCTGAAAATTTAAGCAGGGTTGGAGCCTGGGAATTTCTAATTCCGCCAGTTTTGAGCCAGGATTGCGGTCTGAAACTTTCTGTTCCCAGTGGAGCTGTGGCCCAAACTACCTGCAGCCCAGGTCTAGAGGGTAGGCCTTGTCTTTCCCCTTGTTTCTTTTGATGGTTCTTTGCTCTAGCAAAGCTGTGTGGTTGGGTCCACTGTAGCTGTTAACCATCCTGGCTCCTTTTGGAGTTTTTTCTGCAGTTTTGTTTCAGCAGACTATATAATCCAGTCCAGAAGTTTCTGGGTGCATGTCTGCAGCTGCAGTCACTCCTCAAACCAACATACAGCCTCTCCGTGGGAGCAAAGGTTGGCACACTACCATTCGCCCAAGAGCAATGAGGGGCCCTTTGCAGTGCAGAAGGACATATGCTCTCTAGCAGCTTCTCCTGGTGCAGCACAACCTGGAGACTATGCCTTGTAGTTAGTAGTGTTTTAAATTGCATTTGGTATTTTTTAGGGCTGTGCAAAATTTTGCCACCAGTTTTGTTTAGATGGTGTTTTGAGGTCAAAACAGCAAAATCAAAATGAAATGGATACGGTCAAAACAGCCTTGAAGAAAAAAAAAAAAAAAAGAAAAAAAAGAAAGGCAAGTTGAAACGGTTCACCATTTTGATGCTGTTTCACTGATAGGCTATAATGGGGAAGGTAGAAACAGCCTATAACTTTGTCACTTCTAGCCATATTTGGATAAAACTTGCAGAAATGGTAGCACCTTCTGAGGGCATAGAGCATGCCATGTTTCAAGGAGATAGGTGCATGGATTTTGGAGAAACTGCACCCCAAAGTCTTGAGAGCCAAACTCATGTCACATGTACGTGTTAAGCCACAGTGGGGTCAAAACTGCACACGTGCTAGCCCCTGGTGAGGCCACAAAGCCTGCTGAGTTTCAAGGAGATAAGTACAGGGGTTTGGGGGAAACTGCACCTCAAGCTGCGGACAAGCAAAACTCATGACATGGATGACACTGTGTGTTTTAAAGCACAGCAGGATGAAAGCTGCAGGCCTGCTAGCCCCTGCTGAGGCCATGAAGCCGGCCAGCTGTCAAGGAGATAGGTGCAGAGGTTCTGGGGCCCTGCACTTCTGGCTGCTGACAGGGTAAACTTGTGCCATGGGTGCTTGTGCAACTATGTCTGTCTTGGGGCATGGGGGAGGGGAAACTACTGCAGGCCTGGCTGCTAGCCCCTGCTGCGGCCACTAAGCCTGCCAGCTGTTGAGGAGATGGGTGCAGGGGGGTTCTGGGTCCCTTCACCCCTAGCTGCTGACAGGCAAAATTCATGACATGGGTGCTTGTGCACCCCTCATCAGGGAGCAAGACTGAAGATCCCCCATCACTTGCCACCACAAACCTGGGGGTAATGATTGATCACAGTATGAACATGAGCTGACAGTGCAATGCTGTAGCCAGCAGGGCCAACAATACGTTGGCATCCATCAATTGCATGTCATGTGTATATGACAAGCCACAGTGGGGTCAAAACTGCAGGGACTGTAGCCCCTTGTGAGGCCACAAAGTCTGCCAAGTTTCAAGAAGATCAGTGCAGGGATTTGGGGGGGGGGAGGGGG
>NW_017729032.1:228408483-228415247 GCF_001723915.1 Gavialis gangeticus
GGGGGGGGGGGAGGGGGAACTGCACCACAAGCTGATGACAGGCAAAACTCATGACATGAGTGACACTGTATGCGTTAAGGTGCAGGAGGGTGAAAGCTGCAGGCCTGCTATAGCCCCTGCAGTGGCTATGAAGCCTGCCAGCTATCAAGGAAATGGGTGCAGGGGGGTTCTGGGGCCCTGCACCCATAGCTGCTGACAATCAAAACTCATGACATGGGTGCTTGTGCAACTGACCAAGTCTGTCTTGGGGCAGTTCATTGTCTGTATTGATTATTTCCTCTCCTTAGTCTGTGGTTTTGTAGGCATTAAATCAATGCTCGTTAACTCTTTATGTGGTAGCTAGGTACTGTGTATTGAGCTAGTCCCTGAGTGAATCATGATTAGTTGGTAACTGGTAACACAGTAGCTTAGCAGCCAGGCCTGCAGTAGTGTCCCCGCCATGTCCCAAGACAGACAGTTGCACAAGCACCCATGACAAATTTTGCCTGTCAGCAGCTTGAGGTGCAGTTTCCCCCAAACCCCTGCACTTATTTCCTTGAAACTTGGCAGGCTTTGTGGTCTCCACAAGGGCCACCACCCCTGCAGTTTTCAGCTTGCTGTGCCTTAACACACACACTGTCATCCATGTCATGAGTTTTGCTTGTCCGCAGCTTGCGGTGCAGTTCCCCCAAACCCCTGTACTGATCTTCTTGAAACTTGGCAGGCTTTGTGGCCTCATCATGGGCTAGCATTTTTGCAGTTTTGACCCCTCTGTGGCTTAACACATACATGTGACACATGTTTTGCTTTCAGAATTTTGGGGTGCAGTTTCCCCAAACCCCTGTACCTGTGTCCTTGAAACTTGGCAGGGTTTGTTGCCTGAGCAGGAGCTATCATCCCTGCAGTTCTGACCCAGCCGTGGCTTAACACATGCATATGGACCTCAGGTGTCTCCATGAAGTTCTTCTGAAGTTATCAGCAAAGTTGATGTTGGTCACTGATAAGCCTCAACTGGCACAGAGCTCAAGAACTCTGACCATTGTCATTCATATGTCCAGTGCCATGCCTACCTAAAATCTTAAGCCAGATCTCAGCATTGGACCCAACTCGTACATTGAAGTCTCCAAGTACTAGGATGGGTTCCTTCCATGTAATCCTGCCGATCAGTTCTTTCAGCTGTTGATAAAAACTGTCCCCCTCAAAAGTAGCCTGCAGAGTTGAAGCGTAAATACTAACAAGGTTGATGAATCTCTTCTGTAGTCTAAGTCAAAGTGTCATGGTACATATGGACACTGCAATCAAAGTGACAAAGTTCCAAGTGACAAAGTTCCAAGTGACAAAGTTCCAAGTGACAAAGTTCCAAGTGACAAAGTTCCAAGTGACAAAGTTCCAAGTGACAAAGTTCCAAGTGACAAAGTTCCAAGTGACAAAGTTCCAAGTGACAAAGTTCCAAGTGACAAAGTTCATTTCTGGAGCAAAACCTACACCACACTCTTTCCTTACCTTAGGTTTTCCATGCTAGTAAATGGTGTAGTTTTTCTCCTTTATGAAGCCTATGTCTGAGCTGAATTTCTGAAAAGAGCTGCAGTATCAAGCTTGTTATGCAACACAGCCATTCACCTCAGATCAAAGTCATATCCAGATGTCAAAGTCCAAATATTCCAACAAGCAATCCTATTTGTAACCCTTCTGCCAGGCACCAGTCATCAGCAACAAGGGCCAGGTTCACATTCCAGAGGACCTCAGAATTTATACCTGTGGCTGGAGCTCCCACCCAGAAAATGGGGAACAATTAATTTTCTGGGGCATCTCTTGTTTTATTTAAAAAAAACAAACAAACCAAAAAAAACCCCACAAACACACAACCCTACTCACAAGCAGTCAACACACGAAGGACAGATTTCTTACAGAAATCAAAGACAAGGAAAACAAAGAAAAATACTAGGGCTGTGCAAAATGGAAGCATTCCACTTCAACCAGGATTCAACGTTTTGACAGAACAGTGTTTCATTTCTATTTTTGTTTTGAGTTGAAACGGCTGTCTCGTTTTGTTCTGTCAAAACATTTTGCCATTTTGATCCCATTTCAACGTTTTGCCCATAGACTATAGTGGAGAAGGTTGAAACAGGCTATATCTTTGTCATTTCTGGCCAGATTTGGATGAAACTTGCCGGAATGGTAGCCCCTTCTGAGGGCATGATGTGTGCCAAGCTTAACAAAGATAGGTATAAGGGGTTCAGAGAAACTGTACTCTAAAATCCTGAGAGCAAAACTCATTTCACTCGTATCTTCTCTCAACACAGCAGGAAAAGTTTTAAGCTAGCATTTGCAGAGCAGGTAATCACCCTACCTCCTGTCATTTTTCACAGTTTTATGTAAGTGACTTCTGGTAATGGTAAAACAAAAAATATTGAGCCATAGCATCAGCTGATGCACACTGATAAAACTGTTTAGTCCAAGAGAGTTATGGTGTCTCACCACAACTAAGAATCTAGCTCAACATATTTATAAACAGGTTGCAAAAAATAGTATCATGCAAAAAGCTACCTCATTAACTACAAATTCCATTCATCAGCATCCACAACTGGGTGAACTCATGTAACTTCTAACTATGATTCACTTTTTGATTACTTTCTCTTGCATAGGTTTTCCTTTTGTTTTCAGTGCCACTACATCCTCCTACTTTCTCCCTCTTTCTAAACCTCCTCTAAGGATAATAAATCATTGACTCCTTTGTTTTCATAACCCAAACCCAAGGAGGGGAAGAGGGGAAAGTTGAGATTTCAAGATAAATAAGTGCGACAGGGGCAGACTCCCAGGCCCGATCACAATGCCAGCCCACAACCTGTCTTTGGGCAAGCTGGCTGCCTTCCTTGCTTGCCACAGCTTGTCATTAAATAATTGAGATGTTGATTAGGCAGGAGGTTGCCCTTCAAGTGCCCTGCTGTTCATGGGTGGTAAACACATGGCTTCTATCTCCCCCATCTTGTCCCATGCCTCACAAATTTCATCTCTGAGGTGGTCTATGGTCTGGCCTGAGGCCAGGCAAACTTAGTACATAGCTAGACCTCTGTCATGCCACCCTTTTCAGGGCCTCACTCATACAGCCCCCCCCACCTCCTGCTTTCACCAGGCCTCACACTCATGCCCTTTACTGGCCCTCACTCACCCCACCTTGCTCCCTTAAGCGACCACGTAAGTCATCTGGCTTATCACTTCTCTCCTTGGCCAGTCTTGGTGTAGCCTTTTGGGTCTCTCTTGCGATGCTCATCTGTACAGTGGCCGGCTGGGCAATTAGTCAAACCCTGGGCTGACTTCGCCTCTAGCCCCACACTGGGTAACTCCTCCCTTGTTGGAGCCAATTACTTGTCGCATTTTACTCACCCTTTGGCCAGGGCCTCAACTCTACTGCTACCCCCTCCTCAGCCTCTAGGGTCTTATACCCCAACAGGCTCAGGTGTCCCTCACTCAGGCATGCCTGGCTCCACTATTCTCCCTGTGTTTAGGTGCCATTAGTTGGGTGTGCCTGGCCCAACTGGTCTCCAGGGTTTTACATCCCCACAGGCTCACGTGCCTCTCATGGACATGCCTGGACCCACTCCTCTCCCCAGGATGTTACGTCTCATGGGCCCAGGTGCTTCTTATGAGCATGTCTGGCCTACTCCTCTCAGGTCTTCTAACCACCAGAATAGTTGGGGGTTGGGGTTGCAAGGTGCACCTTTCACCAGGGAGGTAACTGGTCTTGCATTTCTTGAGTACTCTCTCACCACAGGGAGTCCCACCAGGCCTCCCTTCTCTAGTGCAGGGTGCAGTTTTCAGTCATGTCCTTGACCAGGAGCCTTCTGCCATTCCCGTAGCTCCTGCTCTTACCTCCAAGACGTTCTGGGAGCAGCTCAGTCATATGTTACCTCCTCCACTGCACACAGCAGACTGCTCCCCAGCCCTGAGAGGCAGGATTTAAAATGGCTGCCTCATCAGAGCTGCCCTGCACCTGTCCACTACCTGCTGTCCTCCTTAAAGTGGCAGGCACCAAAGGTGCTTCACCACCTGCCTTCCCCCTTAAAATAGTTCCTGGGGTGTGGAGGTGGGGGAGACTTTCCCTGCTGCTCATACCACAGGCTCACTCAGAGCCTGCAACAGCCCTTAAGTGGCAAGCACCCTGATGGTGTGCCACCACTTTAAGTTATAAGCAATAACATTACAGCAGAAAAGAGAATAGGTAGAAAGGTATCAGATATTCTGATTTGGACATACTGTGTAATGCAGAACAATTTCATTATAAACAGAGTTTCCTAATAACTGTGACTGTAATGTCTGTGCCACACCATTTGAAGACTTTCTTTGTACTCAGTTTCAAAGACCTTTATCTAATGTGTATGTTGTTTAATTGTAGGTAGCTAATGTTAATAGCACAGAGCCACTTCTATTTCAGCAATGTTAATTTGCCAGGCCTGATTTCTGTACACTTGTACGCCAGTGCTGCACTGAGAGCAGCTCCCCCTTGTTCACAAATATTAACTAGCTGAATTGTTTTAGGTCCATCATCAGCTAAATCCAAGTATTTAGGAACCAGGGAAAGAGAAAATGAGGGACATTTTTTATTTTGGTTCCAGCTATGGTCTCTTTTGCAGGAAGATGATACAATATGCCCCCTGAACATGGATCAGTAAGGATCAAGAGTACTGTATCTACCAATGTGTCTGAATTAGATAGTACCATCTGATAACTCTTCTCCTAAAACTTATTGACAATCAAAATGCTGCAAAGATAACCATCCTTAAAGGAGAATGAAATATATTATTAAATTAACTATATTTTTTAATACTGTTAAATATATTATATTGGAGGATGGAGCTAGACTGTTCTCAGTGGTGGCAGATGACAGAATAAGGAGCAATGGTCTCAGGTTGTAGCCAGGGAAGTTTAGGGTAGATATTAGGAAAAACCTTTTCACTAAGGGTGTAGTAAAGTGCTGGAGCAGGTAACCTAGAGAGGTTGTGGAATCTCCATCCTTGGAGGTTTTTAAGACCCGGCTAGACAAAGCCTTGGCTGGGATGATCTAGCTGGGGACAGTCCTGCTATGAGCAGGGGGTTGGACTAGGTCCTGAGGTCCCTTCCAATCCTAACTTTCTAATAGTCTATGATTCTATATTGTGCTGCCATCCATATTAGTGCATTGCAATGGTTATTGCGAGGTGTTTTTTTTTCTCTGTTTGTTTTTTTTTTTTAAATATTGTGTACAGTTTTTTAAATCAGTGTGTCTATATTTTGTGCATACATACACTGTGGGCATGTGTGTGCTGTAAGCACATATGTAAGTATCAGTAGCATAATGCTAAACTAAAAGCACAGTAAACAATGTTGTGTAAACTATTCAATGCCAAATTTTATGGTAGCTTGTAAACCTTTTTTGCATACCTCCTTAGTATACTAATAGTATTTTTAGTAATTTCTAAGTTTACAAAAAATCTGTTAGCTGAAATTATTCCACTGTTTTTTCCACAGCTAAACATACATTTAATTTGTTCTTCCTCTTCTACTTCAGAAACACAATAAAGCATGAAAGACTGTGGATTGGAATGGTTCAGCAATTTTTTTGAAAGATAGCTTGGATCCTTAGTCATTGTATTACCATGAAGAGTTAGTCTCTTGAAAATGCTGCAGTCCAGTGAAATTGACACAAATATACTATTAACAAAAGAATTTATTGACTTACCAGAATATACATTAATAAAAATAAGTCTTCACCACAGCTTCCAAGGTGTTTTGTGGAAGAGAAGGGGGACATGGTTAGAAGGCCTTTAAAACTAATTGGTATGATTGTAAGGATTTCAAAAGGCTGTTTCACAAAATCATTAGGGCTAGAAATTAATCTTTCAGCTATATTAGCTCAGCGACTTACACTTTCTTCACACTTTGCAAGCACAACCAAACTGCTATTAAGTTCAAGGTGCCCTCTATGACGCCTCATCAGAAAAAGTGAATCCGTTTAAAAGAGTGAAGTTTTCTTCAGCATCACATATTTAGAGATATAATAGTGCTTTGCCATGACTGGCATGGCAAGTTGCTTTAAGTAGGTGAGCTCCACTGAAGTCAAAAGATTAATACCAATGCAAATCACAGTAGGATTTTGGACTATTTTAGGTCAGTCAAGTGACTCACCCTCTGTGACTACTTTATAAGACATGCTTTCTATAGATTTCATAGACATTAGGGCTGGAAGGGACATTGGAAGATCATTGAGTCCAGACCCCACCCAAAGGGCAGGAAGTCAGCTGGGTTCATAGGATCCCAGCAAGATAAGCATCCAATTTACTCTTGAAGGTGTTCAGTGTAGGTGCTTGAACCACCTCCAATGGCAGGCTGTTCCAGACCTTGGGGGCTCAGACAGTAAAGACATTCTTCCTTATGTACAGCCTGAAAAGGTCTTGTAGTAGTTTATGACCGTCCGACCTTGTCGTCCGTTGAGGTGCTCTGGTGAACAAACATTTTCCCAGATACTGGTGGTCACCCCTGATAAACTTATAGATGGCCATCAGATCACCCCTGAGCCTACGCTTTTCCAGGCTAAAGAGCCCCATGGCTCTCAGCCTATAATTGTAAGGTCTGCTTTCCTGACCTCTGATCATGCGCGTGGCTCTTCTCTGGACTCTCTCAAGCTTCTCCACATCCTTTTTGAATTGTGGAGCCCAAAACTGGACGCAATACTCCAGCTGCAGTCTCACCAAGGACAAGTACAGGGAGAGAAGGACATCCTGGGATTTGCTTGAGAAGCATCTATGGAT
>NW_017729032.1:228415791-228416801 GCF_001723915.1 Gavialis gangeticus
GGTAATTGAAGTCACCCATGACAACCATGATCCTGGAGCATGTGGCCTCAGCCAGTTCCCGGGTGAACTCTTGGTCAAGCTCAGGACTTTGGGTGGGAGGTCTGTAGTAGACTCCCACTGTTGTGTCCCCTGTGCCGTGTTCCCCATGGATTTTAACCCAGAGGCATAGCATTTCCATGCATTGTATTATAATATCTATATGTCTTGGGCGCTGTAGAGAGAACAAAAATATAGGCATTATCTCAAAGAATCCCTCAACCTTTGCTTAGGTTATCAGATACAGAAAGATTACTTTCCTCCACTGCCACCAAAGGAAAAAATGGACATAGGCAGATGTACAACTCCATCTTTTTAGAGATGATCTCTTGGGTGCACTTGTTAACTGATCCAGTGCAACTGCTGTGCTTGTATGATGCTAATTTATGGTAAGAGACTGAGGCTAGATTGTAGGGCTGTGAGAAGCTTCAGGTGGTGATTGGATTTGGAGGAGATTTGGCCTGATTCGGTGGCCAAATCTCCAAATCTAAATTGAACCAGGGGACTAACTAAAAGCTCTGAATAGATTCAAAGCTCTCTGAATCTTTGGAAAAGATTCGAAGAGCTTTGATGATTCGGGCATTCCTCAGTGGCTGCAGCAGGAATCTGCAGCTGACTCTGAGCTGGTAAGTAGGGCGTGGGCGAGGGGGGTGGGGACCATGGTGTCTCAGAAAAATCCTAAGTATATGCTGCCAACACAAAAGTTCTGTACCTGACATGTGCAGTTGAAGTCTGTGAGTGGAAAGTTCCAAGGCTCACCCAGCTCGTGCCCCCTGGGTGACCTGCAGACCTGTCAGTCATGTCTGACCTACTTTCCCCACAGACGCATGCTCAGCAACAGCTAAAGCATGAGGTAATCTGACTAGAAATTTCTTCCCTCTGAGTGTTCTGATTGGCCACTAAATTCAGATAAAAGTTCTGTGAGCCCCTCCCTCGGGGGGGAGATCAGGGAAAGATCAGGGAGAGATCGCGTT
>NW_017729032.1:228417660-228418577 GCF_001723915.1 Gavialis gangeticus
TGTGTGTTACCAATTTATGAGCTGTTGACCAGCCCTAGGACTATCCAACAGGCAGCTGCACCTATCTCATCAGAGGTAGAAAGCAAGGGCTTGCTGGAGAACCCTGTGGGCCAACAGACCCCTTTGTTTGTTCACCTGTTTGTTCACTGTGACTGAAGACATCGTTTCCTACGCATCTAAGCATAAGTTAAATAAATTCCATCTTGTTTAAGGAACCGTTACGTTTCCCGTGCCGCTCAGACTCCATCGCCAAAACTCCCACCTGTCCGTATCCAATTTGCCACCACCCGGCCGCACCACCGTGACCAACACCGCGAGCTTGGCTTCCCAGCTCCGTGTTGCCCGACGCATGGGAAGGACCCCTGCCAGCCCCCCATGTGTGCCCTGTCCACCCCAGCTCCTGGCATTTTAAAAAAAAGCCCTGGTGCTCACTGGGTGCTGCTGGGTGTGGGGATGATCCCTGCTGCCCCCCATTGTCCCACGCTGCATGGGGAGCTCTGCATGAGCCCCCCAACCCTCCCTTGCTCCCCCAGCCCCCTCATGACTGCCCCACTCAAGCCATCTCTATCCCTTTAAGAAAAAAGAAGAGGAGAAAAGACCTGGGAATCATGAGTCCTGCAGTGGCCTCAGGGCTTTAGGGGTCTCATACAGAGCCCTCCATGTGGTGTGGGGTATGGGGTCCAGTGGGGATCACCCCACACCTGGCAGGAAAGGTGAGTTTGAGGGTTTTTTAATTTTTTTTCTTAAAGGGTCGGAGCTGTGATGGGCAGGGCAGCCATGGTTGGGGGGCTGGGATGAGTGGGGGGGTTGGGGGGCTCATGGCAAAGCCCCCCATGTGGTATGGGGGGGGCAGTAGGGATCACCCCCCCCCCCGCAGCACCTGCTTACTTGGAGCTTTTTTTTTAACAAGAGGTGGG
>NW_017729032.1:228418807-228421746 GCF_001723915.1 Gavialis gangeticus
TTTAACAAGAGGTGGGAGCTGGGGCAGGTGGTGCAGCCATTGCTGGGCTGGGGGTGGGGGGGATGGGCCTGGCTTGCCTGATTCAGAGACTTGTAGATTCAGCAACAGCTGAATATCCGAATCAGATTTGGCTGAATTGATTCAGGACAGTGATTCAAATCACTGAGTCAAATCACTTTCCCCTGAATCAGCCGAATTCAAAGCAAATACTAGCCACTTCATACAGGCCTACTAGATTGCAGTAATTTACTTCAGAATATGTATGGTAATAATTTGCAGTTTAGGGTTATTTACGGGGGGGTTAGAAGTGGATAGGCACAATAGTTGCACAAGTCCAGGTGTACTACAGTTAAATTTTATTGAAACACCTCTTGGCTCATACCAGTGAGGAAATATGAATCATAATGGTGAATGATAGTCTCAGCATACCACCTGTCTAGGCACACTGTTGACAGTTTATTTACTGACAAAACAAGAAAGGTGAATGTTAAGGAGGAATGTAAAAACAATAATGAAACTTTGTAAATGTTTAGGGAGGTTCCTACCTGTAAAAGGCAGGATGATTCTTGGTAGATATATGTAAGTGTGCAATGGAGACAGAATTATGAGTCAATCATAGGTGAGAATTGAGCCCTTAATGCCAAATAAGAAATGACAGGTACAGTGAAGATAAGCCATGAAATATCTTTGAAGTGAAGACAAGCAGATTATTTTTCATGTAATAAAGACAGGGAATGAAATAATGGGATGGAAAAAGAAAGGTCAAAGCATTAAGCTGAGACAATAATCTTTGCAAGAGTAGTCTAAGTAGTAGTACTGGACCATATTTTCAGACACTTAAAACCAGTAGTGTAACTGCAGAGGGTGACCAGGCACCAGCAATGGGTGCTGCATTTGTAGGATGGTATAAGAAGAGCCATTCTTGCAGTACTGGCTAGCTTTGTAGCCACTATTGACTCTGCAGCAGCTGGTGCTGCTGTGTGAACCCTCACTGCCAAGGGAGTAGAGCTGCCCTGATACACTTCTGCTTAATGTTTTTGCTTTTTTGTCCTGGTTCAGACAAGAATCTGAAAATTTGTTTTTAGAGACTCTTTAATATTTGACCATTCTATTATGATTGTGGATACCCTCCCTTCTCCATTCTAGAAATAGCAGGCTTGAAGGAGAGATGGTTAGTAGGGCTGTGCAAAATGGCAGCGTTCCATTTCGACTAGTGTTTTGATGTTTCAACAGAACAGCATTTCATTTAGAATTTTGTTTCAATTTGAAACTGCTGTTCCATTTTGTTTCATCGAAACAGTTTCGCAGTTTCGATGCTGTTTCAACGTTTCTCCCATAAGCTATAATGGGGAAGCTCAAAACAGCCTATAACTTTATCATTTCTAGCCTGATTTGGATGAAACTTGCAAGATTGATAGCCCCTTCCGATGGTATGAAGTCTGCCAGGATTCAATGAGATAGGTGCAGGGGTTTCAGGAATACTGCATCTCAAGTCTTGGAAGCAAAAAGCTCACGTCATGTGTATGTGTTAAGCCACAGCAGGGTCAAAACGGCAAGGGTGGTAGCCTCTGCTGAGGTCACAAAGCCTGCCAAGTTGTAAGGAGAGAGGTGCAAGAGTTTGGGGGAAACTGCACCTCAAGCTGTGGACAAGTAAAACTCATGACATGGGTGACACTGGGTGTGTTAAGGTGCAGCTGGGTGAAAACTGCAGGGCTGCTAGCCCTTGTTGAGGCGACAGAACCTTCTAGCTGTCAAGGAGATAGGTGCAGGGGGAGTCTGGGCTCTGGGGCTCTGCGCCTCTGGCTGCTGACAGACAACACTCTTGACATATTTAAATCAGCATGTCCTGACGATCTTCACCCCAGAGTGCTGAGGGAATTAGCTGAGGTCACTGTGGGACCCCTGGCACGGCTTTATGAGCACTCATGGTGCTCTGGCATGGTGCCAGAGGACTGGAAAAGGGCCAATGTTGTTCCCATTTTCAAAAAAAGGGAGGAAGGAGGACCCAGTAAACTATACGCCAGTCAATCTTACCTCAGTCCTGGGTAAGCTTTTTGAGAGAATTAGCCTGCAGCATGTCTACGAGGGACCAGCAGGGGAAGTTATGCTTAGGGATAACCAACATGGTTTCATTAGAGGCAGGTCCTGTCAGACCAACCTGGTGGCCTTCTATGAGACCAGGTCACAAAATCCTTAGATGCAGGTGTAGCAGTGGACATAGTCTTTCTGGACTTTAGGAAGGCCTTCGACACTGTCTCTCACCCCATTCTCATTAAAAACACTGGGGGACTGTGGAGTCGACACCTACACAGTCAAATGGGTCACTAACTGGCTGGAGGGCCGCACCCAGAGAGTGGTGGTGGATGGGTCATTTTCGACCTGGAGGGATGTGGGCAGTGGGATTCCTCAGGGCTCGGTCCTTGGGCTTGCACTGTTCAAC
Organism: Gavialis gangeticus; assembly: GCF_001723915.1. Classification (NCBI taxonomy): domain Eukaryota; kingdom Metazoa; phylum Chordata; order Crocodylia; family Gavialidae; genus Gavialis; species Gavialis gangeticus. Next base: position 228,421,248 of record NW_017729032.1, read on the forward strand.
ATCTTCATCAATGACTTGGACAGGGGTGTCAAGAGCACCCTGTTCAAATTCACAAACAACACTAAGATGTGGGATGAAGTGGGCATACTAGAAGGGAGGAATAGGCTGCAATCAAACCTAGACAGGTTACAGGGGTGAGAGGATGAGAACAGGATGGGTTTCAACACTGACAAGTGCAAGGTGATGCACCTGGGGAGGAAGAACCAGGAGCATACCTACAGGCTGGGGAACTCCCTTCTTGTCAGTGCAGAGGCAGAAAAGAATGGGGTCGTTTGACCCCAGTACTCTTTCCTGCCATGGCAAGGGGTCGGACTTGATGATCTGCTCAGGTCCTTTCTGACCCTACTAACTATGAAACTATAAAACTATGATCTTGCTGTCATTATTGATGCCAAAATGAACATAGGCCTACAGTGTGAGGATGCAGTCAGGAAGGCCAACCGTACCTTGTCACACATCCACAGATGCATTTCAAGCAGGTCCAAGGAGGTGATACTCC
>NW_017729032.1:228422230-228424355 GCF_001723915.1 Gavialis gangeticus
GAAAGCAGGGGAGTTCAAACAATGATGCCTTTTATGCAGTTTTTCCATCCCTCCCCCAGAGCACTGAGATTGGTAGGGACCTCAGGAAAGGATGACAGTCGCAGGCAAGCTACACAGTCAATAATGAGAGCACTCCTCCACCCCTTTCCCCACTTCTTTCCCCTCCCTCTCCTTACTTTACTTTCTGTTTCCCTGCAGGCAAGCCCCACTTGAGCTTTGGAACTCGAAACATTTTCAAAATGTTGAAATGTTTCAACTTGCCTCATTTCATTTCAAGGCTGTTTTGAAGCTCTCTGTTTTGTTTTGATTTCACTGTTTTGAGCTCAAACTGAGTCGAAACATCATTGAAATGAAACTGCCAGTGAAATTTTCAACAGCCCTAATGGTTAGTAGCCTTTCTTAGTACTACAAGGAATTTTAAGGGAGATTCACAATTTTTTTGGGGAGTCACAATAGGACTTTTGTGGGAGTCCTCTATTACCATAATTACTCTACTCCAGGATGAAGGTATTTCCCCCCATTTAACAGAGCTGGGGGGAAGCTCTTTGTCTTAAAACTGAGTAAGAGGCAATAGGGAGGTAAGCAGCTGCTGTGGCTCTGGCTCCAACTCTAGGTCAGGGCTGGTGCTGCATCTGCTGCCCACCCCTTGCCACCTCTGCACTCCCCATGGCTCCTCCTTCCCCTCAAACAGCTTCTGTGCCTCGTCACTCCACCCCACCTCACACCTGGTTACCTTTGCTGTACCAGCACACTGTTCTCACTGCAGCCCCATCATGCATTCATAGCAGCATGCCCCAGGCTGCAGCAGAGACAGTGCCTGCTGGTGCTGGAGCAAGGGTAAAGGGGTGGGGGCAGGTGGGATACAGGTTTTATGGGAAGGAGACAGAGGGAAGAAGGGGAAGGGCCTGAGGCTGCCAAAGGTGGGGGCAGGTCCAAAGAGGGGTAAATGTTGGGGGCAGGCAGCAGCAGGAGGCAAACTGTCATCCCCACACCACTTCCACACCATCTGCCGCCTTAGTGAATGCGACTTACTGATCCCTCTACTGCCTTCCCCTTTACTGCCTCCCTCACAATCTGCCTTACCACATGCCTCCTCTACTGCCTCCCTGACTGCGCGTCCTTCTACTGCCCATCCTATTCCTATGTCAGAGCACAGATACATCCAGAAGGGGAATCCCTCTGCAAGCGATTTTCCAACATGTCTGCAAGCTTGGAGTTTCCCGTGGGGAGTCACCCCCTCGCATTTGCCCTCCGTGCCACTTGCAGACATGTGACATGTCAGGGTGAAGCCCCAAATTTTCCTGTTACCCAGGTGGGTCCTAGAGACCCTGCTTACCAAGATGTATCCTGGGAGATCCCTGAAGGTCATCCATGTTGCTTTTAATTTTGCTGTGCCTGCTGGCTATATATTTATCTCCAACACCAAGGATAATAAACTTGTTTTCTCCAATAACCTTTATATTATCGAACACTTTTTGGGAAGCATAGTAGACTGTAACTCTTCTGATGATATAAAAACAAAATATAGGACCAGCCTGGATTCATGACTAATACATTTTCAAAATCATCCAAAATGTATGAAGGAATGCAGACCACAACTCTTGACAATACTTAAGTTGAATATTCTAACCTGAAGTATTGTATATTCTGACTGTTATGGACTCTTTAAAAACAAAATACTTTTTAATATAATTTTTGGTCTGGTTCCTAATCAGCATCCTGGAGAATGAAGGTCTCTATCTTATTTTTTCTTACCTCTTTCTGTGACCTGAGTTTTGGACAAACTTCAACTTCCATTGTAAAACACTGTTAATATATTTCACCGCCATGTAATCACCAAGGTAGCTATTCAGATTATAGAAGGAATTTGTCTATCATCTATTAAGTATTTTTTTTTCTTGTAGTATCTGTAATGAACTAGGCACTATTAAAAATAAAGTGTTAATCAGGCCATAATACATCAGCTTCTGTTTAATAGATTTCATAGACATTAGGGCTGGAAGGGACCTCGGAAGATCATCGAGTCCAGCCCCCAGCCCAAAGGGCAGGAAATCAGCTGGGTTCATAGGATCCCAGCAAGATAAGCATCCAATTTACTCTTGAAGGTGTTCAATGTAGGTGCTTG
>NW_017729032.1:228429555-228435993 GCF_001723915.1 Gavialis gangeticus
AAGCCTATAAGGATGCTGAAGGTTTTTCTTCCCAAGGTGGAGAACCTTGCATTTTACGGTCTTAAACACCATCAGATTCTCATCCGTCCATTTGCTGAGCCTGTCCAGGTCAGCCTGGATCACCCACCTGTCTTCTGGCATGGATGCTTTGCCCCAAAGTTTGGTGTCATTGGCGAACTTGGCCAGTCCGCTTCTGACTCCAATGTCCACATCATTAATGAAGATGTTGAACAATATGGGTCCAAGGACAGAGCCTTGGGGGGATCCCACTAGTCACAGAGCACCATGATGATTGACTTCCATCAATTACTACCCTCTGGGTCTGCCCACAGAGCCAATTTCCCAGCCAGAGGATCGTGGTGGACCCAAGGCCACAATTGGCCAGTTTTGCCAAGAGGTGATCATGGGATATCAGATCGAAGGCTTTTTTGAAGTCAAGATATATGACATCAATCTCTTTTCCTCTTGTCATTTTATCTTTCATGGAGCTATATTTAACATGTGTCTCCTAAAAGGTTACAGTTAATAATATCTCATGTTGCATTGCATTTTTTGAGATAAAAGAATAAAGGATTCTAGGAGGGCATTTTAGAAAGTAACAGCACTTTTAAAATAAAACCTTTTTGTGTGCCCTGATCATTTATTGGACAACAACACTTTTCTACATAGTTGTAAGCAATGGGTGCGGTTGGCAATGCCTCCATCATTACTGTGTGCTGCTGTATAATTTACCACTCATTGTACACAAAATGGTTTGATGTAGAAATTGCTGTTAGTTTCCACAACACCTTTGTATTTTGAAGTTATGAAATAAACCCTTACTTTTATTGGGTTTTTTAAACCATGTTTCAGCATAAAAATTAGTTTCTTCAGGAAGAAAAAATCATCTGACTTCTGTAGGTCAAGTGTTTTTAAACTCTAATCTGGAAATTACTTATTCCTATCCTGGGTACAAATATAATTCATCCACTCCTTTGCTTTATGTACCTAATATCTAGCTATTACATTTCAGTTGCTTCTTTGAACTTGTATGTGCTCTACACAGGCTACAAGCAATACAATCACAGACTCTGAAGATAAAGAACCCCACAGAAACATTATTATACACTGTTGAAAGAAATTTCAAGTTTTAGCCATCATTGATTCAGATTCTACTGACTTTCATTTGGATTGCCATATGTATAAGGACTTTTGGAATGGACCCAATACATAATTTATCCAGAATGGTACTATAATATAGTCATAATTACATGTTGCACCAGCTCTAATTATCATCCTTATTATACTGCAGTGGCATAGCTGTACCTGTATAACTCAAGTGCAATTTAGCCAAATTTTCTGAATTTCTGATTGTCTTAGCTTTTTGGATCACAGGTTTTAGTCACCCTAAAGTCCAAAAGGTTGTTCATCACTCCAGCAACCTTAATTTGGTCTCTTGGTGCAAATGTATTATGACTGATGCAATGTCTAATTGCAAGGCCAAGAGTTCCTGCCTCATTCATATTCTGTGTGGTAACCTTTAAGTTGGTAGAAATACTCCCCTCACTGTACCGACAACTGTAGTTCGGTTAGTTAGATTTTAACTTTTGAGTGCTTTGCTTTAGAATCTTTACCCCTTCTTGTTCTTGTTTTCTTTATTATATTATAGATATGTATATCAATAAGATCAAAGTCCTGCCTTTTCCAATACTGCAGGTATGGCATAAAATTGTTAGGGTGGCCTACTAATTTGTCTGCCTACCCAGACATACATTATGATTTGTACAGATGAAGCTTACTTTCATATGATCTAAAAACAGTTGAAAGTTCAAGCTCTTCAACAGCAGAGAATTGTTACATTTTCTGACACTAACCTGAACAGCTGGTATAGGTTACAGCTGACAGTGCTCATAGCTGCAGGAGCACATGGGGCAGTCCCACAATTATAAGCCCTGTCAGCTGTGGGACTTCCAGAAACAAGGGGGTACCTGGCCATGTCTTCAATTAATGGTGTGAAAGGAATGAGCCACAAAGTTATTACACAGTGTCTTGTAATAACTTTGTAGCCTATTCCTCATTTTATCATGCCATTAATTGATTGAACATGTGGCAGGTCACATCTTAAGATGTGATTAACTGATTAATCATATACTAAGCTTGATGTATGGCATAGGGCTAATGAAAAGTTCCATTGGCACTTGATTGAAGGCAATTGGACTTCTTATTTGATTTGAACCTTTCCTTTTATCATGAAAGTTTATTTCTGATATTTGTTTTAATTTTTAGTTGTGTAGTAAGAGTGTTTAGTTTTGGGGCTCTTTTTTATCTTACAACACTACAAACACTGTAGTTTAAATATATAGATTAAATCTCATGTTGCCATAAATGTAATACTAATGTTTTGACATTTAGAGAATAAAGTGGTATCAATTCATCAATAATGTAATAAAGTGGGGAGTAGAACTGAAATATCCAAACCAGTGTTCAGCAACATTTCATCAATTGTTATCACAAATTATATGAGGGCATAAAAGTTTAAAGGAAATAATTTTTTTTCTAATATATCACTCAGTAATTAGCAATTGGTATACTCAGTGTTAAAACCCACAAATAACAGCAAAGCTGAATGAAAGACCATAACTTAGAAAGATTACTTTAGAAAAAAAACTATTTTATTTCCCTCCATTACTATGAGTGGAATGAGTCCTTGAACAACGTTTTCCGAAATATTATCAAAACAGCAGTACTTATGGATGTTCTGTAATTGTGGATAAAGAATTTTTCCGTCACCGTCAATTAAAAAATACATTTTTAAACTTAGGAGTTGGTTGTCGGATCTTCCAGGTTTCATTGGATCTTGCTGTTTGTCCAGTGCATTGGGGTGAGGAGCCTACACAGTTTATCCTAAAGTAAGTGGAGGTAGCTTTCTGTGTTCCTATAACCCTTGGGCAAAAAAACAAAGAGCCAGCAAGATGCAGACTTAAAACAACTGTTTCTAGCAACCAATTTTTGTAAAGAAGATGGTGATCAACTATTTTTTGTTTCCACAGGTGACGGGGCAAGAAGTAATAGGGTTAATAACAAGAAGGGAAGTTTAGGTTGGATATTAGGGTGTGTGTGTCTGCATGTGCAAATACTGCAGCATGGGTTTAATGTGGAGTAAACCCACCCTGCATAGGCATCTATACATGCGGGGATTAGGGAGAAGATTTGCTGCTCCTGGCAGCAATCTCCTCTGGCCCTCCTCTGGCCCTGAACCCACCCCCTGCAGCAGCCAGGGGGAGCTTTAGGCTAGCACCCCCCTGCATGCTAGGCCAGGGGCTTCCAGGGAGCACAGGGTCAGGAGACATCTGTCTCCTGACAGAGGCTGAAAGATTGCTCCCTGCTCCTGGGAGCTGCCCGCTGCTGGGGCAGGCTCTGTTGGTGAAGCCTGGGTGGGGACAATGTCCCCTTGCCCCAGCAGCAGGGAGTTCTCAGCCCTGCAGCTCTTTCCAAGTCTGAAGCCTGAATAGCTTGATAGGGGCATGGGGCTGGGACCTGTCCCTGAGCGGTAGAGTTCTCAGCCAGCCCCAGGCTGTGTGGGGAAGTTTGCACATTCACCCCAGAGCTGGCTGGGGACTGCCTGAAATGGGACTGACCCTAGCCACCTCCATGATGCACATGCTGACTACTCTGCACAGCCCAGGGCTGGCCAGGAACTACCTGAGTCAGAGGCAGGTCTTAACCAGTTCTAGGCTGAGTGGGGAACTCTCCCTGTGCAGGGAGCTCCCATCGTGATCCTGGAGTGGGGGCTGGGAACAGGCTGTCAGCCTGTCCCCAGGCCAAACTCTGTGATTGCAGAGCTCCAGGATCATGATTGCGGAGTAGGGGCTGGGAACTCCCTGCTACTGGGGCAGGGGGACAATGTCCCTCTGCCCCAGTTCTGGTGTTGTATCCCATGCCAGCAGCAGGCAGCTCCTGGAGGCAGGGAGCAATCTCTGCCCCTTGCCTCCTGGCTGACCAGGAGCAAATTTGCTCCTGGTCTGCTGTCTACATATGCCGTACTGCACAGTAATTACTCGGCAGTTATTTTGCTACTTGCATTTGCAGGTAGCAAATTAAATGCCAAGTAGAGGAAATTACTACAGCAGCATGTGTAGAGTAATTAGCTCTACTGAGCAGCAAAGAATCTTGTATAGATGCGGCCAGAAAGAACTTTCTAATGCTGAGGGTGGTTAAGGACTAGAACATATTCCCTAGGGAGATTGTGAAATCTCCATTAATTGGAAGTTTTTAAAATCAAGTTAGAAAGAAAATTGTCTAGAATAGTGAGTAGGGGCCAACTTCTTTGGCAGGTGCACCACAAATTATTCCCACATCTTCCCTAAGTGCCACTCTGATCCTTTTCTTCTGCTCAATCTGCTGCTAAGCTTTCTGTTCCCTTTTCTGGGCTCTGTGCTGATCTAATGTTCTGCTTTCTGTTCCCTCCCTTATTTGTCACTGTGCTGCCTGTCCCCTCCCCATGTGCTATACATAGAAGCTGTCTGTGCCCCTTATGCCACCTGTGGCTACCCTGGGTTTGGGGAAAGATGTTCCTGCCATGAGCAATGCATTGGAAGTTCTAATTTTTGGATGATTGTATGCTTGTGTTAATAAATTGCATATAAACTGTTTTAAATGAGCTTTGATAACCTTGTTAATTTATAGACTCTATAAGGGATTCTGATCTTTTTGACTTAATTCAATGTGTATCTTATGCTTTTTAAAGGTATTTGTGCTAGTAGCATGAGTAATAATGAGTAACCAAAAAATAACTATACACTGTTGTGGGTGCATCTACACATGCCGATTTAAGGCACTTTAAGGCGCATTAAGGGTGCATGTCTCTACATGTGCATCCTTAATCTGCCTTAAAAATAGCAATTTTAGGCTAGTCACACCGAAATTGATAGCTGCAAAATCAGGTATCAAATTTAGGCATAAATAGTCCCATGTCAGTCTGCGCACATGGCATTAATGAGCTTTAATGTGTGCACATGTAGACGCAAAATCACCTTAATGCACATTAAACTAATGAACATTAAATTTAGGCATGCCTAAATGTACATGTAGGCCCAGCCTGTGTGAAGAAGCATTTACTTCTATTTTACTCATCTGTTATCTTTCCAAATTTATTATATATTCTCTTTTCTTGTCACCTAGTCTCTAAAGTTCTTGTTTCTATCATTTTTGTTTTTAATCTCTATAAAATAGTTTATGAAGAATCTGTGCTAAACTGATCAGAATGCATTGTGGGTTCTATTGTTTGGACTGAGAAAACAGAACACAAACTTTATTCAAATATAGAAGAGTTCTGAATTCTATCATGAAGGTCAGCCAATTCGAACTCCATGAAACTGGAAAGGAGAGAACTGCAGAACTAAAAACTCCTTTATGAAAGTGTTCTGTCATTAGCCAGTCTCTTGATAAAGCTTGGATGCTTTTAGTTTCAATGTTTTCAGGTTACACTGAGTACTGAAGTATTACACAAGGGGAAAAACTGCCTCTATGGTGTCCAAAATTAGTTACCGTAAAGAGCACTTTACAGGCCAGCCAACACCTTGAATTGCATTTAAAAATGAACTGGAAGCCAGTGTAGGCTGTAGAAAGAAGGTGTTATAAGGTGCTTTGTGAAAAGCATGTCTAAGTAATCTCAGATATATATAGTCACTGGCTTAAATGTTTCTTGTATATGTCTAGCCCTGAACTTATTAAAAAAAACAGTAGTAAAGAACATATGCAAACTTTTAACCAACTCTGTTCTGACATAAACAGCTAACTACTGATTTGCTTAAGATATGCTAGCATTCTGTCCACATCCAGGGGAGTATTACTCATCTCATGAAAATTGGTCCGTGTCCTTTCCCAATGGGTTTAACCCAACATGTAGCACATTAATGTTAGTTATGAGTTGATCTGAAGTTTTCCAGTTTGTATCTAGAGCTTTAGCAGGGAGAACTGTTTAGGACAACCAAGGAAGGTGATGTGTTTAGCTTCTTGAGACTTGAATCGTCAGTCCAAGCAGCAATTTGGCCCCAGTTGCAGTCAGTTTTGTTTCAGAAAAATGTTTCTTTTGACACGGATATTGGAACATACAACATGAAATATGAGAAGGAGAAGCTCAGTTTCCCTAGACTCCTGAACACGCAAACCAGCTCAGCTTCTTATTGTTAGGAAAAACTATTTGTTCATCATGGGCATTACATGTGATTTCATGCAAACTTTTTTCTGATTTAACTGATCCTATTTTGAGCATGACTTTTGCAACCTCCTCCATAGTATCCTCATTTGTCTCCTTGCTTATTGCAGTTCACTTGAATATCTAGGTGAATTGTCAGATGAACACAGAAGGCAAAGCATAGATAGGAGCAGCTGTGTACCTATGTAGGAGCAATCACATCCTACAGCAGTGCAAGCGATGAAGGCAGAGGCTTCTGGTTG
>NW_017729032.1:228440993-228441328 GCF_001723915.1 Gavialis gangeticus
TATCCTACAGCAGTGCAAGCGATGAAGGCAGAGGCTTCTGGTTGGGAGGAGGTGGAGGTAGGAGAGGGCTTGGAGTGGGGTAGGGCAGGGCCAGCCCTACTCTTGGGTCCTGCTGGCTTCCCCTGGGTCCTACTGCCCCGGCTCCTGTCATGTTTGACAGGCAGCCAGGAGCAGATAAAAATTAATTTTCTAAGCTTTTTAGGTGTCTTGCAGTCTGGATAGAATAGCTGTGTGGGTCCGATGCAGTCTGCAGGCCATATTTTGCCTGCCCCTGTCCTACATCCTACAAGTAGACAATGAACTAAGTGCCATGTTCAACTTTTAGTTGATTTAAG
>NW_017729032.1:228446328-228448489 GCF_001723915.1 Gavialis gangeticus
TGTCTTGCAGTCTGGATAGAATAGCTGTGTGGGTCAGATGCAGCCTGCAGGCCATATTTTGCCTGCCCCTGTCCTACATCCTACAAGTAGACAAGGAGAGAAACTGGAGAGGATCCAAAGGTACTGGAATGCAAATCATTCAAGGAAGGGTTGAGAGAACCAGGAATGTTTAGTCTGGAGAGAAGGAAGTTAAGAAGGAACATGACAGTGTTTTCAAATATTTGATAGGGTGACAAAAGACAGAGGGATAAAAATAAAACCTGTTTTTTTGTGCTATGGAAACTTTATGGAAGATTCTGCATACAAGGTTTTAAAGAAGAGGCTAAATGGACATGTGTCTGAAGTAATCTAAGAATAGATATTTGTATATGTGCCAGGAGTCAAATTAGATGACCTTTTGAAATGATCTTAAGGTCCCTTCCAAGGCTGTGATTCTATAGTAAGAATGGCAAGAGATAATTATAATGCAGTGCACAATTTATTAATAGACTGGTTAATAGTGTATTAATACAGTAGTCCTACGTGTGTGTGCATATGATATGATCTTTAATTACATGACTAGAAACTATTTTCGGATAAGATTTCTGCCTCATTTTGTGGTAAAAATAAGTTGGGAATTGTAATTTTAACTGCACTGATGGCTGTGATGAATGGTACACTTCTGTTTTTACATTAGCAAATGTAATTGTAACCTTGATTTGTTTTGTTTGGAGTTTTTTAGAGGATTTTCCTTTTAGGACATATGTATACTGCATAGATATTTATAATTATAGTAAGTAAAGTATCAGCACTTTGAAGAGGGGGCTGTCTAGTTCTAGAGATATTATTTGGTCTGGTAGCATTTTCCATTATGTATGGACAACGTTAATGAAAACAGTAAAGCAATACCATTCATATTTTTAAAAACTGAAACAAACTTTTTAGGTTGCCTACTGTGTGTGTGTGTGCATGTACACACACTAAGACAATAATCAACAACTTTGAAAAAAGTTTGCCAAAACGCCCAAAGCCTGCAGAACAGGGAAGCAATGCCAGCACAGCTACAGGGGAGATGAAAAGGTAGGTAGGGAGATGGAAAAATGGAACTAAGGGAAAGCATGGGTGTTAAAGAGGGTCTCTGGGTGTGGAGAGCCAGAGGATGGCTCTGGGGCAGCTAGAGAAGTTGCAGAGAGCAGTAGTAGATGCTGGAAGCTGGAGAGAACTGCAGGACAGCTGATAGGAGCTGGGAAGTCTGAAAACAGAGATGGGCAGCAGAAAAAAAAATCAGAGGAAAAGTAGCAGGGACATCAGGAAAGCAAGGAGAGGCTGAGAGGTGGCAGAAAAGGGAAGATGGAATTGGGAGGAGATCGGGAAACTAGCAGAGACAGACAGACACACGCAGGTATGTGCCCTTTCGGGTGTCTGTAATGGTGAGAGTTGCTGGTTCTGCAGGGTCTTTTGTTTTTCAAATGCTGGTTTTGTCTCTGTTCCTGGGTGAGGTCTGTGGTTCCTGGATAAATCAATGCGAGGTGATGGCCCAGTCATTACAGGCCATTCAGTAGAGGCCTGCTACCATTGTATTTCAGTCATGCTCAATCATTCTCATCGGGGGAACCAATTTACACGGGAGGGGTACAATGAATCATATTGTTGCAACATGGGATGCCCAGGGAAAGGACACAAGATGGAGGCTTGACATATAAAATGGAAACTCGACATGACTTTGGTTCACTTACAAACACAGGCCTAAACTATACAATATCCATATGAAACAATAAAGATCAATACAAAAATGATAATACAATATACAACAGTAAAATCAATACAAACCTAATAATTATACAATATAAAACAGTGAATAGACAAACCCAAAAGCTTGCTACCAAAATAAAAATGTTTAAAGCTTATCCTACATCTTAGCTTACTTATACTTATCTATAGGGAATACAGAGGGAGAGAAAAATTGAGAAATGGTTGGGGAAGGGGAGGGAATGCAATAAAAAAAGAAACTGGGGGTTTTGCTACATATTTGCTTCCCAAGCAGAAGCTTATGGTTGTATAGATGAAAAATTTCTTGTGAAATCTTTCTACTTTGAATGTCCTTGCAGCTGTCCAGCTGGGCTAACTTTGTTTCCTTAAGCTATTGTTTATTCCTTACATTAAAGTATAGTGCTATTCAGGC
>NW_017729032.1:228453489-228462984 GCF_001723915.1 Gavialis gangeticus
CCGTCCAGCTGGGCTAACTTTGTTTCCTTAAGCTATTGTTTATTCCTTACATTAAAGTATAGTGCTATTCAGGCAGGAGTTCAAGGTACAGGGGATCAGTTACTCAGCTTATTGGTAAATACCAAGTGCAAGATATGGATGCCACACTTCCTACAACAGGGGCGGGCAGTTATTTCAGGCAGAGGGCTGCTTACCATGTTTTGGCAAGTGGTCAAGGGCCACGTGGGTAGCCCCACCCCTTGGCAGGTGCCCCACCATTTGGAACTGGAAGTCCAGCCCTCTAGCCCCTGAACTTTGCCACCAGAAGTTCCTCCCCTTGCCCCTGGAAATGCTTCTTTCAGCAAGGGGTTTTACCATCTCAGAAACAAAAAAATACCAAACTATATTCTAAAAATTGAACATCTACAATATTAATTAATTTGATTTAAGAAATGTTTTGTCCTGATTTACATGAATTTGTGTAGTGTACACAGAGGTGATTGCACAATAGCATAAAATGAAGTCTTACTCTTGTTTACTGTGGGGTGGGGGGCATGGGGTGTGGGTGTCTGTAGGGGTTTTGTGGGAGAGTGGATAGATGTGTGGGGTGTGGATGTGGGGTGAGGGAGCATGTGTGTATGTGGTTAAGTGGGGTGTGGGTGAATGGGGGTCTGTGTGTATGGCAATCTGTGTGTATGGCAGTGCGAGGGAGGTATGGGTACATGTGTATGGTGGGATGTGTTTGTGGGACTCACCCTACGAGTGAACACATACACACAGTATCCCTCTCCCTCATTCCTCCCTCTTTCCCTCCCTCCCCTGCTCTTGCAGTCTGGTGATGCAGCCAGGGGCTGTATGATGCTGGAGTGGCCAGCTGGCATGCAGGGAAGCAGTGCAAGCGATGAAGGGAGAGGCTTCTGGTTGGGAGAAGGTGGAGGTAAGAGAGGACTTGGAGTGGTGTAGGGCAGGGCCAGCCCTACTCTTGGGTCCTGCTGGCTTCCCCTGGGTCCTACTGCCCCTGGCTCCTGTCATCTTTGACAGGCAGCCAGGAGCAGATAAAAATTAATTTTCTAAGCTTTTTAGGTGTCTTGCAGTCTGGATAGAATAGCTGTGTGGGTCCGATGCAGTCTGCAGGCCATATTTTGCCTGCCCCTGTCCTACATCCTACAAGTAGACAATGAACTAAGTGCCATGTTCAACTTTTAGTTGATTTAAGGTCTGCCTATTAATAAATGAAACAGCCAAGCAGCTTCCTACAAGCAATGCAACAGATAGCACTTTGCTTCCTGAATGAGCCAGACCCTCTCAAACAAATGCTTGAAAATAATTGTGTTAACGTAACTGTCCATTAACATAACTACCAAGAAGCCTAGGAAAGGAACACAGAGGAACTGTACACCAGAATTCAGAATAAATGACTGAGGTATGAGGTAGCTTAGCTAGCACTGATGAACCGTGGCTATAAGTAAGGCATTTGTCTCATGCTTTAATCATATTGGCATTAATTTTAAGAGGAATGGATATTTTTCATTTCCAAAGGGAAGTAAATGCAAAAGGAAAAAGATACTTTGCTACTTTCAGTTTAAACTTGAGTTGACAATTAACTACGTAAGAGGAACAGTGCTATATTGGAAAGGCATTCAATAGTCTCAGGAAATTAGTAAAATATTTTAAAAATAGCCCTATAATAAATTAATTGTTTCTGCATATCATTGTAACAGGGCCTACTGCGGCCAATCTCTGCGTGGCCCACTCACCTGTTCTTGGGCTAACTGTCTGCCTTGCCTTGCTCTTAATTGATTAATTAATAGATGTAATTGGGCAGGAGGCTACCCATTTTCTGCCCTGCTGCTAGGGGGCATTATCTGCGGCTCCATTCCTCCCCTACACCGCAGCCCAAACCTCACAGATGACATCTTGATGTTCTCATACACACCAGTCCCCCACGATGGGGCCCAGAATCCTGCTGTAGGACCCCCAACTGAGTTCCTTCCTTCAGGTGGACTCTGCCACTGTCATACCAGGCCATATATCGTCCTGCCACTGGTTCCCCTTCAGGTGTAGTCCCCTCACTGGGACCTCCGGCTCACACTAGTCCCAGCCCACCTTCAGGCCAGTCAGGACCCCAGGCCCCTGGCTCTTGGACGTCCCTCTAAGTGGGCCTCCTTGCCCTTCTGACCCCCCTGGTCCTGGCCCCCGCCTGGGCCAGTCAGGGGAAGCTCTGGCAGGCCTCACTGTATGATCCACACTCTTATCCCAGGGTCCCCCTGTCTGGATCCTCCTCCACAGATGTGGGGAACTGGGGTTACCTCACACCATGACTGGTGCCTCACGGTCTCACAGGGGACTCTCACTCCCCCCTGGGCAGCATGTCATGGTACTACTGGTGTTATATTCGACCCAAACTCTGCTTCCCCACATTGGAGGACTTACTGGGGTCAGGGCACAGTTCTCTCTCTCTGGCTGAGCCCCCTCTTCCCTCACACCGGGGGCTCCACACGCTGCCCCCTCTTCCCTCACACCGGGGGCTTCCCTCCACAGGTGGGCTCAGGTGGCCATAGTTGTGCCTGGACCTAACTCTCCTCTTCGGGGTCTCAAACCCCCACAGGGCTCAGGCAGCCTTGGCCACACCTGACCTCCAACTCTCCTCCTCGGGGCTTGCACCCCCACAACTACCTCCGATGGACAAGACCCACCCGCAGGTGAGGGCTAGGGCTTAAGGCACCCCAACCTGCCTTTCACCAGGGTGATCACTGGCCTGGCATTTCCTGGGGGCTCCCACACCACTGGGAGCCGCACCAGGCCACCCACTCCCAGCAGGGTGTAGTTTCAGGTCATACCCAGGACCAGGAGCCTGCTACCGTCCCCTACAGCTCATCCCTTATCTCCAGATGAAACTCAGCAGCCCTCAGGCCAGGCAATGTTGTTGCCTCCTCTCCAACAGCCAAACTGCCTTGTTTATATAGGCAGCCCAGAATGTAAAATGGCTGACCTCATTAGGCACCTGGAGGCTGCCAGCTCCAGGGCCTTAAAGTGGCAGGCACACTTAGTGCCCTGCCGCAATCATCATATGATTATTTCCTCCCTCCCAACCCTTTTTTAAGACCAAAAAGAAAAGGCATTGGCCAATATTTGCAGAGAAAGGTAAGTAAAGAAAACCAGTACAAGGAAGTAAAGGATGAAGGCATTAAAGGGGTGATGGGAAAAAGAATTTGCCGTCCCCTCAGTTTCTTGTACATGTTTTTTTTTGGAGACTGAGGCAGACAGAGCAAGTCTGACATGTTCTTTCCACATTATTTTGCTTTCTGAAAACTTAGTGTTAGTCAAGTCTCTTAAATGTTGTCTGCCTGTTGATGGAGAATGGGGTGTGTTTAGTGTTTGTTTTGATCAATAGCTTTATCCTGACTGTGCCAAAGAGCATGCCACACTTTCTTATTTTTAAATCACGCTGGTATAATGGAGTTGGATGGATCACAAAGTGTTTGCTCAGCAGGGTTTAATGCTTTGTTTAATGCACCTGCTCAGTGTGTACCTTTAGTGACTTCTTCAATGAGACTAAAGGGCCTACTAGTACTGACTGTCCACTAGTGTTCTGCAAAGAAGTGGGGCTGGGGATTTGGTAAGGGATACTCTCTTCTCTTTGAATCATTATCTTCAAATTGTCCTGGATTGGTGTTGGATTGTCCTGGATTGGCATTATGGTACTGGAGATGACATCTGTTCTGCAAGGTGATGGTTAGGGAAATAACCTGGTAAGTGGAAAACTGGATTCCTGTTAGTATAACTGGATCAGTGGGGGGGAAAGCATAATGCAGCAGACCTGAACAATTTTTACTTCAGCAAAGCTTTCAATATAGTGGTGTTTTTGTAAGTAAACTGGATAAATACAGGGTACAAGGAACTGTCATGCGGTTGTACAGTTTGTCAGGCAAAGATTAATATTTGATGGCTTGATATCACTGGGAGAAGTTATTGGGGGAGAGCCTACTGAAACTGATTCTGGAGATGGTGCTGTTCAACAGTTTTATTGACTACTTGGATGAAGGAGTAGAGGTGCAGGACTGAGTTCGATAGCAAACAAGTTAGAAGTTAGCTAGAATTAAAATCCTAAATTATCTTAAGAAGTTTGAGAGTTGGACCATAAACAATAATAAAATAAAATTACGAAGGGGCAACCATAAAGTGCATCGTATAGAAAAGAAAAAAAATCAAATTCACATGTGAAAAATGTAAGAATAGCTACCTGGACAATATTTCTGTTGAGAACAATCTGGGTGTTAGATCACAAAGTAAAATATGACTCAGCAATATGATTCTGCTACTGCTGTTGCAAAAAGCAAATTCCAGCTCAAGCTGCATTAACAAAGCAAGATGTATAAAATAATAGTCACTTGTAAGAGTATTATGTGCAGATTTTGGCACCACATTTCAAGGAAGACATGGACAATTTGGAGAGGATCCAAAGGAGAGCAAAGCCATATGAAACATGGTTGAAGAAGCTGGGGATGTTTTAATCTAGAGGAAGGAAGATTAAGAGGTGACACGCTTACAGATTTCAAATACTTGAAAAACTGTCATAAAGAGGATAGTGAAGAATTGTTCCCTCTAGACATCGAAGGTAGGACAAAAAGGGTGAGTTTTAACTACAGAAAGGCAGTTTCAGGTGAAACCCCAAGACCTCGCAAAACTCCTAAAATGTTAGAGCAGCTTGATATATGAACAAACAGCCTAGAGAAATTTTAGAATTTGCCTTATTAGAAGTGTTCAGTCAGAGGCTTATTTAAACATAGGTGAGGGATGGTTAGAATGTCTGTGCACAGGTTGACTTCTGTGACCATAGGAATCCAACTATCATGCATTGACTTTTTTTGTCAGTTTACCTGCTACAGATAATCTAGTTTAAGTCTGTGAAAATCACATAGGTCTTCTTAATATTACTGAGGTAGCAAAAACAAAACAAAAGAAAAAACAACAACAAAAAATGTTGTTTTAATTCTGGCGTCTAATCTTTCCTTTGAGTCCTTTCTAAAGATAGTCATATTTCAAATGGAAAAGCTCATTATTTGTTTTTAGCTGCCATTCATAAGGTGACACTGAAGGGAATCTTAATTCCTTCAGTCTTATGAATTGAGTGGAGAAGTGACCGAGGTGTTGATAGGCTCATTTATACAAGTCTTCACCTGCATTCATCTCTTTGAGTTAGTATTTCCATATCTGTGAGTTTGTGTGACTTGACTGTTTTTTTGGAATAAATAGGCTAGTTGGGTGGGCAACCAAGATCTGTGACCCTCTACAGTAGATAAGATTATATAAAGCCACTGTTTCCCACTTTTCCCCACTATTTTCCCCTTAAAAAGAGAAAATCTGCATTTTTTTCCTTTAAAGCAGAAAATAAGTGTTTTTCCATGCCTTTTTTCACAGCAAACATGAAACCTGGATCCCTGGTGATTACTCACAAACAGATGTCTGGATATGACAGGAGTATATGCTATAATTAATAATAAGTTTTGGATTATTTTTAAGGTAAAATTAATATTTAAGTTCCTAAAAAGCTGGCTGTAGTCTGATTTTTCAGAAGTGCGGAGTGCAAGTGGCTCTGACTAACATCAGTGGGAAAATTAGGCCACCTATTTCATTCCTAAACAAACCTTTGGATATTTAATGCTAGACCTTCAATTTTGAAAATTGTATCCAGAGTCTTTCAAATGGCTCTTTTTAAATATTAATAGTAAAGTGTGTAAAGCAAACAATTCATCAAATAAAACCTATAATTTGTTTATGCTTTTGAAGTTGGTGATAAGATTAGATGTTAATACTGTTATACTGAGGCTTATAATATAAGAAAAATTTTTTTGGTGTTAAGTAGGCTGCTGCTGTTCTGTTCTGTAATTCCAGATGAATTACCCTGGCCTTTTCTGGGGAGAGGGGAAAGGTATATGTATGCAGAGTTTAGCAGCTATTTCATTCAGTGAAGCCTATACAGACTGCAAGAATACATAAAGACCCACTATACTCATACTCTTAATATTTTAACTGAAAGTAGCTGTGAGTAGAAAAAAATATAATTTTAAACAGTTTTAAAGACTAACTTGAAATACTTATGGACAGAAATACTTCAGTATCCTGGATACTTGCAGATAGTATATTGTATGGGAATTTCAGCTATATGGTGTAACTTCAAAATTCCACCCATGGTAGCCATTTTGGTCAACCATCAAGGAGTATGGAGTAAAAATGCAAGTTTCAACTTGTTGAACCAAAGAACCAGGTTCTGTAACACACTTGTACTCTGCCCCCATTGGCCACAGCTGAGAGGGTTAATATAAGGATCAGAAGACAAGTATTTTGGTCTGAATGTTATTTATCTCACACAGTATTGATTTCAGCTGAGCATGTGACAACATCCATCTTGCCTTACAATGGAGCACTTATATTGAAGGCTCCTACAAGAAAAAATATATATTAGAGATCTCTGCAAGTAAAACCATGCATCTCTACAACGTGTCTCTCCCAAGCTGATCTGGCACTAAGAGATTCACATTTATGCAAAGTGGTGTTAAAATGGATGTACATTTCATACTGTTCAGTGGGTTATCCCCAAATAGGTGCTTATTTATTTATTTATTTATTTATGAATTACAAACAGTCAGTAAACATGAACAATCAATGATCTCCAGAGATCTGGGTCTCCTGCTTGCTATAGAAAAATGTGGAAAAACACTAATTTTCTCCTTTAAAGGAATAAATACAGATTTTCTCCTTTTAAGGAGAAAAATGTGGAAAACAGTAGGTCTCCCCTTGCAGGCTGGTAGACTTCCGGCCTACAGGGGGCTGCTTAGGGCTGGGGGGAGTGGGACGCAGGGGACAGCGGAGGCATGTACATATGTGCGTGCAGATATACATGCAGCAGCCAGGCAGCATGGAGACTAGCTCCTGCAGCTACCTCTATGTAAATCTGCAGGTGGGGAGGTCAGATTGAGGACCCTGTGGTAAGGGCAGGGCTGGGGCTGGGGACATTGCCCAGCTGGGGTGTTGCATGGGGCCTGGAGTATGAATTTATGGCCATGGGGCCCTGCTGGAGGAGCAGGACAGAGCAACAGGGGGCTCGTTTAGGAAGTGGTGGTGGGGGGTGGGTCTGTCTCCCCACTGTTGCGCGTACTCCCATGGAGGGGGGCATGGAGGGCTGCATGCCCCACAGATTTGTGTATGGGACAGATATGAGCTGTCTGTTGAAGGCTTGGGCTTCCCACCCTGCTGCCCTGTGTCCAGGGGCCTCCATAGCCCAGTGGGTGGGAACCAATGTGGGGCAGGGAGGCTTGGTGCCACCACCAGGAGCACCACGCTGGCCATGCTGCCATGGTGAGGTACAGGGCAGGGCACAACTCCACGCTGCCACCACCTCTGCTGCTAGGGGGGCAAAGGGACACTTTGCCATGGCAGTGCAGCTGTTGTGGGGCTCCTAGCAGCAGCACTGAGCCTCCCCACCCTCCTGTGCTGGTTCCTACCCGCCTGGTTGTAGGGACCCCTGAAGGGAAGGCAGCAGGGTGGGGAGCCCCAAGTCCACAGTAGGGACTTCTCCCCACCATGGGCTCCACTCTGACTGTGCCACATGTGGGGGAAGGGGATGGGGTTGGGGAGTGGGGCTGTGTGCTTTGGTCCAGCCACAGCAGCTGAGGCTTGGGTGCTGCTGGAGGGTAAGGGGCTGTGGGCCCTGGCCATAGTCCAATAGTCTTGACTGGGGCAGGGGGTGGGATGGGCCAGGGGAAGAGGGCTCTGGGTCACAACTGAGGGGCACCATTAGAGCTGGAGGGGTGGGAGGTTGAAGGGGCACTAGCAGGGCTGCAGGAGGATGTGACTTGGGAGTGAGGGGCACCAGCATGGGCAGGGGAAAGGCACTGACATATCAGGTGTGCTCAGCACCACAAAGTGGGCAGGGGTGGAGGGGGGGGTCATTACATGACTGATGAAAGTTAATAGAGTTTTCTGTGTGATGATGGGCTGGAAGGGAAGAGGCGATTCTGGGAAAAGAAAACCAAACCAGCAACACTGTTTGCAGTAATCTGTGAAAGCTTCATTTTGCTTTCAAGCTTCCTATGTGATTCATCTGCAGCATGGTTTGCCAAAGTTTACCCACTAGGGTGCTGATACACAGTTCAAACATCTCTGGGGAATTAATGGAGATAAATCTCCCCACCTCAGAAGACTTTTCCCTTTTTTATGTCATTACTGTTTTGACAGTATTCTGGCTTTTAAACTGAGGTGTTGTGCTTTAGTACTTTAGGAAGTAAAATCCTCAAGAAATGTTTTTTTATGCATACAAAGAAGGAGGCACAACTTATTTATTATACCACCAAAGGCAGACTTCAGTGTCTCATCGATGAAGGTCTTAAATTCCTGATCTAGCCTTTCATAAAGATCATAAAACACACACATAAAATTCCAAAGAAACATACCCTACCCCAACTTCTAGATCTAAAAGTTAACAATAAAGGGCCTGATCTACAATTGATGTAATTTTTTTATAGGCCCATTGAATAAAACTATTCTGAGAATTTGGGTGGAAAACTGCCCTTGGTCATGTGAAACTGTCTCTCATTATATCTTCTAAACACTGGCAAAATGTGGCTCTAAATGTTTGCTTCACATTTAGAACTTCAATTTTTGCCCTTTAACACTGGAATGAACACATTATCATGTTTCCTTTATTGCATTACTGTTAAGGCAGGCACATTTTTATGTAAGACCCACTAACAGTGCCATTAAAAAAATATAATTATACAAACCATGTTGTGCTTATATAATTTTCCAAAGAGAAAAAGCATATTTTCATCACCTGTGATTTTATTATAGGTAGTCAATGCAGTCACGATAATGCCCAGTATTTATTTTTTCTTCCTTTTCTGCCAGCAGCAGAAGACAATAGTACCAATATTAACAATGTAAATGACTCATACCATGAATTGAAATAACATATCTGCCATTGAGATAAGAATACATATATTCATAAAATAGTAATCCTTCTCATTAGGATAATATTCTTCTCTTCAGTACATTATCCCTTTTTTCCCTTCCAAAAATAAATCAAGTGCTACTGCAGTACTTCACTGTTCCCACTGTTTCTTTCACTGTTTCACAGGCTTGATACTGCAGTGCTTCCTTAAATGATTAATACTAGCTCATATAACAATCCAGCCCAGACAAGAGCATCATATGCTTTACTGTTCTGGTAGTTAAGTGTTCTTTGCATGTCTTCATTCACCTCACATTCATAGCTTCTCCTGCTATCCTTTCCCTGCCTTCAACATGTTTCTGGAAGTGAACAGAATGAAAAGCATTCTAAGGGTTAAATATGATTCACCCTTCACTTTGTTTTTCCGTTAGCAGGAAAGAAAAATATACAGATCCACATACCGAAAAGGTCTTAAAGGAAACCAAAACAACAACCCCACCAGCATGCTGTTGCTACCGTAGTTTCCCTAGTATCCTAGGGCACTTCCAGAGTTAAAATAAAGCCTC
>NW_017729032.1:228467984-228470388 GCF_001723915.1 Gavialis gangeticus
CTTTGTTTTTCCATTAGCAGGAAAGAAAAATATACAGATCCACATACCGAAAAGGTCTTAAAGGAAACCAAAACAACAACCCCACCAGCATGCTGTTGCTACCGTAGTTTCCCTAGTATCCTAGGGCACTTCCAGAGTTAAAATAAAGCCTCAGAAAAATCCACCATGCAACCTTCTTCACATGGATTCTTCTGTGAATCAAGAGCATTCCTTTTCTACAACTTCTCCTTGTTACTTGTCTGGTCTGCAGTTAAACAGGGCTTCCTTGCTATAAAGGCATATTCTTTTTTCTCTCTTCTTACCCAGTCTTCCCCATAAGGAGTTTTTCTGAGTTTCTTCTTTCATTAACATAGCAGGTTTCTTTGTGTTCCTGTTTCCCTCTATCTATACCCACAAACCTCATTCCAGCTTCCTTTCCTAACCCAGAACATCTTGTTCTCCTCATTTCTGGAGCTATGTAAGCCCACCCTTTTCCTTTCTCCCATATGCCAGCACCTCTCATTCTCCCTCTCCATGCCTTATGTGTTTCACCCTTCCCTTTCCTTCAGTATACTTTTTTATTTTTATGTTTCTGGCTGGGAGGCGCCATTTGGTATGCTGGCATATTTGAACTCTAGGGAGGGAGGAATATTAAGATAAGTTGTGTTCATGGATAGCATCAACCACTTTGACTTGCAGACAATTTGAGAGAGGATTAAAGTTGCTTGGTCTAGTAACTAGGTGTCAGGGACTAGGTGTCAGGATATGATTCCAACCCTCCTAACACCCCTGCAATTTTCTCCCATCAGTTTTTCCTACCGTTGATAGTTTTGTTCCCTGACACATTGGAACTGATCAGCTGTAGCAGTCAAAAGTTATCACTTTGCAGACAAGCAGTCTGTCAGACAGAAATACCCACCAGGCCAATAAGTGGGACTATTACATAATAGGCCCGTGCAAGTAGGCAGCTATTTGATCTGACTTTGGATCCAGCCACTTCAGATGCCAGGGATCCAATCTGGAACTCCGGACTGGGTTCCCACTTTGATCTGGCTGAAGCAGCTCTGGCTATAGATATAATGGGGAATCAATGAAATATCTATAACTGTGTTGTTTTTTGTCTGATGTAGATGAAGCTTGTAGTGATGGTAGCTCCTCATGAGGCCACAAAGCCTGCCAAGTTTCAAGGAAATGGGTGCAGGGGTTTGGGGGGAACTGCACCCCAAATTCTTGAAAACAAAACTCATGTCATGTCTATGTGTTACACCACAGAGGGGTGAAAACTCCAGCAGTGGTAGCCCCTGGTGAGGCCACAGAGCCTGCCAAGTTTCAAGAAAATAAGTGTGGGGGTTTGGGGGGAACTGCTCCTCGAGCTGCTGACAGGCAAAACTCATGACATAGACGACCCTGTGTGTGTTAAGGTGCAGCGGGCTGAAAACTGCAGAGGTGGTGGCCTCTGCTCAGGCCACAAAGCCCACCAAGTTTCAAGGAGATAAGTGCAGGGGTTTGGGGGAACTGTACTCAAGCTGTGGACAAGCAAAACTTGCAACATGGGTGACACTGTATGTGTTAAGGCGCAGCAGGGTGAAAGCTGAGGGATAGTAGCCCCTGCTGAGGCCATGAAGCCTGCCAGCTATCGAGGACATCAGTGCAGGGGGGTTCTGGGGCGCTGCACCCCTAGCTGTTGACAGATAAAACTTGTGACATGGGTGCTTGTGCACCTGACTGTCTCTGTCTTTGGGCAGTTGATTGTCTGTATTGATTCTTTCCTCTCCTTAGTGTGGGGTTTTGTAGGTGTTAATTGTTGCTAATTAACTGGCTACATTAGCTAGCACCTGTGTATTGACCTGAGTGAATCATGACTGATTCATAACTGGTAACGCAGTAGCTTAGTAGCTTGGCCTGCAGTAGTACCCCCCAAGACAGAGACAGTTAATTGTACAAGCACCCTTGTCACAAGTTTTGTCTGTCAGCAGGTAGGGATGCAGGGCCCCAGAAACCCCCTGCACCTATTTCTTTGAGAGCTGGCAGGCTTTGTGGCCACAGCAGGGGCTACCATTCCTGCAGCTTTCACCCTGCTGCGCCTTAACACACACAATGTCACCCACGTTACGAGTTTTGCCTGTCTGCAGCTTGAGGTGCAGTTCCCCCCAAACCCCTGTACCCCTTGAAACTTGGCAGGCTTTGTGGCCTCACCAGGGGCTACTACCCCTGCAGTTTTCAACCCCCTGTGTTATAATGCATAGACATGACACAAGTTTTACTTTTAAGAATTTGGGGTGCAGTTTCCCCTGAACCCCTCCACTGATCTTTGTGAAGCTTGGCAGGCTTCATGCGCTCAGCAGAGGCTACCACCCCTGAAACTTTCATTTAAAACAGACAAAAAAAACCAAAGTTAAAGATATTTCATTGATTCCCCATTATA
>NW_017729032.1:228475388-228477955 GCF_001723915.1 Gavialis gangeticus
TAAAGATCTTTCATTGATTCCCCATTATACCCAATGGCCGGATCGCCAAAGTGGCTCTGAAGCTTTTCTGAAGCGCTTTGGAAGCTCTGAACCACTTCAGAAAGCTTAACAAAGCCAGCACTTCAATCTGCACTTGCTGCTTTTGATGCCAAAGCGTGCAAAGCTTCTCCAGATCCGAAGCACGGTCCGAAGCCTCACACAGCCCTATCACATAAACATTAATGTAATGGAATGATTAAGGGTTATGGGTTTGGGAACCATGTTGCCTCTGTTAGGTATGTTTGAATCATAGAATCATAGAATCAATAAGTCGGAAGGGACCTAGACAGATCATCTAGTCCGACCCCCTGCCATGGGCAGGAAGGAGCACTGGAGGTGGCAGGGTCATAACACCCCAGCCAGGTGCCTATCCAGTCTCCTCTTGAAGATTTCCAGAGAAGGTGAGAGCACCACCTTTCTGGGAAGCCTATTTGCAGTCATAAAAATACGTTATACTTGTTTATGGAAATTGTTGTTATTTTAGATCCATTTTTGTTTCCTTAAGCTATGAAAGTGTAGCAAAACCCCCAGTAGTTCTTTTTTTAAAATTTAAAAATACATTCTCTCCCCTTCCCCTAACCATTTCTGACTTTTTCTCTCCCTCTATATTCCCTATAGATAAGTATAAGTGAGCTAACACAGAATAATCTTCAGCATTTTATTTTAGTAGCAAATTGTTTTCGTTTTATTTATTTTTTCATTTTTTCCAAATAAGTGCCCTGTTATGGATATCTACTGTATTATATTGTATAATTATTATGTTTATATTTATTTTTACTGTTCTATATTACTGTTTTACTGATACTATCTCATTTAGGCCTACGTATGTAAGTTAGCATAAGTTATGTCAAGTTTCCATTTTGTTTGACAAATCTCCATCTTGTGTCCCCTGCCCAGGCATACCCTATTATAACTCTGTTGTAGCTGTGTGACTCATACCTACCTCTCCTATGTAAATTGGTTCCTGAATGAATGGGGATGAATGAGGGTGCTTGAGAGATGATGGCAGTAGGTCTAAAAATAGCTCCCTCTGAATGACCGAACCATCAACTCCACAACTCAACCATCACCCTGCATTGACTCTCCCTGGCTTAAGATTTGAAAGACAAAGAGTGCTGCATAAATCAGTCAACCCACCATTACAGACACCTGAAACTTCATGTCCTTACCTAGGAGTGCACATGCTCACTACACCAGTGGCTGACTCTTGCCTGGACATGCCCCTGCCACTAGGGTCATAGGAGGTCTGCCCCTGTGGCTGTCAGGCTTCAAATATCCGCTCTTGGTCAGCCCTTGCCCATGTGATGGACGTTGGGCATTCTCTAGACTTGCCCTTTTGGCTAAGAAGGTGTCTCTTCCACAACTTGCCTTCCCCGCTCTCACTTGCCACGACTTGCTGGTTACTCAGTGGTTGGGTATGGCCGTCGGATATGCTTGGTGGCCCGTGGTTCACCTGATGGTCCTTCATGAGGCTCAGCCACCCCTACATCCTGGTGTCACTCTACCTCATGTGTGATGTTCTCCATTGGCCTCGGCCCTTCTGTGGAGTTGTGCCCCTTCTGCCGGCCGCCTGTTGTGACTGCCCGACAACATGGAATCAGCCCTTTTGGCTGTATCTCCACCCCGCCTTCCTCCTTCCCTCTTGCCCCTTCTCTTGGGGAAACAAAAAAGAAAAATCTCCGAGGCTCTCCCCTTGACCCTGGCACTCGGGGTATCTCATGAGGCCACCCCCTCCTCAGCCCCTTCTCTCGGGGAAAAGAAAAGAAACCAATTACCTGAGAGACCCTACATTCAAGCCTGCTCCTAGGCTTAAATGTGCCTGGCTCCTACCCTTTTCCTATTTCCCTTTTATACTAACTCCAAACGCCCTTTATATCCTCCCTTGTCCCTGGGAGTTCTTTCCCCTCCTCCGCTGACCTGGCCAGGAATGGCAGTGATACCCGCCCCGATTGCGGCCACCCCCGGGGCTCCTCTCGGGGTCCTTTCTGATGGTGTGGGTCCCTGCTTGCCCTGGTCACTCTGCCTCTCCCACCTGGGATCCTGCTGAGCCTCTAGTCTGCTCCTGAGTCCTTGTCCAGGTCCAGGATCCCTGCCACCTGGCGTCTTCCAGTCTCTGGCTCCCGGTGCTCCACCGCGGTGGGGGGTCTCTTTCCTTCCTGGGTCCAGCCGGGGTCCTCTCTCTCTCTCTCTCTCTCTCTCTCTCTCTCTCCTTCCTTCCCCTCGCTCCTGCAGCGTCGACTGTCACTTTTATTTTCGCCAGCTGGCATCTGGAGCTGATGTCACTGGCCAGGCGTAATTGTATAAACAAGTGGCTGACGAGCCATGTGGGCTCTTCCTTCCACCCCTGCTGCTCCGTGCCTCCTGTCATGGGTAACTGTTTATTCATATGTCCCTCCCTGGGACAGCTCCTATAAATGGAGGCAGTTAAGAGAGACCCAGTGGGATGCCCTCTCCTTCTGGATCAGCACCATGCCATACCACCTTTCCACCCAGAAGCCCTGTCAGCAACCCCCCCTCTGGACAACACC
>NW_017729032.1:228482955-228491034 GCF_001723915.1 Gavialis gangeticus
CATGCGGGCTCTTCCTTCCACCCCTGCTGCTCCGTGCCTCCTGTCATGGGTAACTGTTTATTCATGTGTCCCTCCCTGGGACAGCTCCTATAAATGGAGGCAGTTAAGAGAGACCCAGTGGGATGCCCTCTCCTTCTGGATCAGCACCATGCCATACCACCTTTCCACCCAGAAGCCCTGTCAGCAACCCCCCCTCTGGACAACACCTTGCTGGAGAGGACCCCGACTGGCCATCAAGGATCAACTCACAGCCCAGAATAGGTAGCCATCACCCACCTTCCTTCCCCAACAAAGTACTTGGACTCTGCTTCTCTTCCCTACCTGGATTCCAACACTTCCCCTGAGTCTTTCTCCTGCTACCATTGTGAGTGCTTGTGTGTGTAGGAACCAATAACTTCATGGGTTTGTGTGGCATGCTGTCTGTTTAATAAACCTATTATTGTGAAACCCTGAGTTGGGTTTTGTCTGTTTCCTGACTGTTTCCTCCTTGCCACCACTTATTTGCCCCCTAATCTCCCAGTTTTCAGCCTTAGTTTCCAGCCCCAATCTCCAAGCCTTCTGCCTCTCTCTGTCCTAGCTGTTTCTTCCTTGCCACCAGGCTTTTTCCCTTGCTTCCACCCCAGAACCAGTGACCTTGAGTAACCCTGGGGCCACTTGACCTTAAGTAACTCCAAGCCTCTGTTCCTCAGCCCAGCTTCTCTCTAGTCTCCTTGTTCTAATCCCAGTCACAGCACTTTCTCTGTCTCACCTTAACCTTCTCCCCAAGTACCCCAAGCACACACATACACACACTGTACCATTCAAGTTAGAAACTAACCTGTGTGTATGTGTAGGTGGGCGGTATGTGTGTGAACTGATGAATAGATATATGACATCATGTGCATGGTATATGAATTAGTGATCTGTGTATGTATACTGAGTGTGTGGGTATTAACAACTGATTGTTGTCTAATTTTTGATGCGTGTAGTCTGTATGTGCTTGAATTGGTGATAGGTATGCATGTGCCTAGGCTGATAATCTTGGACGTGTGTGTGCCTGAGTTGCTAGTCTGTGTGTGTGTGTGTGTGTGTGTGTGTATGTATATTTACCTAATTGATTTTTGAGTGTGTGCACGTGCAATTGGACACCGTGCCCCCCTGTCCAACAGTGTGATATTGAGATCCTGAGAGTTGGCCTGCCTCTACAGGACAACAAAACTATTTTTCTATTTTCAACTGGCCCAGACAGATGTGTGTGTAACAGAAATATTTCAGTCATTCTTTCTGGAATTTTCACCTAGAAATAAACTGAAGCATTGATGGTCCCTGAATATGAAAATAAATTCCTACTTAGCAATGTTCATTCTGGTGTATTGAATTTATTTCAGATATTCCACTGACACTTTCTCCAGCATGAGTAGGGGAATATACATCATTGGGAATATTATTGATTAATACAAATATTTGCATGTCCCGTGCCCTATCAATTTCTGTCTTTCTTTTTGTATGATTTCTTGTTGTTTGCTATTTTGCTATTTCCTTTGAGTGTGCTTTTATGTTCCCTTGTAGTTTTAAAGTTGTCAGCTATATAATATATCACTTATGTCAGAGTTTCAGGAATCCCTGTTTTGAAGCTTAGGTATTCTGGATGAATTTGACTAGAAACTGGATATGTACAGCCATTCTGCCCATTTGAAAATCTAAGATTTTGCCTTGGATCTAAGCTTTGGTTCACTTGCATGTCCTTTAATTGACGCAATATAATAAACTTTTCTGTAATATTTTTAGATTCCACCACACCTTTTCAAACTGAATAACTTAGTTCATCATTTTCCAATCTTTGAGCTCTCCTTTGAAAGAAACCATTTAGGGTCACATACCACCCTCTCTACATATTGAAGGTTTATCCCAAATAAGCAGTCACCTTATATGCGTAGCTTATACTTATTAATTTAACAAGTATGAAAGTGGGAAAACTATCTAGAATAGCACGTGCTAGGGGCAGACTTTAAAAAGATGTAAAAGCTTCTGTAAGTGCTTAAACTTGTCTCTGTTTGAGATATTCTCATGAAGAGATCAGATTATCCCATACCTATTTTTTAAGGTTTCTTGATCCCTCCTCTCAGTATCCAGTTTTGGTTAGTCAGCTTCAATTTCCTGGATTCAATAGAGTGCATTTCTGACACAATATTATAAAGTGTATATTGCTAATATTTATGCATTATTTTCCTTTTGTTTCTCACCTGCTTTGATGAATGGCGAGAACTTTTAAATATTTTTAAAAAGCATATTTGGCAATTGAATAATCACCCATTGACATAATGTGTCAGAGCTGTTGTTAAAGGTTCCTCCTATAATACCTGGAAAATGAACCTTTAAAAAAATAAAAAATAAAAGAAACCTACCAATCTAAACTACACCGCTTACAGAGAACCGTGTGATTTTGATTCTGCCTCAGGCTTTTTGAATTTCTCTACCTAACCCAAGAGTCACTAAATAAAATGTAGGAGCCACGTTGACACTTGTTAGCTGTTTTTTTTTGTTGCCCAGGACAGTGTGTTCCCTCATTTTGGGAAACACACTTCTCTACATGTTGTCTGAATGAACTAAATGTATCTTTTTGGAGAAATCAGACAAGATCACACGTACAATTGTGTCCACGTGGGGAAGCAGTTATGAGATAAACAAGGACATCAAGAAGAAATTCTTTGTGGTGAAGGTTGCCAAAATAGGGAATGGGCTACCAAGGGAGGTGGTGCTTTCCCTACCTTGGAGGTGTTCAAGAAGAGATTAGACAAGCCTGTAGCTGAGGTTACTTAACCCCAGCGCTCTTTGCTGCCTAGAACAGGGAGTTGGACTCAATGATCTACAAGGTCCCTTCAAACCCTAGAAATCTATGAACTCTAAGGGTGTGAATTTGAAGCACAACATCTATTCTAAACTAACTTCTTTGTCATCAAGCATGCTGGTTTGGGATTCAGCTTATTCAATATTAATTCTTATTTGTACACTTTCCAGGTGGACTAGTTATTCAGCTGTACAAGTACACCCAATTTTTTCAGCAGTAGCTTCTTTCTGCAGAAAAGTACTTACTTGACTTGAGTGGTGTCATATGAGTGCCCATATGAAAACCATTTCCCCATGTAGTCAAGTCTTTAATGGATCCATTCACAAAATATTGCAGCAATGCTCACTGGCACAGAAATTAGAAGTGTATTAAATGTCCTTCAAAAATAATATCTTTAATATGACAGCCTTAACAGATATTTTTGGAAATCTTGCACTGTATAACTATTTTTTTCCACTGGGAACTTCTAATTACATTAAGCCTAAAAGTTGTGCATGAACTTCATAATATACAACTTTCTCTGAAGTATGATCACTTGCTTCTTTATTATATATTCCTTTAATCTCTGTTTACATAATATCTATATACTTTTTCACTCTGTTTATTGTTGTCATGAAATGCAGTGAGGCAGAATACTGGCAGTTCGGGCAGATGAGCTAACTTTGTTTATTATATTTAGATTATAATTCTGTTTCTTTATCCTGTACTAATTTGGACTCATTCTTTGGAATTACCTTCATTCCTAGTCATAATTCTTTTCTGAGTAGATAGATATTGTGTCTCTATCTATTTACTTTATTATTTAGGAGTTACCTTTTGTTATTTTTTATTAATTGTACATAATTAGACATAGGAGGGGTCATTATACCATTTCACTATTGAATGCATTTCTATGAAAGGGTTCCTTTATAGATACAGATTGTGTAGGTCTGTACTGAACAACCACAGTGCATAAGGAAATTGTGAAACAGGGCCCAGAGCACCTTGTGTGTGCTTACTAGCTTCTTGAGTCTCTTATGTCCCCTTGTGTTCCTAACAACTATTTATCATTTCTATACTGGCAGATTCTTGTCTTCATGTCCCGAGGCAGTAGCAGCACCAGTAAATGGGAACAGGTGTGAGTGTGTGTGTTTGTATGTCATACTATCAGAGGAAAAATATTAGATAACTATATGGAAATAGCTCATTGCTTCCATTGTATGATAGCTGAGGACTAATAATATATATTACTTAGTAAGCCACTAAGGAATGTGCATTGCAGTGCCACTGAGGAAACAACTCAATAACAAATACTGCTTTCAGTGACAAAGTTATTTTGAACAAAATGTTCATATTGGTTGGTATTACTCACCATAGTGAACTTATTCTACAAGTTAAGGGCCTTATTCTTCACTGACTTGCAACTTGCAAATATAACCATGCAAATTATAATGATTAAAGTTATCAATTGAGATACTCCCTTATGTAGAAGACTACAGAGGCTGGGGATTGAATCAGGGTAGTTGGTGTGAGAGAGAGAGGCCTGCTGAGGTTGCCTACTGCTCCATTAATAGGCTAAGTACAGGCAGTCAAAAAGCCTGAGGCTGAATCGTTTCAGTCTTCATGGGTTAGTACATAAATTGAAGTGATAAGCAAATTAAGATATTCACTTTTTATTCTGGCAATGCAGCCACATGCCTGCAGTGGTCCAGGCCAGAAGCCAGGAGATACTAGAGCATGCCTCCCTGCTCAGCTGGAACACACAGCTTAGGCTGAAGCTACGCTACCCACCCTGTGAGGGGTGGTTTGCAGGGCAGGTGCAAAGTATGCCTAGGTGCTGGGGGACTGTGAGTTAACCTAAATCTGGAGGGGATCTGGGACAGAAATTCAATAAACCAATTTAACCTAAATCAGTTAAGACTGATAATACATTGCTCCAGGTTTATCTTAAATCAGTTTCATCCTTAAATCAGTTTCATCCATTTTGAAAGTGGTTTATGTGCACTGAACTTCTATTGTGTTACAGATTTGAACCAATTTCCGATCACTTATACTGGTTTATGTATAATTTCTGTCTCTAGCCATAATGCTTGTGTTAAGTCTCATCCATTATATAACTATATTTATTGAACCTCGTGATCACTACACAAATGAAAGAACACTATCAAGAACGCTTTTGTTTCATACCCCACTTTGTCAGGGGATAAGTGAGGTTCAGTGCCATAGAGATTGAGCCTTTAGGGCTTAGGTTTTAGTCCTGAGTAGAAAAGTATGGGATGTTTGTTATATCATCAGGGCTTAAATGATTTGCACAAAATACTATTAAAAAGGCAATAAAAGTCCCTCCCCCCCCCACATGCAGATACATTTCTTGGGTTAGACTTTCTAGGGTTGGCATGTGAAAGTGATAATGCTGCAATAAGCGACGTGATTCTGCATTCAGAGCCAGACTGTTTAGGTAAGAAAATTATGGTGATTCTTCTGTACACAATGACTGTACTCAAGTTTCCTGGAGTTTATAGAAGCACCACAGAGAAAATGTACTTGTGGACTTCAGTGGCCCACATTTGCTTGACTAGAGTCTGGTCAGAGGAAGAACCACCAAAGGAAATTAATAGATGAGAAAATATCAGAGGGCAAGAGACTGGTAGGTTAAAAATTTGGCTTGGAGTCACCTAGAGCTCATTTCGTGTAAACCCAGTTAAATACACTGTTATTGGTAGAAATGTCAAAGGGGAGATGGGAGGGTGAATTAAAGCTAATTAGACAGAAGATTCAGCAACAGTAGTAGTTACATACATTGATTAGGAAATCACTATGCTTCCAGTTAGCGTCCCTGTTCTCTCTGGAGTGACTCTAAATCCACATTTTTGTATTCCCTGGCTTCAGGGCCATTGCACCATATTCTGTATAAGCCCCGTTGTCTGTACAGCCAATGAATAAGATGGTCCACAAAATTTACTTCAGTCCCTGACCTAGAGTAACAGTGAACAAAGACCTCAGTGAGAATGCTAGTTGAAACATATGTGTGTGTATAGAGAACTTGATAGATTTCATTTAAACAGATGCCATATATACATATATCCTGATCAATATATGGCATCTGCTCCAATGAAATCTATCAGACTTTCTCTATATACTTTTTTTATTTCTCTCTATACACAAACACACACACACACATTTCAACTAGAGTTGAGAAAAGCTTAATAGATTTCATTGAAGCATATGCCATATATGTCTACATCTATCTATCTATCTATATATGTCTCTCTTTATACATATATTAGGGCTGTGCAAAATTTTAGTGGGTGTTTTGATTCAAAGCTGTTTCAACTCATTTCAAACTGGAAACTTCAATGGAAGTTGAAATGAAATGGTGCTGGTTTGCACAGCCCTAGATATATACCTAGATATTTATCTATATGTATAAATACATACATAGATAGATATCTATATCTATATGTATAAAAAATCTATCAAGCTTTTCTATCCCTGTAGGCCTATTTTTTAATTTTCAGATATGTACATGCTAAAGGCCATGTTAAAAACCATAGTATCTATGGTCTTTTGAAAAACAAAGCATCTATACTCTTGAAAACTGTAATTCATATGTATTTATCATGGGGTTTTGGCAAATAGACTGAAAATATATCATAGCTAACTGAGGATTCTGTGTCTGGAGGTGAAAACACATCCAAATTTACCATGAAGTATTATTTTCCCATTTCTAGAGTGGCTACCTTGCAATAGGCCATGAGAAAGATAGCCAAAAGTGTAAAGTGGGTAATACACATAATGAAGCAATGAAATATTTTGGATATGTTTGTGCCTGCTCTTAAGACTAAGAAAAGAGAAACTTTCAGTTTGTCTTAAGGTGAGGTACCTGATTCATATAATCACCAACAGGAACATTACCATTTTTACTAATGCTTCCTCATTATTTTAATAAATCAGATAACTTGCCCAGTAAAGAGATTTGAAATCAAAAGTTATTAGTTATACACATGATAGATTATTTCTTACACACATTGTCAAAACCACTTGAGTTCCACCTTGAAGCTTGAAGATAACACTGATATCATCAAAGTGCTGTTTGAAGGTAAAGATTAAAGACATTTATGGTATTTTTGGATTACTGTGAAGAACATAGAAGATGAGAGCTATCCAACATAATTTTTTGTCTTATATCATAACTTCATGCTACATATGAGATCACAGAAAATGGTGATTTAAAAAAAAAGTTAACTGCAAGTTATCTGCATAAAATTTTGGCATCAAGGCTTTATTGCTCAAAAATTGGAAACACAGATATTGTAATTATATATTCATGTCTGTAGTATTGTACCTTATTCATAGGTGTTTCAGTTTAGAAGATGAAAACAAAATGATTCTTCTGATAATTCCAACTTGCGTGTGATTATTTTCAAAAATAAAATTCAAAATGTGGACAATATTTTCAAAAGCAACCATTAATTTTGGATACTGAAATCATGATGCCCAAAATGTGGAGGTTCCTCTGATTTCTGTCAGGGCATATTTTTTTGAAATATGAACAAATGTCCGGAATTTTGCTCTGCTGGTCCTTTTTCACTGTGGATGCTGGTAGAAAAACTTCATTTCATGGCTTGCCCTAGTGGCATCTGTGTTGGGGATCTGGGTTTTCTGTTAGCTGTGGAAAAATGCAGATTTTCCTCTTTAAAGCAGGAAACCAGTTTCCCTTTGCAAGTTGGCAGCCTTCTAGCCTACAAGGAGCTACTTGTGGTGATTGGAGGCAGAGGGCACCATATGCATATGAACATGCACGTGACCAGCATATATCCAGGCAGGGTGGTGAGATCAACCCTGGCAGTTGGATGCAGATGGCGGGTGGGGGTTGGAGGGTCAGGGCTTGTGGATTGTCCAGGGGCCTGTGTGGGGATGCTAATGTGGTGTGTATGTGTGTGTGTGGCAGGGGTGTTTGGAGGGGATGGGTGTATGAGGGGGGGCAGGTGTCTGCCCGCTCTGGATGAAGGTGGTCAGTTACTGGGGCTGCAGCAGGATAGCAGGTGAGGGGGAGACACCTAGCTATACAGCTGGGGAAGGAGGCAGGAGGACTCTTTGGGGGTTGTGGGGAGCTGAATGGCTGGGCTGGCAGCACCAGGGCTGGTGCTTGTGCTCACAGGGGTGGGGTGGCTGGGGGACACTGCCCAGGGTGGTGGCTGTGCCCAGGGCACTTGGCATGGCACAGGAGTCCCAGCCCAGGGCCTTCCTCCTTGTTCCAGCCCACATTGGGG
>NW_017729032.1:228496034-228501939 GCF_001723915.1 Gavialis gangeticus
GCTGCGGCAGGATAGCAGGTGAGGGGGAGACACCTAGCTATACAGCTGGGGAAGGAGGCAGGAGGACTCTGGGGGTTGTGGGGAGCTGAATGGCTGGGCTGGCAGCACCAGGGCTGGTGCTTGTGCTCACAGGGGTGGGGTGGCTGGGGGACACTGCCCAGGGTGGTGGCTGTGCCCAGGGCACTTGGCATGGCACAGGAGTCCCAGCCCAGGGCCTTCCTCCTTGTTCCAGCCCACATTGGGGCTGAACTCACCCTGCCATCACCCACACAAGCTGGAGCCACTGCAGCTGCTGTGTTCTGGTCTGGTGGGATGGGGGCAGCTGCTGGTGCCCCCTTCTGGGAGGGCTGGAGATCTGTGGGTTGGGAGTGAGGGACGCTAGCAGGGCTGGGAGGGCTGAGGGACAACAGCAGAGAAGGAGGGCTGCAGGTTGGGAGTTAGGGGCACCAGTATGACCCAAGGGGTGGGGCAGTATGACCTGTGTTGGGAGTGAGGGGCACTAGCAGAGCTGGGAGTCTGCAGTCAGGAGTGAGGGGCAGCAGCAGGGATGGGGGGCTGTGGGTAGGAGTGAGGGGCACCAGCAGAGCTGGGGGGGGGGCTGTGGCTTGGGAGGGGTGGTTGCTTGCTGGCACAGGGGAAGGTGGCTGGGCACTTAAGCTGTGGCAGGGCAGGGGGGCTGAGAGGAAGGTGCCTGTCCCCCCAATCCACAGTCATATATCCCATGCCCTCTGACAGGGAACTGACAGTATGGTAACCCTACTCAAGTTGGGCACCTTTTAAAAATAATGTTGACTCTTGTGTATCTCTTTCACTTCACAATCAATAAAGGTTGAACTTATTCCACAGAATGTCTCAAGAGCAAATTATTTTGCCCCTCTAGAGCACTGAGCCTATAATATCACCCAGCAAATTACTGGTTTCTAAAAGATGCTATCTGTTTCCAAATTTGATTACTCTTTTCAGAAAGGTTAACCCAATGATTAGCTTGAAACTTTGGACACTTGGACACAGTTCGCTGATCCAGAGGCTTAACAGCTAAAGTTTACACTCTGGGCAGCAGGGGTGGTGGCAGGGGCCTGGCCATGCCAATTGAGGCATCTGCATTAGCTGGGACAGAAGTGGCAGCTGCTGCCATTATTGCATCTCCTGTAAGTGGATACTCAGGACTGGGGCCTTAGTTATCCATTGCTCATTATGATACTGCCCTGATCCACCTTGGATTTCCTTTATTTATTCCTACATAGGAGTTTTGATGACCCGAGGGAAATCTGCTGGAATTCTGTGAATGGGGCTTTTAGAAGGGGAGGATCAATTGCTTAGGCTCAGTCGGAGATACTAGGTTGGGAGTGTGTTTTTGAGAGCAGGACAGGAGTATTTTATGACCAACTGTTACATGCAAAGTAAATTTTATTCAGGGGACATAATGGTGGTCTTCAGTTGTTTATCGGTTGGTAGTGGTTGGCTGTCAGAGGAACAACTGCTGTTTCATTAGTACCTTGCTTTTTTCTGAAGCCTGAGTGAAAGAGATTCATAATACTGGCAGTTTACCAGTGGTGCTGGAATTACTGCTAGTTTCTTGATTAGCTTTGTTACAAAAGAAGGGTTAAACATAGGGAGATCATATAGTGATGTTTTTTGCATGAATATTATTGAGTGTTTTAGGTTGGGTGGTTAAGGGCCCTTAGGAAATGAATTGTTGATACTTGATGTTAAATCAGGTGCCAGCATAGATTCATAGATGTTAGGGTTGGAAGGGACCTCAACAGATCATTGAGTCCGACCTCCTGCAAAGGCAGGAACGAGTGCTGGGTTCATATGACTACTCTGTTGTCTTCCACCATCAATGAATGACAGGAGGAAAATTCTCATGTGCTTCAAGATTTCTTGTGTGCCTCAGGGACAAAGCTAGTTTGCCTGTGTGTGCCTGTGTAGCAGGACAGAGTACCCTACTTTTGTCTATTCAGAGATTCATTTATCTTCGTCTACAAGAGCAGGTCAACACTAAACTAGAAGTCCGTGGAAGTTGATCTTGGATAGAATTCTCAGATTCCAATAAACAAATTCTGCTCGTTATAGGAGGCTCTCTTTTAGTTTATTCTTGGCTTTCATTTGGTGGTCTGCAGGGCCATCCAGTTGTGATGGATCTGAACTGAGATGATGCTTTATCACCATAGAAACCAAATATGTGAAGAAACTTGGAATCCAAATGAAATTCAGGTTAATTCAGTGATGTGACAAGTTTCTCAGCTCAAATACTATATTCAGGAATGACTATTTTACATTGACCTGACATTCTGGTGTTTTCTCCATGTATGAGAACACACTTAGCTTGTGCTGCTAAAAAATAATCATTATTTTGGCCAACACAGTACAAATAACTTTGGAAAAAACTGTAAGTGACCTGTTTATTTTTTCTCCCTTATATCTGAACACTGTCAGTCATAAGAGGTGGTGCACAGCAATTGAGTCACTTAGAAAACCCTTAGAACTTGAGTCTGAACCTATTTACACCAGTATTACAGTTGTGTAACTCTTGCTTTTGGTGGAGTTAATCTTAAATTATATACTTTGGGAGAGCAGGATCAGGCCTATATTCTTTTGCATATTTTTCCTGCTCTTTTTAAATATAGACTTGTCATTCAGCAGGGAAGGATAAATTTAGGGTTGAAATTCAGCAGATCCCATTATTGAGGCTTGGCAAAATTGGAGCTACTCCTTAGTCATTCATATTATCAAGCTGTTTTTCAGAAACCCCAGCATTTTGATAATTTATGATTGTTGGATAGTCTTTTCTGAGTACCCATTTTATAACACACTTATACATGTATTGATTGATGGCATGAAAAATTAAAAAAGCAAAACCATTTTAAAAATTGATGCTTAGAATTTGATTTCAGTAGAAATAAGTGTAATGTTAATGATGATAAAAGATATCTGAGATTTGTTTCCTTAAGCAAATATTTAATAGATTTAGGATCTTACATTAAGATCTTAAACCTACCAGTTTGTAGCAGCTGTTTTAGATGTTTTCCATTGCTTCTCAAATATTTTAAAAACCTTTATATATTCAAAACATAGAGCTTTGAAATTAAGACTTAGAAACTGACAAACCAACCCCTACCTAAAAATGTTTTACAAGGCACAAGACCAGACTGTACTTATTTAAACTAGGCAAGTATGACAGTGAACATGCAGCACCTATAGTACTATACATATTGGAAATGAAGTTTGTGGCTAATTAATAAAACCCTTTATGAACTTCTAAATTATTATGCAACATTGAGACTAAAATACTATCTCTACAAAATAACTGAGGAAATGAATAAGAGTGCTGTCAACCAGGTGGTTATTTAAAACTATAATATTGTCATATTTCTGTTTTATTGTTTTGAAAAGATGCTACACCTGTAAGCCCCATAGCTATTAGAGCTGTGCAAAGCTTCAGTCACTGATTTAATATGTTGGAGATTCGGCCTGATTTGGTGACCAAATCTCCAAATCCAAATTGCATCAGCAGACCCTTTAATCGCTCTGAATCGAATTGGAATCCTCCAAATCAATTCAGAGAGATTCAGAAAGATTCAATGATTTGAACATAGCCAGAGCTTTAAATGTTTTTTCTACATACTTCAAGGTACCAGGCAGTTCGTGAATGCTGAGATGGTGGGGCAGATGGAACATCCCACAGGAGCATGGGTAAGTCCCCAGTGCACTCAGCAGCAGACCTGGAAGTGGACCTCACCACCAGGCTCAGCGACTGGTGCCTTCTAGGTCTGGGGGGCCACCCGGGGTCCCCCTGTGGCCAATCACAGAGCCAGTGAGGGTATAGGGGAGCTCCCCCGTGTGCTCAGTAGTGGATCTGGAAGTGGACCAGAAGTACTTCGCCCTCTCCCCTGTGCTCCTGTGAAATGCTCCATCTGCCGCACCATCACAGTGTTCACAAGCCTGCTAACTCCAGGTATGTAGAAAAAACACTTAAACTGTGTCTATGGCCAAATTGCTGATTCTCTGAATCAGCATCGAGTCTTCAGATTTGGATTTGGCTGAATCAAATTGGGACAGTGATCTGAATCAACAAATCAAATCAAAGTCCCCAGTTTGGGGTGAATCTGAATTGAATACAGTCTGTTTTGTGCTATTATTTTCCATTGTGTAATCAAAATGTGCCCTAAAAGGGTGTATACAAACATTCAGGGAAGTTGTGCTAAAACTAGACACTGGCCCTGGCCCCCACTTCTCACAGACTTTGGGAGCCTCCTGGACCCCAACCGCCCCCCATGGACCCTGATTGGCTCCCCAGTTTCCCTAGTTCCCCACTAGGGGACCCTACTTGCCCCCCCAGTTTAAGACCAAGCCCCCTTCCTGCTAGCCCCCCATCCCAACTTACCTTTACTGAGTGACCTGAAATCGATCTAACCTCCCCCACACTCCCTGAATGTCTGTACACACCCTAACAGTATATTTAAAAGAGGATATAAATGTGTTTATAAGCATCTCAGTAAATTAATAGACATACCCCACAGAATGGCTTTTTTACTGACATTTGCCTTACTAGGAGATTTGGATGTCCTTTTTTTTAAAATCAATTTTGCATCTTGACTGGACACTTGGTGATAATGTGGTCCCACTTCCACTGGAATCAGAGGCTATTTTGCTGAACTGCTACATGTAAGAGAACCCACTATTTATTGCAAGCTTGTAAATAAAATATTAATGGAACTGCATTTTTTTTCTGGAAAGATCTGACTGACTAGAGATGATACAACATTAGTATTACTTATGAGACATTATTAGAAGTCAGAAGATGTTTTAACTTAACTCAGATGTTGACGTTATTGCTCACTATAATCTACCTAAACCACAGTTAATCTCTCTATACTCCATAGATGATAACAACTCTCCTATGTGGTCTTGCTTTTTCACTTATCATGTTGTCCTTCGTGTTGCATTTTTTTTCATGTTTGATCCCTAATAATGACTTGTATATCCTGTTTTTCTTTGTAGCATGAACTGAACTAATGTAGCTGATGTTAACATAGAGTATAATAATAGTGAAATGTAACCATGTTAGTCTTGTCCTGCAAGCAACCCGAAAACTCCATTTTGTATCCTTCTGCTTGACATAAGTGAATGAACTTTGCATAGCTTTTATGTATGAGTGTGTGTAAAAGGGTGAATGGTGAGAGAATGGCATAGAGATGGGAGAAGAAGATTCAACTGTTTATGTAGGCAACAAATGTAAGTTACCAACCACTAACTAACAAATGGCTGAAGAATCCCTTTGAAGCTCAAAGGCACAAAGGAGATAACAGAAGAAGAAATTCTGCCAGATGGGCAACAAAAACACTCCATGGGTAAGATAAGCTGAAGACAGAAGAAGAGCAACCGCAAAAACAGAAGGTGGGTATGGGAAAACTCCAAAGCACTGAAATAGAGGATGCCGATTCCTATAAAAGAACACTTTGAAAATGCCAAGTTGGGTGAGTCTTTCTCTACTGCTGTTTCATCAGAGCACAGATGCATCTGTTGACCCCGCTCCAGCTGTTATCTTCAAATCAGCAATCTTCAATTCTGCTATCTTCAAATCATCACCATCTACTCAGTAAGCCTGGGTTGGCCACCCTGGGCTGATATTAAGCAACCATTGCTGGTAACTTTATCTGATGCATATGTGGATGAAATTGTTGTTTTGTGTATGTGTATGCCTGTGTGTAATGATGTGTATGATGATTAGTGTGTGTTTGTATGAATGGTGTGTCCAAACCTCTATGTCTAACTCATGTAATCAATAAACGTGGCACCTTGCCTTATCCCCCTTTATAAAGTCTCACTCATGATCTGAGCAATTGGCAATTTGTGTAACACAGGGACTGATGCCCCACCCCCAGACTCCCTCAGAGAATGC
>NW_017729032.1:228506939-228511463 GCF_001723915.1 Gavialis gangeticus
CTATCTTCAAATCATCATCATCTACTCAATAAGCCCAGGCTGGCCACCCTGGGCTGATATTGAGCAACTATTGCTGGTAACTATATCTAGTGTATGTGTGGATGAAATGGTTGTTTTGTGTATGTGTATGCCTGTGTGTAATGATGTGTATGATGATTTGTGTGTGTTAGTATGAATGGTGTGCCTGAACTTATGTCTAACTCATGTAATCAATAAATGTGGCACTCTTTATAAAGTCTCACTCGTAATTTCAGCAATTGGTGATTTGTGTAACTTCTTTGCATATGGAGCTTTAGACAGACCTTTGTTCCATCTGTGTCACAGGACAACTGGGCACTGTGAGTGTATTAATTTGATTGCAGGCTGTCTGGGCACTGCAAATGTATCAGGCACTGGGCTGTTTGGTTCGGGATCAAGGAGGTGGAGTTGGGAGTGAAGCAAAGACAAGTTTCACTTATAACAGTAAAGATAAATTTTACTTATAGCAGCAAAATAGCAACAAAATATGTTTAAGCAGCAAAATATTACACATATAACAGTTAATAAAAAGGTTAAGTTAAACAGACAATATAGCAGTCAAAGTTAAAAATTGGCAGTGATTATAAGAACAAACAGACAACCTGACAAAGAGTTCCCACTTGGTTGGCAACTTATCGATAGTCCCTCAGTGCCAGGTACATGTCAAGATGATCCAGTGAAGTCAGGCATCCGCAATTGATGCTGTTGGAGGGAGCACCGGGGAAGGTCCCTCAGTCAGGATCTGGTCCTTGTTCACACTGGGAGTCCGGAGTCTGGGCTTGGAACAGCAATGACCATTCTGTTCCGTCCTTCCTACTGGTCACCTGATGTGCGTGTTCCTTTATATCTTGTCCTATCCTAATATGTTGGCTTTAGAGCCACTCACAATCTTACCCTACAGCTGTTACCCTATGGGGTTAGAAGGTGTTAGAAATTATCATAAAAGGTTACTGCCTAAACTTGGGTTTACTAAATAAGCAAATCACACTACATTACTTTGGGGTCTGAGATCAGCATTTTCTCTGCCTAAGTTCAACTTACTTGGTTACTTCCTTTTGGAATTTTTTTGAAATGTGTTAATTATACCTTGTAGTCAGGTTTGTCATTTTTACTGACCTTTAAGCAAAAACTGTTAGGTCAGCTAAAGTTTGCAGTTTTGTTTTCTAGTTTCGCTTCTTGGGGCCCATGTTAATCTTATGATTGGTACAGAGAGTTAATTTTAACATTACGGTTATACTTATGACAGACAGGATACATCTGTGGTAAACAATCTTGCAAGCTTTGCCTTAGCTAATATTAACTATATGCCATTGCTGGATGGTCTCAAGAAGCAAATCTTTTTTGTTATAATTTGCTCATTAACCCCTTTGGTTCTAGCCATCACACAGCTACTCTTTAGCTCAAGCTGCATCTGCTTTTTTTCCCCTGAAAGACATAAAAGCAGGTGCTTGGTACCCAAAAGCATGTCTGCATCCTTCCTAACTATGCAGTTGGTCTAGTGAAAGCTATTATTTACAGTCATACTTGTCTGTCCCAAGATTTTTGAGGTTGCTTAAAATTATCTTTTAAAGTCAAAATGGCTTTCTATAGAAGGGCATTTGATTCTATAAAGCTTGTTCAACAGCTCTCCCAACTGTAAAGTTGGTTCATTAAAAGATATTAGAAAAAATCCTTGTCTCATATACAGTCAAATTATTATTAACATCTTGTCTTATATTATTAGTGCCTTTCCAATCAAAGCATATTGAGGTCCCTTTTGAACAGAAGAGCTGTAAGAAAAACTGAAAATAAAAGTTGTATCTAGATGAACAAATTATGTTCAATAAATCAGGGACAGGAAAGGAAGATTTGCCCAGAGGCATAGGACAAACTCCTAATTTTAAGCAGCATAAGTAGCTATACTAGTAATTAAAATTACCTGACATTTTCCATTTGTAGTTTTGATTTGTTTTGCTGATGTTAAAACCTTATAATAGCTATTTTATTGAGAAATATTAACATCTCCATATTTGGATTAGAACTTGAAATCCTTGTTACTGGGCATGTGCCTTTTACTGGTTTTGTAAATTTATGGATAAAAAGTTTTTATTAGGACATG
This sequence comes from Gavialis gangeticus, assembly GCF_001723915.1. Taxonomy (NCBI): domain Eukaryota; kingdom Metazoa; phylum Chordata; order Crocodylia; family Gavialidae; genus Gavialis; species Gavialis gangeticus. Next base: position 228,509,056 of record NW_017729032.1, read on the forward strand.
TTTGCAAAAATATTGGAATGCATGTGTTCAATAGAGATTTTCTAGAATGTAGCACGTGAATTTTCTAGTGGTTCTATCTGCACTGAGCATGCCCCATTCCACCTCTGTTTGTACATGCCAGATTGCAATCCCTCCAGAGAAAATGAGAATACCACATACTGGATTTTCGTTCATTTTCTTTTCTGGCTCATATGGGTGTTTGCCAGGGATGCTGTGGTGCAGTGCTACACAAATTGACTCCTTTCCCCCTCATACTGGCCTTCCAGGGGATGCTGTCCATCAGTTCCCTGAGTCAAAGTCTGCTTTTTGGAAGTCCAGGGTCCTTACACTGCTTCTTTCCTTCTTTTCTTTCCTCAAGATCCTGAACTCAATTATCTTGTCATCATTGCTGACCCAGTTGCCCTCTCCTGCTACATTCTCCACCAATTCTTCCCTGTTGTGTGCAGGAAATCAAGAAAAGCATGGTCTCTACTTGGCCTCTCCAATACTTTCAGTAAGAAGGTGTCCCCAACACTGTCCAAAAACCTTCCTGGATTTCCTGTGTACTGCTGTATTGCCCTCCCAGCAAATGGGGTGATATGAAGTTCCCCATGAGCACCAGGGCCTGTGATCTGGAAACTTCTGCTAGCTGTTTGAAGAATGCCTCATCTACCTCATCCTCCTGGTATGGTAGTCTATAGCAGACACCCATCACAATATTGACCTTGTTGCTCTCCTCTCTCACCCTAACTCAGAAGCTTTCAACAGGCCTATCTTAGTTTCATACTGGAAGTCTGAGCAATCATATACATAAAATGTAACTTCTCCTTTTCTCCCATGCCTGGCCTTCCTGAACAGTTTATACAATCCATAGCAGTACTCTAGTCATGGGAGTTACCCACTACATCTCTGTTATTCCAATCACATCATAATTTGGTGCCTGCATGAGGACTTCTAATTCTTCCTTCTTGTTTCCCAGGCTTTGTGCGTTTGTGTGCAGATATCCAAAGTAATTAGTTGATATCTGTGGTAAGTACCTGGTGAGTTAGGGTTCGGTCAGTCTAAGTACTGAACTCTACATAAGTTTGAGAACAATAGAGTAGGAAAAATTGTTAGCACAATCTAACTTTTTAATTCACCAAGGATCTGAACACTTGTACCAGCCCAACCCTAGATGAACATCCCTTCACCAGACTCGCCACCCTTCCCCCTGGAATCCACTAATCCCACAGTGGACTTGATAATCCTCCCCCAACCCTAAATTAATTAGACCATATTTCCAGCATGATTCCTAGCATTAGAAAGTGTGTGCACATGTGGGACCTGATCTATGATCATGCACCTGAAAGCAAACTGTGTAATGGTAGATCAGGTCCTGGGATCATGTGTCCATGTTCACTGTGCAGCTGTAGGGCTGGGAAAGTCTAGCCACTTGCACCAGCCTTGGAGCTGTGCTTTTCCTTCCCTCCTCTACCACCATGGCAGGGCTATCTTTATCTCTCCAACTCCCCAGCCCCAGACATACAACCCCCCCACAAACCTGCCAGCACCCCAAATCCTGCAATCCCCCCTGAAGCCCAAAAACTACCCACCCAGCCCTCTCACTCCCTTCCGTGGAACCATAACCCCCACAATCCTTCTAAGACCCCTGTGGACCTGTTAGCTTCACTGCTTCTGCCAACACCCCACCCACAGACCCCCAATCCCACCTGCCCCACCTTTCCCCACAGCCCAACTGACTTAGATCTAATTTCTGGCACCAGTAAGTGTATGTACACCCAGCTCCTGCTTTTCATTCCCACTGCCTAAAGTAAGCTGCATTATTGTAAACCTGATCCTGGGAACATCTGTATGTGACCTAAATGATTGAATCATACTGTTTGTGTTAAAATAAAAGTGCTACATAGAAAAAATGTGGCTTCAGAAATGAAAATTAACATTCCCAATTGGCCCATATTTTCATGCTTATCCTTTAACAATTCCTTTAGAACTGTTTCAAGTTTATATGTATTAATAAAGGCTCTTAAATGACTAATGTAGAGAGTTAAGCATTTTTACTGGTGGATTGGAAAAAGTTTTCACTCCAAAAAGATTTATTCTCTTTTAGTAGTGTTTACATTTTAATTGCTAAATTCTAGTGACTATTGCTTCAGTTTTAATTGTTAGAAGTCACATTTCTACCTTGCTAATGATCATATCTATAATAAAGCCCTGTTTATGATCTTCCATCACAAAAAATCCCAATATAAAAATCATTCTTTTTGTTAGTTCCAAATGTGTGACTTTGTATTTATTTCACTACACTTTGAATTAGATTCAAGAACAGAATTTAGTCAGAGCAGAATTTCAGGAAGTCTGGATATAAGCCATTTGCATTACGAGCGCTTACGTAGGTTCTTGGAGAGACTCCAGGACCTTCATCTAACCCA
>NW_017729032.1:228511474-228516694 GCF_001723915.1 Gavialis gangeticus
ATGAAACTGGTAAAGAAAATGGTTTTATTTTACATTTACTGTGAGTCCTTATCTAATTGCACAGGCAGGCGACTATCATTTAAGGCTATTCCTAGAATGAGCAAGTTTTGAAATGTACATTTTATTTTGTGTAATAATGTTGAATTTACAGAAAGTGACTTCATGTTTAGACTATTTGGTATGCGTAACTGTCATTGAGCAAGGATATTTTTTGGGGGGTATAGCTTTTATTAAACTAACCAAATGGCTGGGATAGATTTATTGTTCTTGATCAGCAGTGCTCAACTGTTTGGTTCTGAGGGCTAGAAGACTGGCACTGAACCATTCTGTGGGCCAAATTTGACTGGGGGCCCAGTGCTGCCCTTTGTACTAGGGCTGAGTAGCAGGGATCCAGCACTGTGTCCTTCTGAATTGGGATTGGGTCCTGAGGGCCCACAGCTACTCCCTCTCACCCGCTATGCACCAGGATTGGCTCTGAGGAAGCTTGGCACTGCCTGCTATACAAGGCCCAGCCCCATCCTCTTCCAGACCCACACACTGGGATTGGGTGCCCAATCCAATATGCAGGGCTCAGGGCTCTCCACAGGTATGGAAATTTGGCAGTGGGGGAGAGGTGCTGCTTCTCTCCCACTACTAAATTTATGGACCCATTAGGGGCCATGTGGCCAGATGACAATGGCATCATGAGTAGAAGATTGAATACCCCTGCTTTAGATCTTTTAAAAAGAATAATGGTGTACCACTATAGTTATCCTGATAGCACTCTAATTGTCTGTTAACTAAGATAAAGAAGTAACAGTCATTCTAATATAAAAGCACTTGATGTTAAGAGTTTTAGTTACTTTTTGAAAAGGGAAAAAAATAAATACCTGAACATTATGGTGATGTCAGATACAGGTAACTTTGAATGCCACTTTAAATACAGCTATTGTACTTTCCAGAAGTAAATAAACAATATAGTGGCAAGTTATGTATGCAAAATAGTTTAACTGGACACAATTCATTCAGTCCATGTCCAGTTTATTTCTTGCTAAAATTCAGTCAGATTTCAACTGAAGTCAGACAGTTTCCATATAGAATGATTATTATAGTCATAGCAGAAAAAGTAAGTTTTTCTGTCCAAATTTACATTACAATGAATTTATAAGAAGTTCAGAAGATTGAATTTTTGGCAGTATTTTACTTATGGAAACAGAAGAATGGGTTCTGCTCATCAAAATGATAACATTGAGAAAGCTTTTGCCAAGAACTGCATGTATATCACTGCAATGTGAGTATTATGAGCCTTGCACAGAATATCTTTTGTTAAATAAAAAACCCTATGTGAGCTGCCAATTTTAATATCAAATATATAGATCTATTTAAGAATCAGTGAGTTTTAATATAATTCATGAAAATGGATAGGCATGAATTTGTTCTGGCCAGTCAGAATTCTTTTTAGGAGTATCTGAAGATGTGACTAGTACACTTCACTTCTCTTCTGTGTATTGAGTTCTGATCATTACATGTGCTAGATATTTGCAGAGAATATCCATTTTCTGAAGCCAGTAGTTCAAGTGCCCCAGCTTCAATTCACTGTGGTCTTCCATTACCTAGATGTGACTAGCAAAGTCATTTTGAGATGGTAGCACAAAGCATCTTAACAACTGCCAAAGCAGTTGAATGAAAAATAGAAACTTCTTAATAAAGACCCAAAGCTTCAGTCTTCACTGAGGCAAAAATATGGGAAATCAAATGAATAAAGACTTCAGATCTTCTGCTAAATATTTATACATCAAACCTTTTTCCTTTGCTCATGAAACTATTTGTGATGACTATAAAGAGCCTAATTGCAGGAGTAAAATAAGCAAGATCAAATCCTTTTTAGTGGCAGGAGGAGGGGAGTGGGTTTTCTCAATTTGCCGCCAGTATGTAACATACAACAATAATACATCTACAGTAACTATACATGTTCAGAGCACTTTGTCAGTAAGTAAGAGCATGTGAATGGTGTATGAAATAGAGTCCAGAAACAGGAAAAACTAAGTCCACAGAAGTTACACCAGGATTTTATTTGGCCCATTTAATATTTTAAAAATATTCACCATTATGTAAGTGTTCAGTAGAATGAATGGTTGTAGTTTACATGAGTAAACTCAGACATCATACATTCACCTTTGTAACACTCTTCTAGACCTATTTTCTGTTTGAACTAAAATGATTCTAAGCAAGGTTGTAATTGCATTTTATATGTTTATCTTTAGGCCTAGAGTGAATTTGTCCTTAGACCTAGAGTAAATCCTGATGGTTAATGGACATTTAGTTCTTGTCCTGATGTTTAAAGCTCTGTTGAGTTGTTTGGATTTTGTGGGGAAAAGTCTTTAACTTCTAACAACCAAGGCAATGTCTTTTGGTACGTTTTTACAGGACTGAGTGCACTCTTGGCACCTAAGGAATAATGATGAATTGCTATGATTTTGTTTTACTATGTTTCATTTTTGGTCCTATTTTGAGAATGGCCAGAATTACTGCCTTCTGAGAAACATGATTTCATTATGCACTGTGGGCATGTATTGTTAAGTGTCCTGTGATACATGTAGTAATGTTCTTCTTTGCTTTCTGCTAATACTTGGGAAAATTAATACTCTGTATGATTAGTATATAAGAGCCACTTTGGATAGAGAGCAGCATAATACAATTGCCACTGAGCATGTCTATACATTCATTAAAGCATAGTGCCTATTGCATATTCAATTTATTAATTGTATAATCAAGTACTAAAATGTGCAGTAGGCTGCTGTACTTGCATTAGTGTGATCAGATGCTTTTTGTGTGATGTTTAATACGCAGTAGACTAATACTACTGAGCATTAGCATGTTTTTTGCTGTGCATACTAATGCAGAATAGGTTTAATCTACTGTGCATTAAGCGTCTTGTACACATGCTCACAGGCTCATCACATTTGCCATTTTCCCAGTCCTAGAATAAGTTCTTCAGTTCACAGTTTGGCTGCTGGGGTAAAATGTAGACCTGAAGAATAATGGGGGGAGGGGGAGGCTCCGTTAATTGATTATATCTTTTTGGAATAGATGCATAAATGTTGGCAGACACAAACTTTGTGGTAATGGCCATTCAATTGGGGGAAAATAATTGTTAAAAAATGTGTAGAGGATTTTCAGTAGGTAGAAAATATATTTCAGAAAAACAGGAGAGCTTGCAAGGCTTGAAAAGAAGTTCATATTGGCGGTATAAAGTGATTTTCATTCACATACATAATTGCAGAATCTGACCATTTGATTATATAGAGGGTTTTAATGGTGGTGATTATGTACAAGGTAAAAACCCCAAAACTTCTTAGTCCAAGGAATATGTCAAAGAATGGAATATTAAATGTATCAGGCTAGATTCTCAGATCTTCTAAAGATTGCGTAGGCTCTAATAGGGACAGAGATGGCCAGTGGAAAATTTCCCCTATTCAAGGAAACTCTATTTAGAGAAATGCAGGTAGAGCTGACTCTACTATCTCATAGGCCAACAGCACCCCCAATAATGGGAAAATAAAGGGTGCAGTCAGAAACGACATTTGTTACATGATTGGCCCCTTGAAAGAGCTCTAAGGTCAGGGCCAAACAGAACAGCCAGCTGCAGAGCACTCGGATCATATGACAAATTAACCCTCATTGTATGAGGGTTCAAATGAAGATGCTTCAAAGCAGAGTGCCTTCATCAATTTCCGTCTAGCTGTGGTACATCTGTTGGAGTGGGGGGATGGGCAGGGAGGTGAATCAGAGCTCCTCACCTTGGGAGGAAGGAGGCTCCAATCTACCAACTCTCCAACTTCAGCAGGGCTGAGAAAACCCCAGAATGGACCTTCTTCCCCTGCCTTCTCCCCACTCTCATGCGGACACAGGGGGCAGAGATTCAGCCTCTCTTCCTGAACCAGATCCAAATTGGAGCCAATCCTCCAACCTCCTGATCTAACAGTGAATGTCTATTGGTTCAGGAGGATCAGACTAATTCATGGCACTTTCTATGAATCACCTTGAGTTAGACCCAAGAGCTGCACTTCTGTCTGTGCCCAAAAGGAGTGCATATCAGGGATACTCTAGAGGAGAGGTTGGAATGTGGGGAGTATAAATTAGATCTATTGCTTTTCCCAGTAACACCTAGGTTCATTGCACTGCTCAGAATCACAGAGGCAAAACCAGCTCTCTATGACCCTCAGCTTTCCACAATTTGCACGCAGATTTTGGAGCATGTAGAATATCTGTTTAATCTTGTCTAGGCCTTTGTTAGAACTCATTGCATCAGGTACCTGTATGAATTAATAAATAGAATTTGTTTCCCTGTTAAACTTTTTAAAAGGCCTTTTCCATCTGGAAATACAGTTCATGATAACCTTTTCAAGCTAAATTAAGAGGAGTTCATTTTGGTAATTTTTTATTTCACTGGTAATGTGCTGTTTAGTCACCAGATAATGGAGCTTTTCATAGATGATGAGAACTCATTATCCCAATCTTGTAATAGGAATGCATCTTATCACAGGTGCAGGACTGCTATTCTTGATTTCATTTGAGATCATGTCTGACAAAAGCTATAATGTAGGGTGTTTTTGCTGTCTGTGGGGCAGCTTACTAATAGGTAATTGTCCAAATCAGTCATTGTAAAGTCCAGGTGTGTCCTGTTTGTCCTTTTACTGAGAACATAACTTTTAATAGTCCTAGTTTAAGCCTAGAAGCTAATCACATTAAATATAACAGGCCACTCCTGCCTTATCTATTTATCCCAACTCATGATTATGAAAATAAAATAAAATAAAAAGATCATCTGTTGGAAGTTCACCCTTCTGTCCTATAGCAGAGAGATCATAATGTTTAGCTACTTAGGGTTTTATGGGTAGTTTGTTTCACTGTACTGGGAAACTAAGATGGAGGGACGGGTTTTGACTTTAACTTGTTGACAGGAAAGATTCTGGTCTTTTTAAGTTATTTACAGAGCCATTCATATATGGCTATATCTCCATGCATCTCAATCTACATGTGGATAGTTCCACCCTACTTGATATTGGCAGTTGTCATAGTTATGAACTAAGGGAATATACCTAAGGTATAGCTTTGATCCAGATTAGTACCATGGTCTTCACCACCACCTGGTATTCAATGCAAAGCTAATAAGAGCAGAAAGGGAAATGTTTTCACCTACCAGTGTTGTAGGAGTGTAGGTTGTAGCTGTGTGGCTGT
>NW_017729032.1:228521694-228522878 GCF_001723915.1 Gavialis gangeticus
GATATTGGCAGTTGTCATAGTTATGAACTAAGGGAATATACCTAAGGTATAGCTTTGATCCAGATTAGTACCATGGTCTTCACCACCACCTGGTATTCAATGCAAAGCTAATAAGAGCAGAAAGGGAAATGTTTTCACCTACCAGTGTTGTAGGAGTGTAGGTTGTAGCTGTGTGGCTGTGGTCTAAGGACATAAGCAGACAAGGTTGTTTGGGTAAATCTGATATCTTTTATTAGACCAACTTAAATAGTTGAAAAAAATATTCTGCAATCTCTGATTGAGTTCCATCAGAAATTCAACAATCATGATCCCTCCTTGCGACTATCTCTTGAATATTCCAACACCAACATCTCCTTTTTAGATGATCAGTATCCAGAATGGTAAAATACAGACCACGTTATACAAGAAACCCAAAGACAAAAATACATATCTGCACAGAACCAGCCATCACCCTAACACCAAGAAAACTGTGATATACAGCCGAGCCCTCAGATACCACCAAATATGCACTGAGGAGAACACCCGTGATCGCCACCTCACAAATCTTAAAAAGGCCCCACAAGGACACTCCTCCAGAGTGAAAGAAAGATCACACATTTGAAAGAGCCACCCAGATACCATGTGAAGAATTGCTGCAGTACAAAAGAGCCCCCCCCACAAATCACACACCTCTGGTTATGACATATCACCCCTCCCTTGAACCCATATGGAAAATCCTCAAACAATTGCAACCCATACTAGAAAGAGACCCTATTCTTAAAGAAATCTTCTCAGAACCACCCATCCTAGTCTTCAAACAAGCATTGAACCTCACTTACCTCATCACCAGAAGCAAACTTCCTCAGGCCCAGAACACACAAAATGGATCCAGACCATGCCATGGAAAGAAATGCAAAACCTGCCAACACATCTCCACCATCCCCACAATTACTATACCCCTACAATCAGCATTCCTGGATCTTACAACTGCACCTCCAGAAATGTAATATATTGCATCCAATGCACCAAATGCCCCAATGAAAAATATGTAGGAGAGACCAAACAACAACTGAACACCAGAATGAATGCACACCAGGAGTCTATCAAAGACAGGAATACCCAATTACCTGTGGGGGCACATTTCTCACAAGAAAACCACTCTCTCTCCAATCTCTCAGTCCTGATCCTCAAAGGAAACTTACAAA
>NW_017729032.1:228523149-228525039 GCF_001723915.1 Gavialis gangeticus
CAGAGACAAGCCTATGAACTTCACTTCATCAACCTCCTGGATATAAAAAATCATGGACTAAATATAGACATTGAATTTATGACATATTATGACCTGCCTGACATCTGACTCCCCAGGTACCTCTCCATTATTTAACTGCTACATTCATCCACCTTCTCCTCCCCCACCCAGCCTGTCTCTCACCCACTGACTCCTCAACTTACATCTTCACTGACTGCCTGTCTTGCAAGTAGACCAGTCCAGCCTCTGGCTTCTTTACTTTTCATTCCATCCAGGAAGAGCACACACCAACTGCAGAGACTTCCTCAGCTTGACAGAGGGTTTTTAAACCCGAAAGCTTGCTAAAAATTTTTTTCCAACTATTTAAGTTGGTGTAATAAAAGGTATCAGATTCACTCAAAGAACCTTGTTCACCAGCAGTGTTGCTTAGCACACTGGTGTTTGCATTTTGGATTATTTATAATATTGGTGCACTTAGATTTTCATTCCTGAGGTTTATGACACTGTAGTGAGCAATCTAGGATGGCACAAAAGGATCCCTGTAACAGAATCTTAATCAGTTAGTACTGGCAATGTCCTAGTCAGAAATAACTGACAGTAATAACTGTAGTGGCGGTCACTGTCTGTATTTCTCTTATCAGCAATACCTTTGAGAACTGGTTCTTTGGAGGTCTTCCTTTAGAGTCTTTACTAAAATCTTGACACATTGCATTTCAGTTGGCTACTTTTCTTCACGAAAGGTAACAGACAGAAAGGAATCTCTTGGCACTCCAACAATTTCAAAGAGCCTTTGAGGGGTTTCCACAGTTCATCATTATTCTAGTGTGGGACTTTGCATGTTCTGTCACAGATGTGTAGATATTCTTGTTCCTTTATCCAAGGTTAAAAAGTTGATTTTTACAAATCTGGTAGAAACTAACTTTCAGATAGGTCACATGTGAACTAGAACACCAAGAATAAATGTATACCAGGTCTTTTAAAATTTAATAACTTAGGTGATAACTGACTTAAATATTTTTAAGTTTCTGCAGCTGTTGTTGCTTCCTTCAGAAAATTGGCTTGTTCAGTTCATTTACAGCACAGCATAAAGCAATGCTTTTTTTCTCCTCTGCTATTTTTTCTCAGCACAGTACTCTTGCCTTAATATATATTTTAAGTTCTTCAGAAATAAAAAGTCATTTTTGCTTTGGTCTCAGTAGAACTGGGTACTTTACATCAATATCCATACCTGGCTAAGCACTGTCACAATAAGCATGTGATAGGTGATGAGCTGTTAATAATAGTTTTCAGACATCTGTCTTCATTTAAATATTCCTATCTGATTCCTTTTTAGTTGTATCTGAAATGTGGGAAGACTGGTAATTTTACAGAAAGGAAAGGAGGACAACTTTTCATACTAATCACATGTGTGTAGTGCATATGTCAGTATTATGAGCATGTTGATATTTCTCCAACTTTTGGTAATATGATGCGTGCAAATTTAGTGTTAGTTTGGACTGAAATTTCTGTGCACATGGACTATCAGTTGGCTGCTAAATTGTGATATGTGGCTGAAAGTTCTTGCAGAGCTAGGGAAGTGGCACATAATAGGATTCATAGTTGATGCAGAAGCCATCATTTGTATTATTGCCTAGCAGTCCCAAACATGTATCAGGGTCAGTTATACTACGTACAACACTCATGTATAACAAAAAGATATCCCTTGCCCTAAAGATATTTCAATTTAAACATTTTTTTTACTGAAGGAAGTGCTTTGAACAGTAGAGAGACTCACTATATCTGTGGTTGGTGCTTTATTTATTTATTATTTCTCCCCAGGAAGGCATATGTGCTTCTACTGGACACTAGATAGGTATGGATTACTTGGGCACTCCCTGACACCAAGGCAAA
>NW_017729032.1:228530039-228535309 GCF_001723915.1 Gavialis gangeticus
GGACACTAGATAGGTATGGATTACTTGGGCACTCCCTGACACGAAGGCAAAAGGAAATTTGATCACTCACATTCCTTCAGTGTTGCTTCTGCACCAATTTATCACTTTTTCTCTGTATGTACAAATCTACCCACAGGACAATTTAGTGAATAATGTATGCTGGTGGCATTTAAGATCATTTGTGTCATGAGCAGGAATCTCCTCAGGCAACATGCTTTTCTCCATGTAACTCCTCAGACATTTAAGCTACTTCATGGTTCTGCAGTCTTTGCAAGTTTTGTGTAATTTTTCTTGGAAAATAAACTGAAAGGGTTGATTTGTTGCTAATGGAAAGAAATACTGTGTGTTTTCTCTTTGCATGTGGTATAATTCTTTGAGAATTGAAAACATTTTTTGGATAAGTTGGATAGGATGGGGAGATATTGATAGCTTCTTACTGAAACTACAGTGGTTTTTATGCTGACAAATTATGACTCAGTGAACAAGACACTCACTAGAGTTTTTAAATTTGCTATGGAATAATGAGGGATTTATTTCATTTGTTTAAACTAAATTGCAGTTCTGTTTTCATAGATTTTCATAGATTTCATAGTCATTAGGGCTGGAAGGAACATCAGGAGACAGAGTTCAGGTAGGAAGTCAGCTAGGATCAAATGATTCCAGCAAGGTAAGTGTCCAAACACTTCTTAAAGGAGTCCAGAGTAGGTTCGTGCACGGACTCTGGAGGGAACCTATTCCAGGCCTTGGGGACTCAGACAGTAAAGTTTTTCCTTATGTCCAGCCTAAAAAGGTCTAGGAGGAGTTTGTGACCATTGGTCCATGTCATCCCTTCGGGTGCTCTGATGAAAAGACATTCCCCCAGATCCTGATTCACATCCCTGATGTACTTATAGGTTGGCAACAGGTCACCCCTGAGCCTGTGCTTTTCCAGGCTGAAGAGTCCCATGGATCTCAGCCTCTCTTCATAAAGTCTATTCTCCTGCCCTCTGATCATGCATGTGGCTCTCCTCTGGACTATCACGTATGGCTTCTCCACATACGGTTCTATAATATCTGTGATACTTTACTTTCATCATAACCACATTAGTGCTGCACACTTCCATTATGTGGATAGAGGTGGATATTCCTAAATTGACCAAACATCCTAAATAAATGTGAACCTTTGGATAATGTTAATATCTAGGTTATATGCCAGGGTCTCAGTCTGGTACAAAAATTCTCATCTGTTGTTTTAATGCAACTTTAATTTTGCCTTTTGACCTTAAAGGGGCCAGGAAGCCCCCATGGCTACCAGAGAAGTCAAGGAATGCTTAAAAAAAGAAAAATGGAGGCCTACAGTAGAAACAAGGGGTAGTCACCAAGGAATAATACACAAGCAGAGCCCGTATTTATAGGGAGAAGATAAGGAAGGCAAGGGTGGCAACTGAGATCAGGTTGGCAACCAAAATAAAGGACAATATGAAGTCCTTCTTTAGGTACATGGGGAGCAGGAAGAAGACCAAGGGGAATGTGGGGTCCTTGCAAAGTGGGATTGGACAGCTGACAACAAACAGCCAGGAGAAAACTGAATTCGTTAATGAATACTTTGCACTGGTGTTCATTCATACAAATGGTGGTTGCCTACCTGGTTGGATGCTGGGGGGGCGGGGGCGGAGAGGGGAAAGAGGGAGTGGGGAATGGTGATTACCAACCAATGCTCAGTGTTGAACTGGTGAGGGAGCACTTAGAGCAGCTGAATGTCTTGAAGTCAGCAGGACCAGATGGACTACACCTGAGAGTGCTGAGGGACTTGGCTGGAGTCATTGCAGGACCATTGGCAAAGGTATTTGTAGACTTGTGGTGCTCAGGAGAGGTCCTGGAAGACTGGAAAAGGGCCAATATGGTGCCAATCTTTAAGAAGGGGAGGTAGGAATGTCTAGGAAACTATAGGCTGGTCAGTTTGACCTCAATATTGGGTAAAGTTTTGGAAAAAAATATCAAGAAGCCCATTTGTGAGAGAGTGGAAGTGGGCATGATGCTGAAGGATAGTTGACATGGGTTAATTGAGGGCAGGTCATATCTGATCAACCTCATCTCCTTCTGTGATCAAGTAATGAACCACTTAGATGTGGGCTGCATGGTTGATGTCATATTTAGATTTTAAAATGGCCTTTAATATGGCCTCCCATGATTCTCTTATAAAAAAAACTTGGGGATTGTGTGCTGGTAGAGTCCATGATCAGATGGGTTGAAGAGTGTTAGTGGATGGGTCTGTGTTGTCTTGGCGGGAGGTGGCTAGTGTTGTCCCACAAGGTTTGGTTCTTGACCCTGTGCTGTTCAACATCTTTATCAATGATTAGATGAGGATGTGGAAGCTTGCTGGCCAAGTTTGTGGATGATACTAAGTAATGGGGAAAAGCGGTTGTGCTATGGGATAGGATGTGGATCCAAGTGGATCTGGACAAGCTGGAAAGGTGGGTGGAGTAGAACTGGATGCAATTCAATAAGGATAAATGCAGAGTGCTTCATCAGGGAGAAATAATCAGCAACATGAATATAGGTTACAAGAGAGATGTCCTGGCCAGCACAATGGCTGAAAGAGACCTTGGGGTTATGGTTGATCACACGATGAACATGAGCCACCAGTGCAATGCTGTAGTAAACAGAGCTAATAGCATACTGGGATGCATTAGCTGATATGTCATGAGCAGGGCTAAGGAAGTGATACTTCCTCTGTACTCAGCACTGGTGAGACCCCAGCTGGAGTACTGTGTCCAGTTCTGGGTGCTACACTTCAAAAAAGATGAGAATCTTGAAAGGATCCAGAGAAGGGCCACATGACTAATTAAGGGCCTGGAGGACAAAACTTATGAGGAAAGACTAAGGGATCTGAGACTGTTCAGCCTGGGGAAAAGAAGACTGCGGGGGGACTTGGGCCATCTATTAGTATGTAAGGGGTGAATATAGGGGACTGGGAGAAAAATTGTTCACTAGGATGCCCCAGGGGTGGACAAGGAGCAATGGTCATAAACTGTTAGAGGATGGTTTTGGTTTGTGAGGAAGAACTTATTTTTGGTAAGGGTGACCAGAATCTGGAATAGACTTCCCAAAGAGTTGGTGCAATCCCCAACCTTGGAAGTTTTCAAGAGGAGATTGGACAGACACGTTGCTAGGATCATTTGATCTCAGCAGTATTTCTGCCCAGAGCAAGGGGGTTGGATTCAATGATCTTTTCAGGTCCCTTCCAGCCCTTAATTTCTATGATTCTATGATTTTATAATATGATTATCTCTAAAATGTCTCAGTCTGTCAGGTTATATAGCCTATTCCTAATTACAGATTGTTCAGCATTTCCTAAATTAAATATTGCATGTTTTCTTCTACACCTGACAAACCATGTAGATGATGTTTAGAGCATGTGGATTGCATAATCAGTCTTGTAAACTCTTCTCTATTTTATAAATTTTACATAAAATAAGACTACATGGGTACCTTTTAATAGTATTACAATTACTATTAGATTTTTTAAGCTCATCTTATTTTTTCTTAGGTCCTTTCTTGGGTGAACAAAACAGGCAGAAAATATTAAATGCATTTCCTTGCAAACCCCATCTTGTATACATCTTTAATAGCTTTTCACTACCATAGTTATGGTCTTCCACAGCCTCAGTTCCCTAATGGCTTTCAGTTTAATGTTTGTTTTGGGATCCTGTGTGCTCTGAGTTCTGACAAACTCAAACCATGTTGACAGTTTTTTAGGAACTTCCTCTCATTCACTGCTGTGTCTACTGTTCTTTTTTATATTTCCAGACTTGTAACTTTATTTCTAATGTTCTTCAAAGAAGCCATGAGTCAAGAACAGCCAGTTTTGGTTATGTTTCTTCTCCATGCAACAGCATTGAGGCTCCCTCTACACATTACAGATATCACACAATTAACTAGTTAATTGCACAATTACCTTAAGACCAGCTACACATGCAAAGTACTTATCATGTTGCCCTGAGGGGTCAGGCCAATGCTCAGGATTTCAACATTGCACTGTTAGACAGGAGGGAGGGGTGTACAATTGCACATGCACACATAAAAATCAATTAAGCACACACTCACTAGGTGCATACACCCCTATTGGGCATACACACTCACACTACCAGCTCAGGCACATACACTATATACTCCAAAAGTTAGACACAGATCACTAATTCGTATAGCATGCACACAATGCCATATACACACACACGCACGCTCTCACACTAGCAACTCAGATACACACGTTCAAAATAACTAGTCTGGGTTCACACACACTACACACACCATATTTAGACAGAATCAGTTACCAGTTACCAACACCTGCACATTCAATACACATATGTGGATTACTAATTCATATACCACACACACACACAATATCTATAAATATATATGTGCGTATTCACTAATTTACACACATACCACCCACCTACACATACATATACAAGTGAGTTCCTAAATTGGGTTTTGTGACATGTATGTATGTATGTGCTTGGTATACTTGGGATACCTGGAGAAAGGTTAAGGTAAGCAAGCAGAAGTGTAGGGGGTTAAAGTTACCAGCACCAGGATGAAAACTGTAGACTACAGGGGCCAGGGCTGAAGAAGCTACAGTGTAGACTACAGGAGTCCTGAGGCTGAGGCAGGGGCTGTAACTTTAGGTTAATTGTTCTTAATTGATTAAAAGACAATGCCCAAAGCCTGCAGAACAGGGAAGCAAGCCTCTGGGACTGGAGCCAGAGCTACACAGGAGCTGAAAAGGTAGATGGGAAAATGGGACTAAGGGAAAGTATGGGTGTTAAAGAGGGGCTCTGGGTGTGGGGAGCTGGAAGATAGCTCTGGGACAGCTAGAGAAGTTGCAGGGAGCCACAGTAGGTGCTAGAAGCTGGAGAGAACTGCAGGACCACTAATAGGAGCCAGGAAGCTGCGGGGGGGTGGAGATTACAGAAGGTGCAGGGGGGGAAGCCTGAAAACAGAGAGATGGGCAGCAGAAAATCATAGGAAAAGCAGCAGGCACAGCAGCAAGGCAAGGAGAGGATGTGAGGTGGCAGAAAAGGTGAGATGGAATTGGGAGGAGATGGGGAAACTAGCAGGGAGGGTGGGAACTGGAGCTGAGAGAGAGAGAGAACAAGGCTGGAATTTAAGATAGGGAAAGGACTGGGATTCAGTAAAACATGACCCAACTTGGGGTTGCAAATGACAGTGGTTTTATTGAACAGGGGAGATGGTGACACAATGCCAAATTGGTTCCCTTGCACCCACAC
>NW_017729032.1:228535579-228541249 GCF_001723915.1 Gavialis gangeticus
TACAGGCCATTCAGTAGAGGCCTGCTACCATTGTATTTCAGTCATGCCAAATCATTCTCATTCATCCGGGAACGAATTTGCATGGGAGGGACACAATGAATTATATTGTTGCAACATGAGATGCCCAGGCGGAGAACAGAAGATGGAGGCTTGAAATATAAAATGGAGACTTGACATGACTTTGGTTCACTTACAAACACAGGCCTAAACCATACAATATCCATATGAAACAATAAAAATCAACACAAAAATGATAATAATACAATATACAACAGTAAAAATCAATACAAACCTAATAATAATACAATATAAAACAGTGGATATCCCAAACCAAAAACTTGCTACCAAAAAAATAAAAATGTTTAAAGCTTATCCTAAGTTTGAGCTCACTTATACTTATCTATAGGGAATAGAGAGGGAGAGAAAAAGTCAGAAATGGTTGGGGAAGGGGAGGAAATGCAATTAAAAAAAAAAAAAGGAAGAAACTGGGAGTTTTTCTGCAATCACATGATGAAAAGCTCCTGACAGCTATAAACTTAGACCTCAAAAATGTGTACTAACTTTATAGCTTGTTGCTATTGAGGTTTAATTTGCATGTCTATCAGGGTTTCCCCAGTGCCTGTTAACCCTATCACCTGACCGAGCTTCCAGCTATAAGGGTACACCATGCTCAGCATGAAACTCCTGAGCCTGAGCCCAGGACATCACAGCTGCCATTATCTCCAAGGCTAGCAGGTGCATGAAAGCTCAGGGCCTGGGGGATTAGAGTCCTACTCTTGATGGGGCTTTTTGTCTTGGCTGCACCACATGCACGGCCAGGACCGAGTCCCATCAGATGCAGGACTCTTGGTACTGGCTTCTTGTGGCCCTCTCAGCAAAGAGGAGTGCCCACTGTAGGAACCTGCTTCTAGCTGTTGCAGGAGGAGCCCAGGATTAGGCTCTCCCTGCATGGGCAATAAGGCATGACAGGATGTAATGCATGATCCAACAATTGCACCTCCTGCCATGCTTGTGTGGCAAGGCAGGAGGCAAGATTGTGTGAATCCTGCGTTAAATCCAATAACACTTTTAGTTGCACATGTAGAGGTGGCCTCATGCTGCTGGGCAGTTTCATCTTCACACATAATTTTTTTCTTGTTCCAGGTTTTAACCAACCTGTTCCTATCCCCTAGATTGCTTTCCCCTATTCTGTTAGACCCTTGCTTAATTAAACCTGGTTTACTTAAAGGCCTAGATTATATGATCTCCCAAACTGGACAGTGAAAAGAAAAAAAATCAAATACCTGTGTTATAAATGTTTTTTATACTACATTTTATAGTAATATTAGTATGATGTTATTTATGGCAGTTGTTTTTATGTTTCTGTGTTTTTGTTGCTCTTTTATGTTCTAGATGTTTCACAAATGAATGTTTTGTATACATGAACAGGAGACTGTTCATGTGAGTTCAGATAAGTGAGGCTCTATTGATTTTCTGCTCCTGCATTGTTCATTCCTATTGTCAGTAACCTGAATTCTTTTTTGTTATAATCACAGACTTATTTTTTTTCTCTATGTCTCAGCAATTGCTCCATGTCATATGGTCAAACTGTATGTATAAAGAAAATCTGGGTCTTCAAACATCTTATTATATAAATAGAAAGGATTTAATAGATTCTACCTTGCTATGCTTTTCTCGTGAGTCAATATCAGTCCAAAAACTGTGACTTTATAATACACGTTTTTGCTTTATTCTTGGCACAATTTTAAAGTATCCTGTTAGGTTCTGGTTAGTTTTTATTCATCACAATATTCATCATATTTACCCTATCATCTGTGGGATTCCATAGCCAGCTATTATCTTTGTTTGTTATGGCTATGAAGGACCTTTTCAAAGTTTTAAAGCCACTTATCAATGATATTTGTACTTGAGCAGTATTTCTAGGATTCTTCACAATATAAATATTTGCTCAGTTCACAATCTCTTTTCTCCAAAACCTGCTCATTCTTTTCCTGTGTTTATCTCTGATTTAATCCACCATGATAATATCCTGCTTTAATTTTTGGGGGGTTCCAACCGTATAATGTTAGGCCAAGCTAGCTGTTGCAGTCCATCAGATCTCCTTTCTTTGATAATTAAGCCCTTTCAGTCATGTTGTGTCTTCTCATCTTTTCATTGACTGCTGCAGACATTTCTTCCAATACTACCTTTGATAGATCAGCACATATTTTGTTGACACCAGGTAATTTCCTGTTCTTTAGTCCCTTAATTGCTTTAATAATTTCCTCTACAGTGAGTGGCTCTATGGTCATGTTAAGGCTTGATGGTATTTATTCATGTGCTTCAGTGTCTATAGATGATATTTTGGGTTTTGGTTTATTAAGAATCTCCTGAAAACACTCTTCCCATCTTTTTAGTTTTTCATCCCCACTTGTTCAGGTATGCTGCTGATTATTTTTTATAATAAATGGTTGCCTTGATGGTTTATCAGGTTTTGATGATTCTCTAAAAGAGTTAGAATTAGTGTTGTCAAGAATCACCTCTTTGAAATGTGTTTTCTGCTTCCTTTATTGTTCATCTCTTTTTTTTATTTGGTCTTGCCTTGCATTATTTGATTCTTTTGTTTTGTAATTCATTTTGGTCCCTCTTGATTTCTGTTTCCTTTCTCTGCTACTTGTAATTGTTTTGCTCTCTTTGGTTCTTTTTCACTGCATACAGACATTTGGGAAGGGTAGGGGAAGTTTAGACTGAGTTAAACATAGACATCTGATCTAAGGTAAGTTGGGATGAGCAGGGTTTGGGGGATAAAGGGACAAACAGGGTCTGTGAGGGGCAAATGAGGGGCAGGAGGAGTCTCTGGAGGGATCGGGGAATTGTGAGGGTACATGGAATCTGCAGGAGGGCTTGGAGGATGGGGGGCAGGTGTGGCAGCTTTAGGGGCAGGGGCTTGTAGGGCCCATGGGAAGGCTTGGGAGGGGTGGGGGGACACTTTCCCCCACCTTCTGGGGCCAGGGCATATTTTTAGCCCCCTGGCCTGTTGGATTTGGTCCATAACATGAGATCCCTCCTGAGCATGTGCACACTGATTAGAGGCGGGAACGTTGTAGAATAGCTCAACTTTTCACCTTGATGATGTCAGTGACCCACTTACATCTGGGGAGCTGGAGCAGTAGGTTGTGTGGTCCAGTTGAGTGCTGTGAGCACAATAGCAGGGTGCCATGTGCACATGAGTATGATTGGTGAGAAGAATGATTGACACACGGTGTGATTTACGTGAGTATTTAAGGAATCCTGAGGTGTGATTCGGCATGCAAATAGAATATGGAGGCTTGAGACTACTTGAGGTTTGAACGATGTGCATGTTTACAAGGTTGGTGATCATACCTGCGTGTCTGAAGCATACAAGCAGTGACTGTAGCAGTGAGAGAGGGAGGGGTGACATATTGGATTGGATTATAATTGGATACTTACCTGTAAAAGCGTTATTAGATTAGGACCTCGATCATCCATTGGACTGGTAATTATCACAGTTGGACCTAGACAGGTTACAAGGATGGGCGGAGGAGAACAGGATGGGGTTTAACACAGACAAGTGTAAGGTGATGCACCTGGGGAGGAACAATCGGCACCATACATACAGGCTGGGGAACTCCCCTCTTGTCAGCACGGAGGTGGAAAAGGATCTGGGAGTCATTATTGACTCCAAGATGAACATGAGTCGGCAATGTGGGGAGGCGGCTAGGAAGGCCAACTGCACCTTGTCGTGCATCCACAGATGCATCTCGAGCAGGTCCAAGGAGGTGATCCTCCCCCTCTATGCGGCACTGGTCAGGCCGCAGCTGGAGTACTGCGTCCAGTTCTGGGCGCCGCACTTTAAGAGGGATGTGGACAGCATCGAGAGGGTCCAGAGGAGGGCCACTCGTATGATCAAGGGACAGCAGGGTAGGTCCTATGAGGAAAGGTTGCGGGACCTGAACCTGTTCAGCCTTCAAAAGAGAAGGCTGAGGGGGGATCTTGTGGCCTGTTATAAACTGGTTAGGGGGGATCAGCAGGCGCTGGGGGAGTCCCTGTTCCCCCGAGCGCCGCAAGGAGTGACCAGGAACAATGGTCACAAGCTGGCGGAGGGAAGGTTTAAGTTGGACATCAGGAGGTGCTACTTCACGGTCAGGGCGGCTAGGGTCTGGAACCAGCTTCCAAGTGAGGTGGTGCAGGCTCCCACCCTGGGGGTTTTTAAGAGGAGGTTGGATGACCACCGTACTGGGGTCATTTGACCCCAGTGCTCTTCCTGCCATGGCAGGGGCTCGGACTAGATGATCTTCTCAGGTCCCTTCCGACCCTAGAAACTATGAAACTATCACCTTTTCCTCACGCTCGGTCTGAGACCCTCTGAGGTAAAAGACTGAGACCCTAACTGTCACTCCAGCTCGATGAGCCTATGAAGGCCCTGAGGCTGCCCCCAGTAGGTCTGTTTATGGTGCATTGCAGTTAACCAATGTATATAGTTAATGCTTGATATTATGTACATTTCCTATTGTTAATCTTGTTTTTGTTGTGATTATGAGTTTACAATATACTTTTGAATTTTTTTGGAGCCTCTATGTACTTATAGGGTATATCAGGGCAGGCTGTAGCTTTATGTATATCCCTGTCCCCCAAATCCACCCCAATCCGTCCGCTCGCAGGGCGCTCGGCGCGGGGCAGGCATGAGAGCGGACGTAATCCACTGTAGATGTTCCAGGTGCTTTCCTTTTCCTTCCAAGCGAAGGATAAGAAAACGGCCCCGAGTCCTGACCTTATTGAGTCTCCCTGAAGATGTTCCTGTTATCAGAGATAACACATGAAAGGCCCTGGCTGTCTGAGGAGGCCTAACAACCCACTGTCCCTTAGATTTCTCATAGGCGGTCAGTGTCCAGGACATCCAGCAGTGTCCGCCTTTCAGCCCCCTCCAACCCCAGATGAACAATCTCTTCAGTGACCCTATCCCCCCATTCTGTCTGCCACTCTCTCCACCCAAACTGTTTCCTTGGCTCCTGATGAGTAGAAAATGATATTTAGAAATCTGCTTTTAGGAACTGGCTTGTAGGTAGAGTAAATATTGCATTAGAACAATGGTCCAGGGGAACGGCATGGGTTAATTGGTTTCTAAAGTTTGTGACAAAGATTTACATTCTCAGCATTTTAGCAGACAGTGGGCATGTCTACATGTGCATTTGCTCTGGGGTAGGTTTACACGTGCTGGGAAGTGGGATCAGCTTTCCTGCTCATGGCAGCAGTCTGTTCCCATTCCCTGTGGCCCTGCACTGGCCTGGGCCAGAACTATGTGCACTTTTGGCCACCTGAAGAGATGCTGGCACAGCCTTACCACCTGCTTTGAGTTTAATCAGGTCTACAATCCCCGTGCTGCATAACATTTGCTGGACCCGGGGGGGAGCTTTTCTGGGAGGCCTGGATGGAAGAGGTGCAGTGGGCAGAGGATGCCTGACACTAGGAACACCAGCTGTGGTGGCAGCGACAGCAGTGGGCCATTCCAACCAAGGCTCTGGGCAAGCTGCACACCTGTCATAGGGGGCCAAGGTATCAGGTGCAAGAGGTGCTGGCTGACCACCTCCTCTTGCACTCCCTGATGTAGCCTGCTTGGATGCCTGCCTATGTACCGTCACCCCACCATGCACCTCTAGCACCATGCTCACT
>NW_017729032.1:228546249-228551388 GCF_001723915.1 Gavialis gangeticus
GACTCTAATGCAAACTCTCCCCCCATGCACCTCTAGCACCATGATCACTGTGGACAGTTCCCCACTTTAGTCCTCTCTGCAGAAACAGACCCCCATTCCCCCCTCCCTTCCCCATCAGAGCCCATCCCTTCTTCTCACTCTCCCACAAAGAGTCCCTCCCCCTTCCCCCTTCCCCACAGAGCCCCTCCACTACCCACCCCATTCACCACCAGTAAAGTACCACTTTCCCTGTGCAGACTATTTACAGTGCAGCCTGTGTGTGTGTGCCCCCCCCAGAGTGGGGGACTGTAGGGTGGGACTGCCTAATGGGCAGAGCCCGGGGACAGGTGCCCAACACCCCAGTCTTTGGCCGCTCCTCTGTGGGTGTGCACACCATGGCAAGGCTGGTAGATTTGAGGCTTACTCGGGGCAATGGAGGGCTCTAGTCTGCTGGCAGACCCATCTCTCGCTCCTGCAGCTGGCAGCCAGGCCAGCAGGGCCTGTGTGCAGTCCTGGCCCCACTGCAGGCAGCTTCTGCTCTGTGACCACATGGAGCTGGGGTGAGTGGGGGGCTGGGCTAAGGCAAGAGGGTTGGGGCTTAGTGGGTGCTGGGGCAGGAGGTCCTGGCCAGTGGAGGCACTGCTGCACCTCAGCCCTGGCCCAAAGCAGGGCCTGCTACTTGGCAATGGGAAGCTGCCAGTGGGCAGCGAGGGCTAGGGCCAGGGGCAGGGCAGCGGACAGTGGGCAGCATGAAGGTGACTACCAGGGCCAGGATGGTGTCCAGCACCCAGCAGTTCTCCTCTGTGACCTCTACTGCCCTGGTTATCCGGACAGTCTGCCTGGGAGCTAGGAGCCTCTCCTGGAACTCCTGGTCCACCCGGTCCTGCTGCCAAACTCTTTTCCTCATGCCAGTCCCTTATGTCCTCACAGGCAACATCATCCATCCTCCAAGCCCTCGAGTCTCCCATGTGCTCCTTGGCCACCATGAACAGCCAGTCCAGCAGCTGGGTTCTATCTTGGATAGTCATGCCAGAGCCTGTGCATCCACAAAGCCCTACTTGAGGCTGCCGGTGACCCTAATGGAGTGTCTTGGCTGGCAAGTGCTGCCTGTCCCCCACATGCACCTGCAGAGCCTACAGAGTCGGGAGAAGAAGGTAGTTTATGAGAGTTTGCAACATTTTTTAGATAATATTCTATGTACCATGGGGATGTGCACTACCCAGCCTCAGATCGGGGGTCATGCATGCATGAGTGTCCACAGACCATGGTAACTCAGCTAGGCAGGCCCTGGCCCAGACAGCCACTGGCAGAGCCCTCCATCCCCACTCATTCCTCAGGGGCTGATGCAGTCCTGGGTGCTGGCCACAGGCAACCTGCCTCCCCTGCCCTGTTCCCAGGTTGGGACAAGCCTGGCCCCTGGCAGCACCTGCTCCTATGTTGCCACAGACACTTCCTCACCTTTTCCTCCTGCAGGCTAGCCTGTCTTCTGTGCTGCTACCAGGCGTATGGCATCTAGGCATGGGGAGCAAGGGGCTCCTGGCCAACTGGAACATAGAGCTGCTGGTGCCCTCATCCTCTCCCAAGGGGGCTTTGACAGAGAGGCAACCTGGAGCTAACCCACCCATTCTGTGGCCCTGTGCCCTGAGTGTGCCCTTGCTGCAAGTGCCCTGGGTGTGCCACAAAGAACTTTTTGTGTGGACCAAGGGCTCCCCAACCTACTATGCCCTGCTGCTGATGATCACCATCATGCCCCAGGTGCATCTGAGAACCTGGTGCAGGATCCTGAGCTTTGGTAGTACAGAGGGCAAGCCTGTTGTGATATGCAAACTCCACTGCAAACTGAAGGGTTACCTGTGGTTGCACTACATGTTCCTGCCCCCTACATTCAAGAAGATCATCACCACTGGCATCAACGTGTTCCTCAGTGTGTGAAAGGCCTTTTCCCACCTAGCTATTGGGGCACAAGCTGCTCAATAAAGTTTGGCACCTTTTCCACCTCTCTGGGTGCTGTGGAGAGGGCTCCAAGGGCCTGGGGAACTGTGGGTGGGCCAGGCAGGGAAAGGGGATGGGGGCTGGAGCAAGGGGAGGGGCAGGGACAGTGAGGGCAGGGAGGGCTCTTCCCCCAGTGTGGGGCTTACCAGGTGTGTGTGGCAGGCAATCCTGGCATCCTGAATCAGTCCCTGCTGGAGGTGAGGATGTGGAGTTTCTAGCTGTGTCCTGGGGCACTGGGGTGCAGCATCTAGTTGCTTGGGCTGGGTCCCCCTCTGGGCAGGAGCTGAAACTGCTGGCCATGAGGCCAGACATGGCCAGTCTGGCCTCATAGGTGGGGCTGAGAACATGGAGCTGGTGAAGCAGGAGCTGACCCAGGCTCTCAGAGCTTCTGGAGGAGGCTAGGGTGGGGGGATCAGTGGGACAGGCTCCGAGGGCTGAGTGACCCTCCTCTGGTGATGTGTCACTCCGGGTGCCAGGCCACAGCAAAAGGTCAGGCACACCACCCATGCTTGAATAGATGGCATGGCCCAGGCTAGGGTCCCAGGGCATGAGGGCATCATCCTGCTGCTGCATAAAGGGCATGGACTTTTGTGCAGGCCCTGATCAGTGGTTGTGGTTGTGTTCAGTGACCATGATCCACAAGACCTTGACATTTATGTGGCACTGACATGTTGACCGGTCATTCTCATGCTCTCACATGCACCCTGACAGCCCCTCATAAATGTACATGTTGGAGTGTCCACTCCAGGCTATGGGGACCACCTCTCCCAGTGTTGCGGTCACCTGCACCAAGTGTAGACCTGGCCCAGCCTCTCAGCCAGGAAGATCCAGGCATCAGCTCCAGCATTGTCCTATGCACAGATCTGGGGGCATACAGCCCCCATGCCTCCTCCAGGGGTGCATGCAGTGGTGGGAGCTACCCCTTCCCCCCGCACTTCCCCAGATGAGCCGCTCATGGCTCTTTCCCACACCCCACCCCGGCTGGGTAGCACCTGCTTCTGCCTAACCCCCTCTTCCCTTACCATGGGGGCCTTGATCTATCCCTCCCATGCCCCTTCCCTCCCCCTGCTCCTTCCTCCCCAACAGACTTGTAAGTCGGGTGGCGGTCCATTAGTTGCCACCCCTGCCCAATATCAGGAATGGTGTGGTGAGAGTGGGGCAGCGTTTCTGGCCAGCACCAATTTACTTTCCAGCCGGCCCCTGCTCCCCACAGAGCAACCCATGGTCCCAACCAGGTCTACCACTTAAGTGATTTAACTATTTACACTTTATTTAAAAAACAAGAAAAATAGGAAAGGTTATTTACAAGTGAATTTAAATGGGATAATGAGAATCACAAAACAAACCAGAATGCATTAGTCAACCTTTGACTCAAGAATCACAGGTAAGGTAACTGGCAGCTTTCAGCCACTGCTGAGGTGCTACCACAAGGAAGCAAGGTGCTCTCTCCCAGCAGCTCCAACAGGCTTCCCAGTAAGTGACAGACTGCAACAGGTTAAGCTTTTCTGGTCTGCAGCAATCAAATTGTATCAAACCCCAACCCCCAAAGAGGCTGAAGGGTGACCCTCCCTGGCAACAAAAAAGGCAAGCAACAAGAAACAGAGTAAGCTCCTGCAGCAATCACCATGACCCAAGCACAAAGCTCAAAGCTCAGGGACTCCATCCGATGACAATCAGCTGCAGAATAAGGGAAAGGACTGAGTCCCCTCTAGGGCAGTCAGTGGTAGAGGGTCAGCAACACAGGCAGCTCCCAGGGGTTGTTGCTCTAAACCCCTGCTCCAGATGACTGGCTGGGCACCCCACACACCTCGTGGGTTGCCAATTCTGCTCCGAGCGCCGGCCTGTGCCCCGAGCTCCCAGGGACCCTCGTCCTGGTGCTCTGCTGCTCCTCAGGATCCCACTGCCTTGCCTGCTGCTGTCCTGCTTCCCCAGGGAAGGGAAGGGGTTTCTTCAATTCACTGGACCAGCTCCCTGCTCCGGATAAGGATGCTGTCTGCACTCCTGGCTGCTGCTGCTTCTCCGCAGTAGAGTGGGGGGCTGACTGCCACCCCCAGCCTCTGGGACACCCGGCATGTCCAGCACACTGAAATGGGGCCTTGGGGCACCAGCTCGCTGCCCCAAGCCCTGGCTGCTGCTTCCTCTCTGATGCAGGGCTGGAGGCATGGCTGACTGCTGCTGCCTTCTTCTCCCAGGGCCTTCGAGGCTCTTCAGAGGAGTCTCTCTGCTTCCTCTGCTGGGTCAGTTCACCCCGGCTCTTCTTAGTCCTCCTGCATCATTTCCTGGAGTCACTGTCAGCAGCACCTCACACACCAGTTTGGCTGCTGCTTTTATCCCCTCCAGCAGCGCCCCGCCCCCGCCGGGTTGCAAACTGGCCAACCAGGGCTCAGGGAGGCAGGCCCCCAACTCTGGCCATCCCCCTTCCATGCAAATGAGGGGATTGAAAACCCCTTCTTTCGATTGGCTTCTCCTTTTCCACAGGGCAGGGCTCCCCTGATCCACCCTTGGGGTCGCTCAGAGTTCACCGGCACTGTTTCTAGCCCGGGGTAAGTATCTCAAGCCAATCTGGTGAGCCCACGTTGGCAGTCTGTTACAGACTTATCAGCTCGATGCTGCTCTCCAAGCTGCCAGGCTGCATATTGGCAATCAGTTTGGTATTGGCTAATATGGCTTGTTAGTAATCAGCCGTTGGTATCGGTTCAAAAAATCTTTATCGATACACCCCTATTGACAAAACTATTTTTTAATCACACCTACACATGTAAATAAATAATAAAAAAGTGATTGCTATGATTGTCCTGTTAGTTTCATTATTAGAGATGTATAAGAATATGGCAAAACATCAGGAAACATGAAAGCACAGTAAACATGGAGAGTATTGCAAGTTGTAATTAGATGGTTGCATTTATTTTTAGTGTTGAAGGCAGTTGCTCTCACTTTATTGATCACAAAAATATCTGTATAGCTTTAATTAATCTTAACCTTTCAAAAGTTATGTTAGTGGATCCAAGAGTGGTTTAGTTGTGAATCCAGAGATAAAAATAACATCTTTAAAGTAAAAATAATTTTGCAGGGAAAATTAATGCTTTCACTATGACTAGAAAATATCTTTGTCTGAAGTGTGAAACATTACTGTTTTTAGAGATGTAACAACCAGGGATTGTGCCTATA
>NW_017729032.1:228556388-228558139 GCF_001723915.1 Gavialis gangeticus
TTATGTTAGTGGATCCAAGAGTGGTTTAGTTGTGAATCCAGAGATAAAAATAACATCTTTAAAGTAAAAATAATTTTGCAGGGAAAATTAATGCTTTCACTATGACTAGAAAATATCTTTGTCTGAAGTGTGAAACATTACTGTTTTTAGAGATGTAACAACCAGGGATTGCGCCTATAAAGCAGTGGTACCAGGCCCTGGGCCAACTCCAGTGGCTGAGACAGCTGGGCTGGCAGGGGTGGTTTTCTCCCCTAACTTTGCACCTATGACTTGTCAAGAATACAAGTTGTTGTCAAATGGGAAAGATGGTAGTTTTTGTCAGCTGTTCCCTGTTAGGTGTTATTTCCTCTTGCAATTTAAAGTGCTTTTTAACATATTAAGATAAGATATATGAAGGAAACTCTTTCAGAGGTGTTAAATATGAATGTGGATTCAGAGCAGCATAGACATCACACCAAAAGTAAAACCTTTAGAACTTCTGAAGCCACCAAATTTGTCCATATTTAGTTTTCAGCACACCAGCTGTGTCTTTTTATATGCAATGAGTATCCCTGAATCATAAGCAAACTCCAAACCTGGCACTGTTCATGTAATTAAAGTCACTTACAGTGTGTAAAATGACTTTGTGCTGTTATGCTTGAAAACTGCATTGATCACTTGTCTTCATATGCCTTCCTTCTTGCTGGTGCTGGAATAATTTAGCATTAAGTTAGTGTACATTGTACCAAATCATTTCTGAAAGAAAGTATTTATGATTTCAGATATGAATGACAGGACTTCATGGAGTTAGACTGATTTATTCCATATGAGAATCTGGTCTGCAAGGTTGTCCTTTAAACTATTTTGAGAGTTGTCCATAAACAAGGTTTTAGACTTTAACTGAACTATCTGATTGATATTAGGAGAAAGTGAAGAAAGTTAAATTAATTAAGGGTAGTTGAATATTTGGATGAATATTTTAATGAGCAGATATGTCAACAAATCAACAGTGGAGCTTTTACCACAAAAGCATGAGAAGAATGCAACCTTGAGAGAAGGTAAGTAATGATAAAATTTTGCCAGTGAATGCAATAAGGATTCTATTGAATGCCTATTGAATGTTCCTATGGCTTGTCTCAAGCAATTTTATTAGACACTTTGGTGAAACAGTATCAAACAGGTAACATTAAAAGTAAAAAAAAAAAAAAAGAATGATGAGATTAGAATTACAAGTATGGAGAAGGGAAGCAAACAATTTATATTAATTAGTACTTTTTTCAAACCATCCTGTTACTTTCTTTCCCTTAATGGTTCCATTCAATAGGAGTTTAATGGGCATTTGTCTTTCATACTTTCTGATTATAAATGGAACATCATGATGGAATTTCACAACTCCAATGTGGATGTTGCATTGCCAGCACCTAGTTGGAAATACATCTTTCAAGACAGCCATATATTTCAAGATAGTCAAATATTCTGTTGCCTTAGCCATATTTCTTTCCTGTGAATTATGCCTGAAATTATAGGAAGGAACTAATTTAGTTGAGATTTAGAACAGCGGTCAATAAAAAAATGAGTTAGTGGTAAGTAATTGACTGTAAAAACTGAATTAGCATCTGGATCTTTTACAGTGGTAGTTATTACAAAATCAAATGTTCTATGAACACACAAAATTATTTTCTAAGAAGTCTCATGATATTTTGTAATATATTTAGTAGCAAACATGAATTTATTTCTTAATTAACTTGTTCTTCAGAGACCATTAAAATGAG
>NW_017729032.1:228563139-228564922 GCF_001723915.1 Gavialis gangeticus
TTTTACAGTGGTAGTTATTACAAAATCAAATGTTCTATGAACACACAAAATTATTTTCTAAGAAGTCTCATGATATTTTGTAATATATTTAGTAGCAAACATGAATTTATTTCTTAATTAACTTGTTCTTCAGAGACCTTTAAAATGAGTCTATTAGTGTCTCACTGGTGCTAGGAGAATGCTGATAGTTTAACAGATCAAATGGTGGTTCTTGGAGATTACCTTTTCTGCTAGATTTTTTAATTTCTAGACAAGCAATAACCTAGCTCTTTGGCCCCCTAGATGAAAAGAGTTTAAGAGTCAAAGGAGTGACATATTTTGCTCTTAAGTAAGGATGAGAATGCCTGAAATAAGATGTTGTTTGAAGATATGAGCACTTCCTACAAGATTATTTACAAAAATAAAAGTAGTGCAGGAATTGAAGGCATTTGAATGTTCAGCTTGCAGTCTTCCTAGAAAAAAATACTTTTAAATGAAGCCTTCAGAGAAGCAGAACATATATAAATAGAAAAAACAGTGTACTCAGTATAACATGTGTAAATGCTAGTGACCTTTTCAGGATCTGCCCAGGTGGAAGAAGAGAAAACCCATTTGTTTTCACAAACATGTTTGTAAGGTAGCATGCATTTGGCTGTTTAAATACAATATTAATATAAAGATATAAATGTGGAATTCCTGCTTCGTTCATATTCCTACAATATCTAGGTCTAGGTTTTCATAAATCACCAGTAACTGTAGCACATGAATGTCAGGAGAAATTCAACACTTCTAATTACTGATTTTTTACCTGGAATCAGGTTTGGCGAAGTTATTTCAATCTGCACAATCTTCCTACCTCTCTTTACAACAAGACTTGGAATTCTCTCTCTCTCCTTTTTTCTTTAATCCCTGTCAAACTGTTTTTTAAACCTTTATTCTTTCCTTCTATCTGGTTCAAGTAGATCAAGATATTCCAGGAGCATAATGTCTGAGTAAAAGTAGTTTTAATAGGTTATTTATTGCCTTTTTGTCCTTTGTGTCAATTGCTTCAATCACTTCTGATAGATTTTTTCCCCACCTCTGCATTCCAAAAAAAGTAAATCATCAATCTACTAGCACAAATTGAGGTACTTACCAACAGTGACTAAGCCCACTTAGATCATCTGTCTCAGCTCAGACAATACTTCTCAAATTTCAGATCGTCATCAAAAACTGTCAAGCCTTCTCAGAAAGCCACAATTATGCTTCAAAATCTGTGTATTAACCATGTGCTGCTTGTCTTTTTCTTTGTCAGGTACAGGGGGTCAAAACTCATGAGTTTGTGTAACACATTAGTCCCTGTACTTCTGAAATAAAATAGAAAACATATTCATGTTTCAGATCTTTCTTTCTTAGAACTTAAGGTAGGAAGCAGCCATGATGCATTAGAGTTTGTACTCTTGTCATCTCCGTTGATGAATGGTAAATTGTTTGAAAGATGACTATTGGATGGGAACCAGAATGATCTACAAATTCATGTCAAGTTTGGCAAGTTATTTTGGCCAAAAATTGGAGGTAATAATAAAAGAGTCATGATATTTCATTTTGAAATTTCTCAAATTATATGCTTTATTTTGAAAAATACAGAATGTTTTGTTTCAACTTCTTATTGTTGTAAAATAACACTTACGTGCAAGAATTGACCCCTAAAGAAGAATAAAGGATTAAATAACTCAAATCTAATAATTATAAAGATTAGGCTCAAAGTGATCACTTTTCAGGTGTTTTCATTGGGAACCCCCCCCCCCCGGAAAAAACCAAAACA
>NW_017729032.1:228565040-228569334 GCF_001723915.1 Gavialis gangeticus
CCCCCCCCCCCCGGAAAATAGCCAAACCAAACCTGGTTATTTATTCAGGTTATTCTTTATTCACCCAGTTGGGGTCGCATTTCACTACATTCCATTTCATCCCAGTACTCCTGTATTAAACCATACAAATTACTGGACCAAAACCTAACTTGTATTCAGCTAAAATATATCTTCAGAAAAAAAATCTATTTTTTAATGATATTGAAGACTCTGAGATATGCAGTTTTTCAATTCCCTTGGTAGTTTGTTCCAATGATTAATCAACCTTTCCTGTTAAATTATGCCTTATTTTTTTATTTCAAATTATCTAGATTTAAATGCACAGAAAGAACTACTAATGTTCACTTACAGTAGAATTCTGTTTCCCTTTATGTGACTGACTGGCATTTTATAGCTGTGTATCTGGCCATTTCTGGCTGTTTCTGCATTGTGGACACACAAGACTGAGCATGTATCCATGGTCCCCCTACTTTGTCCTTGGCAGGTTAGGGTGTTGTCCTGTCTTGTGTCAGGGTTGACTATGTAGATTACCTAAGAGGTTAGATTATAGATGTGTATAGGATCATTTGGATAGGGATGATCCTGCCTCAGGCAGCGAGTTAGACTAGATGACCTATGGAGGTCCTTTCCAGCTCTAATTTTCTTTGATTCTCTAAACATGCATGGCTTTAGCTATACTCTGGACAAGCATGTATGTAGCCAGGTACATGCATACCTCAGTTCAAGTCTGGGAAAAAGCAGTGGTTAGAGAGGAACAGAACCCTCTCATATTTTAGCCTCAATATCCTAATGCAGGAAAGCTCAACCCATGACCTGTGGTCCAGGTCCAGCCCCTGGCACTGTCATCCAGCTTGCAGGGCTCCCCATGTTAGGGTGGTGTGGGAAACAATCCTGGTGTGCAGAGGTATTGTGGGGTTAGCACAGGACCCCAGGGGCCTGATCACACCATATGGGACTGGGTAGAGCTGGTGTGGGAACCCTAGAGAGTAATTCCAGTGTATGGGACTGGGTGAAGGAGACATGGGGCCCCCAGAACCTGATACCAGTACATAAGCCAAGGCAGAGGCCATGCTGGGGGTCCCTGGAGATGATCTTGGTGCATAGGATTGAGTTGAGGTATTTTGAGCTTTGCAGACACTTACATTTTCTCCCAGTGGATTACCTTTCCAAATTAAAATGAGTAAATCACTGGTTCTCAAATGCCAGCAGAGAATTAAGAGACTTTGTAAGCAGGGTTTGAATTACACTTTGATCCCTAGGGGGATCTGAAAAAAAAATAAAATTGGGCTACCCATCACGATGCCCTAATAAAATTGGAGACCCCCCAGATTATGATTTTCAAATTTGACAAAGGGGCTTTTGTCTCTTATAGGGGGGCTCAGCCCCCCTCCCCCCCAAGCTCCCCCATAACTCAAACCCTGTTTGTGAGAACTTGGGGAATGAAGTTCACTCAATACAGTCTTGGACACCTGCAATCTAATAGAATAGCTAATAGTGCTATTCACATGATAAAATTAATGTGTTTGCAAGACAGATGTATGGTGTAGAGAACCCCATTTCTTTCTCTTTTGAACAGAGAAATATAACACAGACATACCACTATCCTGCACTGCTGACTGTGTGTATGATGTAGAGAGCAACTCTTCTTTCTCTATTTGCACTGCTATGGCATCTAATACCTTGGGGAGCTCATACCACAATAAAACAGCTTTAGGAAAAACAGAAGAAATTCTATAACTGGACAGCCAAGACGCTATAGGTGGAGCCTGGTTTAAATCACAGGCCCAGCTAATTAATATTGTGGCCTGATCATGGCGGGGGCCACCATTTTCACACCCAGATCCCCCATACTCCCAGATTCTCTGAGGAGACATGCTTAAGGCCAGGTTTCATTGCAGCAGCAAAGGCCTTGCTCCTAAGGCCTTTGATCACTGCTGAAAAGCCCACAGATTGGAAGCTGCTGGCTGCCTTAGGCAAAAAGCCCTAGTTCTGGTTATGGAAGGGGCTGTTTGTTCTTGCAGGTGGGAAGCAAACATGGCGATTTGGGGGGCTTGGGGGCTGCCTTGGTAGATAGCCATGGCACCAGATCAGAAAGTGGTTGTTTGCTCCTCCATGCATGTGTTCTCTCCCCCCACCCCTGGTGCCTCAACTTTCCAGCCTGGAGAAGCAAATAGCCCCTCTCCTACCTGGTGCCAGGGCCATCTGCCAAGGCAGCCCTTGGCACCCCCAACCCACTGTGTCCCAGTTTTCCCACCCCAAGGAGCCCCTCCCTGTTTCCTCAACTGCTTTTCTTCCTCTGTTCCTTTCGTGACCCCTTGCCCCCTTCCCTGTGCTGCTAGGCTTTGGTGCTGGCTGGAGAATGCTTTCTTGTTGCAACTAAATGCCATGCTATGGCTGCTTGCTGGGGAACTCTCCATCAAGCAGGCATATTCTGGCATTTAAATGCAAATCACCTTTTTTTTGTGAAAATCACTTGATTTCATGATTTTCACAAAGAATATGAAATCACAATTTAAATCAGGCCTAACTATAGGTATAGTCACATGGCATTCTGAGTGAGAATAGGCACCCTGTTAAGACATAAACCCAGTAGCTCACATCCAGTCTCATACATGTGCAATGTAGATGGATTGGCATAGCCCCTGAGGGCCCCAATCCATGCTCCATTTTATCTCCACAATTACTTTTGTCTGTTTGTTGTAGGTTTTTTTTAATAACTTTGCTTCTGGATTCCACTGAGACTATATTTTAATGAACTTCTTTAAGTTCTTTTCCTTTTCCGTCATGATGCAAGACTATAAGACTCTATACTGCTTAGAAAGCTAAAATATCGCCATGTCAGATGAAGCATTTTCTGAACTGATTCCAGAGAGTACTTGCAAACACTGAAGAAAGATCTATTTTTTGCTTCCTAAATTATCTTATATGACACAAGGGACACTAATGAACTGTCACAGAGTGTTTCCTCTAGTTTGCAGGACTGTAATAAGTACAATGGCCCCACAGGGCTTGTCAGACCAAATATTATGCATATTTGGATTACAGAGGCTCAACTACATAGGAACTGACATTTTCTCCCATTCATTATATTTTATTTGTATACCAGCTGCTTCCAAAAGGGTAAGTGAGGGCTTGGACCTCTGAACATGTCTCACAGCTGCTCATTCATCTGGTTCCAGGTTTTTATAGATTTTTTTTAACTAAGCCTTTCAGCTATTAGATTGCTGACTGCCTAGGAGGTATTCTGCGTGTTAGTATCATTGCTTTAAACAACAATTTACTACTAAAATTCAGTGGAATATAAATTTACTATTGATTTATGGATTGAGCCTATTTTGCTCAATAATTGTTATAGAATCTTTGCATCACTCATCATCTTCTTTCCTAAAGAGTCTTATGTCTGCTTTTACTTCCTGGTTTTCAGGTTTATGTATTCATTTAAACCTCTATGTGATATATCATCTTTCTTAAAAAAAAATAATTTTTTTTACAGGAAATTTTTTGAAGGTTAGGTAACAGTTAAAAATATCTACCAAAGAAAACTTTCCTTAGCTACTGGGTGGTAAGGATTTTTTGTAATATCTTTTGCTGGACCAACTGTATAGGTGAGAGAGCTGCTGGGAAAGATTTTGGGCAGTAAAGACACTGACAGATGTGTAGCAATGTGATCTAACTCATGGCACTTCACAGAAAGTGCCATGAGTTAGAGTAACCCTACCGACCCAACAGATGTTTGCTGCTGGATTGGGAGGATGGGGAGCAACCTCCACTTTGGAGATGATCCAGGGGGAGTGGTTGTGTGTCTGTGTATCTCGGGATGCAGGGGAGCAGGGACAGGAGGTCCATTCTGGGGTTTCCCCAGCCTGCTTTGGAGTGTGGGGGGGGGGGTAGGTGGATTGGAGCTCCCCCACAAAGGTGGGGGGACACAATCCACCTTCCCTACCCTCCAGTGCTGACTGGGAAATCCCTAGACCAAACTCACTTCACTCCCATCTCCCCCTCCCATTCTGAAGACAGCACCCAGAAGAGGGTTGGATTATGATAGCCCAGCAATGTTCCCAGTGTGGGATGACAGATGTTAATAAAGATGCTCTACTTTGGAGTATATATTATATTATATTATATTATATTATATTATATTATATTATATTATATTATGTTCACCCCACTGTCACTGCCTCTGCAGCCAAGTGGAACTGCACTGTGTGCCTCCTCCAGAGTCAGTCAGGAAACACCTGTGTCAGGAGTGGATGCTATTGCTGTAGCACTTCCTGGTCTGATCTTGAATGGTATC
>NW_017729032.1:228569382-228572002 GCF_001723915.1 Gavialis gangeticus
CCTGGTCTGATCTTGAATGGTATCTTTCCAAAACAGAGGTTTGCGGGGAAAATGGAACTGTCCTACATGCATCTGTTGTCAGGGGGTACGTTGGAGCCAAAATGAGAAGCAACTGCAACAGAAAAGTGAGCCTGTATGCATTACATTATCCAGGGATGTATGCCATTTCTGCTTCAGTTCTTCCTGTTAAGCTTTGAGGTGCCTCCATGTGGAAGTGCATGGGGCAGTTCTACTAAATGGTGCTGTCACCAGGTAGATCCACCCATATCCTAGCAGCACCTGGCTTTAGAACTATACTAAGGTCACCAGCTAGAAGCAGATGCATCCTGGAGATCAATGTGAGTCTGCACAGATGGTGTCACTAGCAGGGTTTTGATTTCTTCAACCATGAGCTGGTTTTCCAAAATGAAAGATTATGAGGAAAAGATGATATCCATCTGATGAAGGCAAGGAAGATCTTATTGTGGTGTACAGTTTTGCTAACCTAGTAAGGGCTTTAAAATAGGTTAATTGGGGTGGAGACAAAAGCCCAGAGGGAAGTAGAGAGGCAGGTTACCTGGATTAAAAAATAATATGAAACAGCAATAGTGGAAATCTTAGCAATGTTCTCAGGGAGAAGATGTCAGTTATAGATACATAATTAGCTAATCAACAAATAATTATCAATGTTTCAATATCTAGCTGGGAGAAGGTATCAAGGAGGGTTTCTTAGGGGTTTGCACTTGGTTTAATATTGCTCAAAATATTCTTTAATGATTTGAAGGACGGGACTGATTGCCCATTTAGCAAATTTGTAGATAACACCAAGTTGGACGGAGCTACAGACACTCTGGAAGGTAGGGCTAGGATACAGAATAACCTGGATAGACTGGAAAAAGTGCTCTGCAATCAACAAGATGAGATTCAGCAAGGACAATTTTCTGCACTTGGGATGAAATAATTGCATGCACCAATACAGACTGGGGAATTACTAGCTATACTGCAGTACTGCAGAGGAGGACGTGGGAGTTACAGTAGACCATGAGTTTAATATGAGCTAACAGTGTGATGTTGTTTCAGAAAGGCCAACACCATATGGGTTGTATTATCAATAATGTCTCTTGCAAATCAAAGGAAGTGATTCTTCAGCTTTATTCAGCCTTACCTGGAATATTGTCTTGTTTTGGGCTCCACACTTCAAAAAAGAGGTGGACAGATTGGAGAGGGTCCTGCAGTTACAAAAAAGGCTGGGAATTATAACTTGCAGGGAAAGGCTGAAAGAACCAGGGCTGTTTAGTTTGGAGAAGAGAACATTCAGTGATAATTTGATAACAGTCTTCAAATACCTGAAAAGCAATTATAGAAAGAATGGATATGGGCTTTTCTCTGTGACCCTAGGGGATAGGGCTAGGTTCAATGGCCTCAAGCTGTAGAAGAGGATATTTAGGTTGGAGATAAGGAGGAATATTCTATGAAGATAGTCAGACATTGGAACAGACTATCTAGAGAAGTTACAGAATCTCCATCCCTGCATACTTTCAAGAGCAGGTTGGACAGTCCTTTGGCTGGAATGGTTTAGTCAGGGATGATCCTTCCTTGAACAGGGATGCACCCCCTGTGTAAGTGTGTGGTAGCTGGTTACAGCAGGGAATGGACCTATTTGGGAATGACTGTTGGTAAATTCCTGGAATGTATGTGAAGGACAAAAGAAGGAAGGTGAGACCAAAGGGGGACCATGGGCTAGGGTTTCAGTGGAGGAGTACGTATCTTACATTTGGAAAATGACATTTCCAGTCCTTTTCAGCCCTACTCTCCTATAATTCCTATGAATACATAAATTGAAAGTGCTGGAAAAAGGAAGCATGGGTTTGACCTAAGCAGTTAGCAAACAAGGCAGGTTTTTTATGTTTCTCTACTCAGGAGGATAGTTGATAATGGAGTCAGATTTTTTTTACCACAATCTTGTTTATTTACAGAAGAAATGCACCTTTTCCCACTTTTTTGAAAATAACAGGAATAAAACAGCAGGATATAATCTTTGCTCACAGGTGCAGGCCCCTTCCTACTTTGTACTTAACTCAAAAGCTTCATCCCTTTACTTCCGTAGTTTTTGTTTGAATTTGGTTTTTTTTTTAATTATTTTTAATTCTGCCTTCTCTACCAGATCCTCTAGTGTTACTGTCTCTCATAGACAACTCTTAACAACAGAATAGCCAGTGAAACCCCTCTGACCACATGCATCCCAGTTCCTTTTTGAGAGGGAATAGTGGCACTTAGCTGAAACAAAAGCTACCCTAAATACAGATATTTGATTCCATAATGATTAGCTTGTTTAAATTAAGAGCAGTGTTCAGGACCAACCTGTAATCTGATTTTTCATTTATATTCATCCTACAGAAATAAAGTACGGAGATCTTTATATATTCTGTATCAAGTTTCTATAACTGCAGAAGAAGGTGGCAACTGAGGAGGGAAAGGTGTTCTAAATCTGGACGGTTGCATGGATGCAATAAAGTCAGGCTAAGTCTCAAGATGTTGAGATGGAAAGTGTTCAAAGCTGAGAGAAGAGGTTATTCTGGGCTGTGGAGAAACTAGTTTGCAAATTCATAGTTTCATAGTTTCTAGGGTTGGAAGGGACCTG
>NW_017729032.1:228572013-228581032 GCF_001723915.1 Gavialis gangeticus
TAGGTCAGTATGGGTGCATCTACAATTAGTTCAACAAATAAACTCTGTCACTGCTTGTGCCACAGTTTATTGCTCCTGGGCACAGAATTTACTCATGTACCCAGGCCCATAGCACGTTGAGCTGGGGCAGCAAAGCCCTGGATGGCAGGGGGCCCAGGAGGTCAGCCTCTCACCCCTGGGCTGCTCCTGCCTGGCTCAATATACTGTGAAGTGTGTGGTAGCTGCTGTGAATAGACCCATTTGGGAATGACTGTTGGTGAATTACTGGAATATGTGTGAAGAACAAAGGAAGGAAGATGAGACCAGGGGGGACCATGGGATGCAGTTTAGGTGGAGAAGTATGTATCTTACATTTGGAAAAGATCATATAATGTTTAGTTTTATGCTTGAGTATTACTAACTTTCCAATATAAGAACAGGCTGATTGTGAATAATACTTTCTCACTAAGAGCAGATAATTTATTTGTTGCATATACATTTTGATGTGTTTTTCTTTTCTTTCTTTCTCTTGTTTTAGCTCATGATCTATTCATGCTTTTTATTATGGTACAAATATGGCTGTGCAATAACTTTCTTCAGACAGCCTTTCATTCCTTGAAAAAGTATTGATATGTGCCAGAACTTGCAGAGACAAAAATAGCTGTGTGCCAAAAACAGTTTGTCAGGAAAGACAAAATAATGATATACCATGTTACAAGTCATTATATACAGTACAAAGTCCAGTGCTATAGGCTTAGTCCTGCAGATCATTAAAATCAATGGTACTGCTCACACAGTAAGGATTACTGAGGTAAGCATTTGCAGAATTGGGTAGTTAAAGCAGGAAAATGTTATATAGCAATATTTAATGCATGCATACATTGCATTATTTAAAAATAAATTATTTTTAAACTAATTTGATAAGAACAGATGTTTCCAGCACAAATGGTCATAGTTTAGAGCAAATGGACTCGACCTTAATGACAAAGCCATATAAATACATTTTTAAATAGTGTAATCCTTTATGACTTTCAGAAAATTTTGTTTTTCTACATTCCTTATTCCTGAATATTCCTCACATCCCTTATGAAAAATTTTGCCTGAAGAAAATCTTGTCTTGTTCACTTGTATCCTTACCCCCTTGGACATGGACAAGCAATTTTCCCTTTATAACATGGAGTGAGAAAAGTGGCATATACATGTATGTATGTTTATTTTTTGTATCTAGTGTAGGACATGCACCTACACTCTGATGTCATATGATAAATTGTTCAGGCATGCGATTTAAAAGCTTTATTAAACAAATTCATTATTTTTTTGTTTCAACAGCCTTGTTATAGATAATATATACCAACACAAGATTACTAATATAGAGATGTCCAACTCTAATGACTCTCCTTAATTACTGCACATTTTGGTTTTTATTAAAACTGCACCTTAAAACTAAAGCTGACACTGTGGTACAGTTGATGCAGAAGCAAAACGACTTTCATAAGGTCATCTGGGCAGATCTCCTGAATCCCAGATCTCCTGAATCCCAGTCTAACGTTTTTGACACTGGATGACACAATTTCTCTTTATCATGTCAATATGCTTCTTTTATTTACAGATAGAAAATATTTAGGATTAAATTTAAGTCAGGGTAATATTGTGGCAGAACTGTGTAGGAAAGAAAATGTATGTTGTTTTGTTTGTTCGTATAAAAGCATACATAAACAGGGCTAGAAAAAACATCAGGATGCTAACAATTCCCACCCACAGCAGGGTCATCCTTGTCTAAATGATTCTGAACAAGTGTTTTTCTAATCAGCTCTTAAAAACTTTCAAGGGTAGAGATTCCACAGCTTCTTTGGGTTATCTGTCCCAGTGCTCTCATAATTAGAAAGTTCTTTCTAATATCCAAACTAAATTTCCCTTGTTGCAATTTAAGGCTGCTACTTTTTGTTCTGTGTCCTGTGGACAAAAGGAAGAGTCTATCACCATCTTTAAAATAAAAATCCTTTGTATTTGTTAGGAAATCTCCCTTTAGTATTTATTCTCTTCTCCAGGCTAGGAAGTCCAAGTTCTTTCAAACTTTCCTTCAAAAACATATTTTTCTAGATAAATAATTT
Organism: Gavialis gangeticus; assembly: GCF_001723915.1. Classification (NCBI taxonomy): domain Eukaryota; kingdom Metazoa; phylum Chordata; order Crocodylia; family Gavialidae; genus Gavialis; species Gavialis gangeticus. The sequence continues at coordinate 228,574,104 of NW_017729032.1, forward strand.
TTCTTGCTCCCCTTTGGACCTTTTCTATTTGTCTACGTATTTCTTAAAGTGAGGTGCTTGAAAGTGGACACAATAATTCCAGGACCTCGTAAGCAAGGTTCCCTCTAAGGTGCATGCATATGCAGCCGCACACAAGTAAAAGTGTGGCTGTGCATAGCCTTTTCAAGGCCGCACACCAGGAGAGGCTGGGGTGGGAGCCTGGCGCGGGCTCCCCAGCTCTGGGGAAGTGCTTCATTCACCCATATCAGGGTCAGGGAGTGGAGCACTTCCCCGGAGCCGGCAGAACCTGCACCAGCCCCCTGCCTCAGCCTCCATCCCTGTCTTGCCTCACCTCGGAGAGGAGCCGCTGCCTGCTGGCTCCAGGACACTGCTCCACTCCCCCACATTGCCTAGGGGAGGGAGGAGGCACGTGGCATCAGGGCCAGTGGATCAGTGTTCCAGAGCCGACAGAGCCTCACTGGGGCAGGCAGCATCTCCTCCCTGAGGTGAGGCGAGGCAGGGATGGAGGCTTGGGCAGGGGACTGGCACGAGCTCTGCCAGCTCTGAGGAAGTGATCCACTCCCTGTCCCTGATGCAGAGCACTTCCCCAGAGCTGGGCAGTCTGCACCAGGCTCTGGCTCCAGTCCCTGGCTCCTGGCTCTAGCTCCTGGCCCCTGGCCCCTGGCTCCCAGGCCCTGGCCCCCAGATCCAGCCCCTGGCCCCCCGCTCCAGACCCTCGTCCCCGGCTCCAGCCACCAGCCCCCGGCTCCAGCCTCTGGGCTCCAGCATCCGGTCTCAGACCCCAGCTCCAGCCTCCAGCCCCTGGTCCCAGCTCCTGGCCTCCGGCCCTCAGTTCCCTTTGGTAAGCATCCCATGCCGGACCGAGGTGGTTTGCTCACAGACTGAGGCAGCGTGCTCATAGACCACTGCTCCTTAGAGGGAACATTGCTTGTAAGTGCTGAACAGGGAGATAAAATCTTTTCTGTTGACTTACATGTATCACTCCAGTAAATATAATACAGAATACCACTGTTTGGAACAATAAATACTATGAATTCATATTCAACTCACCATTCACTGTAAGACCCAGGACTTTTTCTGCAGTATGGCATGTCACTTCTTCTGCTGGGAAACCCCTACCCCTGACTTTTTGTCAGCCTTGTAAGTGGACATGGAGCCAGGTTATGCAGCCTAGCAATAGCACCACGCTGCCTCCCAGCCCACTCTGCCATTACCTCTCAACTCTTTTCAGAACGCTGATGACTTATTATGGAACCCCAGGGTTCCACAGAACAGTTTAAAAACCACTGTCCTAAGTGACAATATTCTGCAATTAAAAAAAAAATCAACCTTTTATTGTCATTTTAATAAATTGATTCTTCTATATAAGAGACCAGAGCTTTCCTAAAGAACCCTGCCTTACATATTAAAGGATGGTTTGGCAGCCCAAATTAAAATAAAGGTATGTAACCATGGTCCACATTTTGTACAGATGCTCTGTACAAGTCGAATCAGATATCTAACATGACTTTCAGTGGGCACATCTACATGGGATACTTACTGTTCAGTAGATTAATTAGCTGCACAGTAAATGTTTTGGTGTCTACCGGTGTGCCCCTATTAGTCTGTAAACTAATTTACTCTGCAGCAGAATAGGACTTGTAAATACAACTATTATCCTGCTGCAGAGTAAAAAATGCATATGTAGGCACTAGAGGGGCTAGCTAGGGCATGAGGGTGCTTCAGTGTCGGGGCTGACTGCTGGTTAACTCCACACTAAAGCACCCTTGTAATCCAGCCAGCCCTTCTACAGCACACAGATCTGGGGACAGCAGACTCAGGCTAGCAAGCTGATCCCTAAGCCCCCCAGTCGGGGCTGCTTCAGCCTAGCTCAACATGCTGTGCTAGTGGGCACTCATTCAAATGGTACTAAGTTCTGGAGTTTATTGCTTTTCATTGATTACATATGTAGATGCAACTAGTAATAAGAAATTATCCAAAAAAAACAAAAGAAGCTTTGTAGGAAGCTTAGGGTAGAGAATACAATATTTACTCAAATCTAAGATGACCCTGAATATAAGACAACCCACCAATGATTACATTTTATATATGAAAAATGAATAAGTTTGTTATAACTTTTCAGGTATAGAATCCAGTTCTTGGAGATTTGCCTTGAATTTATTCCCCTCCCACTACTACAGGGAAGACAAATCTGGAGTGTCAGGTAGCCCCTTTCCCCCCTCCCCTTTCTATTAGACCCTGCTCTCCCGAGCACATAAAAGTGAGGATCAAATTTGAAAACACTGACTTTCAAATAAACATATTTTACCATATAATCAAATTATTACAGGTACCCATAGACTGAGCTCATCTAGAATTGATACATTTTACCTTCTTTGAAACTGCTGCAAGTTTTAGCAGAAGTACTCTATAAATACACTTTTAAGCAGCACTTTTGTACTTATTTATATACAGTACAAACTGTGCATCATATTAGGCCAAAGCCAAAAGATTCATTGTTTACCATATAGACCACTGGACTGGGCCTCACCAGAGTCAACAGCATTTCAACAGTTTAGCATTGCTCAATATGTGTGTGTACTCCAGATACCTCCCAACAAAGGATCCATGTGCTAATTACCTCCCCCACCAGGACTGGAGCTGAGTGTTCTTGTCATGAGCCCTGAGATCCCCCAAAAATTTATATGCAGATGAGATGCAGAGCAACCTTGTCCAGTTCCACATCATGGTGGCCCCACTAATCATCATGGATCCTGGTTTTCTCTGGTTTAAAAAAAAAGATCCCCAATTTTCAGGCTAAAAAAAATAACCCACAATCCACATTTTCCCATGATTAAAATGAAATGCCAGTAATACATAGATAGATATATAGTGTCATTTTTATCATGGATTGTGGTTTAATTTTTTGACCCCAAAATATATTTATTTTTATCAGTGAAAACCAGGATCCCTGCTAGTCATAGGCACAAGACTGACAGGGGAGTGACAAAGGGATTCTGAATAACCTGTTTGGAGCTCCATCTGGTGATGTTTACCAGACATTTAAGGTTGGTAAAGAAACAGAAATCTTGGAAATGGGAAAGAAAGGTACAGCTTGGAGAGTGAATAGGAAGTAAAAATGTATTCAACATAGTGGCTTACTGTGACTTGAAAAAGAGTTGGCGTTGAGGGGGTATACAAGCAATGGGCAGTACAGTGTATCTTATTTAAATAAGCTGCACTAACCTATTTTTGTGGTAGATGCCCATCAAATATGTTTTCCTGTATGGGCCATGTGTTTTATAGCCATGCTTAGTGTTGGATGCATTTAATCAGCTTCATTTTTGGTTTTTATTACTAAGCACATGCTGCTTTTGGTAGCAGTTTAATGATAGCCAATGTATTTAATGGAATTTCTTTGTATGTGATTATAAGACTACAGGCTTTTTCCCCCCATGTGGACTGTGGTGGACTGTGTTTCTTGAGTAAATATGGTGTCTAGTGCATCATATTATCTACTCGGGCTTTTGGGCTTATTAACATTTGCCCCACCCCATTTTCTGAACAACTTCTTTGCTTGCCTAGATCAGTTTCCAAGTTCCGTGGCTCATTCATTACATTTAAAGTCTGAAGACTTTGCGGGAACATTGATCCATACGTATTCTGTTTACACAAAGTCTTTGCTAAAGCATTGGCCAAAGTAGGCTTGATTAGTGAATGTAACTGAAACATGAACTCCTTTAATAAGGAAAACTTGGAATGTATTAATATACAGGCCAGATGTACATTCCTGTCAGGAGATGGGAGGAAAAGAGATGGCTATACAAGGTTCAGGGAGCCCAGGACCAGGATGATAAGCCTGGAATGGGAACACCCATATGAGGATGTGGAACAAGCCCATGGTACAGGATGACTCAAGCTATTCAAGATATTGGTAGAATGTGATATAAATAATTTGTTTGGATCATTGTATAAAAGGAGAATTAGAAATTATGGAAACTTTAGATTGGCTTAGGGGGACCTATGTGGTGGTGTGCCAATACCTTGTCATGGGCATACATGTGTTAACACCTTGTCTGTCAAATCACATGTGTGTTAGGGCCATGTCTTGTAAACAACACATTTGGCCATAAATTTGCCACTGAATTGAGCCTGTGGTGCATCCATATCATCATTCTTTAAAACAAGATAGGCTCTTCTGACTGCAACTTTTTGACCAATACCACAGTCCCTGAGATTTCAACATAGGCAATATATCAATAATACTCAATGATGACAGCGATAACAACAAAGTATTCTGAGAACCAGGTTTTGGACACATCAATCTGTGAACACTTAATGTGAGACACTTTTAATGGCTTGGATTTTCAGCAAATGCTGATCATTCAGCATAAAAAACATAGCTTTTGGACACCTGTCTGATTCAAGATGGGCATCTAAAAATCAAGATACTGAAAATACCTACTTTTGAAACTCCTGGCTGTATAGCACATCAAGGAACTGTATTTATTGATTTACTGTAGAGCTAAGTGATAGCAGTCTCTTTTAACTTGTTCAAATCACTTCAGGTTTTAACATGATGGAGAAACCTATGGACAGAAAAAGGAGGATAAGAAACAATAACACACTTGTTATAGTGGCTTAGGTTAGTTTGTATATGGTCCTGAAGCAGAGGGAGCTTAAAAACTGAGCAAAGAGATTTGTAGTGGTGTGGGTGGAACAGCTGAAAAGGAAAATAACCTTTGGGGGATTGTCAGCAGGAGAAGGAGAGTTGAAATGTATGAAAAAACCCTAGGGGAAAAAAGGTAATACTTTAATATAAATTAAAAGGCACAAAACTTTCTTTTTTCTTCCTTAAGGTTTGTACCTCAGTGAAAAACACCTCATGTTTATTTTGTTTAGTTTTGTAAATGTAATTGTAAGCAAAATATTGCTTTTTCCTCCAGCAAAACCTGCCTTGTCACTAAGCAAAACCAATGATTGGGTCCTCTGAGTCTGCTTCTAAGCTGTGCCACAAAGGCAAACAAAGGAAAGAGACAGCAATAGTGCTGAGGAAAGCAATTTATGGCTATATTATTAATGTATTTTGTTGGCACTTAGAATGTAGTCAGGATTTCTTTATCTTATGGTATGTTACAAACAATGATCATTTTCTTGAGCCTAATTTTCCTTTGTTCTTGAGTGAAACTTAACTCAGGGAACAAACTTACTTTTGTTGGTGCAGTTTATAGTGCTTATTAACTTATTGAACGGGATTCTTCTTATTACTACTACCACTACTACTACTATCCATATATATCATTATTATCCATTCATTTATTCATTTTATTATAATATATTCTTTCTTTATCTTATTATTTTATTATCTTTATACTAGGAAAATCTCAATACAAGATACATATTTTATTTCTGTTACCATTGTGAGACATAACTTATTTGCCTAATTAGTAAGGAAGAGAGAGAATATTACAGAGATTGTAATTTATACAAAAAGTAATATGTTGACATACATATTAAAAATCAATTATCCATAACTTTCATATGTGAAATACAAAGAAATAAATAGTTTGTTAATTAATATTAACAGTTAAAAATGGACATATATGAAAAAAGATTATTTGTGTATATACCACACGGTTTTGATCTACTGAATTTAATGGATATGAAATATAATTAATTTAACAAATGAAAAATGTATTGTTGAAGCTAACTTAATTGGGGAACAAGCCTATCTGAGGCTTTCTAAAATTATACCACTACTGTTTATATTCTGGAAGCAGGTTAATGTAATCTGAACGAGAACATCATTACCAGCCTTGGCCATGAATTCTCTTACATTTTTCCTTGGAAAATGCAGTTTATCAGAGCCACATTTTGAGAAGAAACATATAGGTTTATTCCTGGAAGGGGTGAGTTGTATCTTATAACTATATCATATCATATCATATCATATAATCATATGTATTAGTTTGACATATATTAGAATATATAATATGTATTAGGTCGATATGAGAAGTTTCTTGGGTCATGAAGATAATTTCTAGTCTAAATTGTGGAAGAACCAATTATCTCATTGTATAAATAATCTACTACTTATTGGAACAGGGAATTGAACCTTGGCCATCCATATTTCAGTTACTGTATTAATCCTTGGGCTATCAGTCAGCCTCTTCCATGTCTTCTCCATAAAGTGAAACAACTGCAATGGGAGAAACCAGAAAGACCCACTATGATTTAGCTCACAGCTAGGGGCCTGAAGTAGGGACTTTACCCTCTGTGGGCACATCTACAGGAGATGCTTAACTGTGCAATAGAGCAAATTATTATGCAGAAGGCATCACTGTCTACATGTACAGGTGCTGCACATTAATTTGCTCTACTTCTGAGTTAATTTGCTACCTGCGAATACAAGTAACAAATTAACTCTGGAGTCGTTAGTATGCAGTAACACATATGTAGACACTGACTGGGAGCAAATTTGCTCCTAGTCAGCCCCAGCCACCTGCAGGCTAAACCCAGGGCCACGTGGCTGAGAGCTTCTGCAGCCCCAGGGCTGGGGTAGCACTTTGCCTGCCCCATCCCCATCCTCATCCCCAGTTCCTTCCAAGTCTGTGGGGATTCTGGGGCCCTGGGCCACCTGCAGCCAGCCTCTGGTCACTGAGTCTTCCAGCAGAGGTCCTAGACTATCTGTGGCAGCCTGCCCAAACCCCGACACTAGTCCCTGGCACAGTTTCATAGTTTCTAGGGTCGGAAGGGACCTGAGTAGATCATCTAGTCTGACCCCCTGCCATAGCAGGAAAGAGTACTGGGGTCAAACGACCCCAGGAAGGTGTTCATCTAAACTCCTCTTAAAAACTCCCAGGGTAGGAGCCTGCACCACTTCTCTTGGAAGTTCGTTCCAGATCCTAGCCGCCCTAACCGTGAAGTAGTGCCTCCTGATATCTAGCCTA
>NW_017729032.1:228581146-228595290 GCF_001723915.1 Gavialis gangeticus
TGCACTTATCTATGTTGAATCCCATCCTATTCTCATCCACCCACCCTTGTAACCTATCAAGGTCTGATTGTAGCCTGTTGCTTCCTTCTAGCGTGCCCACATCCCCCCACATCTTAGTGTCATCAGCAAATTTGAACAGGGTGCTTTTTACCCCCTCGTCCAAGTCACTGATGAAGATGTTGAACAGTGCGGGCCTGAGGACCGAGCCCTGCGGAACCTCACTGCCCACGTCCTTCCAGGTCGAGAAGGACCCATCCACTACCACCCTCTGGGTGAGTTGCTGAACAGCTGCCTGCCCTGCATGGTTGTATTGTGCTGGATGCTACAGGTACCTGCCATGACCCAGCAGCATCCTGGCACATGTGCAGTTGGCCTCTGACCACCAAGTCCCAAAGCAGAGCCCCAGTGCAGCGACAGCAGGCTTTCTGGACCCTGGTACTGGTTTCAGGAGCAGCATGGTTATGCACCTATCTGTTCTGTTCTGTGCCCCTGTGCTGGGCACTGCAGGCAGCTGCCCAGGCCTGCCAGTACCTGGACTGTCACACAGCGGCCCTGTGGGCTGTAAAGGGAGCCATGCTGACACACCCACTCCACCTCTCATGGCTGGAACTAGTTCTAGGTGGAAACCATGGACCTTGTGGCACTTTGCGATGAGGCTCCGATGTCCTCAGTGAGTTTAGTTGAAGCAGACCCTCCAACACACATGTGTATGTGGGCCTGTCAGGCTGTATGCAGGAGCACAGGCGTATGTGCCAGTGCCAGTCAGTGTGACAGTGCCACATAAGGTAAAGGCCTTGTGGGCACAGTGATTCATTGTCAACAATCACAGCTGCTGGTTAGCAGCTGCCTGCAAGTCCATGCCTTTTATGCAGCAGCTGGACAACATCTTCAAGCCCCAGGACCCTGGCTGGAGCTGTGCTGTCTACTACAGCCTACTGGAGACTCCTCTGTGGTCTGGCAGCAGCAGCAAGGGATCAGTGGTGTGGTGGGGGAGGGGGGACTTGAGGTGTAAGGAGCTCATTTCACCACACTTATGGCCCCTGGCCTTGTCCAGCAGCTCTGTGAGCCCAGACCTCTGCCTCACCAGCTCCAGGTGTGCAGCCCCACCCAGGAGGCCAGCCTGGGTATGGGGCTGCTGGTCTTCTGCAGTTCTAGCTCCTCCCCAGAGGGGGTCTCTGCCTGGGCATGCAGAAACTGCACCTTTGCACCCCAGGAGACTGCCAGCAGCTGTACGTCTTCACGTCTTCACCACCAGTGGGGGCAGACTCAGGCCACCAGGCATGCTTTCGATGCCTGCCATGCCCACTTGGCAAGCCCTGCATGGGGGGAAGGGAGGGCCCTTGCTGCTTCTGCTTCTGCCCCTGCTCCCTCTCCACGCTCAGCCTGGCTGTACTCCCCTGGACCCCCCACCCACAGACAGGTGGGAAACAGTACAAAACTTTATTGAGCAGCCTGTTCCCCCTCAGCTAGGCAGAAACAGGTCTCTCACACACATAGGAATGCATCAATGCTGACAGCAAAGTTATTCTTGGCTGCAGGGGGCAGGATCATGTAGCACAGTCACAGGTAGCCCATCTTGTCTGCTGCACCATCAAAACTCAGGGCTCCATGCCAGGTTCTCAGGTGCACCTGGGGCACCACAGCAAGCAGCAGAAGTAGGGCATAGTGGGTCAGGCACCCCTCAGTCTATGCAAACAACTCCTCACAGGGAAGCCAGGACACTCTCAGCAGAGGCACAGTTGGGACACAGGGCTGGTGTGTGTGGAGGAGGGGAACTGTCCCTGGGAGGTGTGGGGAGTGTGAGGGCACCACTAGCTCTGCATCCCAGTCAGCCAGGAGCTCCTTTCTCCTGGAGGTCCAGCTGACGGGTGTAGGGCTACATTAGCCAGGAGAGGAGTGGGTAGGTGGGGTGCTTGATAAGGAGGGTCAGGACCACCACCACACCCAGCTAGAGGTCCAACACCTGTACTGTGAAACACCGACTTTCCACCAGGGCTGGCAGGGCAGACTTGCAGAAGATGCAGGTATTGTGGGCACTGCCTGCCCAAACGCTGCTTAGATGGGTGAAGGCACCACAGTGGTCAATTAAAACCTCACCAGCAGTAGTAGGGGCAGTTGCTGCGGAGCAGGCAGGTGATAGGGATGTAGGCCTTTCCAGGGCCCTGATGCACTGGGGGAAGCCCAGGGCATAGAACCCCACCATCACTTCCAGGGGTCCTGTACCTGAAGCACAGTGTGTCCCAGCATGTCCTGGAGGGCACTGCACAGTTCCAGGATGGCTTCCTTGTTGGTTGCCTTGCGCATCCTGTAGGTGGTGGCCAATGTTGCACAGGCTGGTGGGCACAACCAGCTTGAGCAGGGTGATGGCTAGTTGGGTCTCTGGAGGGAGGAGCCACCACATGATGGTGGCCTGCGATTCCAGGTGTGGACAGAGTTGGTTAAGCTTCAGAAAGGTGACCTGGGCCATGTGAAAGGACTCCAGCATCTGCTTATCATCCCAGGTGCTCTGAATGACATGCAGTCACCAGTCCTGGCTGGCTGGGCAAGCCCATAGGTGGTGCAGCTGGAGGCCCAGAACTGTATAGATGGCACTGGTGATGGCATCTAGGTCCACATCATTGGTGTCCCTGCTGCATTCTGGGCAGCAGCAGCATAGTGGCAAGGGGTGTGAGATGCCGTGGTGAGTCTGGCCAGGTAGTGGTTCTGCAGGGGGACTGACAGGGCTGAGGCTGACCTGGGCCAGGTGGTGATCACCATGGTGGCACAGCAGGACAAGCAGAGTGGCCAACAGCAGCCTGGGGCACTGGATGTCACTGCTAGGGCCTGGGGGTGGAGCAGCCATAATGTGGTGTGCACAGGCTCTAGCCACAGAGCTGCAGCACGCTGTGCCAGCACGCTGCAGGCTGCTTTCAGCCTGGGAGGCAGATGGCCAGGGAGCAGGAGCAGATGGGGCCAGCTTTTAAAGATGGCTCCTGGCTGCAGGCAGCTATGGCTGGAGCCTCTGGCCTCATTGACTGCTGCTGGGAGTCTGTGCAGGGCTGGACAGGACATGAGCAGACTATTGCCAGGAGCAGCAAACTGCTCCCAAATATCTGCATGTTTAGGAACCTGCCCAGGGTAGGTTTACTCTGGAGCAAATTATGTGCCCTGGGTCCTGCATCCCAGGCTCTTACTAATTCCATGGTATTCCATGTTAGACTTTTTCTCTCCCTCTCTTTTTCTTCATGGAAAGTTTTAAACACTCTTGGTTTCCTTACAATGGATAATAAGAAAAAAAATCCCCTATCAAATCTTAAAAATTCTTGAGGAACTGGAAAATTGTTTCCTTGCCAGTTGTTACAATAAGAGTCTTGGTCTCTGCAGAGAGTCAACATAAACTCTACACATTACATCCAACTCATTTAAGGTTTAATGTCGAGTGAAAGTGGTGCACTGGTTTTATGCTGGCAATCTAATTAGATATTGGCTTTTTTCTCCCCTGGAAAAAAAAATTAACATTTTAGGTAAGAAATCACAAAGAAATATACCTAGTCTGAAATACAAAATATTTTTACAGTACTACAATGTGAATACAGTGGTTTATGTAAGCTGTAGATAAAGTTTCTCAGAAAATGGTAAGTTAAACTGAGTTAAGAGAATCATGGTCAGCATCACTTTCTCTCTCATTTACAGGAGGCGATGCATCATGGAAGATGAAGCCTAGATGGATATCCCGGCCCACAGTTGAGGACTGGGCCACAGTCAGTTAAGCTACAATTTATGAGGCATTGCAGTAATGTATCAACATTGAGGTATGTCAGGTTTTGCCAAAGCTTTTTTGGTTTTAGGTCCTTGCTTTTTTTGTTTTTGTTAACTGAAATTTCTCTAGACAGCAGATGCTTTTGATAACAACAACAAAAAGGAAACAAAGAAGAATTTTCTGTCAAAAATAGTCTTTCCCAAATTAACAATAATGGGAAAAATATACATGGAAACAATGAATTTTTAGTAACATCTACTGTCAAGCTCCTCCCTCTCAACATTCCTAATGTATAAGGAAGACAGTGAAGTTTTGTTTATCAACAAATTAAATTAGTTTGGAGTAGAGAATTTAATACTTAATGGGAAACCCAGGAGATTTTGTTCCTAAAAAATGTTACATTTCTAATTTATTTTATCTTCTTGCCCATATTTTTGTTCTGTGAATAATTTTGGGGATTGCACCAATAGAAAGATTTAGGTACGTAAAAGTTAAGCACTGCAGTGGTGACTTAACTTTTAGGCACCTACCCCCACATTATAAAGTTCAGAACTCCATGTTGAGTTTCCAGGCTCCATATGTAATGCATGGAAGGAATTTAGCGACTGAGAATGACAAGCCAAAAACAACCTCCAAGCAAACCCTGCATGCTGATGCTGAGGGCTCTCTAGAGAAATATGAAATTCCATGAAGGTGGGGTCAGTCTTAAATTCTGACTCTTTCCAGAGCAGTTGCTAGAATCAAGAAAGTGAGGTGCTTCCATTCAGTTGGGTTCCATAGCCCACGTAAATGCCTTCAAAATTATTTCAGGTGACTGAGTATAGCTCAACATGTTTTATATAACATTGTTGTGAGTAAAACCCTTACAATCCCTTCCCAGCCTGAAGAGAGTTAATTCTGTGTCTGCCACCTTCCAAAATAATGATTTAGCCATCAGCTATAGGCTAGTCAGAGTGAGAAGCATTTTGCCTCTTCCCATTAGAGCTGGAACAGGGTGCAGCAAAAAAATTAAGATTCCCTGGGCCAAATAGTAGTCTACTGGGCTTTGTCAAGGAAGGAAGGAAATTTGGGCTATGATATCTACTCTGAGCATAGTTTCATTTTTTTTACATTGGCCAGATATTGAACAAAATATACCTGGTGAAGAAACTAGGATGCATTCCCCGCCTCTCATTGAAGGCACTAACCATTAAGCTATAGAACTATATTTTTTGCTATACTTAAATTTGAAATGGAAAAGAACCTGTTGTTTACAGAACTGAAACAGTTAATCATTATGTACTGCACTGATTATGAAAAAGGTATTTTTGGTTATCAAATGATTTGGAAACCATTTTAGATTTTTGCATATATATATGTTTCTTGGATCATATCCAGTGGATAAGTAGTAATTACACTCAGGTATATACTAATAACATGGGGGAAATTACTGTTTTATTGGTTTTTGACAGTGGTCTGAATTGAATCGTTCTCATGTATTTTTTATGATTCTTTACTTAAGTTGGGGAATTTTGGCTAAGCTCCATTAATGGATAAATTATTAAGAAACCAATAGAAATCATTAAAAGAAGACGGTGACAGAAAGATAATCTCCCCCTCCCCCTTTTCTCCTGTCCATTGTTTATTTAATTATGTTTTCTTTTTCTTTGATTAGAAGGTCTTGCCTCTTTGGTCAAGATCAGACCCCCCCACACACACACACACACTCAGACTGGTATAGACTTTGGTAGTTTTTGCCTTCCTCTGAAAAACTGGGAGAGGAAACTGGGGGTAGGAGGGAGGTTGACCCTATTCCTCGGATGTCTTGCGTGTATTTTAAAAGCAGCAGAATATTGATAGTGCCCTTTCCGCCCTGATTTACCTGTGATGGGTTAGGATCCTTTTGGTGTTTTGGAGAAATATGACTTGTAGTTGTTTGATAGGGCTGTTTGTGTAGTTTAAGGAATAGGTTAGATAGGCATCTGCATGGGATGGTTTGGATAAGCATAATTCTGCCTTGAGGAGGGGGGTGAGTTAGATGACCACCTTCCGGCCTTTTCCCAACCTTTCTATGATTCTATGAAGTTTGAAAATAAACCTGAGAATAATTTGCTGAAACTAATTTATGAATATCTTACAAGAATATGTTTGTTGGGCTGAAATGTGACAAATACCATGGCCCATAACAGTATTTAAAAGTGGTGCTGTTTTTCATCAACAGAAATGTTCATAAATCTGTATGTTTGGATACTGTTTACTCAAGTCTAGCTATGTAGAAAGCATCCTATTTTCTGAAGTAAAATAATCTTTAGAAAGTTCTAAACAGACCCTCTTGAAGTTATGGGTATAATAGGATAATATTAACTTTCACATTAAATTGAGAAAGCATTCTATATAAACAAGACTGAAAATAATTATATTCCAGCTCCTAGCTTTCATACTGTCAAATCAATATTGAAGGCACAGCTATACCATTTGTTTGTCACTACTAACACTTGTAGTAAAAGTAAGAGTAAAAAAAGGTACTGACATGAAGCCAGAAAGTAAAATAATTAGAAAAAATGATAGAATTGCTGTTTTATTCAATCAGGAAAATGTTTTCAATTAAGCAAGTAATTTAATACAATCAGTTGTGAGCATCTCTTTGTAAAGCGGCCTCAGGAACTACTAATTTATTTTTCACATGGGGGACACATTTGTTTACAAAGGGAATGTTGGATAAATACTAAGGATATCTTATGAGAGTTACAAATTCTCTGACTATAGACTATAACAGATTTCAGCCTCCATATAAAGAAAAGAGATGATTATATATCCACTGTCTAGATTTTATTTAGTGCCTTGCAAATACTCAAATAAAACAGATTAAAGACAAATCTTGTCCATACCTGAGACTTGAGCATCATTTCTACCACTGTAGAAACTACTGGTATTAAAAAAGTTCTCAGTGGGCGCATCTACATGTGCATTTACTGTGCATTAACTTTACTGAGCAGTAAGTTACTATGCAGTAAGCAGGTTTAGGCCTGTGTCTACACATGCAGGTGTTAAAGCGCAGTAACGTAGTGTCTGGATCTACTTGGGATTAAAGTTAGTCTCAAGTCTGTCCACATAACACTCTAACCTACCACAGGTAATGCAGGCGGACCATGGTAGCCAAAGTACTGCTTCTGTAAAGGTTGTTAATAAATATACAAGAGATCCCAAGAAGAGGACCATGCTCCTTTCTACAGTGGAAGGAAAAATCTCAGGATCCCTACCAATCTGACCAGGGAGTAAAATTTCTTCCTGACTCCAAATGTGGCAATCAGTCAGACCCTGAGCAGAGGGGCAAGGCCCTATAGCCAGGAACCTGTGTTTATGTCCCAGCAGGAACATTGGAATTCCTGAGTCAAGGGGGGTCAGAAGGTGACTGAAAACACTCCAGTTTGATTTTGTGGCTAAGGGTACATGTGTAGCTGTGGAAGTGAGATGAGTGAATGTTTCTCCCACAGCTGCAGTCATGTTCATTCTTTATGCCATTTTAGCCATATTTATTCTAATATCCATAAATCTTTTTGTTTGGAGTGATGTGGTTTAGATTCTCTTTACTGTACAATTTTAAAAAAAATCTGTCCCCAGTCAGGCATGTGATAGTGAAGTAGGGTTACCTGATTTTATGTATAAATATTGCAAAGAGCCACACCACAAGTGTGAATAAATACTAGCTAGAGAGATTCTAATAGATTGCATCCATGCATCTTTATTAAGATACATACAGTTTCTGTGGTGTTTTTAAAATGAACAAATTTTGGTGATGTGGTCTCATGCATTCAAAGTCTGTTCAGTTTCACACATACATACAAGGTCTTGGGAACACACTCATCATTTGCAAAAGACAGAGGCTGGTGTGTTCACAAGGGGTGCATCTATATGAGATGCTCACTGCAGAACTGCGTAATTAGCTCCATAGTAAGGTCTCAATGTCTCCACTTGCAGCTCTATTAGGCTGCAGAAAACTAATTAACTCTGCCATAGGTTTGCACTTCTAAATACAAGTACAATCCTATGGCAAAATTCTTTAGTACACAGCAATGAATGTGTAAATGCTGACGGCTGTCTGGACCATGAGGGTGCTTCAGTGTGGGGGCTGCCTGCTGGTGTGGACCTCACTGGAGCACCTCATGACCCAAACAGCCCCCTGCAACGTGTTGAGCCAGGTCAGAGCAATCTTGGGCTGGCAGGCTGACTCCTTTGGCCCTCTGCCAGCTGGGGTGCTCTGACCTGGCTTAGTGTGCTGCAGTTCTGGCTGCATGTACAAATGTGGTGCTTGGGAGCCATAAACTCCTGCACAATATGCACTGAAGTTTCTGGCTCCATGCTAATAGCATGTCTAGATGCACCCAAGGGCAGGAACTCAGCTTCACAGCTTTAAGACAGGGCTCTCAGGCTTCAGAACCCCTTTTTTTCATAGAATCGTAGAAAATTAGGGTTAGAAAGGGCCTCAGGAGGTCATCTAGTCAAACCCCTGCTCAAAGCAGGACAACCCCCAACTAGATTATTCCAGCCAAAGCTTTGTCAAGCCGGGCCTTAAAAGCCTAGAAGGATGGAGAGTCCAGCACCTCCCTAGGTAACCTGTTCCCATGTAACCTTCACCACCCTCCTAGTGAAAAATGTTTTTCTTAATATCCAACCTAAACTACCCTTACTGCAACTTCAGACCATTGATTCTTGTTCTGTCATCTGCCACTACTGAAAACAGTTCAGCTCCATGCTCCTTGGAACCACCCTTGAGATAGTTAAAGGCTGCTATCAAATCCCCTTCCAGTCTTCTCTTCAGCAAACTAAATACAGGAGACCTTCCCCACTTTCAGGGGATACATTTCGGAGATCCCTGCAAATGGTGAAATCCATGAATACTGATGGGGCTCCCCGTCAGACCCACCAGCCATCCTCTGCTCCCCCCATTGTTCTCGGGGCTCCCCTGCAACACCTGGGGACCAACCCCTTCCCCACACCATGCCGCGCACACTCTGAGTGCCACCGTGGCTGCCTCTGGGGGAGAAGATGCTGCTGCTGCCTCCCTTTCCATCCCCAGCACTTGCTCTCTGCCTGCCTCCCAGCTCTGCCCTCCTCTGTCTCATGCAGTGCCAGAGACAGGAGCTTGGTGCAGTGCCCCAACCCACCCCGAGTGTGGCTGTGCCTTTGGTGCAACGCGTTGCAAATATTCAAATCTGCAAACCCTGAGTTTGCGAATAGTGAGGGTTTCCTGTAAACCCAATTCCCTCAGTCTGTCCTCAAAAGTTATGTGCCCCAGCCCTCAAACCATTTCATTGCTCTCTGCTGGACTCCATCCAACTTGTCCACATCCTTTTTGTAGTGGGGGTGGGAACTGGACACAGTACTCCAGTTGTGGCCTCACCAGTGCAGAATAGAGTGGAATAGTTACTTCCCTTGATCTACTGGCAGCACTCCTACTAATGCAGTCCACTTTGCTGTTAGCCTTCTTGGCAACAAGGGCACACTGCTGACTCATATCCAGCTTATTGTGCAGTGTAATCCCCATGTCCTATTCTTCAGAGCTGCTGCTTAACCAGTCAGTCCCCAGGCTTCATGGGATTCTTCTGACCTTGTGCCACTGCTAGCTGTCCCCAGGGAACACCTGTGCCGTGTGTCCTCTGGTGAGTGGCAGTTTACCCTGGCTGGGATAGGAGAGGCTGGTGCCAGCAGTGGGCTGGCCCCAAAAGCCTTACCTGGTGTCCTGG
The DNA here is from genome assembly GCF_001723915.1 of Gavialis gangeticus. NCBI lineage: Eukaryota > Metazoa > Chordata > Crocodylia > Gavialidae > Gavialis > Gavialis gangeticus. Next base: position 228,590,609 of record NW_017729032.1, read on the forward strand.
CAGCCTCTTGGGGCTGCAGCAGTGGTGATTCTGCTGCGCATAGCCTGACAGGCAACTGGAGCATGGATCTGGCCAGCTAGGCTCCAATTTTCAGCAGCATGCGCTGCCCCTGCATGTGCCATTCTCATTTTTTTTTGCATGGGTATTTATGATCCCAGGATCTCCTGGGGCCACCTCCCCACTCCCCTTCACTCTACACAGCTACTTAGAGCATGAAGAACAACTGAATGTGCAGTATGTGGTGCCGCAGATGTGTCCACTGCATGGCCGCACTCGTCTGGCTGCCTATGAGATTTCTTTCGGCCCAATCCTCCAGTTTCTCTAAGTGACTCTGAATCCTAGCCCTACCCTCCACTGTATCTACTACACCCGCAGCTTGGTGTTATCCACAAACTTGCTGAGCATGTAATTCTTCCCATCTTCCAGATTGTTAATGAAAATATTGAACAAAACTGGCCCCAGGAATGACCCCTGGGGTACTCCACTTTATACTGGCTGCCAGATAGACATTGAGGCATTGATTACTACCCATTGAGCCTGACACTCTAGCCAGCTTTCTATCCACCTTACAGTCCATTCATCCAGCTCATACAATGCTATGGGAAATGGTATCAAAAGCCTTGCTAAAGTCAAGGTATATTATATCCACTGCTTTCCCAGCGTCCACAGAGCCAAACATTGCATCATAAAAGGCAGTCAGGTTGGTTAGGCATATTCTGCCCTTGGTGAATCCATGCTGATTCCTAATCACCTTCTTCTCCTCCAAGTGCTTAGAAATGGATTCTTTGAGACATTCTCTTTAGACATTTCTTTGCGAGAAAGATTTATTGTTTGACAACCTTAAATTGCTCCGTGTTTGTAAAGGCAAGCTTAGTTTTTTTCTCAGTATGACTGGGCTCCTGGGTGCCATTCTACAGCCAACACACATCTCTCAAAGAGATGTCTGTTACTTGCCATGCACCCACATTTGGCTTGTTCATAGGAGTGATCCCTTTACTTCAAAGAAGGCTTTCAGGCCTGTTTCACTTTAGCCAGAAAAAATCAACTCATGTTTACAGAATTTATCCTTCAAAAAGTAACAATTTTATTTAAAAATTAAGAAATTGTACTTACCTCTGGCACCCTTTTCAAAAGAAGTCAACATTTTCTAGTCAGCTGGAATACAGCAAGTAGGGTGTTGGTTTGTATGGCCAATTAAAATTAACCACTCCATGTGCGCTGCCCTTGCTTTTTTTCTGCTGGGTTTTTTTTAGATACCTGGTGTCTAATTTTGATGTCATGCTGCAAATATGCAGTGTGGTGAACAGAGCTATGTGTGCTGCATGCATTTCATAGTGCCTCAAAAGGCTTTGAGGTGCCACAAACTAACATTCCCACTCATTCCCACATGGCCAGTATGTTCTACCTGATACTACTCCTTTAACTCTCCTGGACATGACAGACAGACAGTTTATCAAGCATGCTGCAATCAGGAGTGCTTTTCATGGGAGATAACCTCAACTGACTACTTTCTGTTTTCCAGATGTAGTTTAAAGGGTTGGTTTTCATTTATAAAGCCCTGAAGGACCTGGGAGCTGTCTATTTGAGGACACTGCAGCTGCTTCTATGCCATCCTACTGTAGTTGTTGCACGCAGAAAGACTCAAGCCAAAGCAGTCTTTAAGAAGAGATATCTGCCCAAATGGTGTTTTCTGAGCATGTCCTTCTGTTTTAGAATTCACCCCTCTTTTCTTCTGAGACAGCCCAAATGTATACATCTTCCAGATACACTTATCTTTTCATTAATATTTGCAAGGTGTGTAGGATAAGCATAGTAAGAGCTTCTTTTTTTATTTAAAGGTAGAGTGGGGTTCATACCATTTTTTGGTGGAAAAGAGATGGATTATGCCATTGCATCTTTGAAGCAATATTTCCTTTACTTCTGGAGAAGGACTTTTTCTTTGTTATATATCTGACTATTTTTTTAAATAAGCTTGTTTCACTACAGGTATTTTGTCTGCTTTCATATTCCTTATTTAATTAGTTTGTGCTGACCATATTTCTGGAAAATATTTTTTATTTTAATTTCAGATTGGATCTTAATTTGAAATAATAGATATCACTCAAGTATAATGTAAGTTTTGTGGTAGTAATTAAATACAATTGATCTTTATTTTATTTCATTTATATTAAAATACTTCTAAAACATATGTAAAATCCTAGAATAGCATTTAAAATTTTTATTGTAAAAGCCTATTTTTTAAAAATTATGTTTTAAATGGAAATTGCTCTTTGGTTAATCTTAGTTTAGGTTAACTCAAAGTTTCAAGTCAATTTCTATGCATTTTAGAAAGAAAAATACTATACTGACTCTAGTTTTTATTTTTGAATTTTCTCTTTCATTTTAAAAATGAAAAGAAGGGTAATGGAACCCTAGAAAAAGCTGATCTAATAATTTGTTCCACATCTCTGATTTATCACTGAAGAGAATCTCTTAATTAGCATTTTGACCTTTATGGAGACAATTTAGTGAATCTTTCATTAGTAGTAGATCAGGCAAGAGCTGTGGATTAAAATAGTATATATTTTTTATTAAAAAAAAATACACCTACTCTTTCAAAGATTTTTAGACTCCCTGCTCATTTAATTTTGCTGTTTGGCTTCCAGCAGTGTATTTTAAGTTTAGCATCATTGACAAGACGTCCAATCTGATATAAGAAGATGCAACCCAGTGAGTAAACCTCTCTCATGCCAGCTCTGAATCTGTCCCTATGTTCAATAGTGTAGCAGGAGTAAACTAGTATACTATTTCTTCCTAATCTAAGGCAAATAATCAATATAAACCTAATGAAGGGCAATGTTCACTTCAGTTCATTTCAAGGATGGGCATAATTTCAGATCTTCCCTTAATTTCTGTGTGGTTTTCTTGTCCTTGTTCAAATATTTCCCACCATCACTGATGTTACTTTTAAAAAATAACTATTTTAAGAGATTAAAGATAAATTCAAATAACATAGAAACCATGAGTTTGCACTATTTATTGGGGCCCAGACTGTGAATCTCTTTCTTGCAGTGAGCGATTACTCATATCAGTAGTCCCACTGAAGAGAAAAAGATTATTCATGCAACTAACCGTCTGCCAACAAACATGAATAGAGTCTTTACAGACAACACCCCAATTTACAGGAAGACAGCCAGCAATGTAGAATTGCTTGCTATCTGTCCTAATGGCCTATATATAAATCAATGTGTGTATAACCATTTTCCTAAGTATTTGTTCATGTATAAATGAATGTTTATCATGTATGATTCCCAAAGCCTTGCTTTCACCTCTGCTGTATTTCCTTCTTATGATTCATTATACGAAAAGTTGGAAGAACAGTGACTAACCATGCATTTTGGAACACAGCTTCCTCCGTGGCATAACTACATATTTGGAGCACAGCTTTCTCCCTGGAGAGCAACTGTGGGGTTGACAATTATTATAGATAGTGTTGCATCTTTTGCTGTATATTTACATCAGTAGCAGATTACTGGCTAACTCTATTGAAGGCATATCTGCAATATAGATTTTGGTCCTGGTTCAGCAAAGTCCTTAAGCATGTGCTTTACTTTGTACCTGCTTAGAAGAGCATATAAGTTCCATTGACTCACTCGGTGCATCTACATGTGCCCCTGACTGTGCAGTTGGTGCTATGCATTCATTTAGTACTTGCTTTATCAACTACTAAATGACTGCGTAGTGCCCATCGGTACTTCACAGTCCCAGTGGCACACGGGTAGTTTCTGACCCTACTGTGCAGTGCAATTAGCTAGTAGCAATGAGCTACTTTGCAGTAGCTTGTTACCACTGTGCAGTAGTGGCAGCATCACAATTAATACCCGCAGATGCTACAGTGACATAGTGCCTCATGTAGAAGCACCCACTGAAGCTAAAACATATGTTTAAATTACTTTAGTTAGAGATCTTTAGAGTATTACCTAAAGAATTTCAGCTCATCCAAGATTAGTAGACTGTGTATATGATGCTCCCAAACCTGCACAGGCCTCTGCACTTGGCATTTGTTTCCATTGTGTTTTCAGATGCTATTCAAGGTGTTTTGATTTTGACCTATAATAGATGGAATAGTTCTTCTTTGTTTACAACTTTTTGAGCTGCCTTTACTCCAAGTAGTCCAGCTGACATCAATAGACATGCTGGCAAAGCAAGAGACTACTTCACTGTGGTAGAACTGGGGCACAGTTGAATCCTTTCTCACCTTTATAATAGAGCAAACAGCTCCTCGGTACAAATGCAAGGGGATTAGTATTGAGACATTTTCAATAAAGCACCCCTGACTTTGAACATCTTTTTTTTTTCTGCAGTCCTTAGTCAGGCAAAAATCATTTGCTTTAATATGGTTTTTCTGAGAAAGCTCAGTAGGATTAGGCCCACTGAAGTGGTAGGAATCACTTCAGGCACCACCAACACACACTCACTGCTTGATGGGAAGAGGGCAGCAATTTAAACATGCACTGAATACTGAAAAGTTCTGGAAAGAGTGTGAGGAATATCTTATATGAGTGGTTTAATTTTTGGGTGGATAAGGAGGGAGAATTTCAGAGAACAGGATGTAATCAAGCAAGTGGGATTTGGTTGGCATACCATTATGATGAAAACAGCTAAGGGATTTTTTTAGAGCACAAATGTTAGACCTCATTCAA
>NW_017729032.1:228595528-228602212 GCF_001723915.1 Gavialis gangeticus
AGAGCACAAATGTTAGACCTCATTCAAACACTCACCCTTCCAGCATCACCTTTCCCTCTTCCAGAGAAGAGTGCTACTTGATAAGGCATCATGTTATTGCTTTAGTTCTTTCAGCTCTTTGCAATCCATCATTAAGTGTTGCAGGTATAGTACCAGCCCAATGGCACATCTGCAGATCCTGTCAATTTGACTCACTGTAATAAAATGAGGTGTTTATGATTTTAAAATTATCCTTTACTGATGCTGTAATAAAGTAGTATTAGAAAGTACCAACAACAATTCTCACAAGCAGCAGAAATTGATTTACATGATAGAATAATGTATGTCACTGAGGACAGAATCGAAGACTGTAATGAAATTTGGTCCTCCTTTTTCCATCACATGCTTCTAAGTGAATGAAAAATGCCAGTATTTATGAAGTTATTTGAGTTCAGATGGTGTTATTAATAGCCTAGGCTAATCCTGGAAAAATGGAATATTTCCATTTTGATATTCAATCTACCTTCCTCGCAATTTTCCTCTGCCATCTCTTTGTCCTCCTTTAAGTGTTCTTTTCTTAGACAACAGATTGGACATTTTAAAATACATATTTCAGACAGTTTCAGCCCTTCCTTCCAAGTATTACAGATACAGGTACAGTGGCCAAACATCAGCATGGAATTGTTTATAATTCCACAATAATGGAAGCTATGTTGGTTCCATAATAAGAGAAAACAGAGTAAACCTTATCATAACACAGTAGATTGATATGACAAAAGAGTAAGTAAAGTAAGGAGGAGACATTGAAAGTTCACGAAATTACTTTTTGTTACAATCTGGATTTCCAGATCATTCAGCATTTTTTTTTAAGTTCTAGAAAAAGAGTGGAAAAACAGTTGGGAAACTAAAGTTCTGAGTTGTGGTGATTTGGAAACATAATGATTATTTTTCATAGAAATGTACCTTAGTAATATGGGGCATTGAACACTCTCTTCATAACTTGTCAATGGTATTTAAATGTATACTTAAATGGCTGCCCTCTTCCCATCCAGCAGTGAGTGTGTGTTTGAAGCTTGTTACACCCTTAGTCTAGAAACCTTCTCTAACTGAACACCCCCTGCCCAGCTGTGACTTGCCACTAGAGGCTTGGTGAGCAGGGGCAGAACTAGGAGCTGGAGCTGTAGATTGCCACGGGAGGGCTGATGAGCCAGGCGTCTATCCCTGCTCTACTGGAGGGGGGTGAGAGATTTTGAGATACTGGGAGGACTTAAATTTGTGCTGCAAATCTGTGGGGAGTAGCCACACCTTAATGGAAAAGGAGATTCTACTGCAGATCAGAAGTAATCCTGTCCTGGAGTGGTGTCATTTTGAGCCATACAATGACTGCTTAAAGCCACTTTAAGGTGTTAATGTGCAGACAATCCAGGGGCTAAATAGTCCAGAGCCACCCAAATTTACCATGTAACAAGGCCCTTAGTGGTGCCTGAAGTGATTCCTATTAGTTCAGTGGGCCTAATCCTACTGAAGTTTGTTCAGAGAACATGCTATTAAAATAGATGATTTTTGCCTAAGGATTATAGAATACTGCATTTTTACACACCTGAGGAAGACTTGCTGTTTCCATGATTACAGAATAAATCATTTGATTACAGTTATAAAGGATTTATGTTGGTCTATGATTTTAATTTAAACATGCAAAGTTTATTTAAAAGGAAAGAAAAGTGCAGAGGCCAGAGAGAACGTGGTTTAATTTAGCAAAATATGGTCATCTTTTTTTCATAGCCTGAACAAACAAGTACTTTGTATCTGTGTTCTGTTAAAGGACAAACCATAGGGCATTCAGATACAAGGTTCTGGTTTTGGTTTCTGTCTAGTATTAAGAAAATGATAATGGGAAAGGACAAAATTAAAAATGTCAGCCCAAGATTGAGTGAATGTAAGTAATTTGTCAAGTGGGAATCTCCAATCTCCAAACAAGGACAAGTGGAGTAGGTCATGGTAGGGAAACCATACATATGCATAGCAGAAGACAGTAAGAAAATGAAACACAGGAAAGATATAGAAATATAAAGTGGAGTGGATAAGAGATGGTCAAAATAGAGGGACTGGGACTTTCAAACTACATGTTGTGCCAAATGGTGATCCTAAAAAGGATGCTGTTACATACATTTCTGTAAATCAAATTTAATTGTGTTTTTTCAGAAATGATATTTCGACTTCGTCTCTCCCACATAAGTGTCAATCTTTTATTTTAAGACAGTGTTCCTACATCCTGTACCAATAAACTTCTGTTTCTTTGCTTGTTTTATAAGTTAGCTTCTATGTAAACTTTACCTTATAAACTGTAATATTTCTGGGTATGCATAAGATACTTGATTCTACCTGGCTAAAAGCCATGATAATCAGGGAGGGCTTCCCAGGTTTTAGGCTTAAAGTTCAGTATTAAAACAATGTTTAAAAGCAGAGCATCCAACTTTTAACTCCACTTCACCAAAGGGGGCTAGAACCCACATATCTCTGCTTTTGTAGCAAACTGATTTAACCACAAGGTTACATGTTAGGCATTAACCTGTACCTCTCCAGAATTTTTAAAACTATACCCTAGGGCATCCAAAAATACTCCCATACATGGAGCCATGAAAAAGAAAGCAAGTTAGAGAGAGGCAGTGTAGAGAGATGGCAAGGTGCCCAGGGCAAAGGAGAAGCGGTGACTCCCAGTTTGTAGCTTCCAGTAGTAGTTGCTTTTTTAGCCTGCTCCCCAAACTTCTGCAGTTAGCACCAAAAGGTGGTCACCCCTATTATCCAACCCTAGATTCACCACTGTTAGACAACATGGCTTACTGAGATAGCTGCTCCTTTGGAAGGGAACATTTTGTACTCTGTAGCCTGAGTTGTTGCTCCCAGTAGGACAAAAGCTTCTCCATTGCTCTTCATCCAGTGAATATTAAAGGGCAGGTTCAGTGGCTCAACTTCAAGAGTGCTGGAATGGTAGTGGCTGTGGCAACAGCTCAAATAAGGGATGTTGATATTTTTGTTGTACCCTATGTTCAGGTATGTGTATATGGATCCACATACTTGCTTGGCTAGTACATAGTCTACTGTGCACTTATGCATCCACACTGAATGAATAATAGCACTGCAAACTGTAAGTGCCGAAGATGGCCATTATGCAACTGGAAAAATGAAAATAGAATTTTGCCCACATTCTGGGTGAGAAAACCTTACCCTTTGGGCTGAAAGTTGGTTTAAAAAAGAAAAAAACTTCCTTCAAGAGTGCAGGTTTTCAATCATTTGCTAATTTGAAGACAGTAAACTTAGTTTGAGCAAAACATAGCAACCTTTTCATTAAATGTATGTTTTTGCAGGCACAGTAAATGATTTTTTAAAATCAGATTTTGACTGTTGAAAATTAAGCTTTGCTTACCCTTAAAGTTATTAATTCAAATATGTAGCACCCAATCAAAGCCTTTTTTCACATTCTACACTAACCTTCAAACAAGCTCAAAGCAGTGCTAGAAAATAAGTTTTGCCTCATATCAATAGTCCAACTGTCTCAGGAACTTCCATACAACTCCTATTTAGCCACTGGCCGAGATTGTTCATTCACGAGTACCTGCAATCAAAACAATGGAGGTGGTGGAAAAAGATGGGGGATATGTGTAAGCACATGCTCTTTGGCTTCTCCCAGTGCTCTAAAATGCTTTATAAGCACATGCAACCAATGTAGAGATGTGGTGTGTGAACTTTGGGGTTGGGGGACACTTGTGCCCTGTGATTCTCCTTCTGATTGTGGGTCTTTAGAATAAATTGAAGACAGTGTCCTCCTAGATAGGCAGTCAAAGAGATTTTGCCAAAGGCCAACAGACAGTGGTTTATCTGAAATGTCTTTCACAAGCAGTACCACTTTTATAGGTGCAGTATAGAGTAATCGTAATAGTATATCAAGCTTGGTTCATCGAGTGCATTTAAGCAAAAAGGGATGCCTGGAAAACCATTTTTCTACCACAGCTGTAATGTATTTAATTAAAAATAAATGTTAATTGAATAGGAGTGGGGAAAAAGCCTAGATTAACATCTTTCCTAAATGAAGCCTTTAACCATAAATTTAAAGCCTAGCTCTCTCTCATGATTCAAACTAAATATTTGGATTTTAATCTTCAGATTAAGCAGGATCACCGATGCCTTGGAAGATATGATTAAAAACAGGAAACAATGAACAATCCACACACTCTTGAGAAATTAGAAAAAAGGACTGAAATCTGTAAAATAAAGTCATATCCTGGAGACTAAAAATAGTCAAGCAGAGGAAAAGAGTCAAATGCACAAATATAGAATGAGACACACTTGCCTAGAAAATGTATCACAGTATGTGTGCAGGGATTAAGGTGCATGTGAAATTGAATATGAATCAAAAAGCTGTTCTAGGATATATAAATAGGCATATCACACACAAAATGACCAGGGATTATCCTGTTCTACTGTAGACAAGTTAAGCTTTGTCTAGGGATTGTACATGTGGTTTAGGGCTCTATGCTTTTAATAAAAAAAAATACAGAAAAGTAGAGGTCAACTATGCATCTGAAAATAGGAATTCCTGTAGGATTAAAAGTGAGGAAGTCTGACCTTCCTCTACATAATTGGGCTAATTAACCAGACAGCCATATAGAAGTTCTTAAATCAAAATCATCATTTATTAGGTGTAATGTAATAGAAATGACCTGGTACATTTGCTACATGAAAAGATTTTCTCACCCTCTCTTATCTGAGCAAAAAAATAAAAATAAATCTGAAACCATTTTTGCATGTCATTGATGTGAAGCATTAGAGTAAATGAATATCCAAAGCATTAGCTGTTATATGAACATTAATATTTAAAAAAAGTGAACCTAAATGTTCTTGAGAAGATAGTTTGCTAAGTCTTCCAAGAATCAATGGCCACCAGTGCGTCTCCCCCCACACCCCACCAGCCCTGCTTTTTTCCCCCTTGTTTACTGCCATGATTCTCCGCATTCAAGTTTTGGTTTCTTGTCATAAAGTTCAAGAAAGGATTCTTCTCATCCTTCTTTCCTGAAACACATTCTTTTCCATGTTCTGTCAGTTTATTTCTTTCATCATTACCTTCTGGTCTTTTTACTATGCTGTCCTTGAGCATGGAATGCCCTTTCTGTTCTTGTTTAACACCACCTCTTCCTTCCAGTCCCTTCTAAGGAACCAGACTAGTTCTTCAGGTGATGTGAACTGGCACAGCTTCACTCACAGCAGTTAAGACTTTCTTCTTCATTTCCTATTGGTGCCTTCATACTTAACCTTGTTTGAGCTCTGAAGTCCTTGGGGCAGTAACAGTCCATATTTTGATTTGGACCTTCCCAAACACTGTCAGTACTTAATAACTTAGAAACATTTACTCTCTGCACAACAGTTCTAGCCCTGCCACATCCAGAACGATTTTGAAAATTTACTAAAGATATACTACCAATTCAATATCACAAATTACTAAGGCAGGGGTGGGCAATTATTAGGGCCTGGGGGACCACATAGGAAGTATTGATGAGTTGTCACCAGTTGGGTCTTGCCCTGCTCTCTGTCACCACAACAACTCATCAAAATTACGCATGTGGGATGGGGCTGTGGGCAGATGGGGAGCAGTGTTAGGAAGCAAGATGGGCAAGCTAGGACAGGATCATGGGGTGGGGTTGTGGGACAGCCCTTGTCCTGTGGGGAAGGCGGTGTGGGGGGTATGTGGGGGTAATGTGCACATGTATGTGTGTGCGCGCATGTGTGGGGGGCTGCCTGGGCTTTAGGTCCTGGGAACCAGCTGAGGGTAAGGAGAGGAAGGAGGAGGCAGGGGGCATGTGCAGCAGAGCTCACCCGGGCAGGTCAGTCCACTGCTTCAAACAATGACATAATCCATCCCAAACCTGCTAGCCCAGCTCTGGCCAGCACACACAGCTCCTGGTGGGGCTGCTTCCAGTGCAGTTGAAGCCACCTGGGTGCTGCTCCATTCCCCTCACCTCCAGTGGCTCCTCTTCCTGCTCCTGCTGTGCTGCTCTTAGCTAGGAGGAAGCTTCAGCTGGATGGCTCCTAGCCCAGCTTGCAGAGCTATGGCTCTAGCTCCCAGCTGCCTTCCACCCAGGAGCAGCCCTGCCAGAAGCTGTTTCTGCTACCCGGGGCTGGGGCTGGGCCATCAGGCATGCATGGGCTGGAGCATGGCACAGGATGTTGGGCTTGGCCCTGTGAGAAGCACTGAGGGAGCAGCCGCAGGCTGGATGAAATCAATTGGTGGGAATGTTCATGAGCCAGATCCAATCAGTTGGTGGGCCAGATCTGGCCTGTGGGCTGTATTTTGCCCACCCCATCACTAAGGTGTAGTCAGTCTGGGCTACAACTTAGTGAAGTGGTTTTCAACTTTTTTTTCATTTGCAGACCCCTAAAACATTTCAAATGGATGTGTGGACCCCTTTCAATTGTGTGGGAATTCACATACTTTTGATTCATAGTTTCATAGTTGGTAGGGTTGGAAGGGACCTAAGCAGATCATCTAGTCCAACCCCCTGCCATGGGCAGGAAAGGAGGCTGGGGTCAAATAACCCCAGCTAGGTGGCTGTTTAGCCTCCTTTTGAAGACCCCCAGGGTAGGGGCAAGCACCACTTTCCTTGGAAATTGGTTCCAGCTCCTAGCCACCCTGACAATGAAGTAGTGCCTCCT
>NW_017729032.1:228607212-228621299 GCF_001723915.1 Gavialis gangeticus
GGTTAAGCCTTCCTGACCACTTCCCCACATTGGCAGCCAATGTTCAACTTGGAATTGATAGTGAGTCCAAGATCCTTCATTGCCTCTGCGTTGACAAGAAGGGAATTCTCCAGCCTGTAGGTATGCTACTGGTTCTTCCTCCCCAGGTGCAACACCTTGCACTCATCCGTATTGAAACCCATCCTGTTCTCATCCACCCACCTCTGTAACCTGTCGAGATCTAGTTGTAGCCTGTTCCTCTCTTTTAGCATGCTCACTTCTCCCCACATCTTAGTGTCATCAGCAAACTTGAACAAAGTGCTTTTCACCCCCTCATCCAAATTGCTGATGAAGATATTGAACAGTGCGGGCCCAAGGACTGAGTCCTGGGGAACCCCACTGCCCACATCTCTCCAAGTCAAAAATGACCCCTCCACCACCACTCTCTGGGTGCATCCCTCCAGCCAATTTGTGACCCATCTGCCTGTGTAGGCGTCGACACAACAGATGCCTAATTTTTTATTGAGGATGGGGTGAGAGACAGTGTCAAAGGCCTTCCTAAAGTCCAGTAAGTCTACATCCACCATGACATCTGTATCCAAGGCTTTTGTGACCTGGTCACAGAAGGTCACCAGGTTGGTCTGACAGGACTTGCCTCTAATGAACCTATGTTGATTGCTGCTAAGCATAAACTCCCCTGCTAGCCCCTCACACATGTGCTCCTGGATAATTTTCTCAAAGAGCTTCCCCAGGACCAAGGTAAGACTAATGAGCCTATAATTTCCTGGGTCCTCTTTCCTCCCTTTTTTGAAAATGGGGACCACATTGGCTCTTTTCCAGTCCTTTGGTATCTCACCAGAGCACCACGAGTGCTCGTAAAGCTGTGCTGGGGTCCTGCAAAGACCTCTGCCAATTCCCTCAGCACTCTAGGGTAGACATCATCAGGACCTGCTGATTTGAACACATCTAGTCCCACTAGAAGTCCCCTGACTGGGTCCTCACTGACCCTGGGCCTGGCTGTGCCTCCCCTCAGTCTGTCCGGAATCCCAGTGTGGAGGATGTCCCTGTCCCTGCTCAGAAAAATGGAAGAAAGAATCTGTTAAAGAGATTAGCTTTGTCATCTGGTGCTACCACCCGATTACCAAGTATGTCCTGCAGAGGCCTCACATTATTTGGCACCTTCTTTTTACCCCTTATGCATTTAAAAAAGGACTTCTTGTTATCTTTGAACCAGGTTGCTAGTCTCAGTTCCATCTCTGCCTTAGCTTTCCTAATACCCTCCTACAATCTTGAGCCAAGGAGGTATAATCCTCCTTGGTGATGGCCCCTCCCTTCCATTGGGTGTACACCTCCTTTTTGGCTTTGAGGCATTTTTGGATGGATTTTGTGAGCCATGGGGGATTTTGAGCACTCTTGCCCCCTTTGATCCGTGTGGGGATTGTCACACTTTGGGCTTGGAGGATCATCTCCTTAAATAACGACCACTCTTCTTAGATTCCCAACTCCCCTCCCCACCCCTCTGGGACCTTAGTGCCTCCCCAACTAGTCTTCTTACCTCATTGAAATTGCCCAGGTGGTTGAGCACCCACAGTCCCCTCACCAGGTCATCTTGTCTGTGGCCAGGACCAGGTCCAACAAGGCATTTGCCCTGCTGGGACTGTGCACCTCCTGGGTTAGGTGCAGGTCTTGTAACTCAGCTAGGAACCTATGTGAGCAGTCAGACCTGGCTGACTGCTCTTCCCAGCAGATGTCTGGGTAGTTTAGGTTGCCCATGATGACAATGTCCCATGACTTAACTGCTTCTGTGAGCTGACCTGAGGCTTCCCGGTCCAGACATCTTATGTGGGCCCCTTAGACATAGTCTGAAGATTCCTAGGGGTCCGTGGACCACAGTTTGAACACTGCTGACTTAGTGTAAACACCTCAGCCACTCATTTTACCCTGGTGGCTCATATTTCCACTCACTGCTACCCCCACTTACATGTGGCTGTCTTGGGGGTGCAGGCAGGTAATGGTAAACCTACCTGCCTGACCACTGCTACTGCTGCTTTCTGGGTGGGTTCAGCCTTGAGAAAAACATCAGCCTGACAGTGTTGGCTGGACAGGCAGGTTAGCCCGCCCTTGCCTTCTCCCCTTGGACAGACAGCCAGGCAGTTACAAGTAGGCGATGCATGGCTGGGGACAGATGGACCCTGAGGGGCAGGGCGGAAGCCCAGAATGGGAGGCGGGGGAGGTTCTTACCTTTCAGCCCTCTAGGCCCTTCTTGGCCTAAAGTGTGACTACACCAAGCTCAAGCTAACGCTAGCACCAATCAACATTTGTGCAGCTCACAGTATAAGGTGTAACAAGGCCCTAAGAACCTGAACTTTCCTCAAGCATTTGATATATAAGTTGTCCTGCAACTATGGCCCATTGGACACTTTCTTAGTTCTTATATCAAAGGCAAGAGAAAGAGAGAAAATGTGTGTGTGTGTGTGTGTGTGTGTGTGTGTGTGTGTATTTGTAAAATTTGTGTAATTCTAAGATTTTATTAGGTGAACCCTAAAAATGTCATCTTGAGTTAATAATGTTCCCACTAGATATCTATAGATTCAATAAAAGAAGGGGGAAATAAAAATAAAAACCAGTCCTGCCACTTCTGACTTTTTCTTGAAATCTCTGATAATCCTGGGATTGGCAGACTTCTATAAAAGTAATGGAGCTAATGTTTTTGTGATATTTTTGGCTACATGATGACAACAAAACACTCACTTTATCTGGATTAGAGATTTAACAAAAGCTACTCTCTCAAGTGGAAGGCAAATGAATTAGGAAGAACACTTTAATCTGTTCCACACTGCACCACCGCTGATGCCTTTTTGAACTGAATAGTCTTCTTTTATGGTGTTTTTTGAGCAAATAAAGATTGTCTGTGGCCTGAACCCTTCTGCATGAATCAATGGAAAAATCAACATTCTGCTGGTTTTATAGATTATAAAGGCATAATGGGATCATATGTTATAACAAAAAGGAATATAAAAATAGACTCTAATGAAGTGAAGATACTGTACCATATCATTAGATAGGAAGAATATGTAATGAGGAAAATGACACTGAGATGATGGATATTTGTTCTTAAATGACACCGTTTGAAAACATGTTTGGTATAGTATATGAGCTACCTATTCTGCAGCAGTTATGAGCAGTTTGCTAAATTCATATGAGAAATGCACTTGCACTAATGGTAAAAAAATCTTTTATGTCATAAAATATGCACTTTTTAAAGAGCAAATGCTTAACTAATGGGGTTCGTGGTCTTTCGAAGCCAGCCTTTATGATGTTCCTGCTCTAAAGAACAAATTAATTAGATATCAAAATGTCACCTGCAGTGAATAAAGTCTCTAAATACTTAAGTAGGAACAGTGTATTACCTATAGAATTGGAAGGAATAATTCTTTGTTCTTCCTTGTTACTGTTACTATAGTATGAGCTGAAAAGGCAGATATGAAAATGGTGAAGACAGCAACTTATGAAATTATTAATCAGAAATTATACCCTACTCCATACTTAAAGACCTAATCCACCTTGTTAAAGGGAATCTTTCCTATGACTTGATTGAATTCTGGACCAGAATCATAATGAAGAACCCCTTGATTTCCAAACTGGCATTGCAAACTAAAAGCTAGGGTAAGACATAATGTTTAATATTACTATATTTACTCAAATCCAACACAAGGTTTTATTTCCCCATTTGACATGGAGGGAAAAGTCCCTTGTCTTGGATTCCAATATAACACCACAGCCTTTTCCCCTGCACCCAACCCCCACAGCCTGCCCACCACTGCCTCTTCTTCCATCTTCCCCCACTAAGCAGCCTCTGTGTCCTACATGCTCACCCTTGCTCTAGCTTCTGCAGGCTCTGTCTCCTCTCCAGGTTTGAGCATGGAGCATGTGCTTGCTCTGACTCAACCCTAGCCTCATAGCAGTGGTGGCAGCATCTCAGGCCAGCCCCCAGATCCACACTAGAGCTGCCATGCCTCAGTCACTGCTACAGGGTTGTGCTAGGGCCAGAGCAAATGCATGCTCTTTGCCCGAGGCTAGAATGGGGATGGAGCCTACTGGAGCAGGGGCCAGAGCCAGAGCCAAACGAAGTGTATGTGTGTATGTGCCCAGTGGGCCCCCATGTAGCCCAGCAGTTCCTGCCCCCTTCCCCCATCTCCCACCTTACTTTCACACCCACTCTGAGCCCCTGTACAGCCCAACAGTTCCCCTCTTCCCTCCCATCTTCTCCACTTCCCCCACCCCTTTTCTCACTCACCAGCCACTGTCCCACTGTCAGGTTTGTCACTGTGCAGGCATCAGAGTCCAGGAGGAGAGCTAGTCCACCTGGGGGCAGTGCCTGCAAATTGGTCACTTGAGCTCTGTGGAAGTCAGAAGTTAAATTAAGTTGAGCTGGGTAGCACAGCTGAAAGACAATTCTTGGCTGAAGTGGCATAACTTTAAGACACCTAGGACACCTTTACATGCACATGGGGTTCATGCATTATGGGGGGCAGGGGGTGTCACTTGAATTAGAGTGACTCTCGGGAGCCACTCTAATTAAAGTGCCTGCAGCATCTTGTATATTCAGCATCTCAATCTTCAAAATGATGGCAGGGGTGCTTTAACTACAGCTTGTTCAACAAATTTTAGTTAAAGCACCCCCACCATCATTTTGAAGCATAGGGATGCTAAATACATATGATGCTGAGGCTTCTGGAGCATGCTAATAAACACGCTCCAGCAGACTCAATTAGTTGTCACCAATTAATTAAGTCTGCTCTGATGTGTTTTAATTAGAACACATTGGAGCAGGCATCTGTGTATAGGTGCCCCTAGAGCAGGGGTGGGCAAAATGGCAGGTCTGGCCGGTGGCCAAACTCCACTTACCAGCAGCCCCTGCCTGTGCCACTGCAACTGTTTGTCATGGAGGCTTCAGCAGTGGTGGAGCTGTGACAGCACAGGACCAGGTTTTCCATGGAGACTAGCCCCAGCAGTGATGGCAGGGCACAAAGCTGGGCAAAGATCAGCTCTGGGGCTAGGGCTGGGATTTTGAAGCAGTGAAAGCATGGTCTGGACCTGGGGCAGAGCTGTGATCTGCTGCCTGTATGCTTCTGCCTGGGGTGTGTGGGAAACAGATTACAGTTTTGTCCTGGCTGTCACTGCTACAAGATCCCAGCCCTGGAGCAACTCCCTGTCCTACCAAACACCCTGACAGTGCAGCTAGGAGTTGGCTTCTATGGAAACCCTGGCTCCATGCTGTCATGGCTCCACCACTGCTGGGGTCTCCATGGCAACCAGCTGCAGCAAAGCAGTCAGGGGTTGCTAGGAAATGGAATCTCTTCTGGGCCCAATCCAGCCTGTGAGCCAGACTTTGCCCACTCCTGCCCTAGAGGGAATGTCGTACTTGTTAATGATCTTGAATATGTGATTGTTCACATTTTAGGTGCCCTTAATAAGATCTAATTGTAATGTATAATCTTACCCTATTCCAGGCTCTGTTGATGCTTGAGATCCATCTTATCTAATCTAAGGCATAGGCAGTTCTATTCTTTTCTCCTGTACTAGCTTTATAGGGAAGCTGAGGTATCCACCATAATCATAACATGAATACAGCGAACACAGAAATAATAAAATTCATAGTCCATTGTACTTGGTATTTGGGGTGAAATGGAAAGTGTTTTACTATCTCCATGTTTTACTCTTGCAAAGCCAAAGTCTGAATGATTATATACCTCTCCTACCTTGGTTGATCCTTGTATGGTCATATTTAAGCCTTGAAAATGGCAAACTGAAAATAATTGCACAGAACTTGTCTTTATTCCATGAACACACTGAATCATATTGCCTTTATATAAATTTCTTTTTATAAACAAATAATAAAAGGCCTGAGGAGAGTCTGAGCTTGATGAAAAGAAAACAAGAAAATGCTAACTATTCCCCAGCAGCTATGATTCTGCAGGTATTCACTAGGAAATTAGACTGGTATCATGAGAAAGGCATTTGTTTTTTCATTCTCCTTTGTGATACACAGAAAGTGTAGCTGTGTTAACACCTTTCTATCATTCTCTAGATGGAGCTCTTTCAGTTTTATACATGCATTCAGGGAGGAGCTGGGAGTCAGGGCCTCATAGGTGTGAGAAATGAGGAGACATGAGAACATGTATATTCTTTTTCAAGGCAGAGGAGGATTTCTTGAAAAAACCATGGTATGAAGTGTCCTGGTAACATAAGCCTATTAAAGCAGATTTCCCAGGGAGCTGGACTGTCACTAAAGTCATAATAAACACAGGGTCACAGGATCTGTATCCAGGTGCCTTTTTTTGCCCTGATATATTTTTTGTGGTTGGCAGGCACATGGAAGGATAAACACTGTAGCAGAGGAGGATCTCCTGGAAACGGGTGCATGACCAAAACCTATCATCTGCAAATATTTCCATGACTGGACAATCCAGGCTTTAAGTTTCAACAGTAAATAACTTACAATTGTGTCATAATTTATTTTATACAAGTGTGATTATGTAAGAGAACCAGAATATAGGAGGTTCCTTGACTAGCACATCTTCACCAGACCTTCCAATGGACAGTAACTTAGGACCCCAGGGCTTCAAAACTGGGCTCACTGGGCCCAGCAGATAGAGATTTATACTTAGTTCAGTGTTTCAAGTTTGTACTTCTTTTTTTTTTTTATGAACATCCAATATTTCTTATATTTTTAGTGGATACAAATGAATGGTCAAAATAATTCTGAATATAATTCTGTACAATACAGTGATTTGAAATTTAACGCATTAGGCACACTTGATTTAAATATATATATATAGTTTCCAAAGTAATGAGAAAAAGGATACTCAGATTGTAAAGGGGTGAGGGTTAAGGGAGGGATGGAACCCGGTTCAGGTCCCTTTTTTCAGGAAATTATATCATTTCCATTTTTGTAGCTATGTTACTGTATCATTGTACTATGTTCATTAGCCCAGGCACATCACCACACAAATAGATTCTAGTCCAGGGGTCGGAAACCCCTGGCATGCATGCCGAGCATGGTATATGAAGCCTTTTTCCTCAGCACACATTGGGGCTGGGGCAAGGAGGCAGCAGCTGTTTGCAGGTAGCTGGGAGGCTACATACCCTGCTGTAAGCAGCCCGGGCACCATGGCTGGCAGCAGCTACCCTAGAGCTGGGGCCAGCTGCAGCTGGGAAACTGCAATCAGCTGCTGCCTACCTGCCCCAACCCCGGCTCTAATGGGTGCGGTGCTGGAGCCTGCTGCTTTTCTGGAGCCCAGGGCTGGGAGACAGCTGGGGCAGGGAGGCAGCAGCTGTTTATAGACTCCCAGCTGCAGCTGGCCTTGGTTCTGGGTAGCTGCTGATCGCCACGGAGCCTGGGCTTCTCACAGTAGCCAACTGGGAGGATGGAAGTCCTGCTGCAAGCAGCCCGGGCTCCGTGGCTATCAGCAGCTACCCAGAACCTAGGCTGGCTGCATCCAGGCTCTGGGGAGGTAGCAGATACTAGCAATGCTCCTTGCTGCCCTCCTGGCCTCCCTTGGGCCCTCCAGAGCACAGTGTGGTTGACCCAGAGTGGCAGCATGCAGAGGGGCTGCACAAGGAAGCTGCCTGCTGCTGCATGCTCCGAGTTGCCCAGGTCACACTTCCCCTGTGTACATGGGCGCAGTGTGGGCAGCATGCAGGGTTGTGCCCCTCACTGCTGCCCCTGCCTGCAGGGGAAGTGTGGCCAGGGCAGTGGGGAGCTCGAAGCAGCAGACAGCTTTCTGTGCCCTGCCATGCTGGGTTCCATGCACTGCTCTGCAGAAGTGGCAGTGAAGGCAGAACAGCAGGGAACATTGCCAGTATCTGCTGCTTCCCCACAGCCTGGCGCTGGGGCTGGGAGGCAGCTGGGGCCGGGAGGCAGCTGGGGCCAGGGTGGGGAGACAGCAGCTGTTTGTAGCCTCCTGGCTGCAGCCAGCACAGGTTCTGGGTAGCTGCTGATAGCCACAGAACCTGGGCTGGGGGATAGGGGGCAAGGGGAACAAGCAGGGCATCCTGCCATGTACCCCCTACCCTTGGTTTTGTTTTTCTGGCATACCAGCACTCCGGCACCTTCCAAGGTAGGCATAGTGGGGGGTTTCAGCACTCCAGCCAAAAAAGTTGCTTACCCCTGTTCTAGTGTTTCAGTGAATGCAGACCTTGATTAGGTATGTCTGCATTGACCCTTTGTCATTGACATGTTACATTTTTTCCAAGACTATATAAAATTAAATAATTCTATAAGCCATTGGTTGTCACAGAATTCTGAACTAATGCTGTCTGTATTTTATCTAGAGAGGTGCTTAACTGTCAGTACAATCTTTGTCTCAGCATCTGATGAACTGGGATGCTGCCTGCAAAAGCTCATGCCTCTAAACCAGTTACTTTCCAAAGTGTCACCCTTTCCTTTTTTTCTTCCTGTGTTTTATCTGTGACAGCTTGATGTAAACCATGTATTAAGTCCTGGGAAAAAAGACTTCATCACAGTTCTTGCACCTCTCAGGAAAGTGTCCTAATTACTGGGCAGTAGAATGAACTGATGTGTAAGGAACTGTCTTAGAAGAGTAGAAAATGTTGTTTTGAATCCTCTTAGATACAGGAGGACATTGAAACTGGGCCTCCCCCACAACTTGAGTGCGTTCCCTTATTACATAAGATATTGAGGGAAACAACCCCTTCTTTCTCTCCTTCTATGTGTGTCTTAAAAGAAAGCATCATTGGCCAGGCAATTTTATAAGCTCAGCCATTTCTCTGTGTGTTTGGATCAGCTCTGAAAATGCCTACCAGATTGAGCTTCTCAGAGGACCTAAGCAAAGGAATGCCTGGTTTCTGTATTCTGATAAGGCTTTGGTATGGCCTAGGTAATAAGGTGTTCCAGCCTTGTTAAGACGGAATTGTTCTGGGCATACCTAGAGGCACAACTCCAGGCACAAGGGGGTACATTAAAATTTTAAAAAAGTAGGGTATGGGTCTGTTGATCATCAACTAAGCAGGGGTCTGAAGACTTTGATTTTGAATATAATGATTATATATATAATATTATCAGCTATGATGAAATAAATAGGACTATGGGCTAAAACAGGATGCCACCTCACATGATTGAAGGTAATGCAATTTGGCCCTTTGTGAGCTCAGCATTAGGGCTGTGTGAAGCTTCGCTGGCTGTTTCGTTTCAATGCTGTTTTGACTCAATTCAAGCTCAAAACAGTGAAATTGAAATGAAGGACTTTGAAACAGCCTCAGAACAAAACAAGACCAGTCAAAACATTTTGGAAGTTTTGAAATGTTTCAAGTTTCAAAGCAGCAGCCAGGTGTGGCTCAGCCCAGTGGGGAGCACAGCCCTGGCTCTCCATGCCTCCCACTGCCGGGCTGCACTCCATGGGCCTGTTGGAGCCAATCAGAGCGCAGCCAACTCTGCCTGCCTCCTGACACCAGACTGCGCTCCGCGTCCCACCACCAGGCTGAGTTCCACAGGGCTGTGAGCTGCTGGGAGCTGAGCCCAGTGGTGGGAGGTGCTTCCCCACACTGGGCTGAGTTCCCCAGGGCTGTGAGTCACTGGGAACTGAGGCCAGTGTGGGGAAATGCCTCCCGCTACTTAGCTCAGTTTCCAGTGCTGGGGAACCCAGCCCAGCTGGGGGACATGCCTCTCCCAGCCAGGCTGCGTTTCCAGTGCTGGAAAATCCAGCTTCACTGGGGAAGGCATGTCCTCTAGCCATGCTGGGGATGGAGCCCAGCTGGAGGAAGTGTGTTCCCCAGCTGGGCAGTTTGCCAGTGGTGGGGACAAAGCCTTGCTGGGGGAGGCATGTACCCCAGCCAGGATGAGTTTTCCAGCATTGGGGATGGGGCCCAATTGGGGGAGGTGGCTCCCTCAGCTGGACTGAGTTTTCCAGTGCTGCAAACCACTGGGAACTGAGCTCGGTGGTGGGAGGTGCTTCCCCCAGATGGGCTCAGTTCCTCAGTGCTGGGTCCCAGGTGATGGGAGCAGCTTCCTGTCATCCAGCAGGCAGATTTGGGGCCCACCCACACCCCTGGGAGGGCTGCAGGGGCTCTGCCAGACTCCTCTCAGGAGTTCAGGCCCCTGATCTGTCTTCCGGATCACAGGACTCTGCTTCTGCTCCCCAGCTCCTGCTTGTCAGCATCTTGATGTGCAGTTTCCTACAAACCACTATACCTAGCTCCTTGAAACTTGGTAGACTTCATGCCCTCAGAAGGAGATATCAGTCCTGCAAGTTTTATTGGAATCAGGCAAGAAATGACAAAGTTATAGGCTGTTTTGTGCTTCCCCATGTTAGCCTATGGGTGAAACGTTGAAACAGTGTCGAAACAGCTTCAACAAAATGGAATGGAACAGTGCTTTCAAAATGAAATGAAACTCAAAATGAAACACTGTTCCATCAAAATGGAAGTTGAAGTGGAACGCTGCTGTTTCACACAGCCCTACTCAGCATTTGTCCCAATATCATGGACACATTCCTTTTTTCAAGATTGTATAACATTAAATAATTCTGGATGTCATTGGTGATCATATAATTATAAATGTATCCAGGTAGGAAATGTACTGAAAATGTGGAATCATGAGGAATAGTGAATTAGTGTGTTCACCCACATATTCCTGAAAACAAGAAAAAATTACACAGTACGAGAAAATACATTAGATGTTGCATATCCTAGCACGTAGTAGGTGGAATTTTCTTAGCACATGCTCAATTAACACACTCATATGGTCCATCACAGTTGTATTAATCTTGGGCAGAGTGTGAGGGAGGCTGATTCTAGAGGCTGCTGTAAAAATGTACATTTTTCTGCCACACTGCAAAGAAATATTTTACTCTCGAAACAAGTTTAAAGTTTCGGGCAGTCAAAGAGTATAATCTGTGTGCCAAAAACTGTGAAAATGAATTACTTGTCTGAATAGAGCCTCAAGGTACATTTCAATACAACAAACAATTTTATAATAAAACAGAATAATAAGTAAGGGTATAATTTTAAATATATGTTAAATTTGCTGCCACTTCAGACAAATACCAACGGCTCTAATCTTCTTAATAATTTCTGTGTATATTCATTATGGATGTAATTGAGCATCTACTAAATATAGAGCCCAATAGCATTCTGCCTAAGCTGTGAATGCAGAATAGATCCTACTACTAATTAAAAGAGAACTTTAAAAAATAATATCATTTTTAAAGATACCATTTTTCCCTTTGAAAAGCTTTAGCTTCTTTAATTGCAGAAGGCAGGCAGGCAGACCAGGAGGATTTTGACTTTTCTAAAACCGTTATCACAAAAATTTACAAAACAAAGGGTGAAAGTTAAAATGTATATTATCCCACTAGATTCCAGGCATCAAAAACTCATCAGTAACAAACAGCCATTACTATCCCTCCACTACACCCTTCATACAGTCACAGATTTTGGACTATCCATCAATCTTCCATCATACAGACTTTCTCCTCAGTGGCCCAGCATGACTCAAACTGGGCCATATCTGATTGTAAGATGAAGTATCCAAATTCAAAGACAACACATGTCTGAACCACAACCCGGCGGAGGTGGAGCATCATCCAAGCTAAACCATGTGAACCTGTTCCTTTGGCTCTTCAGGGTTGCCATTTTGCCCTCATCCAGTAGGAAATTGGCCAGGCAGATTGTGCTTCTTTTGACCACTTGATATAAGACACAGAAAATATCCTGATGATAGCAAAGAGCAGCCACAACTGGGGACAGTCCAGGAAGGTGTGGAACAATGTCTTGTCTACTTCCTTTTTCTTGCCTAACATGCAGGCTGCTGGTATTACTTGGTCTAAATTGGGGAAAAAGCTGATAGTGGCTATGGATCCCATGCTGTAGCTTGTACAGGGTACACCAAGTTTGATGGGCTTTTTTTGGCATTGCTACTGCTAAGTTCCACCTCCAGTTCATGTTAGGGTAGATGGCGAGGACACAGGTGTGATGCACCTTGACTGTCCACATATACACAATGTCTTCCTAGAATTTAAGGGAGATGCTGCCAATGTTCTTGTTGGGCATGGAGAGGAACAGAATGGTACCAGGCTTTTGTTGTCATCCATAACCAAAGAGGCAGGATGGAGATAGCATGTCCAGTGAGCTGCTGCCCAGGAGGGCTTGTTGTGTGGAGAAGGCAAGCAACAGCCAGTGTTGGGGGAAAAAACTTTTTGACTTTTTAAACATTTACTATAAAAATGTGAAAAACAAAAAGGTAAAAATGCAAAGGTATGTGACCCCACCAAGAACCATGCATCAAGCACTCATCAGTAACACACTTCTATTATCACCAGAGATCAAAATCTGCTCTCTGCCAACACCTTTAATGAAGTCACACATTTAGGACAAATATGTGACTTCTACTGGGAGGGCAATACAGCAGTGTACAGGCAATCCAGAAAGTTTTTGGAAAGTGTTGGAGACAACTTCCTGGTGCAAGTGTTGGAGAGACCAGCTAGGGGCTATGCTCTTCTTGACGTACTGCCTACAATTAGGGAAGAATTGTTAGGGGGTGTAGAAGTGGATGGCCACTTGGAAAGCAGTGACCATGAGATGATTGAGTTTAGGATCCTGATAATATGAATAAAGGAGAACATCAGAATATGGACCCTAGACTTCAGAAAAGTAGACTTTGACTCCCTCAGGGACTGAGATGGTCAGGATTCTCTGGGAGGCCAGTTTGAGGGGGAAAGGAGTTCAGGCGAGCTGGTTATACTTTAAAGAAACTGTACTGAGGGCAGAGGAACAAACCATCCTGATGTGCAAGAAGGATAGCAAATGTAGCAAGTGACTATTGTTGCTTAATAGAGAACTTTTCAGTGCATTTAAACACCAAAAGGAAGCTTACAAGAAGTAGAAGTTTGGACAAGAAACTTGGAAAGACTATAAGAATATTGCTTGGACATGTAGGGATGAAGCCAGGAAGACCAAAGCTCAATTGCAGTTGCAGCTAGCAAGGGACCCGAAGGGTTTCTACATATATGTTAGCAACAACAGGAAGGTCATGGAAAGTGTGGGTCCCTTACTGAATGGGGAAGGCAACCTAGTGAGAGATGATGAGGAAAAGGCTGAAGTACTCAATGCCTTTTTTACCTGGGTCTTCACAGGCAAGGTCAACTTCCAGACTACTGCACTTGGGAGCACAATTTGGGAACCATGTGAGGACCCCTCAGTGGTGAAAGAACAGGTTAGGGACTTTTTAGAAAAGCTTGACATATACACGTCTATGGGGCCAGATGCAATGCATCTGAGTGTGCTGAGGGGGTTGGCTAATGTGATTGCAGAGCCACTGGCCATTATAGTTGAAACTTTGTGGCCTCCATCCTGCCTATCTCTTTGGCTAAAGGGTAAATATAGTGTTCATCTTTAAGAAAGGGGAAAAAGGGGGATCCACAGACCAGTCAGCCTCACCTCAGTCCCCCAAAAAATCATGGAACAGGTCCTCAAAGTATCAATTTCAAGGCACTTGAAGGAGTATAATGGCTCTGTGGATGTAGAGAAAACAGTGGACATAATATACCTTCACTTTACCAAGGCTTTTGATAGTTTCTCCCACAGCATTCTTGCAAGCAAGCTGAGGAAGTATGGGTTAGATGAATAGACTGTACTATGGATCGAAAGCTGGCTGCAGTGTTGGGCTCAGCAGGTTGCAATCAATGGCTCAATGTCTAGCTGGCAGCTAGTAGCAAGTGCAGTGCCCCAGTCCTATGGCCAGTTTTGTTCAATTATCTTCCTTAACAGTCTGGAATGGAGTAGGCAAAATACAGCCCGTGGGCTGGATCCAGCCCACCAGGCCATTCTACCCAGCCTGCGTGGCCCCTAAAAAACTGAGTAAATGAATATTTATTTACTCCTGACATTAGCCAGGGGCAGTAGGACCCAGGGGGAACCCTCAGCAGAACTAGGCAGCCCAGCCCCACCCCACCTGCAGTCATTTCACTCTTCCTGCCACCACTTTGATCCAGCACTGTGTGGCTCCTGGCAGAATTGCTGGACCAGGGAGCATGGGGCCATGCCGGAATATGTGCGTGTGTGCAGGCAGGGGCAGTGTGTGTGTGTGT
>NW_017729032.1:228621341-228621541 GCF_001723915.1 Gavialis gangeticus
GTGTGTGTGTGTGTGTGTGTGTGTGTGTGTGTGTGTGTGTGTGTGTGTGTAGGTAGGGAAAATGTGTGTTTGTGTGTGCATGCAGGGGCAGCATGTGTGTGTTCATAGGGTGAGTCCCATATGTACACCCCACCATTCTAATGCACCCACACCCCCTTGCACTGCCATACATGCAGGCCCCCACATCCATACCCCCCACA
>NW_017729032.1:228626541-228633444 GCF_001723915.1 Gavialis gangeticus
CTTATCTAGGCTTCTGGCAGTAAGCAACCTATCCCCACCCCTCTCCTCCCCCACTCCAACCCTTCCCCACATACCCACATAATCACAGCCCCCCATAAACCTGTATGTACCTCCCACAATATACAAGAGTAAGACTTCATTTTCAGGTATTGTGCAATCACCTCTAGGTACTCTACACAAACACATGTATATCACGAGAAAAATATTTTTTCCAAATCAAATTAATGAATGTTTTCTTTTTAGAATATAATTTGGTATTTTTCTGGTTCTAAGATGGCAAAACCCCTTGCTGAAAGGAGTACTTCGGGGGAAAGGGGAGGGACTTGTGGTGGCAAAGGTCAGGAGTTAGGGGGTCAGACTTCTGGTCACAAGATGGCCATCAGGGGGTGGGGAACTTATCAAGGGGTTGGGCTACCCATGCTTGCCACATCTTGGTAAGTGGCCCTCCACCCAAAATAATTACCCACCACTGGTCTGGAGGATGCAGTGGATTGCACCATCAGCAAGTTTGGGGGGCATAGCAGATACAGTGGGGGTAGGGCTAGGATTCAAATTGACCTAGAGAAATTGGAGGATTGGGCCAAAAGAAATCTTATGAGGTTCAACAAAGACAAATGCAAAGTCCTGCACTTAGGATAGAAGAATCCCATGCATAGATACAGGCTGGGGGTTCATAGGCTGAGCAGCAGCTCTGCAGAAAAGGACCTGGGAGTTGCACTGCACAGTAAGCTGAATATGAGCCAACAGTGTGCCCTTGTTGCAAAGAAGGCTAAAAGCATACTGGGCTGCATTAATAGGAGTGTTGCCAGCAGATGGAGGGAAGTAATTATTCTGCTCTATTCTGCACTGGTGACGCCACATCTGGAGCACTGTGTCCAGTTTTCTGCCCCCCACTATAGGAAGGATGTGGACAAGTTGGAGAGAGTCTAGCGGAGAGCAATGAAAATGTTTTGGGGGCTGAGGCACATGACTTGTGAGGAGAGACTGAGGGAAGTGGGTTTATTCAGTCTACAGAAGAGAAGACTGAGAATGGATTTGATAGCAGCCTTTAACTATCTGAAGGGGGGTTCCAAAGAGGATGCAGCTAGATTGTTCTCAGTGGTGACAGATGACAGAACAAGGAGCAATGGCCTGAAGTTGCAATAAGGGAGGTTTAGGTTGGATATTAGATAAAACATTCTCACTAGGAGGGTGGTGAAGCAGTGGAATGGTTTACCTAGAGAGGTATTGGAATCCCCATCCTTGGAGGTTTTTAAGGCCTGGCTTGACAAAGCCCTGGCTGGAATGGTCTAGTTGGGGGTGGTCCTGCTTTGAGCAGGGGTTGGACTAGATAACCTCCCGAGGTCCCTTACAGCCCTAATTTTTTATGATTTTCTATGTTTTTATGACAAGATGTTCAAGTTCCACCTAGGAGAATACCTCACTGATGTCCCAGTGCAACACAAACCGGTCCATGTTTTGTTATGAGATGAAGCGTCCACACTCAAAGGAGACATGCACTCCAACCAGGACCCAAAAGAGGTAGAGAATGTCATTACAGCAGGTACTATTGAGTCAATTCCTGTGGCTCTTCAGGCTCATGTCATGTAGAATTCACTACTGGAGGTCACGCATCCTTTCAACAGTGAGAAACCTCCCCAGGGTATGTAAGCCTTAGGGCCAGATCCAGAGAGGGTGCAGTGCTGCAACCACACTTCCCATTTCTAACCATGATGCCACTTCCCATTCTGTCCAAGGTGTGAGATGAGCTGCTGCCTGCTCCAGCTGGGCTGCATGGGGGCTGCTAAACTCAGGATCATGGTAGCAGGCAGGCACATTTCCCCTCCCTGCCTTCTCCTCATAGGTGTTCCCCACCAGCCCAGGAGCAGGCCTAGGGAGGGGGAATTTGCATGCCTGCCACCACTGGTGCAATTCCAGGTTAATACAGTCTCCAAGTAGGCCAAGTACAGTGGGACAAGAAGCCTCCTTGCTCCTGGATGGCATGGACACTGGCAGAAGCAGGAAGAGCAGGGGGAATGGGACGGGAAGGGGGACAGAGGGGAGGGAAGGGTGGGGACATGCCTCTAAGCTTGGAGTAGAAAGGGGTGGGGAGAAACTTAACTTCCCTGGGAATTAAGTCCTTGGCTACTGCTCCTCCATTACTGTCTTCCTGCCCCAGTGACAAGGCATCAGGAGGAATAGACCAGACAGGGGAGGACATTGCACCCTTGTAGCACCAGTCACTGCAACCACAGCCCTCTTAGCCAAAAATAGATCCAGGATTTACAATCTTTGGTTTGGCACTGATGCATGATACCACCTCCAGGTAACGTCAGGGCAAAAGGAGGCCCACCAGCTGTGACAGAACAGCAGGAGGCCATCCTTTTAAAAAAAATTTTAAATCCTTTTTGAAAAAAAATCTTTTCAAACTTCTTGGGCAAAAAGTTTCATTTCAGGCCCATCTGTGATCCTGTTTAACATGGCTGTTTAAGGAAACTAGGTTAGTAACTCCTTGGTACATGGTTCAGTCAATATTCAGTGCATAAGAGGTGGCATGCAGGTTGGTGCTTTCCTGCCAAAAAGATGACAAAGAAAGAAGTGGACCATTGATGACACCTAGCCTGTATTATACCACACAATATAATTGAGCTGCTGCAAGATTGGAGTTAGTTATTTACTTCTGCCCAGGAACAAGCCAGGAAGCAGGGAAAGTAGTACAACATAGAGAAAGGGGAATAATGGGAACCTTCTAGCACGTAACTTCTTCCTCAGGCTTTTAGTGGTATAATAGAGCTATGTGAACCATACTTCAGCACAAAACATAGAACAAAGGCATAATCTAGCCTTTCATGTCTTGCTATATTGGTTGCATTATTCACTCGATGGGACCAATTTTGCTGCAACCAAACATGTGAATCTCTCTTTGTGGAGTGTCTGAAAGACTCTGTTAGGTTAAATAATAAGTATTTTTTTTTTTTTTATACTTTGTCCCGCTTTGTTTTCTTTCAACCTGAAAACCTAAGCATATGCAGGTGTATACTGATTTAAACAATGGCCTAGATCCTCCCTGAATTGCACTTGAATGATGAAGGTGCAAAAGTGGAAGTAAGGATCAAATTTTCCTGTGTTCGTTTGTCATCATGAGAGTTAAATTAAGCCAATTATGTGAACCTACACCCTCCAGTAAGGTGATTGATGCTGCTCCTATTGCCATCAGTGGCAACACACCTGCTGAGTTCATTGGCAGTAAGACTGGACCAAAAAAGGTTACAATGTGGGTGGAGTATGTGATGAAATTACCTGTCAAAGTGCATTTGTAAATAATCATTCAAGTTGTACTGTGAAAGGAGTTTGTATCCTGCAGTCATGACTAAAAAGGCTTAGATTTGTTTTTCCATTTTATGTCACCTTTTTAATATTTCCAGCTGGGTTTTTTTGTTTTATTCCCTCTATTTTTTTTAAACCTATAGTTCTCCACAAGATATCTTTCATTCCTTCTTCAAAATAGCGTAATAATACAAACATATCCTAAGCAAAGAAAATAATTCTGCATTGTAGTTGCTTGACTTTTGACAATGAAGTATTAAAAATCATGAGTTTCTAAGCTACTTCACAGTGGACAAATCTACATGTGTGCTAGACCAGTTGTTTTCACTGGTATTGTGCAATCCCCAATGCCACACAGGTTTTTTCCCCACACTACTGTGCAGTGTCAATGAGTTACTCCACAGTACCTTGTTGCTACACAGTTCATGCCTGCCAAAATTATGTTGCTGTAGGAATGAGCTAAAGCCATGTGGCTCATCACTGTGGCATCTCACATAGACACACCCAATTTCTTTAAAATGTGGCCACCTGCCTTGTCTGTTTAGTTGGGCTTTTTAGGCTCACAAATACATTAGCTACCAGTATTTTATTAAGGTTGTTTAGGATTAAAGGAAAGTACAGTTTGAAGCAGGCACTTCAAGAATTTGCAAGATCAAAGATTACCTTTCTATAATCTAATACTAATAGATTGTTTTGCAAATGAAGGCATTTTAGTTAAATACAAATAAATAAATAGACTTATTTTTAGGGTGTGCCTTTATGCATCTGATTTGCATAGAACTTTGAAGCATTTCCTGTAAAGAAAGTTATCTTGATACTTATATAGAAAATCTTGGGTAGCCTTTTAAATGACAAAACTTTTTTTTCTTATAAACAATTAACAGGGTGAATCTACATGTCACCATACAGCATGGCTACTGTACCGTGTGTGCAGAGCACGGGTACATTTTGCCACTCTGCTGCCATAGTAGTGCACTATACCCAGATAGCGTGCAGTACTTCAACGAAGCTGGCAATTGCATGTAGAGACACGCAATTGCTACATTGCCATAGGGTGACAAGTACATGCACCCAAAATGTTCAACTCTATATGAATGCACTTTATCAAAGTATAGTGAATTTTCAAAATGTCGAATTTGCCATAGAATTATGGTAAAGAATGCTTGTTGATAGTAAAAAATGTATTATGAATTGTTTTAAAATTGTTTTTTGATTGATATACTAGTTTGGCAGCTGAGAAAAAATAGTATGAACTAAAATGCTAAAAATAGTTTGACACAGCCCTGACCTCAGATAATTTTAGACCAAATTCTAATTTCATACTATGAACATGATAGGAAGTCCTTTTATGTTTTGCTGACTTAAATGTTTTTTAATGGATTTTTGCAGCTATAGACTAAAAAATAGTTATATGAAAATGTGGATTGTCCATCTAAGACCATGAAAAGTAATTTGATAGAGCATAGAAAATTCCCAGAGATACTTAAACTGTAAAATGCAAATGTTATCTCATACTATAAAGGGGCACTGTAATTTTAGCAGAATCTGCAGCAAGTAAAATTACGAGGGAAATAATTACAAGTTTTATGCACAGTAGACATTCTGAAATGCAGGCAGTGAAATTTGATTGAAAATTAATTGCATTAAATCAGCCTGTTTTATTTTAGTAAAGCAAAGAGGAAAAATAAGATATTAAAATTATTTGTTAAAGGAGGAAAATGAAAGCAGGGACAAAACCTGATTCTATTGCTTTCTGGTAATTTTCTGTACATTTCCTCTCTGTTTTTCTCTTAACTATCTTTTATCAGAAATAAATGAGATCCCAGTGTATATAAACTTCAGATTTACAAGGTGAAAATAAGCTTTCTGAAGTCAGTAGTAACATTGTCCAATCACAGCAGATTAGTTAAACAACATTTTGTCAAAGGAAGTACTTGTGAGTATCACTCGAAGTGTCACATTGTAGATTTACAATTTAGACTTGGACATTTGAAATAAACCTAAAAGAAAAAATACATAAATAAATTGAAAAGCATTTTCAATTTCTTTTTAGCCATTTAAACACAGAAAGCTCTTTAATAAGAAAAACCTGTAATTTATTTCCTTTTAATTACTTCAGTGATGGCAACAGCAGGTTTTTTTCATAGTCTACAAGGCTATCTCCTGTAGAACAGTACAATGTAGTTTTTGTTTTTGTTTTCACCAGGCTTTGTTTATCAAAATCTTTAAACCTTCCTTCATAATAATCAAAGTCTTATAAGGTTATCCTATGATGAACACACATAGTAGTTGCAAATTGCATGTATTAAAGTGAATAAAATAAATTAAGGTCTCCTTTTGTAGGCTTATAAATAGATTTTTTGGTGTCCTTAGGGAACATTCCTAGATTTTATCCTGAGCAACTGAAGTTTATAGTTCATCCATAACAGTGATACAGTAGGGGATCTCATTACAATGAGCCTTAACTCCTTCTCTAGGAGCCCCATTTGAACTCAGCCTTTGCATATCAGCCTACATGGCTATTCCCTTTGTGGTTTCTCTCAGTGACTTTGCTTGACACCTTTTGGTTTTTAATGTGATGAATACCTGATCTCTTAACAATGGGCATTATCACAGACACTTGAACAGTTAACATGATCAAATAGGGCCAACTCATTTCACACAGACCACAGGAGATCTCTGATGGGCATGACTTTTAGTCATTATTACCACCAATTTGAGTTGCAAACAAACTGCACAGCTAGAGATGAATGACCGTGTTATTTGAGGAACAACCCTTCATTCAAACTATATTCTGGTAGATCCTAACTTACAAAAACCCTACATGAACCATTTTGATGATCTTGCTTTGAACCAGTATAGCATGGTTGTAATTCATATCTAATCAAGCTAAAAAAAGTGACTGCCACCTGTAGGTAGATAGACAATGTCTCTCCTATCAGATATGTGATTATATTGTTTTCCTTACACTGGTCATGCACTATTTTACTGCTTGGTGAGATCCATGACAGCTGATGTTCCTCTTTGTATAACTCTATATATATTGGGTGGCTAGCATACACTTGTAGGATAGGAGCATTAGGTATTTTTAGAGTCTTACCAAATGTTTGAATAGTTAATCATTTTACAGAACTCCACAGATCATAAAAAAAAGCTTTTACAAATTTTTATTGGCTCTATTCATGACCACCAAATATTCCACCAGCAAGAAAGGATCACTATCCTTTCAATTATCTCTTTCTCCCTCAGTTCATTTAATAATTTTCTATATGAACAATCCTGTTATTCAGCTGTAAGTTTTTCCTTTTTGTTAGGTCATCTTCTATGTTAAATTACTGGAGTCACTCAACCAGATTAAATGTAGCTGTACCAGACTGCATGGTGGATCAATGTAGTAATACAACCAGCGTGACAGTATTAATCCTATGCTCTTCATCATCAAGTGTTTGATTTTATACTGAGAATTCAAACTCACAAAGATGACTGTAAGTCAATCATATAGGATGTAGGAACTTCTTTATTAACATGGGTATTGTGCGGAATGGTTTTAAGATGTACTTATTCTACTAATTGCAGGTTAACAGTTTGGGAATACAA
>NW_017729032.1:228638444-228641061 GCF_001723915.1 Gavialis gangeticus
AATGGTTTTAAGGTGTACTTATTCTACTAATTGCAGGTTAACAGTTTGGGAATACAACTATGCAAACTTCCCTCTATGTGTATTAACATTTATCTGCTGAATAATACAAGAGAAAAGTTATGTATGGCAGTTTTGGTTACAGTTAGCAGAAAGGATTAAAGGAGCCTTACATAGATAGCCTAAATATGTGATAAAGTTGGAGGAAGATGCATAATAACTATTACTGGACAAATGTAACCCTATAAAAGCCTATAATAACCCTGAGACCATAGCATTAGTGAATTTTTCTTCTAGTTCTATATTGTTTATTTAGACCATGTTCTACACTCTTTAATATTCACTGCTAGGGAACCTTCATGGGAAAAAAGGTTTTGTTCACACAAATGTTAAAGGAAATTACTATTCTTTGCACAAATAATCAGTGTTGCATGAAAAAGGGCATTCAAATACAATATTATATATTCATTATGTAACAATTACTGATCTCCTGATTTAAAAGTTTCAGGGCTCTAATCAGAGAGTGGAAACAATACTATACCATTTTGTCAACAAATCACAAGCCATAAATAGTAAATAACAAATAATCAAAGTAAACAGTTCATAGGAGAGCCAAGCGGCTGATCATTGTCTCAAGTTTTTGGCAATTATTTTTAACAAACACATTTGCAGAAATCTGAATCAATTTGCAAAAAATAGATGAATATAAAATAGTTGAAATTTACCAGATCATTTAATCTCAATAAATAACTGTACCTCAGCCATTTAAATATGTCGCAATAGAATAAAGAAGGTGGAAGAAGAATTACAACATACATGCAACCTTATCTAGGGTGCAACTATTTCATTTAAAATTTAGATTTGATATAAAAAAAAAAAAATGTGTCAGCAATTGAATAAGTACCTGTGAGAACTATGAGGGTTGTCTCTCAAAGGGAGTTTGGAGATCTCATGGATAAAGTATTTTAAAACACAGTAGAGAACAATTACGTGTGTCAGTAATGAGATGGATGATAAAAATGGTTAAAATATGAAGATAATTTGGGATTATATTAGAAACAAATGCTAGGTTGATCTAACTGCCAAACTGCATATATATTCAGGGATTTTATATCAGGGAAAAAATGGCTGGCTCAAGTTAACTTCTTTCACCTGGGGTAGGGACAGACATTCAAAAAGCCTGAGCCTGAATTGCTTCAATCTTTGTAGGTTAGTCTAACCTGGCTAGGCTGAACTAGTTTGAAACCAGACAGACATTCTCTCTGAACTGAGAAAATTCAGGCACATCCCTGCAGTGGCTCAGGCTAGAATTTGGGGGTGGGGAGAAGTGCTAGAGCAGCCCTCCCTTCCTTTCTGCAGGGACTGAACTGAGGGGGGGGCATGGCTCCAGCAGGACTTTCTCATTAAGGAGGTCCATCTACATGGTCCCAGGCTTTTCCCTGCTGGCTGATCAAGGGGAGGGAGTGTTGTCAGCCTGCAGCCCTAGGGTAGCACTCTGAGGCAAGGGGAGCAGGGGCACAGTGCATGCATCTGTTGATGCTACAGAGCTTTTCAGTCACCCTCCTTGCTTTGTCATACTGTCTGCAGCAAACAGACAGGCAAACAAGCCCGCTGGGGGCTGATAGTGATAGCAGTCTTTATCACCTGATTAGCAAAAAAATTACTTCTGTGTATTACTTCAAACTTCTTAAACAACTTACCAGCTGACCTGTTGATTCGCTCCAAACAGCCCTAAGCAGTCACTGTTCTGTCTACCTGCTCCAGTCAAATTGGAGAGAGATACACATACAGATACCTCTTGAAATTAGCTAGCATACCACATGCCTAGGATCCGTGGGACTGGGGTCCCAGCTGTACCTGCAAGTTTTCCAGAGCAGAGGGGAAGACCTAGCCCTGCTGTCAGCAGAGAGCCCCACCCAGCTTAGAGAGCATGTTGGGGGACTCTGATTTAATTTAAAACAGGAAGTGGTCTGGGACAGACATTGCATAAACTGGTCTGACCCAAATCAGTTAAGTCTGATACTACATTCAACCAGGTTTATCTCAAACTGGTTTATCATTGCCTTACCTTTCAGTAATATGGCTAATATTCTATTAAGAGACTGCTTATTCTATTTAGGACCATGATAGGTTTAGCTATAGTAGGCTGACCAATAGATTGCAATGTGTTAAAAAAGAGCACTGCAGGCTACCATTATGCTTTTCAGAACACAATAGCTTGGCAACCCTGTTTTGGCATACCAAAACAAATTCATTAAAAGCAATGGTGAAACAAGAAAATAAAATGGAATAACATTAATCCATCCATTGCCAAAAATAGAACAGGGAGGCAGAAATGAAACATAAGCAGTCTGATTTTGTTATACTTTGTTATTTTGTGGATTTGCTTGATCTAATTTTCTTTTCAGGCTTATTGCAGTGTCTGCTATTTTACATGAAACCTGGACCCCATAGGATTACAGAAGAATTGTAAATTAGGTAAGGAACTGGCAAAAAGGGGATGACAAAAGTTTGGGCTGAAAGTTTAAATATCAGGCTTGAAAGAGAACAATAGTGGACTTCCTCCAGGGAATAGTCTTGGGACTGATCTTGTTAATATTTTTATTAACATCCTCGGCAC
>NW_017729032.1:228646061-228662048 GCF_001723915.1 Gavialis gangeticus
GGATATAATGAGTTGCCTGCTGTATCACATTTGTAAATAATGAAAAATAGCATGACAGGGATTATTAAGCAACATAAAGCAAATAAAACAAAGGAGGCAGAAATAACAAGGTAACAACATTGCTCCTGAACAGTTATTTTTAAGTGTATGAATTATTATGGTATTATGGTTCAGTACATCTCAACTCAGTTACAGGCAGAAACTAATAATGTAGTTGTTCTAGTTCTTGCTTCTGCGAAATGGTCTGCTGAATAGAACAAGGATGCTAAAAAAAAATTAAAATGGAAGAAAACTATAAATCTATATCAGCTTTCCTAGAAATGAAAGCCTGGACCTCACTGTTCAAATGAGTCATGGCTATTTTATAAACGTTGCCCTACATTTTAAATAGTTCTTGTTCCCACTTTGAGAGAAGATAATCATACCAAGTTCTTTTGGTCACCTCTCATAGAGTCCCCAGACTCCTGGTAATCTTAGTAGTATTCAAATCTCAGTTTTTCCAGAAAAAACCCCAGAAAAACTCACTCTTTCTTGTGCTGGGCTTGATAGCCAGCCCGACAAACAAAGTTTGTTAGAGCTTTCCCTTGATTGACGCTGTACATGTGTTCCCAGAGAATGGCGCATAAATCGAATTTGCATAAAGTGAACCCAGGTTACAATAGAACAGATAGGGATACTTTCCCACTGAGGTGGGGGAGGAAGGGAGGCAGTAAGGCTGGGGCATGGGAAGGGGTGAGGGGAAGGGTGCTGTGAAGCCCATCGGCAGTTCCTGGGGCTGCAGTAGGCAGCAAAGAGGTGGGAATTGTGAGTGGGTGTGGGGTGCAAGGCAGGGAGGCATGACTCTTGCTGTTATGTGCCCAACGGGAAGACTGTGGGCCCCCAGATTTCTGCTCTTCCTGGGTGGGTGGGTGTGGGTGCCCAGTTCTCTGTGCAGGATGACAGCAGGCTGCCACTGCAGGCTGGGGCTGGTGGGCTCTCCCCAGCTCTTCATGGGCAGGTTTGGGGGGCTATGGTGAATTTTGAGGTGGCAGCAGCCCCGCTCCCAGCACTGTTGCCTCATTCCTGCAAGCAAGGCTGAGACCAGCAGTTACATTGGTCTCTTCCCTGTGGTCCAGGTGGGCAGTGGTGGCAGTGCTGGGAGGGGGGCTGCTGCCACCCAAAATTCACCGTAGAGCCCTCAACCTGCACACCAGCAGCCCAGGGGCACTGCAAGCCCAGCCTGCAGTGGCAGTCTGTTGTGGTCCCATGCACAGATCCGGGGGCACACTCCCCACAGAAGGAGCCCAGCTCAGCACCCCATCCCACAGCTCTTCTGGGCAAAGCATAACAGTAAGAGCTGTCGCCCTCCACCCCGTGCCCCTCTTCCCCATGCCCACTCACATTTCCTGATGTTTTGTTGCCTGCTGCAGCCTGGGGCCTCTGCTTCACCCCACTCACCCCAGTGCCTGCAGAAGTAGCCAAAGCCAGCTGCCCATAGCTGCTGGGCTGTACAATGCCCCGAACCTCCTAGGGCCTGCCTGCACCATGGCATGGCACAGCCCAGGGGCTGGGGTGAGTGGGAAGAAACAGAATCCTGATCCTATAAAAGTGAATTTACCTTGCATATAAGGAATTTTGGCTAGAAAAAGGGTGATCACATATGACCAAATTTGCGTATATGAAACCTGCATAAATCGAGGGAAACCTGTATTCCTCTTCGCAGGGTATAATAGTCCAGATACTATACCCTTCCTACTGTAAGGTTAATAAAAATATTTTAGGTTCATACATTCTTTTTGAGCCAGGGTTCAATCTGACAGTTTCCTACTGCTTTTTCCCTTCTTTTATATCAACATTAGGGCCTGACAGGCAATTGAGAACAGCCATGTGCTTGATTCTCTTTAACTCTTTCTTTGAGGTTTCTGTATCAAAGCAGAGTTGACAGAATTGATCTGGCAAAAATAGTGCCACTGGGTGCAGAAAAAAGGTTAATATATCCTTCTTTTTCGTAGAGTACTCTAATGATCACTTGGTCGTAATAGAAAGCCCTGCCTCTGACAGTCACTTCTCTTAAATTATTTTTCATTTTCATTAATATGAGATATTAATATACAGAATTCCGTTTTAATTATATTGGACTTTTGGAAATGCTTTTAAAGATAGTTTAATACAAATATAAGTGATCTGGTTGTCTAGAGTGGGCTTCTCTTGCAACATCTCTATACTTATAACAGTTTATGATGATATACTTGTATTATTATATTCTTTCTTATTGAACACTCATTTTTGGCCTGTTACCAGGGGTTATAATTTTCAAAGCACTTTCTTAACTGAAATGGGGAATGGGTACAATCAGAAAAGAAAAAAGTCTGTCCAAGTCTTGCATCCATCTTCATAAACACCAATGTCTAGATTTTATAGACCGAGACAGACTTTCAACTGGTTACCCAATGAACATACACTGATTTCAGAAATTTCCAGGATCTGATTCTATATCTTTTTGTTCCTCTCATGCACATATCTGATCTCCTTGTCATTAGTAATCGAGAGAGCATTATTTCCCTTTCTGTTTACTACTCATTTCTATATTGGACAATTTAATATAAGCAGTAACTTCATTGATTTAGGGCAATTTATTTCAGTGGCAATTTTTCCATCCTTTAAGAATCTAACCTTTAGTCTTTAACAGAAATGGAGTTTGATGGACACTTTCAGATGTCTTGGTTGATTTTCTTTCTTTCTTTCCTTCTTTCTTTCAAAATGGGCACCAACAGGAGTGCTTGCTCAGAGCTCTGAGACCTTTTCCCTGTTTTGTGAACCTTTCTCCTTCTTTTACTTTGTTTTCCATCTGCCAAACAGTCTGACCCCTTTCCCACCATAGCCCCCCACTTTTCATTACTTTCCTCTGCCTTTTTTCACCTTTTTAAGCCCTTTCTCCTGCAGGAATGCTCTCCCCTTCTCTCCCTCTCCTTCTGCGTTTATTTTGTTTTCTCCCCTTCTCACTGCAGCTGCTCTGCTGCTTATTGTTTTCCCTTCTCCTTCCAGGCATAATGCTCACCTATTCTTCTTTCTCTGGTGTTTCATAGATTTCATAGACATTAGGGCTGGAAGGGACCTTGGAAGATCATCAAGTCCAGCCCCTAATGTTTATTTGTTTTTCAGCATCTTTGGTCCCTGCAGGCAGAGGGCTCCAATCCCCAACCCCTCTGGTTCCTTGCAGGGTTAACCCTTTTTTTTGCTGGAATGGCTGAAAGCAACTCCCAGCAGTTCACTGGAGTTTTGG
Organism: Gavialis gangeticus; assembly: GCF_001723915.1. NCBI lineage: Eukaryota > Metazoa > Chordata > Crocodylia > Gavialidae > Gavialis > Gavialis gangeticus. The sequence goes on from NW_017729032.1 coordinate 228,649,324, forward strand.
TTTCCTGCTTCATGCCCCTCCCTCTATTGGAGTGGATGAGTGTGCTGCTGCTGTGAGGGCACTGATAAGTGTCAGAGAAAAATGTTGTGATTGTATGCTGACAACACAGAGAATTGAAACTGACATGCTCAGACAAGTTAAGTGCATGGAAAATTCCACAGCATGCCCAGCATGTGCCCCCTACGTGACCTGACAGCCTGTCAATTATGCGTGACCTACTTTTCCAGCACGCGCATGCTCAGTCACAGTAACTGCATGAGGTAATTTGTCCAGAAGTTTCCAGCAGAACAGCAGCCTGATTGGCTACGAGGCTGCTACAAAAGCTTGTGAGCTCCCTCCCTTGGAAAGAGACCCGCTCGGCTGGTGAGCAGAGGCTGTACTTACAGGGACTGCTCCTCAGCCAGGCCTTTTGGCCTATTGGTCTCCTCCACGATACAATCGGCTATTCGATTCAATCTCGATTCTGTGTTTGATCCTTTGGTTACTAGACTGCTTTGGCTTTCGATCCTGACTGCGATTCTGCTCAATCCAACTTATCTCGATTATGAGTTCATCTCGTCACACCTGGCTTTCGACCTCGGCATCGGCTACCATCACATCTATCTGTTGTCCACTTTGGACTGGCGTCATGACATTTCCAACGAGTTACAGTTTTGTTCTCATTATTTGTTATCCACCTATGAGCTGTTGACCAGCCCTGGGACTAGCGAGTGGGCAGCTGCCCCTATCCTTCGGGGTAGAACGCAAGGGCTTACTCGTGAACCCTGTGGGCCAACAGACCCCTTTGTTGTTTGTTATTTGTTTGTAACTGTAACTGAAGTAAGCAGCTCTACCTACACAATCACAGCATAAGTGAATAAACCCCATTTACTTTGAAACCACTACGAGTCCGCGTACCACTCAGACTTCTTGCCACAAATCCCGCCTGTTCATTCCAATGCCACCCTCAACCCACCATGACCTTGGGGCCACTGTTCCCCGATATGGCATCACGAAAAGGATTAACGGGAAGCGAATGTGAGTCTGAGTTAACTCAGAGCTGCCCATGGCGCAGCGGGGTCCGTTCGACCAGTGATCCGGACGACCTATGGAACCACGTTGTGTTACACCAGGCTGCAAACCAGGCCTCAGCCACGATCTATGGCTACCTGTCCCTCCACGGGACAAGCGGGAAGGAGAGGGCGGTCCGGCTCAGTCTGGGAGCCCTGGGCTGTATAATGAGAGACTCCTGGGCCATTTATCGCCCAATGGAGGAGAACGGGACCGCATCCCAGGCCCAAGTGAAACCTCCGGCTGCGGTGAGCCTCAGCCCGGCTCAGGAGTTTGCTCACTGCATCAAGTATGTGAAGGAGGGTGGAGAGGAAACCCCTCCAGATCGGTTCTACTGTCCGAGCCTTATGGCCGGATCAAGGGGGCATGAGCTCCTGACACAGCTCCGCGAGAGCCTGGAACGAGACGGCAGAAAGGCCAAATGGACCGGCCTTAAGTGGAAGAAAGGCAGAATAATAAATGTCTTGTTCCGCGAGTACATCTCGTTACTGGGGGAATTTATGGATCTAGGGGTACAGCTCAAGGCTGCTGCGAGAGCTGCAGCCAAAAAGTTGTCTGAGCGGCCATTGCAAGATGGCGCCAGCAGATCCGAGAGCGCACCAACACCCGCGCCAACGTCACTGCCCACCAAGAACCCTCCTCCCGCCGCAACGTCACTTGTTGCTCCGCCCACCTGAAGCCTGCCTCCCGCAAAAGCGCCACCTGTTGTACATATGTTACCACCCCCATATGTCAACCAGAGCCACCCGGAGGACATACGGGAGAACGGAAACCGCGAAAATGAAAGCACAAGTCTCATTGCAACCAATACGATGCCAACCACCGTAACCATAAACAAGGATATGAATGCAACCACAAGCGATATGATTGAACCAAGAACCGTAAGCGAAAGGAGCAACACAAGTGGAACAATAAGCGTGATGAGCCAATTCAAACAACAGCAACCAAACAATTTAGTAACTGCTTATCCCATAGCAGTTCAAAAGCTAGTAACAGATCCTGAAGGTGGAAGAAAAGTAACCGTAACCACACGATCAAGAACCCGCTCAGAAATGAGTGAGCTAAAGAAAGATACCGCAATCCGCAGTGATGAGACACCTATTGCATGGCTGGGACGATTAGTAGCAGAAGCCGGCAACAAAACTGTAAACCAAGATGAGGCACTGCAGCTAATTCGAAGCTCAGCTTGGAGTAGAGCTAAAGTTGTTGACCCGGTTCGAGTACTGGCAAACTACTATTGGCCGATACCAGTACCAGCACTGGCAGTTGAAGCCCTACAATGCAAAGTCCATGCTTGGCATGAGGGATCAGCAGATCGTGCCAGTGCAATATCATTGATTTACACTGCCATCGGGGCATCCTACGCCCTAGGGAACCCCACACACCAAGCACTGAACTTAACACCGGTCTAAGTGCAGGGAGCATGGCCACATTATTTTGCAAGTACACCAGGAGATGTGCCTTGCCTCACTGAGGCCATCGAGGCAGAAACCGAGATCTATGGTGGCAGCCAAAGTATAACTCCAAGGCTGCTATTGAGTTCATCCATAAATGGTCCCGTTATGCATACTCTGGGATTACTGGAACAGCTGCAAGAGGCAATGAAGCCCAAGCCCCCAGAAAAACACGTACCCCATCTCTAATGGAGAACATGAAACCAAATACGTGTATCCAGTTGAAAGTCCTGCCACCCACTCTTGGTGGGTAGACCAGAGATCCTGACCTCAGGCATATCAGAGAAAACCGACTAGAACCTCACCACCAACCACGAAAAAGTATCAGCCACGTAATTCACCACCACGGCAACTGAGAAATCGAGCAAACTACTCACCTCTCCAGAGAACGTCGCTGGAGAGAGCAATGTTCAGGTTTCTCCTGGAAAATTCTGGTCTCTTGAAAGAGAAGCTAAGGCTTCTGGGAGATGAGGGACAACGCGCCCTCGCAAGAGCGCTAGGCTTTAGCGAGGGAAGCAAGACAAAAAAATGAGTAACGGCCGTCGGCATCACTAAGGTGACCGACAGCACATCTACGAATCACGAAATTGAACGATATGAGCTAATACGGTTCACGAACTATGATCTTGAGCACAACAAAGTAAAACGATACAAATTCAAGCGAGACGAATGGAACCGAGATGAATCAACACGAAACGAACTGACGAACCATGAATTAACACGAATCGAACTGAAACGAAACCCGAAGCGAGACAAACGAAAAATAAAACGTGAAGTAACCGTACAGAGAGAATCGAAAAGAACCCAAGCAAAACGCAGCGAACTAGAGATGAAAATTGAAGCAATTGTAACTTTTCCGATGGAAGGAGTGCCGGAGGAAGTAGGAGTTCATAACAACGAGAAAGAAAGCCAAGATTGAGACACACGTAATCGTAGCAACGAATGACATGAGAATTTTTTAAGATGATCCAAGGCCGTGCGCCAAAATAGAAATACAAAACCCTGACGAACCGGATGACATCATGCTAATGAAATTTCTTCTCGACACTGGTGCACAGGTGAACGTAATTCAGCCATCAGTCCCGCACCAACGGACTAACAGAACAATGATGGTGCAGGGTCTGAATGCTGTGACAGCTACGAGCCGGGTGAAATTTTTGGTAAAAGGCCACAAAAGACACCTCGATGCAGTCCTAGGGGGCATCAGCGTCCTTGGGGTGCCCGGGATAAGAACTTTAAACCTAAAGTACCAAGTGCTGGAAGCACTACCTATCAACATCATCGCACCAAAAGACCGACATAGGTCTACGTTAAGGACAACTTCAGTATGGCGGTACACACCCATTCCCACGAGAGTGCATCTTCGTGAACCCCTAACTAGACTCCATCTCCCCATACATGCAAGTGCGAGACTGTCACTGGGTTGGGGAATTCCAAAGCCGGGAAAACCACATGAGGTTCAACTAGTGGTCGATTACAGAGAGGTAAATAAAAGGTGCAGTATCCTTACACAAGCTTCACCTTGCACCCTGTTGCAGAGCACCTGGGAAATGGCAGAGTGCCAGGCAGACCCATGGTGGGGAACAACGTTAGACCTACAAGACATGTTCTTCTCAATTCCCATTGAAGACAACAAAGGGATTCTGAATATGTGCGTTGCAGGAAAAATTTATAGGTGGAATGCGTGTCCGCAGGGATACTGTAACGCCCCAGTGCTAGCCACCAGCGCCATAAATGACAGTCTAAGGAGGTTTTCAGAGAACTACCTGGAGAGCAACGCCATACGTATTTGGAGCTATATTGATGACATAGCCATTATGGGGCGAGAAGAAACCCTTGTCGGACGTATAACTAAAAATCTGGTGAAACACTTAACACAGGACGGATGGGTGGTAAACACACAGAAGTCTCACCTGGAACCGGCGGATAACATTAGTTTCCTGGGAATGACCTTCGACAAAACTAAGCGACACGGGACAGCCTATGGAAAATTCGACCTCGCCATCAGAAAGAATAAGGTCCCAAAAAATGAAAACAGAGTTTCAGTTGCTATTAGGAAAACTGAATTGTTTCCAGCATTATGTAACCCCGGAACACTTGCCGGTGTTATCGAGAATACAACACCAGATACGCGAGAAGACTAGACAGAAAGCTCCGTGGTCTTCAAAAGACACCAAGCCGTTGAATAAGATACTAACCGCCATGGAAAGCACCTCTTTAAGTGCCATTGACCTTGCCACACCATTGATAGTGACGGTCGGTTTCACCGAAGAACACTTCTTTGCCACCGTGAAGGATTCTGAGGGAAACCCCGTATATCTGGCTCACCGCACTATACAATTGGCACAGCATTGCTTTGGCATGGTGGGAAAGGTTCTCCTGGCCGCTCAACTGGCTGAATCACTATCGGTCATGGAAAATTAAGAGCAGTAGGGGCAACCCTACTTCCTCAGCTATCCCACGATCGACCGGACCCATGCTTCCAGGGAGAACCATCTACTTGGAGTGCCCTGGTGTTGAATCACCTGTACCAGTGGCACAACTGGAAGCACGAGGATGTATCACCTCCAAACACCATCACTGAAAAGTCAAAGATAATTCTTTACGGAACGACCCAGCCAGCGTGGACGGCATCGGATGGCACCACCCGTGAGAACGGAAAGTAGGGATTTTATTGCCATCCATGCTATGTACACCAGATCCACCCTGGCTGTGAATCGGCCCAAAAGAATGAATTGTTAGAATTCCGAGAAGTGGTGCGACACTGCCTACAGCACCATAATGAAACACTTCCCATACCAATCATCGCAGTCAATTCACAGTACATTTATCGGATAGTTACCGCTGCAGCATTACCATCTGAGAACGTCAACCTATGGCAAGAAATTTATGATCTGCTTTCTGAATTCACGATGTTACCACTAATAAAACATACACGATCGCATCGGGCAGATACAGATACGACCCGTGAAACAATCGACAAGTTATTAGAGAACCCTGATCGACCAAATTATGTGTTGGCCGCTAAAACCATCGATGACGAAGTAAGCATAGATCCGTACCTGGGGTGGCTCCACGAGCACTGGGGTCATCCAGGCCCTCGGGTACACCAGCAAAAATGGCGTTAAGAATCAGGAGGTAATCCGAAACACGGGACCCATACAGACTGGAAACGGGTCACCCGGGCCTGTGAAGCCTGCGCCACAGAGAAAGCCCATCCAACAAGCAATCTTAAAGGCGCCCTAAATCTGAAAACCTTCACGCCCAGAAGGTCGTGGCAGGTGGACCTGTTAGGCCCTCTGTCGGGAGCTGCAGTCCCTAACAAAGGACTAATTGTAATAGACCTCGGAACACGCCAGGTTACAGTGGTGCCCTTACGAAAGACCCATGCAATGGCAGTAATATCCACCCTAACTAGCATATTCATGGTCTGGCAGGTCCCTAAAGTCATCCAATCCAACGGAGGACCACCTTTTACGTCTACGGCAATCGAGAGGTTTGCGAAACTCCACAACATAAGTTGGCACCACCATCTGCCATACCACCCCCTGTCAAATGGGGTGGTGGAACGGGCCGTAGGAATATATAAGGAGGCTCTATGTTTGAAGGGGCAGGGATCTTACAAAAACTGGGTCAAGTTAAACCATGAAGTCCTGACAACTTTAAATGCAGGAAAAGAACTGTGGAACCAATGAAACACTGAACTTGTAGAAACTTGGAAACAGAAATTTAAAAACGTCTGAATTAGTATGGGTCACACTGCCAGACCCGAAGAGATGCCACCTGAAGGTGCTAAAGGGCGTAATAAGAACTGCGGAGCACTACCCTAATACCTACTTAGCAGAACTAGAAGAAAGCAGGCAAAAATTATTGGTTCATCATAATTGGCTATCTAGGCGGTCTACCACCAATACTGTTATATAAGCCCTTAAAACAGTCTTGTATATAGTTGTGTTATAGAACGCATTCTGTCCTGCTTTTGTTCTGTCTTCTAGCACCGATCGACATCGAATCGTAAACAAAGGGGAAGCGTGCCCACACCACATCTCATCTGACTCGAGGCATCGAGAGACACCAACCAACCCGACTGAAAGAAGCCGCCGATTTGCCGGAACATCATGCCAACAGGACCCAGAGGCTTTAAAGTGACTCAGATCTTTTGTTGTATATGTTGTATATATGTTACTCAGTTATCCACCAGTTCGGTTATTAAGCCAGCAAAGGGGGTTATGCCAATACCTAATCCTCTTCCGGGATAGGTATTGTATATCCATCCCAAATGTGTCTATTCCTTTGCAGCAGCAAGTAACGAAAATTAGAAAAATTGCAGAGGATGTTAACGCAGTCTCTGGTATTGGTCAAGGATGGCTTTCTTGCTTATTTAAGTGGTTTGGGTGGGACTCCTTGTCCTGGTTGGTAAACCTATTAACTCCGTTAATATCGTTTCTGTTTGTTATAGTCATAGTTGTCTTGTTAGTTTGTTGTGTGTTTCAATGTATAAGAAAACAAATGTCAAGTTTATCGGTTTTTGTTTATACTCGTATACCCACACAAACAAGTTTAAAAATCAAAATCGAAGATGAATGCTGAATTCACTTTGTAACTCCTGTGTTGCCAGCAAGGGGGCATGTCCAAGTAAATATTTTGGTTAAGTGCTGGTAACACAAGAGTTAAATTATGAACATGCGCAGCAGAAACAGGCTTATGGAAAATTCCACCATATGCCTAGCAAGTGCCCCCTGAGTGACCTATGAGCCTGTCAATCAAGTTTGACCTACTTTTCACCATGCGCATGCTCAGTCACCACACAGAAAGAAATTGGACGCATACTCAGTCTATCTGTAGCATGACATAATTGAACTAGAAATTTCTTTGTAGAAAGTGATTTGATTGGCCACAAAATTCCTATAAAAGACTTGGGAGCCCCCACCAAGGGGGTGGGGCGTTAGTAGGAGGTGGGCGTTAGTGGTGAGTGTTTTGGTGTGTGAGTGATCAAGAGCGAGAGAGACCTGCTCAACTTGTAAACAGAGGCTGCTATTAGCAGGGACTGTGAGACAGGAAGAGATTGGGTCTCAGGCCCTGGGTCTTCTCCTCATAACTCCGCACAGCATATTAGCTTTTTGATTCCATTTGTTTTCCGTATTGATCTTCTGGTTATTGAACTGTTTTGGCATTGACCTCGGCTATGATTTGGATCATCCCAACCTATCTCAACTACGAACTTACCTCATCATCTCCACATCAATTTCGGCATTGTTCTTCAACCATCCGGTTGTCCACTTTGGACTGCCATCACATCGTGTACTTCGTTCACTGTGTTACAGTTTTCGTTTATTCGTCTCCCGTTTAATGAGCTGTTGACCAGCCCTGGGACTAACGAGTGGGCAGCTGCACCTATCCTTTGGGATAGAATGCAAGGGTTCACTCGGGAACCCCGTGGGCCAACAGACCCCTTCGTTGTTTATTTGTTTTACAACTGTAACTGAAGCAAGTATCTCAACCTACGCTACTCAGCATAAGTAATAAACTGTCTTGTTTTAAAACCACACGAGTCTCGTACCACTCAGAACTCCTCGCTGCCAATCCCGCCTGTTCGTTCCGATCCTGCCCTCAGCCCACCGTGACCTTGGGGCTGCTGTTCCCCGACAATAGGCTGTGAAAATATCCTTTATACTACCTGGGTGAGTTTGGTCCTTATCATTTTCCTCAGCTCCCCTGCTTTGGTGCTTGAAGTTGTGGTAGCAGGTATGTCTGTCGAGGGTGATGCCCTTAGGCACACTAGCCATTCAGGTGGTAGCCTCCAATGTCCCCCCTGTCCTGCATGCTCACTCATCTCTGGTGTTCTTGTCTCCTCTTTTGGCTTTCCTGTCCCCCTTTCCACATCCCTCATGCATGCCTATATGGGATTTGGCTCGCTCAATGCCACCAGCTGCCAAGCCCCTGTGATGCAGACAGCTTGTTTTGATTTCCAGAGCCAACTAGATGTCACCTTTCTGCATGAAATGCATGCCGCTGCAGGAACTTATCAAGTCAATCGACATGTCACTTGGCGGGGCCGTTTGTTCCTGGGTCATAGCATCTCCCTCAGCACAGAAGTCACGATCCTTTTGTTGTTACAGCTGACACCTGACTCAGTGGTTGCCCAAAAGGTCATCCCTGACTGCCTGCTGACTCCATCTTGCTGGCCTTACATCACCTTCTCCTCATTACCATTTCCGCACCTGATGTTGGGTGGGAATGGCCTGCCCTCTTTTTGACCCTGGTTAATTTTTTATGGAGAGCAGCTGATGGCAACAATCTTCTCCTCCTTAGTGTGTACCTAAATTCACACAATCAATGAATAGCTTGACCAGACTGGGCCAGAACCCCATCTGTCTTTGACCCAGCAGCTGCGGACTGCTTTGGAGGGAATGGACTTCATTCCCGTCTGGTCATTTTCAAGCTGATGTGAGGCAGCACAACTGATGGTGACCACCAATGGTGACCACTGATGCGATTGCCATGGCATGCCGTTGCCACTTGTGCATTGCCAAGCTTTACCTGCCAGCCCTTTGGGGTGTCTGCCTCATCCCACCTAGACTCTTGGATCACAGTCTGTGGATAGCAACCTGGACAGTGGGCCCAGTACTTCCTTGACTCTTGCTGTGCTTTCTGACAGCAATGCTGGGGTTTTACCTTGATGTGCTCCCCTTGGGGAGCCCTGTACAAATGGGTGGTTCATGTCCACCCCACCCTCATCCTTGCCACTTGTTTTGAATAAGGTGGTGGTGGCATATAGTGGCACCAGCCCTTGGTGCCTTGTATGTGGCACCTCTTGGACATTGCCTATTTGATTTATTTTTCATGCCAGGCAGCTGAGGCAGGTGCATCTGCCTGGTCAAATTTGTGTTTGGTTAGGCCAAGATGGCCACCTTCCAGAGCTGTAGGAATTGGCTCACTGGGGCCAGTACTGATGCTGCCCTGTGACTTTTCTGGTTTTTGGTTCAGGCACTGCCTGTCACTGCAATTGTCAAATGCAGTTTTCAGCAGACAGTGCCTGCCTTCCAAAGGTATGTTGAACCATTTAGGGGGTGCCTCTCCTCAGCCCCTGCCTCCTGCAAATTTTCCAAGAGAGCCTCACCAACAAGGTCCTATCAATCAGCTGCATTAAGAACTGGTGGCCGATCTCCCTGCTGTGCATGGACTACAAGATTCTGGCCAAGGTGCTGGCAAACCACCTCTGCATAGTTGTGGCCTCCATCACTGGGCCTGAGCAGAGCTACTGCATGCCGGGGAGGACCATTCAAGATCCAGGACAACCTGTTCCTGCTGCACAGCCTGCTCACAGCCAGTGAACTCTTCAGCCTGGACATTGGCCCCATCTCTCTGGACCAGGAGAAGGCCTTTGACCGGGTGGGCCATGCCTATCTCTTCCAGAACCTGGAGGCCTTTGGCTTTGGCCTTCTCTTCACCAGGGCCCTCCAGGTCTTGTACCAAGATGCTTCCAGCCTGCTCATGGTGAACGGCATGCCCTGTGCCTCATTCCCCATGTGCAGGGGCATCCATTAGGGCTGCCCCTGTTGGGCATGCTCTATGCCCTGGCCATCGAGCCACTGCTACATGCACCATGGCACCACCTGAGTGGTGTGGCCCTGCCATTGGCCATGGGCCCATTCATTGACCCTTCTCTCTGGCTGTTGGCATACACGAATGACCTGACCATCTTTCTCAACACCCAGGAAGACATGTGAGCCCTGAAAGACTGCCAGCAAGCCTATGAGTGTGCCTTCTTGGCCCATATCAACTGGGCCAAGAGGGACACCCTGGTACTTGGTGCGTGGACCAATGCAAGTCCTCTGGATTTGCTGGGGGGCCTCACTGGGTGCCACAAGGGCCTCAAGGTCCCAGGTGTGTTCCTGGGGCCACTGACCTTCATGGTGCACAACTGGGATGGCCTTGAGGAGGGGGTGGAGGCCTACCTGTGATGGTGGTGCTGGCACCTACCCAGCCTCTCCTACCGTGGATGTGTCCTCATCACCAGGAAACTGGTGGCAGTCAAGAGGCTTCCTATCTCTTTTCTTGTCTGACTCCCACCTCTCTAAAGGTCTTTAGCTTCTGTTTAGCTCACTTTCTGATTCTTTTCTTGCATTTTCACAGTGTTTTCTTTTCTGCTGTCTATTCCCTCTCCCTTTACTTCCGGTCTCTTTGTCTGTGAGTTGCTTCTATACAGACTTTTTCTCTTACTGTCTCTTTTCCTTTCTTTCTTTCTTTTCTGCTTGCTTGTTGCGAGGAGTTATCTTTTCCAGTAGCTTGGCTTCTGAGGGGTGTTCTTAATTCTCCCCCTCCCTTTCCCCTTTTTTCTTTTTTTGCTGTTTCATAACCCTCAACCCCCCATTTTTTCCCTATGCCCCTCTCCTTCTTTCATCCAGTTTTTTATGGCTGCATTCCCAGACACTTATCTTTTTAGTTAAAGAAAACAAAAATGTTTATACTTTCTCAGTTATAGCTTGAAATTAACCCTGTCCTAGAAGGAATGGCTGCTCCTACACCAAGCAGCTGGTATGATGATGCCTCTCAGAACCTCCCATTACCCATGGCTTGAGGGTTCACACCCCTCCCTACATCGGGGTCGAGGTCTGCGTAGATGCCCTGGCTAGTCTTCTGGGACAGCGTAACATATGTTATGCAGGTCATGATAATACTGTCCCAATGATTTACCTGAGCAATTCCACCCTAGTTAACAGAGTATGCGCAGAGGGCCTGGACATTGCGGGCACACACTATTTTGTCATGCCCCTAGACACCCCAGCAGTGAGGGTGATGATTTCTAATGTGCCCCTGCATGTACCAGATTGGGAGCTGGCCAAGGAACGCAGCCCTATGGGGTTCTTATAAGTCTCTTTTGCTGACTGACAATAGGAAGCAAGAACCCAAAACTGAGGCATGTCCTGTCTTTTCTAAGGCAGGCTTTCATGCTTCTCAGGGAGGGCCCATGGTCTCTGCCTCAGTCCTTGAGCCTTATGTTCAATGGGTGGAGGTTTGTGATCTATTTTTCCTTTGGGGAGACCACATGTTTTCAGTGTGGTAGCTCTTCCGCCTAGCAGCCCAGTGTCCACAGGGACTTTCAGCCAAAACATCGGCAACTACAGTGGCACCAACAGATGGCGCATCTAGCTCTGGGACAGGCCCCACCCAGTGAGGCCGGGAGCTTTTCCCGACCTCTTTCCACACCTATTGTATCTGAGGGGGCTGGTGTCTCTGGTGTGAGAGCACCATCCAGTGGAGGGGCTGGGATTAGGCCCTAACCCTTCCCCCCACCCATTCCACCTACAGTGCCCACCCCCACCAGTACAGAGACACCACCAGGTGGAGAGCCTTCACTTGCTCCTTGCCTGTCCTGACCACCCCGATTGAGGCGGCTTTGATGGTCAGCAATTGTGGCGCTAAGGCCCTGTCAGATGATGGGGCTTAGGCCTCCTCCCAGTTGCCCTCCACCACGTTCTTTTCTGACGTGGATGGTCCTGGGGAGGCAGGCCAGAAGCAGTCCGGCCCATCCTCTCTGAAGGGTGGGCCACCTGCCACGAAGAAAAACAAGAACAAAGAGAAGAAAGGGGTGGCAGAGGAGTCTGCTGACCTCTTGGTCATGTCCCAGGCTACTGAATTAGATGAGGAGGCTAGTGAGATGGAGATCCAGCTTTCTGGAGGTAGCAAGTGACCTTGAGAGCAGGATGAACTCTCTCCCCTTAAGAAGGTGGGGCTTGCTCTTCGTAGAGCCAGTCCTTGACTTGGACTATCAGAGGAGGCTGATGGGTTTAGATATTGAGGGTGTAGATGCTGCATTTGTGGGTGAGCTTCCAACTAGGGTACAGCCTCACCATGCGTCTGTTGCAAAAGTGCAGCCCATGTTGGCAGACCCTCCCAGGTCAGTCCTGACTATGGGGAGGGTCTCACCTTCTTGAAACAGACTAAAGGACAGAAGAACATAGTGGGTTGCATCACCCAATGGTGCACAGATCCTAAAGTTTTTATCAAGGCTGCCAGAGCTGCAGCCAAACTTAACCAACAAGATCTAGGCACTCAGCAGATGGCTTACCATCTGGAGAAGCACACAAAGAGGGTGAGAGATAAGTAGGGCCTGGCAGGGTCCCTGGAATACACTAGGGCATTATAGGCCTTTTCCGACCTGTCTCTGCTTTTTGGTGTGCTCTCGGGGGCTTGCTCTTCTTCCTACACCTTACCTCA
>NW_017729032.1:228667048-228667767 GCF_001723915.1 Gavialis gangeticus
GAGAAGCACACAAAGAGGGTGAGAGATAAGTAGGGCCTGGCAGGGTCCCTGGAATACACTAGGGCATTATAGGCCTTTTCCGACCTGTCTCTGCTTTTTGGTGTGCTCTCGGGGGCTTGCTCTTCTTCCTACACCTTACCTCACTCTTCCTCTCCCATACCCACACCCATAGCAGCCACAACCATTGGTACTTTTAACATCAACAGCTGTCAAGATCCAGTGAAATGAGAGGCCATCCTGGAGCTCCTGTGCCCACTGCCTGGTGAGGCCACTTGTTCCTGAGTCATGGCACCAACCTTGGTGCCGGGGTTGTGACTCTCCTATCATCACAACTACAGCAGGATACGGTGGTGGCGTGGGAAATTGTCTCTGGCCACCTGCTGGCTATCTGCATCACCCTAGTGCAACACTATTTGCTACTCATCAATGTTTATGCACCTACTGATGGTCAGGAGAGAGTCACTTTCTTTGAGACCTTGGCCACCCTCTTGTGCAATGCTAGTGAGGATGATGACCTGCTACTCATAGGTGGGTACTTTAATTATACCATGGACACCCCACTCGACTTTATGGGGCCTGAGCCTCACCTGCCCTCAGCCTGCAAGCTGCAGTCTGTCTTGGAGACTGCAGGCCTCATTGACATCTGGTGAGCCTTGCACCCTGATGAATGCCAGTACACCTAGATTCATAGATTAAGGGTCAGAAGGGACCTAGTAGAT
>NW_017729032.1:228667778-228680396 GCF_001723915.1 Gavialis gangeticus
GTTTCTTCCTTCTGGTGTTCACTCTCCTCCCAGTCTCCGTCAGGATGAATGCCAGTGGCCTCACTATGGCCCGCCTCAACCACCTTTATGTCACCAGAGACCAATTGCCACTCCTATGCAGTGGCTGCATCATTCCCTCAGGCCTGTCAGATCATGGCATGGCTTGCTGTGAATTGAGCCTGCCAGGGATAACCGGCGTGCTAGCACTCTATTGGGGCTTCAACATTAGCCTGCTTCAAAACTTTTACTTCTGGGACTGCTTCACCAACTTTTGGCCGGGCTGGGAGGCCAAAAGACTGAATTACTCCTCCTGGAAGCTATGGTGGGACGTGAGCAAGGTACAGATCTGGGTTTTTTGCCAGCACCCAGCTGGCCACAAATAAACTGTGCCATCATATCAGAGTGCTAGAGGAAGGTGTGGTAGAGCTCAAGGCTGCCATGCTGGCTGCCGGCAGTGATGCGGTGCTGCATGAGTGCCTCTGGTTCTGCAGGAAATGTCTGCATGACTTGGCGGAAAGCACAGCCTGTGGAGTGGGGATCTGCGCCCACTGCCAAAAGCTAGCTGAAACAGATGCCCCAACCTGCTTCTTCTTCAACCTGGAGTGACAGCAGGCAGCAAGCAAAGTCTTAGATCACATCAAGACCCCTGCAGCCGGGTAATCACTGACCCATGTGAAGCACATGAGCACGCCATCACCTTTTATTGTGACCTGTTTGCGGCTGAGCCATCCTGCCCTGAGACCATGCGGGAACTCCATGCGGGCCTGCCACACCTTTGTGCCCTGGAGGCCAGTGAGCTTAAGCAGGAATTGTCTCTGGTGGAGCTGGCAGCTGCCACAGCTAGCCTTGCCTCCGGCAAAGCCCTAGGCCTCGATGGGTTATCTGCTGAGTTTTACAAGACTTTATGGCCTCTTCTTGGCCCCTGTCTCCTACGCTTTTTCCAGGAGAGCCTTGCTGACAAGGTCTTGCTGATAAGTGGCTGCTGTGCAGTGCTCACGCTGCTGCCCAAGAAAGGAGACCTTGGCTGCATTAAGAACTGGTGGCCAGTCTCCCTGCTGTGCACGGACTACACGATTCTGGGCAAGCACTGGTGACCCACCTCCACACCATGATGGGCTCCATCATTGGGCCTGAGCAGAGCTACTGCATGCCGGGCAGAACCATCTAAGACAACCTGTTTCTGCCGCACGACTTACAGCCAGTGAACTCTTCAGCCTAGATATTGGTCTCATCTCTCTAGATCAGGAGAAAGCCTTCAACCAGGTGGACCATGCCTACCTCTTTCAGATCCTGGAGGCCTTTGGCTTTGGGGCCCTTTTTGCCGGGGCCCTCCGGGTCTTGTATTTGATTTGACACTTCCAGTCTACTCCAGGTGAACAGGGTGTTCTGTGCCCCATTTCCCACATGCAGAGGCATCCATCAGGGTTGCCTCCTGTTGGGCATGCTGTATGCCCTGGCCATTGAGCCACTGCTGCATGCACTGCAGCACTGTCCGAGTTGCATGGCCTTGCCATCGGCCATGGGCCTGTCCATTGCCCCTCCGCTCCAGCTATCAGCATATTCAGATGACATGACTATCTTCCTCAACACCCAGGAAGATGTGGAGGCCCTGACAGACTGCTGCTGAGCCTATGAATGCATCTCCTCAGCCTGTATCAACTGGGCCAAGAGTGATACCCTGCTTCTTGGTGCGTGGATCAGTGTGCCCCCCCCCAGATTTGTCAGGGGGTCTCACTTGGCACTGTGAGGACCTTAAAGTCCTGGGCATGTTCCTAGGGCCATCAATCTTCATGGTGTGCAACTGGGATGGCCTCGAGTAAGGGGTAGATGCCCACCTACAACAGTGGCACTTGGACCTACCCAGTATCTCTTACTGTGGATGTGTCCTCATTGCGAATAACCTGGCGGTGGTGACCTTGTGGCACCGGCATACTCAATATGCCATCAGACCTACTCAAAAGATTCCAGCGCCCCCTGGTTGATTTTTTGGGGGTTGGGTACCACTGGCTCCCACGAGCTGTCTTTTAACTACCTGTAGCTGAGGGGGGCCAGAGTTTGGTTGACCTTGTGAGCAAGGTGGCCTCCTTCTGCCAGCAGGCCCTTCAATGACTCCTGCATGGCGAGAAGCATCTACCTTGGCAAGAAATGGTGTGCCGGTTCCTGCAGAGGGTGGGGGCCCTCGGCTTTGACTGGGAGCTCTTCCTGTTGGACCTTGCACTTCTGAACTGGGCGGTGCTTCCAGCTTTCTACCACAGCATGGTACGAGCCTTGTAGGCCACCTTCTGCCTCCAGCCCGCAGCTGCTGAGGGAACCCCTGGTGCACAACCCAGCTCTGAGGTGCCCCATGCCAAACCTGGCCTCTGCCAGCCACATAGCCATTCTCATCCAGGCGCATGTCCTCTGCCTGAGCCATCTCCTTGACCCCGCTTGGTCAGCATTGCTCTCACCTGAGGCCTTGACCACCCAGCTGGGCATGCGCTCCATCCACAGCATGGGCCATCTCCTGTGTGACATCCAGGTTGCCTTCCCATTGGAGGTGACAGCCACCCTGGACAGCCATCTCTGGGCAGGCCAGGTCCCCTGTGCCACAGATGTCCTCAGCGAGGTTTTTCTCATGATGCTAGCCACCCCGGCTGTGGCTGGAAAGCTGGCTGGTGTACCTGGCACCCTGCTGACACTCCCTGTGCCTCCTGACAGTGACACGGGTTGCCCCTTTGCTTTTCCGTCATGTAGAAGCCTATATGCCTGGGCAGTACATGTCTGCCATGCCCAGCTGATGGTGGGCCACCCCAATACACTGTGGCGATGGCGCCTGGGGCCTCCAGATTCCCCACCAGCCCACCCAGCGTGGTACACATGGTATAAGTCACCAACTGCCAAGAAGACTGGTGACCTGAAGTGGCGGTTGCTGCATGGCATCCTAGCCCCTGGCACGTTTGTGTCCCACTTCGACCCAGCTGCCTCTATGGCCTGGCTCTTCTGCCTGGGGGGTGTTGAGGAGACCCTCTTTCATGCCTTCCTCAACTGTCTCCACCTGTGGCAGCTCTTTGTCACCCTTGAGCTGCTGCTGCAAGCGCTGGGCAGGAGCCTCTCGGAGACCACCTACGTGTGCTTCTATCCATACTGGGCAACTAAGAATGGCCCCATCTGCCTTGCCAACTTTTTACTGGGTCAGGCCAAGATGGCCATCCTCAGGAGCTGCTGAAACCAGCTTGCCGGGACCGGCTGAGAAGCCTGAGGTTTTTCCACCTCATGGTGCAGGCACACCTCTTGCTGGAGTTTCAGTACGCTGTGCTCCGGTGGGTGGTGCCCGCCTTTGAGATACACTAGGCCCTTGAGGGAGCATTGTGCCATGTGGAGGATGGCCATCTCAAATATGTGCCCTGATGTCATGACTGGTCTGGGCGACTGGGCAGGCTTGGTGTCAGACTACGACTTTCAGCTTGTGCCACACCCTGGGCCCTCACCTGGCTACTTTTTTGTTTTCTTTTTTGTGTGGGAAACTGAAGGTGTTGTCATGTGTATGACTAGATAGAGCAGGGTAGAAATAATTTATTTATAGATATGACTGTGTGGCCGGCGTTCTGATCGCCTAATAACATGTAAGATACGAGGAGAAATATAGCAAAGGTGTCTCTCATGGTGTGATGAGATGAACGCAATAACATGGTGTGTTTTGGTTTGTCTCTGCTTGGTAAGTGGCCAACCTTTTTGTATCTCTTTTTAACTACTTTATTTAGGGGTTCAGAGATACAAAAAGGTTGGCCGCTTACCAAGCAGAGACAAAAGTCCTTCCTTCCTTCCTCCCTATGGCTATCTAGTCCTAAAAGTGTGACCTTTTGGTGAGGATGAGGGTGTTCATTCTCTCCTTATGATGTAAATTGGATGGGCAGATTTATGTATGATTTTCTGATGCTTTCTTGGCTAGGCAATTATGAGGTTGTTTACTTTTATGTTTTAAAAAATATTTTTAGAATAAATGTCTAAAAAACTTCTTTTATTCTTTCTCTTTCAGGGAGCTGTTAATAATGGTTTTCAGAGTTCTGAGATAAGAAATCTCATCTCAACCTAGAACTCATGAAAACTTGCATGTTCACAAATTATTTATAAGACAAAGATGACAAAGTGACTTTGCGCTCATTTTTCTCACTTAATGATGACATTTTTGGTCACAGAAACTATTGTCAAATCTTGTGAAATTGACAAGAGTCTGGCAGAACATAATGAGCTGAGGACAACAAAGTTGCTTTCCTCTTCAGTTGTTAGAAAAATCAATCTCTTGAACTCATCTTGTTACCTCTACAGTTTATGGACCAATAATTATCAGGACATGAGAAAGAGCTCCCCCCCAAAAATTGTCAGTTTCAATTATCTATGATATTTCTACTCCCTTTGCATAAAAAATTCAAGATGGACAAAATATTGTTAGGGAAAATAGCTATAGATCAGGGGTTGGCAACCGCAGGCATACATGCCATTAGTGACATGTGGAGACATTTTTCTTGGCATGCTGGGAAGCATGCAAGGAAATTGTTAAAAAAATTGCAGCCACAAGTCCTAAATCTGTGGCAGGCATTGGGGCAGAGCCAGGAAAACACAGGCAGGGATGCTGTCTGTGTTTTACTGCTCCCGCCCCTTGCTTCCAGGCAGCACCCTCCAGCCTGGCTGGCCCCTGGAGGGAGCTGCAGGTGGACAGGGCCCTGGCAGGTGCTGCATATGAAGGAATGCTGCCTGGCTGGGGAAGGGTGCTAGGCTCAGGGGGCTTCCAGTTCATGGATCAGCCTCCTTGCATGCTGGGCACAGTGCAAGCAGGGTAGAGCCATCCCCGGTGCAAGGGCCTGGTTGTGGGAGCCCTCTGGACCCTGGGAAGAGCCACCACAACTGCCCCAGGCTGCCTGGGCCCCAGCCTTGCCCATCCCTCTCAAGGGGCTGGGGCTAGGACAGGCACTGCACAGAGCCTCTGCACTGCAGGCACCCAGCCATCTTGGCCCTGAGCACCGGCTGCGGTGGCTGCTCCCTGGGAAACACTGCAGCTCCCACTCTCACTGTACCTGCCATGCAGAGAGGTCAAGCAGGTAGCACCTTGAGCCCAGAGTCCTGCCTCAGCCAGACAGAATCCCTCCATGGGAAGAGTGGCTGCACCCCACCCCTGAGGAGCTGTGCAGGCCAGCTGGGCCCCAACTCTGGTGCTGCTGGGACCACGCCCCCATCCACTATGCTCTGAGTCTGCAGAGCCCTGCAGCACCTGGGGCCCCACCTGACCCCCAGTCTGCTCTGCCTGCAGCCTTCCCAAGGGCCTGGCCAGGCCAGCCTGCCTGTGATGACTACCTTAATGCCTGCTGCTCCCTGCTCCTCTCTTCCCCCTCTCATCACAACTTGCTTAATAAGAAAAAAATTCACAAGTACAAAGGCAGTACATGAAGTTTTATTTATTGTCACCAGGTTAAGAATTTTTTAGAAAACCTAGCATTTACTGTAAAAGAATTATTAACATTTATGATTATTAACTGTATTAAATATGCAGTGCATCCTGCCATATACCCTAAGTTTTGTTTTTGTGGTGTGCTGGCACTCTGGCACCTTACAAGGTAGACCTTGTGGGTTTTTGGGCACTCCAGCCAAAAAATGTTGCCCACCTCTGCCATAGATAGTATTATATTCTGTAAAATAATATTACTTGCTAATTAGCAGGAGCGAGCACATTTTTTATGGAGCAAGTAGAAAATCTATATGTACTGTGATGGTGTGGACTGGGTAGTTCCTAGTAAGATAGGAGTTAAAAAGAGTTGCTGGGCTGGCCAATGCCAGACCTGCAGGAGTGGGTCAGGGTCAGAGCAGAGAGGACTCTCAGTGCTGACTAAGCCTGGCTCCTGATCAGATCTCCTCTGAGAACCAGACTATGCAGATTTCTAGGTTAGTCTGGGTGCCTGGGCATACTGTTGCATGGGAGCTGTCTTGGTTCCCCATTGCAATTTTGGTCGAGAATGTGGGCATGCTACAAAGGGGATTTGGACAGGGCAGGGGAGAAACTTCATAGTTTCATAGTTGGTAGGGTCGGAAAGGACCTGAGTAGTTCATCAAGTCTGACCCCCTGCCGTGGCAGGAAAGGACACTGGGTCAAATGACCCCGGCCAGGTGTTCATGTAGGCTTCTTGGAAAGACGCGTGGGGGATGAGCCAGGACTACTTCTCTTGGAAGTTGGTTCCAGATCCTAGCCACCCTGACAATGAAGTAGCGCCTCCTAATGTTTAGCCTGAATCTACTCTCCGCTAGCTTGTATCTGTTGTTTCTAGTCACTCCTGGGAGCGCTCAGGGAAACAGGGACTATCCCAATGCCTGCTGGTCCCCCTGGACTAGTTTGTAAGCTGCCACTAGATCCCCCCTCAGCCTTCTCTTGTGGAGGCTGAACAGGTTCAGGTTCCATAGCCTCTCCTTGTAAGGCCTGCCTTGCTGACCCCTGATCATGTGGGTGGCCCTCCTTTGGACCCTCTGATCTCTAACCTAAACCTATTCTCCATCAGATTAACATTGTTCCTTGTCACCCCAGGTGGTGCTGGGGAGAAAAGGGCTCTACTTACTTGCTGTTGATCTCCCTTGATGAGTTTGTAGGCAGCCACCATGTCCCCCCTCAGCCTCCTCTTGCTGAACAGGTTCAGGTCCCTCAGTCTCTCCTCGTAAGGGCTTTCCCTGCTGACCCCTGATCATGTGGGTGGCCCTCCTTTGGACTCTTTCCATGCTGTCCACATCCCTCCTGAAGTGTGGCACCCAGAACTGGACGCAGTACTCCAGCTGCAGCCTGATCAGTGTCGCATAGAGGGGGAGTATCACCTCCTTGGACCTGCCTGAGATGCATCTCTGGATGCATGACAAGGTACAGTTGGCCTTCCTGACCACGTCCCCACACTGTTGGCCCATGTTCATTTTGGCATCAAAGATGACTCCAAGATCCTTTTCTGCCTCTGCACTGATGAGAGAGGAGTTCTCCAGCCTGTAGGTACCTGCTGGTTCTTCCTTCCCAGGTGCATTACCCTGCACTTGTCAGTGTTGAATCCCATCCTGTTCTCATCCTCCCACCCCTGTAACCTGTCTAGATCTGATTGCAGCCTATTCCTTCCTTCAAGCATGCCTACTTTTCCTTATAACTTGGTGTCATCTGTGAATTTGAACAGGGTGCTTTTTACCCCCTCATCCAAGTTGCTGATGAAGATGTTGAACAGTGCGGGCCCAAGGACAGAGCCTTGCAAAACCTCACTGCCCATATCCCTCCAAGTCGAATAAGACCCATCTACCACCACTCTCTGGGTGCAGTCCACCAGCCAGTTAGTGACCCATCTGACTGTGTAGGTATCAACACCACAATCTCCTAATTTTTTTATGAGAATGGGGTGAGAGACAGTGTTGAAGGCCTGCCTAAAGTCCAGAAAGACTATATCCACTGCAACACCTGCATCTAAGGATTTGGTGACCTGGTCATAATAGGTCACCAGGTTGGTCTGACAAGACTTGCCCCTAATGAACCCATGTTCATTGCCCTGAGCATAGACTCCCTTGTTGGCCCCTCGTAGACATGCACCAGAATAATTCTCTCAAAAAGCTTCCCCAGGACCAAGGTAAGACCTTATTGCCTTATTCCTAGGCCTGGGTACAGTTATCTGTGGGAAGTTACCCAAAGGCAAGCTTGGTAGGCCTGGCAGACTTATTAGCCTATCATGTTATCTACAGCTGAGATTAGGAAGGCTTCATGGAACTCTTAAAAGGGCTGTGGCTTCCCTTAAGCAAACTGGGCAAGCCACAATTCAGGGCCCAACCCCCCAGTCAGGCAGTAGATAGTCTTCATGGAGGTAGGGGAGGCCATGAGTTCAGGGGAGTGACCCCAAGAGACCACTGAGGACATGCAGACCCAGGAAGAAACTGGGACTCCTCTAGCACAGGACACTCCTGGAGAAGGGCCCTCTGTATCCAGGGAACCCCTGTAGGAAGTATAATAACAGGTGGAAGAAGGGATCCTTTTTGTACAGGGGTCAAAGCTTCTAGCCAAGGCACCCCACTTTGTGACTGAGCAAAAAGCAGACAAAACACTCAGCTGGGCAGTGTCAATGGGGAAGTAGCTAACCCATAAGAAGTCACATTTTTTGCTCACTTTGAATTGCAGGGGAAGAAGCTCTATTAGCTGGAAAAAGACTGGGGAAATCCAGATCCTGGTTCTAAAACCCTACTTGCAAGAGATCATGTGCTTTTCCCACTCTGTCCCATGTTCAGGGCATCTGGGAAAGGAAAAAGACCCTGAGCCACATCCTGGACTGATTATTTTATGGCCAGGCATCTATAAAGATGCACTGGACTTTTGCATTTCCTGCCAAGATTGTAAGCTTATCACCCCACACAGAGCCCAGTCAACACTTCTGAACCATTTGCCATTAGTGGATGTTCCCTTTGAGCAGATTGGGATCAATGTGATTGACTCCTGTGAAGCTGGCTATAAATACATATTGGTAATTGCCAACTCTGCTATGTGCTATCTCAAAACTGTACCCTTTCAGTTGATTACAGCCAAAGTCATAGCCTCATGAGCTCATGAAGGTGTTCTTGCAGGTGGGCCCTGAAAAATTATTAGTAACCAAAGAACCAGTGTTCATAGCCCAGACCATAAAGCAGATGTATAAGCTATACAAAATTAAATTGGTAAGATCTTCTGTCTGCCACCCCCAAACTGATGGTTTTACAGAATGCTTCAATAAAACCTTTACAGAAATGTTAACAAAATGTGTAGCCATGGATGCCTGCCACTGGGAACAGTTGCTTCCAACTCTGCTATTTGCAGTCCAGGGGGTAGCCAAGGCATCAACATTTGAGCTGCTCTACTGCCACAACCTCAGTGAATCCTGGATCTTTTATAGGAAATATGGGAAGAACAACTCCAGCAAGACAATAATGTGGTCTTCTATATATTGAACTTTCAGGAGAAACGTAAATCACTAGGTGAATTTGCCCATTAAAAAGCTATGATGGGCCTAACACACTGGTGGCATAGTACAATAAAAATGTGCATCTTCATGAATTCAACCTTGAGGATTGGGTTCTCCTACTACTGCCATCATCCAAATCGAAACTGATTGCTCAGTGGCAGACACCATACAAGATAATCTGGCAGGTTTGGCCCAGTGACTATGAAATCAAGAAACTGGACTGGCAGAGTCTCCAGCAAATCAATCATGTCAACCTCCTGAAACCATGGAAGGCTCAGGAGTGCCTCTTAATATCCCTTATACTCCCAAAGCAGAGCTAGGTCCACAGGCAAGTCTGACAGTCAAGACAGAAACAGTGCTGTTTGGGAGAGACCTCACTTGAGAAGGACTGAAGCAAGCCTGAAGACTGGTCCACTTGTTCCCTGGAATGTTTTCATCACTTCCAGGAAGAACCAACCTTACGGCCCACCAGATCCAAATGAAATCAGGAAGTGGGGTCATGGAAAAGCCCCATTGCCTTCCTCACTGAATGAGAAAGAAGGAGAAGCAGGAGCTACAGTCCATGCTGGACCTTGGGATTATTGAAAAATCACACAGTGACTGGAGAAATCCAGTTCTGGTATTCCCAAAATGGGATGGTACTGTGGTTCTGCATTGACTTTCTGAAGTTCAATGCAATCTCAAAATTTGATGCATACCCTATGCTGTGGGTCAATGAGCTAGGAGATATCTGGAATATTACAAGCCTCTAGCTTATGAAAGGGTATGGTAAATTCCATTAACACTGGGATCTATACCCATACTAGACAATGCCCATTGGGTTGCATGGGGCTCTGGCCAAATTCCAGAGGCTGATGGACCAGGTCCTGCAGCCCAATCAGGAGGGTGCAACAGAATATTTGGACTACAGATAGATATGGGCAGAGCACCTGGACCATGTAGCTGTGGTGTTGTAGTCACTCTAGGAAGCAGATCTCACCACAAACCTGTCCAAGTGCCACATGGGTAAGGCTAAAAACACATACATGGGGTGCGCCTTGGGGAACAGTCAAATATAGCCACTGGTGGACAAAGTCCAGGCCCCAAAGAGGTTCCTAACACCAAACACCAACACCCAGGTACACTGGTTTGTAGGCTTGGTCAGGTATTACCAATGGTTTATACTAGCATTGTTATCAATTGCAGGCACTTTCACAGACCTTCTGAAAGGCGACCACCCACAGAAGGTACAGTGGATCAGATAATGCACATAAGTATTCCAAATGTTGAAGGATTTCCTATGCCAGGAACCAGTCCTGTATAATTGGGACTTTTCAAAGGAGTTTATACTTTAGACCAGTGTTTCCAGTGTGGGGTTGAGTGCAGTGTTGTTCTAAATGGTGAATGGGGAGGAACACCCCATCCTTTATTTGAATCAGAAGCTATTCCAAAGAGAGAAGAATTACTCTGTCATTGAGAAAGAAGGACAGGCAGTAAAATGGGCAGTGGAGGACCTCAGATATTAACTACTGGGCAGGGACTTCATATTGATCATGGATCATGCATCCCTACTATGGTTACAGACCATAAATTAGATTAATCCCTAAATTCTTCAACCTAGCCTTGCAACCCTTTTCTTTCCAAATCCATTTTAGGGCTGGAAAGTGTAGATTTTTTCCCATAGGAGTGGGAGAATATATCTAGGAAGGGAAGGAGTCTCAAGGAGGAGGGTGTGTGATGACAAGGACTGATAAGCTCCCGCTGAAGATGAGTTTAAAGATTGTTGCTGGGTTGGGTTGGCCTCACTCTGGTGTTCTTGCAGCCAATGCCAGGCCTGAAGGAGTGGCATAAAAGAAAGGAGTTAGAGCAGACAGGACTTGCAGTGCTGACTAAGGGCCTTGTTACATGGTATTTTTGTGGAGCTCCTGGAGCTCTTAATTCCTGGATTCTATGCACATTAACAACTGAAACTGGTTTAAGCACTTGTTATGTGGCTCAAAGTTATGCCACTCCAGGGCAGGATTATCTCTGATCTGTGCTATGAAGCTCAAGTTACACTAAGGTGCAGCCACACTAGGCTACACCTTAGTAGAAACACCCCATTGCAACCCTACCCCACTGGCCCAGATCAGATTGGGCCCATTGCACCCCTTCCTGCCATCCCCAGTATCCCAGATCCCTGCCCACTGCTCTTCATTCTGACCCCTGCTTAATTGTGGCTGTCCATGCTGTCTGTCCTGGAGAGCAGGCAGAGAAGGGTTAAATTCCCTGCCCAGCCGTAGCTGCTGCTATTACTTTCTGGGCCAGAAGAGCATCAACCCCCAACAGCAGTGGCTGGGCAGGTAGGTTAACCCATCTCTGCCCATTCCCCTGGGGCAAATAGTGCAGGCAGCCACAAGTAATTATGTCTGGGTATGGAGGAAACCTGAGCTGGGGGGGAGCCCCAGCAGTGGTGGAAAGCAGGGGAGCCCCAGAGGGAAACAGAGAAGCCCAGAATCCCATGGGGGGAGGAGCAGGAATTCTTACCTTTCAGTCCTCCAGGCCTGCTGGCCTGAAGTGTGACTGCTCCAGACTTGAGCTACTACAAACAGCCATTGACATGTGTGCAGTTCACAGCATAAGATGTAACAAGGCCCTAAACCTGGCTTCTGGTGAAATGTCCTCGGAGAATCAGACTATGCACGTTGCAGAATCCAAAGTCAGGTTAAGGTTAGTAAACAAAGTCAAATTCTCATCTTATATGAATGTATGAAGCGTATGAATTTTCGTGTATCATATACTAACATGTTAAAACAATATTGATAATGTCAGAAATGTGGAAAGTGTCATACTACTAAATAAATGTATAGAAATTACCCTATCAGCTCATTGTCAAACATAGGCTGTCAGTGGCGGTACAATTTTTGCTCATTTGGTTTGAATTAAAGAGACTGCTTTCAGTAAAGATCTTGACTCATCCATGTTGCTTCCCAAGCATTAAATATTGTACAGGAAATAATTCTGTTGACAATGCAAATAATGTAATTATGAACCTGACAAAAGAGATCTTAATAAGTTTATAAGGTCAATGAAAGAGGTCAAAAGATGTATTATTTCTGCTTTGCTGGTATAATCTGTACCGAATGCAATCAAAACAAGGAGAGAGGGCTATTTAAAAACCCTCATAAAAGTCATTATTCTTAAAATGAATAACTGCTTTGAGCCAGTAGCTGTAAACAACAGCTAAACACGAAGCATGTTCCTCCCAAAGGATTTTGATTTTGTGGTCAAGGTTTATATCTATAACAGCTTTTAATGTGTGTGTTTGGTTTGTTGTTGTGATTTTTTTTCTTTAAAAAAACCCAGAACAACCAATCAACCAACTAACCAACCAAAAACAAAATCCTAACAAAGATTATTTTTTGTAAGTAACGCCAGGTTACAGTAATCTCATTAGAAACATAAACAAAAACCTTCTGTCCCCATACCTATTTTGTGAAATAGATAAGGACAAAAAGCATTTGATTACTGACCTATGCCTATTATACAATTAAACACTCTCCACATCTTTGAGTTAAGGGAACACTGAAGAGGCATGAGTAAGCACGAAAAGTTAAGAAAATACATAGAGTTGCTGCTATGCATAATTACATACTTTCTTGTTTCTATATAAACAACACAATGTGGCCATGTC
>NW_017729032.1:228685396-228686811 GCF_001723915.1 Gavialis gangeticus
AAAGTTAAGAAAATACATAGAGTTGCTGCTATGCATAATTACATACTTTCTTGTTTCTATATAAACAACACAATGTGGCCATGTCAATAATCAGTTGTTTCATTTTAGTTACATGAGTAGAAATAAAGCAGTGCAACCACTTAATGTGGACACAATTATAATAATATTTGTGCGCATAGTGGTATATCTTAATCCCAATAGGAAGAGAAATAAGCCATACTGAGCACATCTACACATGCATTAAGGTACTGTGCACTAAGTTTAGTATCAGTAATAACTGGTTCTAACTGAATGAGCAGTAACCGGTGCTACTGAGTGCATGCTTTTTTAATGACACTAATGCACAGTAGACTAATTCTATTGTGTATTAGCTCAGAAATGTGGCTTTTGCTGTGACGAACTAAGGTGCAGTAGAATTAGTTTATTGAGCATTTAGTGTCTCGTGTAGACATGCCCACTGGGCACATCTTTATACTGAGGTAATTGCCTCCATAGTATGGGCTATTTATTTATAGCTATTTAAAAAAACCCAAAGCCTTGCATTTCTAATCAAAATAGTAATACTTGTACAAAAAGTTTGCACATACTATTCCTATAATAATATACAATTTTTATTTATCCTTAGATCCAGCAATAAAGTATCTTTTGTTATATACTAATTTGTTTGTATTTACCATCCACACTCATCTCAGTTTATGATTCTTTCATTTTCCAGTTGTTGTGTTTCAATGTAGCAGAACCCCCAGTTTTTCTTTTTTGTATTATTCATCTTAAAATACATTCCCTCCCCTTCCCCAACCATTTCTGACTTTTCTATCCCTCTCTATTCCCTATAGATAAGTATAAGTGAGCTCAAAATTAGGATAAGCTTTAAGAATTTTTATTTTTGGTGGCAAGTTTTTGGTTTTGGATATCCATTATTTTATAATTATTAGGTTTTGTATTAATTTTTAATGTTGTATATTATATTGTTGTCATTTTTGTATTGATTTTTGTCATTTTAATGCATATTGTATGGTTTAGGCCTGTGTTTGTAAGTGAGCCAAAGTCACATCAAGTTTCCATTTTATATGTCAAGCCTCCAGCTTCTGTCCTCTGCCTAGGCATCCCATGTTGCAAAAATATGATTCATTGTACCCCTCCCATGTAAATTGGTTCCCCGATGAATGAGAATGATTGGGAAAGATTGAGCTACAATGGTAGCAGGCCTCTACTGAATGGCCTGTAACGACTGGGCCATCACCTCACATTGATTCATCCAGGAATTACAGACCTCACCCAGGAAAAGAGACAACACCAGCATTTGAAAAACAAAAGACCCTGCAGAACCAGCAACTCTCACCATTACAGACACCCAAAACTGCACATCTCTGCATGGAGCACACATGCTCAGTATGTCAGGGGCTGACCCTTGC
>NW_017729032.1:228691811-228723235 GCF_001723915.1 Gavialis gangeticus
ATAAAGAGGGGCAGGGAAGACAGACCCAGTGGGAATGCCATTTCCATCCGGACCAGACCAGCTTCATGTCACCTATCCACCCCAAGGCCCTGCCGGTTACCCACTCTGGACAACATCTACTGGACAAGGATCCCTTTCCAGCCTGGATAGGTAGATATTACCTGCATACCTCCCACTGCAATTTGGACTCTCTGTCTCTCTCTCTCTTCTCGTGGACTTCAGCCCCTGTACCAAGTCTCTTTAATGCCTGCTGCCATTGTGTGGGGGTGTGGGTGTGGGTGTGGGTGGGTGCAAGGGAACCAATTTGGCACTGTTTCACCATCTCCTGTCTTCAATAAAACCACTGTCATTTGCAACCCCAAGTTGGGTCATGTTTTACTGAATCTCAGTCCCTTCCCTATCTTAAATTCCAGCCTCGTTCTCTCTCGCTCTCTCTCTCTCTCAGCTCCAGTTCCCAGCCTCCCTGCTAGTTTCCCCATCTCCTCCCAATTCCATCTCCTCTTTTCTGCCACCTCTCATCCTCTCCTTGCCTTGCTGCTGTCCCTGATGCTTTTCCTGTGATTTTCTGCTGCCTTCTCGCTGTTTTCAGGCTCTCCCCCCTACACCTTCTATAATCTCCTCTGCCTCTCCTGCAGCTTCCCAGCTCCTATTAGCTGTCCTGCAGTTCTCTCCAGCTTCCAGCACCTACTGCAGCTCTCTGCGACTTCTCTAGCTGCCCTGGAGCCATCCTCTGGCTCCCCACACCCAGAGCCCCTCTTTAACACCCACACTTTCCTTTAGTCTCATTTTCCCCTCCTCTCCCCATCTAACTTTTCAGGTGACCCATATATCTGGCTCCAGTCCCAGACTCTGTGCCACCATGCTTCCCTGTTCTGCAGGATTTGGGCATTGGCTTTTAATCAATTAAGATTAATTAACCTAAAGTTACCCCCAAGCTTCAGTTCTTCAGCCCAGGCCCCTGTAGCCTACCGGTTCTAATCCCAATCCTGGTTACTTTAACCCACTACACTTCTACTTTCTTACCTTAACCTTTCCCCAGGTATCCCAAGTACACCAAGCACATACATATATACTTACATATCACAATACCCAATTTAGGAACTCACTTATGTGTATGTGTAGGTGGTTGGTATGTGTGTAAATTAGTAAATACACATATATATACATATATAGATATCATTGTGTGTGTGGTATATGAATTAGTAATCCACATATGTGTATTGAATACGCAGATGTTGGCAAATGGTAACTGATTCTGTCTACATTTGGTGTGTGTAGTGTGCATGAATCTAGACTAATTATTTTGAACATGCATGAATCTGAGTTGCTAGTGTGAGGGTGTGTGTGTGTATATATAGATAGATGTGTGTGTGTATATATATATGGCATTGTGTGCATGATATATAAATTAGTGATCTGTGTCTAACTTTTGGGGTGTATAGTGTATGTGCCTGAGCTGGTAGTGTGAGTGTGTATGCCTAATGGGGTGTATGCACCTAGTGAGTGTGTGCTTAATTGATTTTTATGTGTGCATGTGCAGTTGTACACCATGCTTTTCTGTCTAAGAGCGCAATATTGAGATCCTGATTATTGGCCTGACCCCTCAGGGCAACATCAAAGGTGTTGTTCTAATAAGCTATATCAAAGGAGTCTGCAGTTTGAAGGACTGAATATTTATAGTTATATAAATATAAATTATATGAACAGAAATTTATGCAGACAAACAGAATGTACAATACTTCTCTGAAAGATTGTTATTTTTTAGGCTCAGATGTGTTTGTTTGCATTTGAGAAGGTCAGCTAAGAACCATTATTTCTTGAACTAACCTGGAATTCTGTTGTTCACTCCACATATTATCTAAGTAGAGATAACTTTGCAGACGATCATTTTCTTAAATCTTCTCCATTCTTATGTGAGTCTAGAGTTACTGTGTAGAACATTTTCTTCAGAACTGGTGACCACATTTCTCTAGAATAGCATCATAGGGAGTCCTAAACCTTACAACTAAAAACAGGATCGAGGAAAAAGAAAACAACAAAACATATTTTATAACATCTAAACATAGGCAGGTCCAGGGAGGTGTGGTAGTCGAAGGAGGTGTTGACACCATCCACTTCTGCCAGTGTCTACAGCTGATCTGGACACAGGGGGAGCCCTGGAGCTACTCCTGTCCTCCTCTGGTCACAGGCTGCCAGACGCAGTGGGGGACAGTGGAGATGGCCATCAGTTTCCTCCTTCCAGTCTTGCCATCCCCACCTCCAGTGGGGGATAGGCAAGTATCCCCCACTGGCTGGAAGCAGACATCTGAAGGGTTATTCTGTGTGCTGCCACTGCTGTCCCCAGCCAACACGGGTACAGGAGAGTCCCAGAGCTGCTCGTGGCCTGCTTCTGATCCATGTTGCAGGAAGAGGCTGTGCAGGGATCCAGGTTCAGTGAGGCCTAGAACTGGCAGCGGTGCACTGGCTCCTCCTTCCAACCAGTACTCCCAGCCAGTGGGGCAATTGGAAATGGGGAGAGGAACATGGGTAGGAAGCAGGTGCTTGGAGGAGGAAACGCACACTACTGCTCTGTTACTGCCTAAGCCCAGGATGCCACACAACTACTCCCCCATAGCCCCAAGCTGCAGTATGACAGGAGCGGCTCTGTTCATGGCCAGGTCAGCTGAGAACACCTGCTCTTTCGCCCTTCATGCACCTGATCTGTGCCTGGTTCCCCAGTGTGCCCTACCAACCCAGTGGCTCCTGCCATATTTCACCCCCATGCCCCCATAGTCTGATTGGTGGCCACCTCTACTGCTCCACCCCCTTTTAGGAAATCCAAGATCTGAACACCTGAAGATGTATCTGGCTTTGTATCTTTAGTCATTAATGGTTGACTAAAGATTCTGGTGAAATGCATGGCAATACAAATGACTTAAAAATTCTTAAAACTACTTTGATGTACTTGCATAAGATTACTATTTAAATTGTGGCTAACCCAGCCATCCCTATTGCAAAATCCTAGTTCTGTTGCTATTTTCAAATTATCCAAAGGAAAACTATTCCAAAATATAGCAAGTCTAATACGAAAAATACTACTTACTATATTTTCATTTTTCTCTGTATAAAAATAATGTCTTCGGCAAAATGAATAGTAACCTTTGTAGAAATTTCTGTTGCATTTTTTAATAACTTGTAACGTGGCTTATTAGAAAATCCATGGATTCAGCATTTTGCTGCTTTCTTTGGGGAAAACAATGCATCTTTAAATAAGAATTTAAACTTTGAAGTTTAAGTGTTTTACAGACAAGGATGCAAGACACTTATTTTGGAATCCCAAACCATATAATTGGCACCCTGCAAGAAAATGTCATCTTGATAATTATTAACATGTTGCACTTGTATGGTTCTAAGATTCACAAAGAGAGTATCAGCACTTTACCAAAATCTATATGCTCTTTATCTAATCAATGTTTCATTTGAATTATTAATTAATGCAATTTATCATTTGGAAAGTTCAGGGCACTAATACAAGGGAATTATTTAATTAATCTCCTGGGGATTATGTTTATGTTTTCTGGATCTGGTGTATAATTATACCACCTAAAAGTATGTAGAAGCAATGTAAAACACCAATCTCAACCCACAAAAGCCACAGAGCTTTCATGAAAGCTTTGTCCTTTGACAGCAAGGCAGAGAAATGCAGCACCTCTGGTTTGATTACAGCTGAATGGAAAATGGTTCCCTATCATGTACAAATGTGCAAGGTATTGAGCAAAGGTCTCATCCCAAGTATAGACAAAATGTTGAAATCTTGATTTCTTCCAAATTCTGGCCAAAAAGTCCATTAGGGACACTTTACATTGATATATTTCATTTTGATCATTTAAAAATATTTCACTTCAAGTTGGATAATTTTTATTTAAAAATGTAAGTTAGGTATCGTTCACAACAATAGTCTTTTTAAAAATTGTGCTGGAAAAATTGACATTTGGTGTTTTAACAATTTTGTTCACCCCCTCTTAAAATTTTGTGTAAAAAATAGTGAAAATGGACAATTTCCTATGAAAAGTTTGGGTTTTGACAAATCTCTATTTTCTAAGGAAATAATAGTATCATTGAAAAAAAGATTGTGCTGAACACCTGGCTCATACTAAGTACCCTCAAATCTTTTACTGTTATTGGAAGCTGAGTTACTGTTCCCTGGGGTGCTGAGAAATGCAAAGTATTTTTTCTAGCCCAATCCAGTTTTTTTTCATAGGAGGAGGTCTGGAAGGGGCCTCCTGGGCCAGTGAGTCCAGTTCTGTAGAACCACAGGAAATTGTTGACCTGAAGAATCTCTATAATTGCCTCTTCAAACCCTCACTCTCAAATACAAGGCACAATACCTGAAACACCAAGGACACCCTGTAGGTGAAAGGGGAATATCAAGGGAGACAAGGCCACTGTGGCTTCTCACAGAAGATAACATATTCCTCCAGTATACACCTCCTATTGTTGACGAGACCTACCTGAGAGACTCTACTTCTCCAACAGGTAACCCAACACCCCTCCTTTTCACCATCTCCACATTGTACTTCAGAGAAACAGGCTGACCACGGGCAGTCTGGCCCTGGAGAGCATCCTGAGACATATGCACACCCCTGCCCCTGCCTGCCCCCTCAGCTGTACATTATCAGCACAGCAAGCTCTCCATACTTCATGGCCTCAGCTTTTGAATGTCCATATGTGTGGCTTTGGGAAAGTTTTTCTACCAGGAGAACAAACCCAGGGGAATTCTCCCAGATTATTTGAATGTGTGTACACAGCCACACCCAATGTCCTGCCACTGCAATGAAAGAGATATAGCTGGTTGATGAACACTCAGAATAACCTAGAGAAAGGTCCATGTCTCATGTTTTAAAGGAAATCAAAAGCCTCCACAGTCCATGTGAATGTGATATAGTTAAAATCATAAAATCATCCCAGGTTTGGTGATTGATATGACCCTGAATGGAAAAGCAAGACCTGTCACAAGGAGACATCTAGCTACACAGTGCATGGTATTTTGATAACTCTGCAATTTATATGCATGACAGGGCAGACTATTTAACTCCCTCTCTTTCTATATTTTTATAGTTATGAGTCACATTCCTAAGGGAAATGTGTGTGGGTTGCATAGCAGGGTTAGTAGCTGAGTTATTTTCCTGCTGTTTTCTTTCATTGTCATGGCCCTGAATGGATTCTCAGTAGTTCCCTAAATTTTCCTAATTTTTAATATATATTTTCTTTAAAGTTGATTTGTACAGTGCCATTACTTTGGTCTCTCTTTCTGCTCATTGATGTTTGTGACTCACCATAAATCTGAGTGTATCATGTTTTGCCTAACAGAGTTTAGAATACAAATTGAAGTGAGAATGCATTTGATATTTGGGATGCAATTTATACACTTAACTTAGTTATCTGAGAGCAGCAATTGATATCTTTTTTTTTCACGAAGCAGAACATGTTCCAGGGCAAAAGGCTGTCATCACTATAGTAAAATCCTGATACTTTCAAAGCAAAAAGCAATACAATCAGAGTTATACAGCTATAACTGTAGTGATGCAGTGACATAATTCAGAGTGAAGACAAACCTACTATAAATTACTGTACAATTCTCCAAGACAGAGACGCATATAATTTAAAAAGAAAACGAACTTAAAAATCAATTCGGAGATGTTCAAGAGAGAAATGATAGCAGAATCACAGCTAGAGTTGCTGAGATTGTAACTGTATCTCAAGGTTTTTTGGGTTTTTTTACAGTTCTGAAAATTGTGCTTGCTGTATGCTTTGTTTTAGAATATAGATAAAATGACATGTTCTCTTCATCAAAGTCCTTAGTCTCACTGCTGGAAAAAGACATCATTGCTAGACTTGAGACTACTTATGGGTTTTGCATTACATACTTATTGAATAAAATGCACAAGGAACTTTGGGACCAAAGAACAGAAATTGGGTTCCCTCCTTCCCAGGGAAGAGCCTGCTTCATGGTATGGACTCACCCTCCCTCTCACTTGCTTTCCTTAGGGATCTCGCACTTTTGTCTGATCAATGGGTCACCCAAGCATCAGGTGCTTTTACCCCTGTCTAGTCCATAGTTTGTGGTTATAGCACTTTTTTGGGATGCTATAGTCTGAGGGGATTCAGACCTTATCACTCAGACCTCTCTAATCACCAGGCTATAAAATGTTGTAGAGTGGGCTAAGGGAACTTTTCCACCTGCTTTTTGAAGGTCTGTGATTTTGCAAAAGAAGAATTGTAGCTTCATTGGACCAAAGAGAGGGACCCAGGGGATGATTCTGAATCCCATGGAATTAAAACACCTGGGTTTCCATTCTTGTCCAAACAGTCACTGGATAAAAATATAGAAACAGGTCTTGAAGCAATGCTTAAATCCCTTTGTGGATCTAGACCTTCAACACTAGGGCTTCAGTGCTACAGTGTACTCGATGTCACAAGATACCAACTTCAGATAGAGTCTCCCACTGAAATCAGTGAGGATCTGTATCAGAGTCCATCCTTACGGAGCTCACTGCATGATAAAGGCCAATCTCAGAAACATTACAACTGAAATGTGATGGGAGTACCTAATGAAGGGGGATTTTTGAAAGAAAACAAAGTAATAAAACTGTTCCTGATTTAACTAATTTTTATCAAAAAATGGTTGTTTGTTGCAATTGAAACTAGTTGTGAGAATCAATCAGTTTTGACAGACTACCCAACTTGACAAAAAATTGTAAAAAAGTCTTAAGGTTGTCAAAACAATTCCATTTTGACAAATGGGACCAAAAATCCTAAAAAAGTGTCCAATTCTGACAATCTCAAAATGAAAAGTATTGTTTTCCAGTTTGAAATGACCATTTTGTTTCAAGATTTCATTTTTTAGTTAAAAGCAGTGAAGGGAAAATATTTTTGAAATTATTTAAATGAAATATTTCTATTGCTATGATCTATCATTGTTCTGGATGATCACTTCACAAAATTTTTCTTCAGATTCAGTAGAACAAGAAAAACATTTGACACCTTGATAACTGATGCAGCATGGGAAAGCTATTTCCCACACAGTTCTAATCATTAGTATTATGACTTGATTACTCAATCAAAACTAGTGTGCCACCCAGCACAGAAAATGCCCACTTTCCCTTGTATTAAATACATATAAATATAGAAATAAACATAAATGCATGTAAATATAAATTCATTTAAAAATACTTAAATGATATGTGTTGAATATTTCTTATAGCCTATTTCTTATAGCCTTTTATTGCCTATTAATGCTGTTAGCTTGGGGAAGGGAAGAACACCTTTTTTCAGAATTATTTGAAGGAGTTCACATTTATATGGTGTAGGTAGAATATACTTGTAATGCTTATTAAGTAGAAAGTAAAGGCCAGATGAAAGTGATCCTTCTCTTCCTTGGACCATCATTTCTGATTACATAACAAGCCCATCAAATCCCTGCCTTTTCTAGCTTGTTTTAGTTTTCTCAAATGCTGTTGGGTCCTTTCCAAATACACTTCTTTCATGAGTGTGTTTTTCTTTTTTCCATTTTGGTGCTTTCCATAATTTTTCAAGGTCAGACCTTCTTTCACTGCACTGAACCACAAGCCTCTGCCTACCTGAGGAAGCCAAACTCTATGTGAGACCCAACAATTGAGTTATAAGTAGTGACATAGATGGAAACAATAAAGAGCCATCACTAAGAGTCAAAAGGAAGCAAAGCAAAATAAAACATTATGTATCAATGGATCTGCTAAAGAAAAATGGATACTTACAAGGGAAACTAAAAAAAAAACCTGTTTGCTATTATCTATTCAAATAAATTATAACCCCACAAACTCTAACATCACCAAAATTTTTCCCACGATTGCTTTTTAAATATTTACCATACAGCAGTTATTTTAATAGCCCTTATAAAAATATATGATTAATTAAAAATATATTTGCTAGGGAAGCAAATATAATTTGGATATTTTAATCTAAATGTGAAATATGCCCCCAAGAAGGGAAAAAGATTAATTGGGCCAGACATAACTGAGGGAATCATTTGCTTAAATCAAGGGTGCTATACATCTGGCTAATGTTACAAGTGAAGAACAACAACAACAACAAAGTAAAATAAAAAAGCTACACAGCTACAAAAAGTATTACAAATGAATGTGCTTCTTTTTAGATTATTTATAACATCCCTGGCACTAATGAATGGCAAAATCCATTATATTAAAATACATATAATATATCTTGCATTTTGCTACAAGCAAACATAATTTATAATAATAATTTTATTCTAGAAGGTGTCAAGGATCAATTTAAGTACAGACTCTCTGACAAGAAAGCACACAGTTATATTTCTGTTGCGGTATCTGAGCATAAAATGGCAAAAGAAAACATGTCTCATGTCATATATACAGGACCTGATCCAAAATCCATTAAATCAGTGGGTGGTTTTTAGTCAGTACCCAGGCAGCAGTGTAATTAAAGGCATCTGCACTGGCATCCCCCTGCACTGGAAGTATGGTATGATGAGATTTGATGTGCAGTCCCCACAAGTGCACATCCTGCCATGTCACACATCCTGCCATTAGGGCTGTGTGAAACAGCACCGTTCCATTTTGACTTGCGTTTTGACATTTCGACAGAACAGTGTTTTGTTTTGAATTTCATTTTGATTTTAAACTGCTGTTCCATTTCATTTCACCCATAGGCTATAATGGGGAAGCTCCAAACAGCCTATAACTTTGTCATTTCTGGCCTGATTTTGATGAGACTTGCAGGACTGGTAGCCCCTTCTGAGGTCATGAAATCTTCCAAGTTTCAAGGAGATAGGTGCAGGGGTTTGGGGAAAACTGCACCTCAAGCTGTGGACAAGCAAAACTTGTGACATGGGTGACACTGTGTTAAGGTGCAGCAAGGTGAAAGGTGCAGGCCTGCTAGCCCCTGCTGAGGCCATGAAGCCTGCCAGATGTGAAGGAGATAGGTATAGGGGGAGTCTGGGTTCTGGGGCCCTGCACCCCTAGCTGTTGACAGGCAAAACTCATGTCATGGGTGCTTGTGGGACTGTGTCTGTCTTGGGGCAGAGGGGGGTGAAAACTGCAGGCCTGGTAGGCCCTGCTGTGGCAAGAAAGCCTGCCAGCAGTGAAGGAGATAGGTGCAGGGGGAGTCTGGGTACTGGGGCCCTGCACCTCTAGCTACTGACAGGCAAAACGTATGTCATGGATGCTTGTTAGACTGTGTATGCATTAAGGTGCACCCTTGCTGGTGTTAGGGCATCTGCACAACATGGCAACGTGCCCCAGTGAGGTCTTCTTTTCCCCTACAGCCTCAGCTCAGTCCAGCACTGCAAACAGCAACAGGTATAAAATAACTTAGTGAGTGAGCAGCACTAGCACAGTTGCACCAGCAGCATCTTTGGTAGCCCAGCCAACTGTCAGAGGCTTTCTTTTTATAAAGGGATTGAAAGCAAGAAGTAAAGATGTTGTGTTGGATATATGTTACTCATGGTGTGTGGTGGCTTATCTTGTGTTTTTATGTTTATATGGTTATTATGAAAAAAAACAGAATATTTACAGAAATATATCTTAGGAAGCTATTGGGTTGAAAAACCCTTTGTTAGGCTGAGGAAACACCTGCAGTTTGTATGTCTGCTGGTCCTGGATGGAAGGAATAGTAGAGAAGCCAGAGGCTGGCCTGGCATGCAATGAAGGCAAGAAAGCTAGTCAGTGAAAATGGAAATGGAGGCATCAGGGGGTGAGGGACAGGCTGGGGTGGGGGATGGGGGAGGAGGATGTAGCAGTGCAGGCAAAAGTTCAGAAGTACCTGGGAATTCAGATGTCCAGCAGGTTGTAGTGTGTCAGAATTTCACTGTCTATATTGAGTCCATGAGTTTCTGTACCTAGGAGGCTGAAGAAGTGAACTTCATAGGCCCAGCTCTAAAAAGTGGTTTGTAAATTCAAACAAGCACTTAACTTCATCACCAGAACTCAAGCCAACTTCCTACATCTCCAAACACAAAACCTTCCAACTATCTCCAGTACCCCCACAAACTGCACACCAGAATCTTATCAAAGGAAACAATACCCAACTACCTGTGGTAGCACATTCCTCACCAAAAAAACACTCTGCCTCCAGTCTCTCAGGCCTGACCCTGAGAGGGAACAAATTACAAATCACTTTTCACAGCCAGTCCTATTTACCTGGCAGGGTGCAGTTTTAGTGGTCATGCTCAGGACCTGGGTCCTCCTCCTTCCCAATAGCCCCAAACCTTACCTCCAAGTTCATCCTGGCAGGGGAGTGAGCTCAACAGGAACATGTTCTTCCCCTGCTGGCTGGTGATGCAATGAGTGCCCTCTCCAGCTGAGAGTGGGACATTAACTGATTAAAAAAAAAATGAAAAATGGAAATAGGTGTGGATGGAGTGAGGGTGGCATTCAGTCCATCTGCACCTGGAGCTTGGGGAATGCCAGCAACAGGAGTTTCACCTTCAGGAACACCAGTTGCTCCACCAAACCAGGATCCAAGCAGGTGTGGTGGGGCATCACTACATCCCCAGTGATGCTGAAAACGCTCTCACCTGGAACACTGGTCAGTGGACAGGACAGGTGCTCATGAGCAACTGTGGTCACATCTGGCCACGACTGGCTGTGGCTTGCCCAGTAGGCCAAGGGGTCACACAGCAGTGGCTCCATGTCCTCTGCAAGATAGGCAGCCACAAAGTCATGAGCACTACCTGCCTGATGGTGGGGTCTGGGACCTCACCATAGAAGCCATGCCCTTGGCCCACACTGGCAGCACCTGTGGTGGAGGACAAGACTGGCTGGTGGATGTTGTGCTAGTATGGAACAGTGGCTGGTTCCATGTCCCTCTGCCTCCACCATTCTGCCTCCCTAACTTCTTTTTACCAGTGTCTCCATTCATTGATTCAGCGTTTGGCTGCTGCATATAGTACCCTTCACTCTTGGGTCACACATGGCAGCCAGCACATGAACTGTACTGGACCACAAGGTATCAAGCTGTTTCCTGATGCCTTCCTTCAGCCACCTCACCAGTGTCTGCATGTCTGGTGACAGTGGCTTGCCCCAGCCAGGAACATTGATCCGACAATGTTCAGAGCTTTCCATTTGGCTCTGAAGTTCCCTAACTATGGGGATTACTTGGCTAAGGTGGGCATCAGCAGCACTGAGGCTCTCAGTGGTCAAGGAAGGGCTTGAGGATCACCAAGTTGTGGGAGATGGTATCCCACTCATCTCTGTTCACGGGCCTGCTGATCATCATCTCCCTGAGCAAGGCCATCTCATGGATGGCCTTCTGTTGCTCCACCAGACTCTCAAGCATCAGGTATGTGGAGTTCCACTGAGTCTCCACATCCTGCATGATTTTGTGCTGTGGGATGTTCAGCTCTGTTTGTTTATCCTGCAGCATCTTGCCCCCTTGATGTTCCAGTGGAAGTACCCTGCCATCTTCCTGCATTTTGAAATTAGCTTGCTGGTGGTCACTGGCAGCCCCGTTCCCCTCCAAGATATCCCTGACAACAAGGTGCATCTTGTGTGCCACACAGCAGATACCAACAAAGTTGGCATTATGGACTGCCTTGACCATATTGGCCCCATTGTCAATGACCATGACCCCGCAGGTGAGTTCACCCTGCCCAGTGGTTCATGGCCTCCATTATCTCTGTTGCTGTGTGGGACTCATCCATCACCTCAGCTTGAAGAAGTGTCCACTGACAGCCTGACTTGTCACACTAGTGCCCTGGGAGGGAGAGGTAGGCATGATCTCCACCCCAGCTGCTCCAGATGTCCGAGCTCAAGTGTAAGGTCACCTGCGGACCTGCCTTGCACACTGAAGGTGGTGTGTGCAGACACTTGGCATGATGGGGCCATGAGCGCCATGAGCTGCCTGAACCCTGGCCACTCACCTAGGGAGAATGGATGGCCATTGACAGCAAGCAATTCCCCAATGTTCTGGGTGATCTTGCTTGCCTTTGGAATGCACCCCCCTTTCTGTCCACCTTTCCTCCAGTGTTCCAGGGTAGCCTACCTCTGCTTTGGGGGGATGGGGGTTTTGGAACAAGAGGAGTACTTCTTTTTGGGCATGATCCCACTGGTGCTAGGCTAAGGAGGAGCAAGAACAAGGGGGTGTGCCTGTGGAGATGCATCAGCATCCCCATGGTGCTCTTATATTTTGTTCCCTTGCCCTGGCTGGTTTTGGCTCAGCAGTGCAGGCAGATAGCATATGTGGGATCATCTGCCAGGTCAAAACGATCCCAGACCACACTACCCACTCACTTCTGGGGTGCAGGTGCATCTGTGGATGCTGCTGTACTTTCCACCTCCTCAGCTGGCAGAGGCACAGCAAGAGAAGGAGCAGACTCAGCTTAGCCACTTGCCTCCACCTGTACATCAACCTCCTTTGAAGTTCCTTCTGGGGAAGAAGACCTGGCTGTAGAGGAAACTTGAGGGTTGTCGAACACAAACTCAGCTGATTCCCCCTCCTTCCCCAGAATGTCCCTTGTTAGGGCACTGAGATCCAGATCCAGCACCAGCTCTTCCTCTGGCACTGAAAGGCTCAGGATGGGAAGTTAAATAGGGGTGGAGTAGGCTGCTGTGCAGGTGCTGCTGCTGCTGCTTGTTGTTGCCATAATGGGGGGGGGGTTATGGCTGGTGTGCCTGGAGGGGATGCAGTTTTGGGCACAGGCAGTGGCACTGGCACTGCTCCCCTCTCCATGCTGCTCGTAGCAAACTCATCCCTTTTAGCTGGAGGAAACAGGCTTTGTCTCAGTTTCGTGGTGGGGGGCTGGGGGGTGGGGTTGGGAACTTACAGCTCTCCCTTTACCCCCTCTTCCACCCCTCCCTGAAGGCTGGCCAGTGTGGCCATCTGCCTTTCTGCCAAGCTTCATGGTGTGTTTATGTCTTCCTTTTCTACAAATATATAAATGAATTTGTGTTCCTATATAAATTAAAAAATGTAGGTGTCTGGTGCAAATAAGAAATGTTAAATGGCAAGTATATGGCTTAGTCCCTGTATAAATTCAAAAGTGTGTGTACAAGAGTGTAGGTAAGTGTGTGGTGCAAATAAAAAATGTATATATAAAAGCAAATAGAAATTTGTTTTTTTCCCTATATAAATTCTATAATGTATGCTGCAAAACTTTAAATGTATAGAAATAAAATATAAATGTATTTCACTTCCTATATAAATTAAATTCTACAGTAATCCTATTGAATATAATTATAGAATTCAAAAGAATAAAACAATGAATATAATAAAATTAAAGAGCCTCAAAGAAAAAAGTATTCTGAATCTGAAATCTCTCTTACTAGCAAGTAGGAAATCCTTTAGAAGATAAGTGGTGCTAGCCATAGTTGTCTGCCGCTCGGCTGCTAGAACACACAGCTCACTAACTGACACCAAGGCAGAAAGCAGGGCAATCAAACAATGCTGCCTTTTATGCAGTTTTTCCATCCCTCCCCCAGAGCACTGGGATTGGAAGGGACCTCAGGGAACGATGACAGTCACTGGCCAGCTACACAGGCAATAATGAGATCACTCCTTCCCCCACTTCCCCCCTCTTCTCCCTCCCTCTCCTTACTTTAGTTTCTGTTTCTGTGCAGGCAAGCCCAGCTTGAGCTTCAAAACTTGAAACGTTTTGAAAATTTTGAAACATTTCCACTTGTCTCGTTTCATTTCGAGGCTGTTTTGAAACTCTCTGTTTTGTTTTTTTTTATTTCACTTTTTGAGCTCAAAACAACTAGAAACAGCTGGTGAAATTTCGCACAGCTCTACCTGCTATGTAACTGTGGGATTGAGTATCAGATCTCAACATGCCTGGTTGCCAGTTCAGGCGGATCCTGGGATCCTGGCAATATGGAAAGCTCCTGCACATGGGATCCATGAGCTGATCCGGACACCACCCACTGGGGATATTTGGTGCACCCCTATGGCTGGGAGCTGGAATCAGCTGATTGAACCTCCCAGCCATGGGGAATTAGTGGAGCCCTTGACTCTAAGTGTGCCCCAAAGGCTGGGAATGCTGATCTGATGCTGCTCCCAGACAAGGAGTATATCAGAGTCAAAGGCTCTGATGTACCCTTCAGCTCAGAACAGCAGCTGATCATGGCTCCCAGCCTTGGGGACACCTTGAACTCTGATGGGCCCCTGAGGCTGGGAGCATTAATCAGCTGATATGCACTCTCAACCTCTAGAGCACATGGAAGTCTTGGGATCCCCTATACATGTTCAATTATTGCATGAGAGCAACCTGCCATAAGTTATTATACATTTTTTGTGTAATATAATAACTTTATGGTTTTTATCATGCCATTTATTGTATTAATGTGTAGCTGGGTAACTACTTACAATGTGATTAAGTGGTTAATCTGGTTAATCACATCTTAAGTGTAACATGAGCCAGAGGCCTTAGATTTTTAAAGTACTTAAGGCTTCACAAGCAAAATGACCCTTTGTGAAAATAATTAAAAACTGTACAAGCAGAAAATGTAAACCAGCACCACCAATAATAATTTTTATCTTTAAAAATTAGGATAAAAATTAAAATTCCAAGATCTAATTGCAAATACCACTATTAACTATATACAAAAGTGTTCCCATAGAAATAGGGGTAGGTTTTGATAAGTCACCAAATTTATTTATGAGCCCCTAAACACATTGGAACCTTGAAGAACAACTAAGCTTGGATCCCCATTCATATTAAAATTATTTTAGGGCATATAATTTGTAAACACATGATAAATAAAGTTGTGGCTACTAGCTGACATCTTACCAACAGAAGATCTACAGATGCCGGTTGTTCAAATTGTCCATGGGAGAGTCTTTTGAGAAAAAATGTTTGTCTGATGATTCCCAGAACAAAAATATTGCATCTATGATTTGTAAAGCAGAGATTACTATAGAATAAAAACTATACTAAGTACTTCATTATTTCTGGTTAATATGTTGGTTTTATTTTTCAATTCTAAGCCATTAGGTTCTATTCCTTCATTTAGTTTACATAAACTCACATGGGCCCTGGACCTGATAGTAGCCATATTCAGGAAATCATTTTAGCTAATACCTGAAGTTAAATATATCATGAACTGAGCAACTGTGCAATAAAACAATCATGAGAAATGATGATAAATATTACCTAGTGCATACATAGCACATTTAATCCACAGATATCAAAGAAAGTAGTGTTAGTATGCCCATTTTACAGATAGACTCAGATCCAGAGAGGGCAAGGACACTAAATAAAAGAATGATAGATCCTGGAATTGGACCCATATCTCTTGATTCCTGTACAGGAATTTATCTGTGTGGTTTTTCACACAGTGCTCCTCATATATGTATGGGCAGCTACTACTGAAATCAATTACAGCTATAAAAATGTATCCACAAGAGTGATTAAGCACTGACTTTAAATGGAATATTAGTGGCAAAAATATTCTGCAACTATTGATCAGACCCTGATACTGTATATGCTCACTCAATGGAAGGAAGGACAAACTAGTATTTAGGATACTAGTTTGGGAATCAGAAGATCTGATACCAGCATAATGTATATTTATGTGTATGCACAATATAATACTAGGCTGATATAATACAGATAAAATTAGACAATTTCTAAATGTAGGGGTGAAAATATGGAAACTAATGGTCTTAGTGAGACATTTCTATGCGGTCATTTAGCAAAAATGCCTTTTTAATAAACAAACAAGGTGCAAAGCAACCCTGTTTTCTTTTTAATAAACAGACATTTTTCATGTAAATAATAGAGAAAGTAGATTAGAACATTTTCTTGACAAGAATTTAATTTCTGTGAAAAGTCCCCACAATCTCCCTCACAGTCTATCATGTTAATGATCTGCTAACTTAGTTGGATTTACAGGGTTGCCTGTAATGACTGTAAAGGACTCATTATGGTCTACAGGGTCAATGATACATATTTTAGAAGCTCCCTAAAAGGTACAGTGCTTACTCAATAAACCATAATGGCTCCAATAATCTACATTTAAAAAGTCTCCAAGTCCTCTTTATCCCATCTGAATTCAAGATGTCTATAAATATATACAATATTTAACATTACTTGACAGACTATAATGGCTCCTTTGAAAGCATTTCAGTCTATTATGTCAATTCGCAGATAGTTGTATCATGTGCATTTTCCTTTTAAATTAAATTGCTTTACCCCTTTTTATCATCCTTGACACATCTGGAGGCATCCATAATACATAACAACAGGCTAGAAGCTGGATTCCTAGGGTCTGATATAATTCTACTGGGATAATGTAGAAACAGTTATACTTGCTTGTCAGGATTAACTATTAAATGAAAATTTTGATTGTTTTACTCTGAAAATCTGTTTCTTATGCATTGTCAAACAAGTGATTTTTTTTAATGTTGAAAATAAAGTACTCTTGTTAAAAATTAGTGGGTGCATCTACATGAGATGCTTCACTTAAGATTAGAACTAATTATGGCACAGTGTCACTGTCTACATGATATACCTGTAAATACAAGAAGCATATTTACTCTTGATTACTTATTGTGCAGTATGGCATGTGTAGACAGCTGACCGGGAGCAAATGTGCTCCTGGTCAACCAGGCAGCAGGGAGCAGAAGATTGCTCCCTGCCCCCAGGAGCTGCTTGCTGCTGGGGTGGGCTCTGCCACTGGAGCCTGGGCAGGAACAGTGTCCCCCTGCCCTGCAAGCAGGGAGCTCCCAGCCCCCACTTTGCAATTGTGATCAGGGGCTGTGAGATTCTTATATCCCAGCCTGAGCTCCGTGGTCATGGGGCCTGGGCTGGGAGATAAGAATGTCCCAGCCTGGTCCTGAGACTGGGGATCTTGGTCTGGGAGATAAGAATGACCTACCCCTGGCCCCATGATTGTGAATGCAGAGTGGGGCTGGAAGCTCCCTGCTGTCAGGACAGGGGGACATTGTCCCTGCCCGGGCTCAGGCTGCAGAGCTTGCCCTGGCAGCAGGCAGCTCCTGGGGGCAGGGAGCAATGTCCCAGCCCCTTCCATCTGTCTCCTGGCCACAAGCTCCCTGCCAGCCCTTGGGCTAACACCAAGGGGGAAACTAGAGCTCCCTCTGGTCCTGTACAGGGCCAGTGGGGTTGGGAATAGATTGCTGCCATGAGCATCAAATCTGTTTTTGCATCCCTGCATGTGTAGATTCCTGTCTGGGATGGGTTTATTCTAGAACATATTACTCTGGAGTAAACCCACCCTAGAGCATTTGCATGTGTAGATGCACCCAGTGAATCACAAAAAGTTCTAGATTAGTTCACTACTTAACAAGTTCATATTTAG
The DNA here is from genome assembly GCF_001723915.1 of Gavialis gangeticus. Taxonomy (NCBI): domain Eukaryota; kingdom Metazoa; phylum Chordata; order Crocodylia; family Gavialidae; genus Gavialis; species Gavialis gangeticus. The sequence continues at coordinate 228,709,121 of NW_017729032.1, forward strand.
TTAATACATCACATTTCAAATGTTCATGCATGCCTGAATATTGAAAGTTGTAACTGATGAGCTGAATATACTGGAAAAGTAAAAGAGAAAGTGAAGATAATTGAGGAGCAGACTGGCTTAGAAAATAAAAAGTACTGTGATTTTCATCCCTCGTTTGACTCTGTGTTCAATCACCAGGTGAAGAAACAGACTAGATCACAATATCACACTTAATTTATCAGACTGGGCATGATAGCAACCTTTGCTCTCCCAAAGTTTATGGAGACTAAACAGCCTCTAGAAAAGAGAGGTCTGGCAGGTCAGTATTGTGGGCATTGCATAATAAAGATAATCGCAGATCCACAAATAAAAATATTATTACCCTTGTACCTCCTCCATATGCACAGTTTTGAACAAGTAAACACATTCAAAACTTTAGATAACTGACAGCTTGAATAGTGAAAAGACCTTGATAATTCCTTGTTTTATAGTAATCTCTGCTTCACCTTAGTTCCAGAAAAGTTCTGATACCTGAGCCATAAAAACTATCAATAATCAATCATTTCTACATCTCTTCATGTAACCTTCCTATACTCAACTTCTACTTAATTAAAGAAGATGTAAGTGTTAGAAAATTCACAAGATACAAATTTTAGACTTTCTCCCCTTAAATCAGCAACCAAATTCAGTCCTTGGCATCAATGAGAGAAAAATTTGGCTCAGGAAATTATCTTTTGCTCAGCAGCTAAAATACTACTGGTAGTTTTCATCCACTTCTTTAAAGTACCTTCCAAAAACCCCATTAACAACAGGAAAAGGCTTTGGTATAGAAGATTTACTATCTTCTGCTATTTGGTGCACAGGTGACCACAATCATCGAAGCCCTATAGAAAAGCTAAAGGAGGAAGAATATTTGCTGTCTACACTGACCCATTCCCTGTGCATAGCTATTACTTTCTCCTATCAAAACATTGGCACAAAACCTGGAGAAATGGCCAGTAGACCAAATGTCCAGAAAGAGTCCTTCTACCTATTTACTCAGATCCAAGATGAGAGTTTTTCTTTCAATGAACAGGGAGAAAAACAAGCCTTGTCTTGGATTCAAGTACCAGTTCTCTGACTCTGCCCCAGGGTGGAAATTGGATTACCGCTGCCACTGTTTACATCAATGGATTTGGCAGCAATGCAGCGAGTGTGAGTCAGGGATCAGGGCTAGGTTTCAGATCAGGTGTCATTGTGATTGTCAGAAGAAGGGTGGCAGCGTGCCCTGCTTCTCTATTCCCTGACACCACACTGCTGCTGATCGGTAGCATGAGTTAGGAAATGGGGCAGCAACCCATCCCACAATGTGCTGCCCCATCCCATGACCCGTGGTTCTGACTGGCAGCAGCTGGGTCATAGGATGTCACAGCAGCATGCATGGAGGATCAGGCAGCAGCATGGCTCAGGGGTTGGGGAAGCAGCACATGATGCCCTGACCTATGTTACTGCTGATCAGAAGTGTGGGTCAGAGGATGGGGAGTGATCAGGCTGGGGATGGGGACCAGCAGTGTGGAGGATCAGGGGACAGCTAGGATTATGGATAGGGTGGGGGGCAGCCACTGGGGTGCAGGTGTTGGGGGCAAGTGGCAGGGGACATAGGGCAGCATAGGCACAAGTAGCAGGGGAAATTGTGGAGAAGCAAGGTGCTCGGGTTAGATTGCTTGTTCCCCACTGTGATTAGGGGCAAATTTAAGATGACCTTCCAATAATTAGAGCCTACCTATAGAAAATGATAACAATGGGTCGCCAGCTGGCTGGAGGGCCGCACCCAGAGGTTGGTAGTGGATGGGTCCTTCTCAACCTGGAAGGACATGGGCAGTGGGGTTCCGCAGGGCTCGGTCCTCGGGCCTGCACTGTTCAACATCTTCATCAGTGATTTGGACGAGGGGGTAAAAAGCACCCTGTTCAAATTTGCTGATGACACTAAGATGTGGGGGGATGTGGGCACACTAGAAGGAAGCAACAGGCTACAATCAGACCTAGACAGGTTACAAGGGTGGGCGGATGAGAATAGGATGGGTTTCAACACAGACAAGTGCAAGGTGATGCACCTGGGGAGGAACAACCGGCACCATACCTACAGGTTAGGGAACTCCCCTCTTGTCAGCACGGAGGCGGAAAAGGATCTTGGAGTCATCATTGACTCCAAGATGAACATGGGCCGGCAGTGTGGGGAGGCAGTTAGGAAGGCCAACCGTACCTTGTCATGCATCCACAGATGCATTTCAAGCAGGTCAAAAGAGGTGATCCTCCCCCTCTATGTGGCACTGGTCAGGCCGCAGTTGGAGTACTGCGTCCAGTTCTGGGCGCCGCACTTCAAGAGGGATGTGGACAGCATGGAGAGGGTCCAGAGGAGGGCCACTCGCATGATCAGGGGACAGCAGGGCAGGCCCTATGAGGAGAGGCTACGGGACCTGAACCTGTTCAGCCTCCAAAAGAGAAGGCTGAGGGGGGATCTTGTGGCCTGTTATAAACTAGTCAGGGGGGATCAGCAGGCATTGGGGGAGTCCCTGTTCCCCCGAGCCCTGCCAGGAGTGACCAGGAATAACGGTCACAAGCTGGCAGAGGGTAGATTTAGGCTAGATATCGGGAGGCGCTACTTCACGGTCAGGGTGGCTAGGTTCTGGAACCAACTTCTAAGAGAAGTGGTGCAGCCTCCTACCCTGGGGGTTTTTAAAAGGAGGTTAGATGAACATCTTGCTGGGGTTGTTTGACCCCAGTACTCTTTCTTGCCATGGCAGAGGGTCGGACTAGATGATCTTCTCAGGTCCCTTCCGACCCTAGAAACTATGAAACTAGGAAACTATTTATATTTTCCATGTATAGAATCTAATTATTGGGAGGTCATCTTCTATTCAAGGTCATCTTGGATTCAGGTAAATACAATACATAGCCTCTTTTTCTCTCCATACTGTTTGTCCAAATAGCGAGGAAAACTACTATTTTTTTCATAAGAAGGAAATTTCAATTCCATTGCGGCCAGTATCCTTGGTCCAGGAAGGATCTATGGTTTCAGAAGAAAATGAAATTGAGCAAAAAATCAGTATATTCAATTGGTTAATATTTGGATTTGGACTTGGAAAAGTTGAGTACAACATGAAAAGGCAGAAGAGAAGAATTAGGAATGTATTAAGAAGAAACCAAAATGTCAATACACACACTCACACGCACACACACACACACACACACACACATAAATCTTTTCTAAAGGACTCAGTATAGTTTAGCAGCTATAAAGTATTCATTTTTTATTTTTTGTCACAATAACTCTACCTGCAATTGGAATCTTTTACAAATGTTGTTCATTGTTTGTGCCTAGTTATCATAAAATACTGTATGTGTGGCCCCAGAGGCTGAAATCCTCTGTAGAACCAGGTTCAGTACAAAAAGCAGCAATGCAAGCTCCTTATCTCCCTCCTTTACCACCCACAGCATCCCCTGTCCCTCTAACGTGCCCTAAACCTGACATAAAGGAAACACTTCTGAAGAGTAAGGAAATAGTTCAGTCTCACACCCATAGAGTAGTTGGCAAGTCTGCTGACACAGCCTAGTTGTTTGTTAATTAGTCTCAGCTGAGGTGGTGGTTTTATTGATGTGGACAGTTGGCTTCTGGCAACTAGACTGAGGTCACCAAGCTCATTTTGTGTAGTGCTTGAATTCTGAATTAAAAGGTGCATTTATAAAAGATTTATTTGTAACCAATTATGTTGCTAGTATTGCACTAAGTCAGTTCAATTTAAGACCATTTAATGTCTCTTGGTATGTGATAAGCATTTTATTAGCCAATAAATATGTGAAAGTCTGAAGGACTGCCTTGTCAGTACCTTGCTCCCAGAAGTGGCATCTTACAAAGGTGTTATTTCTGGGAATGACATCTTGGTGTCAGCAAAATACCATAGCTTCATGCTATGTCATTTCCAAAAGTACAGTCTTCAAAGAAAGCACTTTCAGGAGTGTTGACAGAAGGCAAGCAGTATGCACTGATTTTCAGATGGCAAATCACTATGGTGACCATATTTCCAAAGTAGAAAATAGGTCACATTTTCTCTTGCCCTGATTTCCCCTACCCCTACTGATTACTGTTTAGTTCATTTCTTCCTTTCTGTCCATGTTATCATCTCTTCTCTCTCACTTTTTCTCATTGAGGCCTTTCTTTTATTTTGTTGTTTCCCATCCTCACCTTGTATCCAATTTTATTATTTTCCTCCCTTCTGTCTTTCTACTCCTCCTCATACTTCTCCGTTCCCTTTACATTCTATTCTTTATTCCTCCTATCAATTTATCACTTTTTTATTTCTTGCCCCTCCTTCCTTTGTCCATATCCGGCCTCCTTATCACCATTTCTGTCACATAACCAACCCCTGGCAGAGCCTGAACACAGATTAAGTTGGCCCATCGTCCTCACTCCAGGATGGGGCTGGGGGTAACTGTTGCTTCTATACCCAAGCAGCAGCTAGCCTTTACATCTTAGCTCTAACCAGCTATAATTATAACTTTCACAACACATCAGACTAGCTGTAAGGTGGCAAAGCAGCTAAGGTGAGGCAGCAGGCAATCTAGCAGTGTAAAGCATACACACAGCACTCCAGCAGATGAAATAGCTGGACAACCCCTGAGGTGACCAACACACACAAAAACCTGGCTGAGACACCAGAATGGTTCTTTTCTTTCTCGCCTTCAGCTGAAATTATAACAGTGCTGTAAGTTCCCTCTAAGCAGTGTGTCCTATTAAGCTATCTCCCCTACTTGTAAGATACCTCACACAGGCACAATTTTGACCATGTCTGCTTAGTCTAAAAAAAGGAGTTTTAAAGACTGTTCTGTTTGAACCTGTACAATAAAACTGACCACAGAGTGAGAGGCGTTCAGCAGGAAGGAATTTAAAAGTAAGTAATAAAAAGAGACTAATAAATCAGCACATATGTTCATGTTTTTTGTAACTCTAGCAATAGATTGTAAACCCCTGTTTAATTAATAAAGTGGCAGGACTGATTCCTCATTATAACAATGTTGCACCAGACGAACATCACATAGTTTCTGCAGCTATAGAAATATAAGGAATGGGTCAATCATTGTTTATCTGGAACATATTCTGTTAGCAAATTAACTACATTTCCAACAGCGGCTGTGATATACTTGGCAGAGCAGAAGACAGGGCAAGGGGCTGAGAGTTTGTGTCCTTAAGGAGCTTTTCCAAGAGTTGAAGTTGATGGCTATAAGACAAGGAATGATGGAGTAACTGATGGTGGCCTTAGGAAACCTTACACGGTGAAATCCCAGCTGGCCATATGCCATGACTTAATATTCATTTTACAGGCTGCAGCACAAAGTATAATCTGACCACACACTTCCATATATTGAGATGTGACAGAGCTAAAGACTTCTTCAAAGCTTCACCTGAGAAATGCTGAGCATGCACAACTCCCATTATTCCTTTTTCTGAGCACTGTATAATGTGCCTTTAAGTTATTCAATGTGCTTTCTAAAAAGATACTGTTTTATACTCTGATTTATTTTATCCATTTAGTCTTTTTAACAGTTTTGTGTGATAAGTATAACAAGTTTGGCACAACATTATGTACTGTCTATGGCTTTTAACTAATTTAACCCAAACATGTAATTTAATAATGACACTTTACAGCAGATTTTAGTCAGTATCTAAGCAAACATAGGCAAGGATAAGGCCAGGGTTTTATAAAAGAGGGTGTAAATGCTGGAAGCTATACAGGAAGAGGTGCAGGGGGACAGATCCATCTGGATAGAACCTATATAAATACTTCTCCCCTTATCATCAACTTTTTGCTTCTGTGAGGTATAGGATGTGGTCTGACCAAATGTGGCATTTTTTATCTCTGGCTCAGATCTAGGAAGTGTGGCAGCCTTAGATCCTTGAAGCAGTCTACATGGTAGCTCTGAACCCTCTAAAATCCCTGCACTGCCAATACTTCTGCATGTGCTTAACTTTAAGTATATAAATAACCCCTTGTAGTCAATAGGAACATTTTGAATTTAAACATATGCAAAAATGTCAAAAAGGCCCATAAATTAGGACCATAATTTATTGAATGTGCCATTTTGTGTGATTATTTGTGGGCATCTATCTTATCACGTTAGAACATGAATACTTCAGGTAGCCTATAACTAAATTCTTTCGAATTTAGGAAACAGGCTGAGCTCAGCCTTATTTTTCAGTTGGAAGAAAGTTTGGAATGGTTCTTAATTTATCTGAAAAGACCTCTCTGTCCCTAATGCTTGGATTAAAATAACTTCCTTTAGTGCACAATTTGCAGTATTCCGTTTGAAATCTCTGCGGGATCATCCAACCTGCTGAGCATAATTTCAGAATCCAGTAATAGCATTAAAAATGAATGTTCTTTCAACCATTCCACCAAATTGTCAATAAAAAAAATGATGGGGAGCATTCCCTGAGGCTCCCCTAAAATGTCTAATCGTTGCCCCCTCTCTCAATTCCATGCTAAGTTGTCTGGTGTATGAACAATATACAAAAAATCCTCCTGAGTTTAAGTCTTTGAAAGAACATCCCCATGCAGTGAAATGAAAATATACCCCAGTGCTTTGTTTTATCTAGACACATTATTTTTTCCTTTAATAACACTAATAAAACAATGCACCCATGATAACCTAGAGAGAACTCTTTTGCTAAACATTTGTGCACTTCTCTTTCTCATTGTGTGATTTCTTGCACTTTCTCCAGCCTTTCTTGCTCGCATACGGGGTCTCATTTATTGTTTGTATAGTTTCCAAAGCTTTCACAAAGAAGCAAAAATGTGAGGTGCTTATTTATGCCACCATCACAACCTTAGGTAAATGGCATTGGTAGACAGAAATCGATGTATACCCAAAATCTGAATCTATTCTGGTATTTGAACTTTGTAATGAGAGCAAGCTGATATAGCTAAAGCTGATGAACTATATTGAACTTATATTTAGACAAATTACTAGACTTGGGAATGCTTCATTTTACCTTGGTTTTATGTCTATGATTCTGTGCTCTTTACACTTAAAAAATAATTCTCAGCAGTTTCAAGAACTCAGTGTGTACTACTATGTTTTAATTGTACAGATCATCTAGCTAAGGACAGAAGTACATGAAGATCTAAGAGTCAAGAGAGATTTTTCAGGAGGTAGCGTGCTCTGTATTTTATCTACAGACTGTAGTTTCCCTCATTTTCCTGCTTCTCTGTCTTGTTATATAATTGCTACCAATGTTAACTGCTATCATTTTATCCAGCACACACAAAGAACAAAGATATTAGGATTTTCCTGAAGATACAGATATATTTCCCAAATCCTATAAACTAGTGGTTCTCAAACTTTTTAGATGTAAGGCACCTTTCTGAAAATGCCAGTTCTTTGTTTTCTTTTTTGGCTACATAAAATAATGGAGCAATTCTTCTGTTGTAGAGAACTCAGAAAGCCACACATTGTAACACTATGGAGTTCCATTTGAAAACTCTGTGTTAATTTTGTGAATCATGTTTCTACGCCTAACAGTGCATGGCATGCTCAGTACCCTTGAAAATATTACAAGGCATCCCAGGGTGCTGTACACCTTGGTTCAGGATCACAGCCATAAATGTTGGTTTTTGCTGGCAAGACTTCAATAGCTTTCCTTTCTCATGCCCTTCTGACAGGTATTTAACAGAATTCACAGATTCATTGGAATTTGACATGGCTCTCCCCTTGAATTCTTGACCTCTGGGTTTCTAGCCTCTTGGCCGAGTGTCCACGTTACTGGGGACTTTGATAGCTGAAACTCTATAAAGGCTGCAGAAAGTGCAAAAAATGATCTAGTTACCTAAAGTGGAATTTAGGTGGTATTTAATGACCTTCAGTTGCAACAAGGAAAATTTGGGGTGGACAGTAGGAAGAATAGTCTACCTATGAGGGTGGTTAAGATTTGGAAGATGTTACCTAGGAAGTTGTGAAATCTACATTGTGGAAGTTTTTTTTAAAAGCAGATTAGACAAACACTTGAATGAGATGATATCGAGAAAGGTGAGTTTGCCTTGAGCAGGGGGTTGGACTACATCATCTCTTGAGGTCCATTCCAGCCATATTTTTCTATAATTGCATCTCCTTTGGGGGATAGGTGACTATAAGAGTAACTGATCGGGTCTCTCTGTGGATCATCCTCTGATTTTCTCTAGGTTACACTGACCACGGTACAGCAGGAGATGGAATCGAGGGCTCCCATATCCTAGTCTATTTCTTGCCAGCAGGACAGCCTTCATGTGGAAATTATTGTATTTACCCAAATCCAAGATGACCCTGAATTTAAGTAGATCCCCTAATAATTAAATTATATGCATGGAAAACTTATTTATTATAATTTTCCACATATATAATTTAATTATCGCCCCACTTCAGCCTGGGGCATGGAGCATGTGTCTGCTCTGGCCACAGCTTGGTCAGAAGTCAGAGCCAGAATGAGCATAAGCAGTTGAGTGGGTAGGGCAGGCTGGGACCAGAGGCTGTAGATCTGGGGGGAGACAGGGAAGGGGGACCTGAAGCTACAGGGTGGCAGCAGAGACTGTGAGCAGGGGGATAGGTGGGGGAGCAGAGACAGCAGTGGGTAGTGAACCAGAGACTGCAGGGAGTGGGAGGCAGGTTGGGGGAGAGGGGCAATGTGGGAGCAGCTAGCAGCTATGGCTGTGGTTCTGACCCTGGTTTGGAGCAGTTGCCAAACTGCAAATGCAGCTACCTGCTACCCTGCTGCCTCATACTCAAATCTAAGAATAGAGCCTTTCACCCCTATGTTAAATGGGTAAAAAGACCCTTGCCTTTGGTATGAGTAAATATGATAGTATTTCTGGCGTTGTCTCTTGAGTACTCTTGCATGGAAATTATTAGACGACCATTATGAACTTTCTCTACTGACCTTTTCTAGATGATCTCCTCTTGGAAGGACTTATTTCAAGATACATGTGCAAAAACCAGAGCGAGGCCTATGTAGAGGATTAACCAGGTATTAATGCAAATTGCATCTTGCCAAGACTTGAAAATGAACTTTTCTGTTCTAGATTGCCAGAGCAATATGGAGGTGAATGTATGTTGTATCAGTTTTAACTACAAACTTGTGTACTTCACTCTGAGTTTTGTTAAAGTTTTTGTTTAGCAGTTTTCATTCGCACTTTTGGGTTTCAGTTGCATGCAGTTGTAAGATACGCTTATGAGAAACAGCTTAAATGTTTTGTTTAATTGGCTGATGGCAACTATTTCATAGTTTTCCATTCTTTTCAGGATATATTGTATGCTGGGCAGCACAGCAGCACTGTTACCCACACCAACATTAAGTCTTCTAATTTTTTGCTGTACTCAGGCATATACAACATCAATATGTGCCATTTCTACCTGGTTTTATTTATTTCCTACTTCTCTGTCTTGATTAGTTTGGGGACACTTTGAGATGCTACGGTTGCATTGCCAACAATATGAGGCTGACACCGTTCTTGCTTTCATCCAAGATGCATCGATGTCCAGTTGGCCCAAGATTAATCTACACATTGGTGAGAAAAGGGAAGTGCTGGGAATCCAAAACTAATTTAGCTCTTGCCTTCTGTGGAAGACTTTGTTCTTTCCATTATTGAAGTGGTGCGTATCCTATCTCACCTCCTGCTATTTTTGAATACTAAACAGAAGTAGTGGCTAGAACTGAGTTTTCTTTTTTGGGGGGGATCTAAGGAATAGCATTCTTTCAATCAAAGTTGGACCTAATTAAAATAGTTTAGTAGAAATGGTGTCTTGATATGACCTTTGTTATTTTTAAATTGGAGACCAGTGTGGCCATGTTATGGAGGAACTTAATATTTTTATCAAGTGTTGCCTTTAATATGTAAGAATGATTAATTAACTCTTCTAGAAAAAACATTCTTTGCAACTGAGGGCTTTTCAAGCATACAATAAGCAGCTAAAGAAAGGATGAGAGAAATGTGATAAACAAGACAAATATAAAGCACCATTATAAAATAGGAACATAAAAATTAGTTTTGGTGGACAATGAATGAATAATCTGGTATAACCTTATATAAAACCACATACAATATAAATATGTAGGGGGATCTTAAAACTGAGATATCATATTATTCACCTAACCTACTTCAAAGGGGATCACCATAAACAGGACAAACGTATCCTTTTAAACTAAGAGATATTAATTAGGAGACATACCTGGCTAGTATTTAGCAGACCTAAATGTACTATCAATAATACCTGATGACAGCAATCCAATATAAGAAGAAAAAGTAGAATCACTTATCACAAAAATACTCATTTGGTTAAACAAAACATATCATCCACAAAAATCCTTGTAACCAGGAGCATTCTTGTGTCCAGTATGCTTATGCATATATACAATGCATATACATGTTAGATGTGATCCACATCATTCCCTGGCAAGTCTGAAATATTAGATATAAAATGGTGAGACTTTATTGAAAAAGATAAATAATTAGGAAATTTTATTTAACCTAAATACATATTGATTATCATTTCTCCTTGTAACTGAATCTTCACAGGTGGACTTGTGTTGCTAAAGGAGGCTGCTTTAATAGACAGATACATGGATAGTACTAGTCAAATTTATAAAAAAACTTCTGAATTATTTTATTTCTTTGATATATACCATATATGCAAGATATATAAGGATTATATGATTATTTTTGACACTGAAAAGTAATGTACTGACATGGGAAGGTCCAGGATCTGGCAAAGGAGGGCTGCAGGAGCAGCCACCTCCATTGCAGGGATGGCTGTGCCCCTGCTTCCCAGCCTCCTCTCCCTCACTGCACCATTGTGGGCAAACTATGCCTTAAGAGCCTCTGGAAGCATTTTAAGTTCCCAAGGCAAGCAAGCATCCCCCGTTTCTTTAATGTGCTTAGAGACATGCCCTCTCCCCTTCTGTTCCTTGTGCAGAAGCTGGGGCTTAGCTAGGAACAGTAGCAGCATTAATGTAGAGGAGGTGTGTTTCCTGACACTGCCCAGTCTTCTCAGAGGTAGATGCAGGAAGCCACTGTGGCTTTCTAGGTGAGCCCGGCCCCCATACAACCCAGCTAGCTCTGAAGATTCTGCTATCTCTGGGACAGCAAGGGAAGCAGCCACAGTAGGTGGGGGATGGAGGAAGAGGAGGGGAGAAGATATGCTACTGAGCATGGAGGGGAAGTTGCTAGAGTTGAACTATATATATATATATTAAGAACAATGCTAAAAATCATGAGAGTTGGCAATACTATTAATACAGATTCCTGAGTGGTGGACTTATTTCTCATTAACTGATTTGAGGTGAATGTTTCACGCGTCTTTTATTTTCTGTAGTAAGTAGAAGTTAACTGGAAGGTCACCCCTTAAAAAAAAACTGCAAAATTACGAAACCATAGATACCACACTTAATCCACTGCTGATAACAAATTTGATTCCATGTTTATTATTTTTTCCTACAAAGTTCTTCAGCCATTTCTGATGGCTAGAAAATGATATTTAGAGATTTGCTTTTAGGAATTGGCTTGTAGGTAGAGTATATATTGCATTAGAACAATGGTCCAGGAGAGCAGAAAGGGTTAATTAGTTTTTATAAGTCTGCTTGCAAAGAAGTTTCACATTCTCAGCCTTCAAAGCAGACACCGTGTCTGAAGCTAGCAGACAAACAGGCTGGGAAATTGAAAACATGCCCTTAAAACTCATAACCAAAGATAAAGTAATGCCAAGCTACAAAGCCCCTGGGATTTCCAGTTCTGGTGGACGGACCAGATTAGGAGGCTGGAAATGCCCAAATAAAGGTACTGATAAATAACCAAATTTAGATGCATCCATGCGATGCATTTGTGGAAACAAAAAATGATGCTGACAGAACATAATGTGGATAGTATGACAACCACAGGGAAACCAATCAACAGTACATGGAAATCAAGTGTCATCAGGAGGAAGAATACAAAAGGAGGGATTTTCAGAGCAGTGGGGGGGGGAGGGGATGTTGAGGCCACCATGGGTCACATGACTGGCCAATCTTACCCACCCCGTTGTGGGGGTGGGCATTGACCCTCAACTTCCTAGACTGCTGATATCTGACACTCAAGAAAGAACCACAGGGTGGTTCTCACATACTGGTGAGATGTACTGTCCCTCTGTGTGAAGCCTTAGGAACTGGTAGATAAATAGGATTGAGGTGTTATTTTTTTTGCTTTGTCTTCATTTCTTATCTATTATCACTGTGTATCCTTAACATTTGCCTGTTATCAAGTGGAAGACGTCATGTTCGGTCTGAGGGTTTCGGTCCAGTTGAAACAAGAGATCAGGACTGAGTCATAAACCCAGCACCAACAATTTCCATGCTGTCTCTTGTCCTTTTTTAGTTTCTTCACAAGATCACCAAGCTCTCCGTTGGGCTCACTCCTCCAGTCTCACCTTCATAGTATTTTTTAATTAGCAATGACTTTGTTGAAAGGCAGCTAGGGGATAGTTGTAATCCAGTCCCCACATTGGATTACATATTTACTCCCTTTTCTTTCTGCCCACCTATTCCATCTCTTGTGAGTCCTTTCAGTGATGGATTGTATGACTCCCTTAATGACATTAAGGAGTTACTGACAATTAGCTTACTTCTGTGACTAATGAAACCAACATAAGCCTATAACCAATGAGTAGTTTATAAGGTCCAACCCTGTCCTGCCTTCTGCCTAACATAACTAAAAGTATCATTAAAGTGGTTGTTCTTTAGACTGCAAGATCTATACGTCACAGGATCAGAGAATCATAGGTTCGTAGGAAAGTAGGGCTGAAAAGGACCTGACAAGGTTATTTAGTCCAGCCCCCTGATCAAGGAACAGTCATCACTGACTAAACCATCCCAGTTAAGTGTCTGTCCAACATGCTCTTGAAAATTTTCAGTGATGAAAATTCCACAATTTCTCTGGGTAGTTTTTTCCAATACTTGACCACCCTCATAGTCAGAAAGTCTTCCTAATCTCCAACCTAAATTTCTCCTGCTGCAGCTTGAGGCCATTGGTCCTAGTTTTATGTCCTATGGCCGTAGAGAAAAAAAAAATCTCTATTCTCTCTATAATCATTCTTCAGGTACTGGAAAACTGTTATCAAACCTCTCTCCTCCCTTCCTACCCCTCAATCCTCTCTTGTCCAGACTAAATAATCCTAGCTCTTTCAGCCTTTCCCCATACATCTTGACTCCAAAGTCCCTAATCATTTTTGTTGTTCTCTGCTGGACTCTTTCCAATTTGTTCATGTCCTCCCTGATGTGTGGGACCCAGACTGGGCACAGTACTCCAGGTGAGGCCTCACTAGTGCTGAATAGAGTTGAAAAATCACTTCCCTTGATTTGCAAGTGACAATCCTGTTGACACACCCCAGTATGCTATTGACTGTTATTCAACTTATGATCTAGCCCCTTAGTCTTTTTCTGCAGCACTACCGCCTACCTAATCATTTCTCAGTCTGTGTCTATACATGCAAACATTTGTCCCAAGTGCAGGACTTTGAACTTGTTCTTGCTGAATTTCATCTGATTGACTGTAGACCATTTTTCCAGTCTATCTAGGCCATTTTGGATTCTACCCCTGACCTCCAGTATCTGCAACTCCACACAACTTGATGTCATCTGCAATTTACTCATTGTGTACTCAAATCATTAATCATAGAATCATAGAAGTAGGGTCTGACGGGACCTTGTAGATATTCAAGTCTGACCCCCTGCCTGGGCAGAAGAAAAACTGGGCTCAAATGACTCCAGCCAGGTAGGCATCCAGCCTCTTCTTAAAGACCCCCAGAGTAGGAGCCAGCACCACTTCCCTTGGCAGTTGGTTCCAGATCCTAGCCACCCTAACTGTGAAGTAGTTCTTATGGATGTCTAATCTAAGCCTACTCTCTGACAACTTATGGCCGTTATTCCTGGTTTTGCCAGGGGGCGCTAGGGGAAACAAGGTCTCTCCCAAACCTTTCTGGTCCCCCCTAGTGAGTTTATAGACAGTCACCAGGTCCCCCCTCAGCCTTCTCTCATGAAGGCTGAACAGGTTCAGGTCCCACAGTCTCTCATTGTAGGGTCTGCCCTGTTGTCCCCGGATCATG
>NW_017729032.1:228728235-228732563 GCF_001723915.1 Gavialis gangeticus
TCATGCGGGTGGCCCTCCTCTGGACCCTCTCAATGTTGTCCCCATCCTTCCTGAAATGGGGTGCACAGAACTGGACACAGTAATCCAGCTGTGGCCTGAACAGTGTTGCACAGAGGGGGAGGATCACCTTCTTGGCCCTACTTGAGATGCACCTGTGGATGCACAACAAGGTCCGGTTAGCCCTGCCAACCGTGACCTCGCATTGTTGGCCCATGTTCATCTTGGAGTCAATAATGACTCCAAGATCCCTTTCTGCCTCCGTGCTCTCAAGAAGGGAGTTTCCCATTCTATAAGTGTGCTGCTGGTTTCTACTGCCCAAGTGCAGCATCCTGCACTTGTCAGTATTGAAATGCATCTTGTTTTTGTTAGCCCACCCCTGTAACCTATCCAGGTCTTGCTGCAGTCTTTCCCCCCCTACTAGCATGCTCACCTCACCCCAAATTTTGGTATCATCAGCAAATTTAAACAGGTTGCTTTTCACCCCATCGTCCAAATCGCTGATAAAGAAATTGAACAGTGTGAGCCCAAGGACCGAGCCCTGGGGGAGTCTGCTGCCCACTTCCCCCCAGGTTGAATATGACCCGTCCACCACCATCCTTAATGGATATGCTGAAACAACACTGGATCTAGGACAGACCTCTAGGAAACCCCATTTGATACCTTCTCTCAGCTAGATATTGAGGACTACCCATTGAGCATGATAATTCTACCAGTTATGTATCCATGTTACAGTACTTTAATCAAATCTGTATTTCTTTAGTTTGTTAATGAGTATGTCAACCATCTGGCCCTGATGAATTGCAAGCATCTAGCTTCTCTAAGTAATCCCTAGCTTCTTTTTCTACTTCTCAAGGCTCTGTCTTCCTATATGTGTAGACTATGCTTTGTATATTGCAGGTGTTTCTGTGACACAATCATGTACTTTCATATACAAAGATAAAAATAATGTATTTAGAAATATCACATTGTACTATAGCACTCTTTCCTGCTCACGGCAGGGGGTCAGACTCGATAATCTACTGAGTTGCCTCCCAACCCTAAAAATCTATTAAATCTATTAAATCTATAGTATTCTTAATGATAGAGTATTTTAAGGCAATATTTTTACTACTGCAGTGACTACTGTCATGGACAGACATTTATGGTTATATTTCTTGAGATTTTCTCTTTATAGCTACTGTTTTAGTCCAATTAAATATCACCCTTTTCATTGTGGAAAGGCTCTCAGATGGTGAAGTTAATATTTTACTACATAGGTCAAGTGTCAATTGTGATTTTGAGGCTCTGGATTAGGTTTTTTTTCCCCTGATAGACTCTGTTTATTGGGAGTTGTATTAATCTTTTTATCCCTGCTCATGCTAAATAAATGCATTTTTAATCTTCATGTATAACTAATCTACTCTTCTAAATATGCCAAACAAAATGTGATAAATGGAACAGCCATTTTCAGTTCTCCTTTAGATTTCCTTGTGATGTCCGAAGACAGAATGAGTACTGAGTAGAGTCTCCGGGGATGTGTTATCATTGTAATAGAATTAATAGAGATGGTAAAATGAATGATTCATGATTGCAGTACATTATCACTATTCTCTTCTCCCATCCTCCTCCTCCACTCCTGGAAGAAAAAAAAAAAACCTTAGTGGGTAAAGAGGACTAAAATCTACTTAAAATAAATGGTTTGAAATCCATTTTTCCCTGTTTAAACAGAGGAGTTTTCTTTTGGAATACACTAAAATATAAAGAAATGAATTTCATGCACTCAGCACTCTTTCAGACCTAAATTCTATATTGGAGTACATATAGATACTCTTTCTTTGAGAGTTTATTTGTTTAAATATTTGTCTTTTAGCACTTCTATTTTCATTTCTTGTTCTTGTACCTTTTTGTAGAAGTCTCTGGGCACTTTAGATATGTACTCCTATCATGAACTCTTTACATCAGCTGTGTGGTTAACATTCTTCTCATACTTTTGCATTTGTGAATCCTGAAATTGTGACTTTTGGGACATTTCATTGGCTGTATGGATAATAAATACAGTTTATTTGTCAGAGAAACTATGGCCACCTTAGAATCCATTGCTTTTAGCAAGTTAATTATGAGGAGTACACACAAGGAAATTAAAACAACAATGCACCTTGACTCAACAGTTTGTTTATTTAAGATTCCATAATATGACTACACTCTGTTTCATTATACAAGCTAAATTATAGTCAGAAAAAAACACAAAACAAGACATGACTGTCCCATAAGAGACCGTCACATTGGATCAGTATCAATAAGCTCATGAACAGGTCAGGGAACCTATGAGAATTACAATTTTCAGTTAAAAATATACACTTATTTTTAAAAAACAAATATTCATATAGCTCATTTTGCCTTGTATTTCTGTGGAATTTAGGAAACAGTATATTCTTGCTGTTTTTTATTTTATCAGACAAGGACGTTAAGTCTAGTTATCCTGTTTAAAATAAACTTAAAACCTTGATCTATAACAGTGGTGCCCAACCTTTTGATCCTGTGGGTGGGATAAGGTCCATGGGGTGATACAGCTCATGCCAGATCAGGCCTTAGCTCCACCATGCTGGATTGCCTCCATCACTCTGCCCCAGCCCTGGCACTGTGCTCACAGGTTTGGGTCCAACACTTTTTCTTTGACTCTACATGTGCTGGATAGGGCACACCACCCTCTGGCCACCCTCGCATGTACAGGCCAGCATGTATGCACAGGGCTATGTCATATGGCCTGATGGGCATGCAAACTTGGTGGTGGGGAAGTGGTGGCAGTCCCACATTGCCAAATTTCCAAACCCTTTGGGAGCCCTGTGGGAGAGATGTATTCCATAGGCTACGGATTGAGCACCCTTGTTCTATAGTAAATGGAGGAATGGTTTCTAACAGGGGAGGTTCTTCAATCTATCATTCAAAGCATAACAAGGTCTAGTATTTTGAAATTCAAAGAAATTTTCTTTTGTTGAAGGAATTTTATCCATTAAGCAACAAACATAACATTACCTCACTTCTGTATCTCACATAATGTATTTACTCAAATCCAACAATCTTACATACCATATTTACCAAAATCCAAGATGACTTCCAGTTTAAGACAGTACCCCCGAAATTGGATTCAATACATTCAACATTATGTATTTGTTGTAATGTTCTATGTAGAAAATCTAATTATTGGTAAGTCTTCTTAAATTTGTCACTCTAAGCATTGAGGCAGAGATAGAAGCAGCAGGGGGATGAATGGTAAGAAGACACCTCCTTTCCCTCCACAGCATACTGTACTTCCAGGTATTTCCCTGGTTCCAAACTGGGTCCCTTGCCACTCCCTGGCTCTGTGTTGGGCCCTGTGGTACTTCCTGGCTCTGTGCTGATTCCCTCACTGAACCTTGGCTCAGCTTGGAAGCAATGCAAGATCCAGTGCTGAGTCAGGGAAAAGAAAGAGAATCAGTGCAGAGCCAGAGAGCAAGCAAGGGACTCCAAGCTGGGTCCTGACCTTCTTCCTGGCTCTGTTCTGAGTCAAGAAATGGTGAGGGAATCAGCAGGGAGCTAGGAAGCAACACAGGATCCAGAACTGATTTCAGGTACTATATTTTTACTTGATAGTCAAGTCTAAGATGAGAATTCATTTTTTTCCCACGTAGAATGGTAAAAAAAAAAAATCTTGTGGAATCAAACAGATACAGTAAGATCAAGTATACTCCTACTGATAATAGAAGGGTCCTGAGTCTTGGTTTTATTCCCAAAGAAATCATCAAGGAGTTCAATTAGTGATGTCCAATCCTGGCCTATATATATACCATATGCATATAGGATCGATATTCATAATATCAATCCAATCAGGACTGGACATGATTTATCAAGGGAGAAGAGATTGATGTCATATA
Source organism: Gavialis gangeticus (assembly GCF_001723915.1). Taxonomy (NCBI): domain Eukaryota; kingdom Metazoa; phylum Chordata; order Crocodylia; family Gavialidae; genus Gavialis; species Gavialis gangeticus. The sequence continues at coordinate 228,732,126 of NW_017729032.1, forward strand.
TCTTGACTTCAAAAAAGCCTTCAGTCTGGTATTCCATGATCACCTCTTGGCAAAACTGGCCAACTGTGGCCTTGAGTCCACCACGATCCACTGGCTGGGAAATTGGCTCCACGGTTGGACCCAGAGGGTGGTAATTGATGGAAGTCAATTGTCATGGTACCCTGTGGCCAATGGGGTCCCCCAAGGCACTTTCCTTGGACCCATATTGTTCAACATCTTCATTAATGATGTGGACATTGGAGTCAGAAGCAGACTGGCCAAGTTCACTGATGACACCAAACTCTGGGGCAAAGCAGCCACACCAGAAGACAGGAGGGTGATCCAGGCTGACCTGGACAGGCTCAGCAAATGGGTGGATGAGAACCTGATGGTGTTTAACACTGAAAAATGCAAGGTTCTCCACCTTGGGAGGAAAAACCTGCAGCATCCTTATAGGCT
>NW_017729032.1:228733242-228733608 GCF_001723915.1 Gavialis gangeticus
CCAAGGTCTGGAATAGCCTGCCATCGGTGGTGGTTCAAGCACCTACATTGAACACCTTCAAGAGAAATTTGGGTGCTTATCTTTCTGGTATCCTATGATCCCAATTGATTTCCTGCCTCTTGGGCAGAGGGCTGGACTCGATGATCTTCCGAGGTCCCTTCCAGCCCTAATGTCTTTAATGTCTATGAAATTTATGATCAGTGATACACACATATATAATATCACCTGGAATTCACCGCTCAGTGATGTCCAGTCCTGACCAATACATATACATATACATATACATATATTGGTCAGGATTGGACATCACTGAGCAGTGAATTCCAGGTGAAGTGATATTTCATATTATATATATATATATATATA
>NW_017729032.1:228734036-228745179 GCF_001723915.1 Gavialis gangeticus
TATATATATATATGTACAACCCCCCCACCCATTTTTTGAAGACATTTATCATAGGTATTGGAATAAAAATATAATAGGTGCAGTTTTTAAAAATAGTGATGAAAGAGACCCTGCAGCATATTGTTCTATCAGCCTTATGTATAGTCCAGACAACGTATTCTAGGGTGATTTACTTTTTCACCTTCAAACACAGATTTCTGAAAATAACCTTTTGGGAAAAGAACAGGCCATTTTTAGAGAAGCTATTCCTGCATGGACCATTCATCGCTTAGTGTTGCATTATTTGGTATCTAACTATGTAAAAAGACAAAATCATTTATATGTAGGCAAAGAAGAACAATTTGATTCTATGGATATGACAAAACTTCCCAGAGGACCTATTTCAAGTAATGGACAATCAGTTTATGTACTCTCCTTCTAAATTGGGTCAAAGGAGCACTTTAATTTCCCCTTTGCCGAGAAAAATTATGGCATATATTAAAACAAGTCTCCCATTCTTCAAGGTTCTGTCATGGACCACAAATGTCATCTACTCTTTTCTGCCAAAAGTTGATTGGACTTACCCTGTGATACAAGAAATAATAGAGGGGGGAAGGTAAGTCCATAGACTGTGTATTAGGCCTACATCTTCTTGAGAAAGGTATGCTTTTATTAAAGTGATTACTCAAATCTCTGTTGGGAAGTGAAGAATATCAATCCAATATTCTCTGTTATAATTTTTTGGTAAAAATAAACACAAACAGAAAGGAAGAACAAAACTCCAAAGCCACTTAGATTTAGAGATGCTAAAGCCATTTAAGAACTTCATGTTGGTTTTAAAATTTAGGGTGTGTGGACAAAATGAGGGGTATTAGTGTACAACATTTTAAAGCAGGTTAAATGCTTTTGCACCGCTTCAGTGGTGTTGGTGTTTGCATGCGTCAGTGGCGTATTGCACATTAATTCCAGCCGCTGTAGCACATTCAACAGCATAACATACCTTAAATGACTTTGGGGCACAGCAAACTAAAACACCTCTGAGGAATTTTAGTTTGCTGCCCTACAGCCATGGAGTGAAGCACCGGGCTCCACATGGCTCCAGTTCTGTACAGGCACCCTGTGCAGGCAGCCTGGCAACAACCCAGGAAGGCAACTCCCCGAAGAAGAAAAAAAAAGCAGTGAGGCTGATCTTTTTTTTTTCCCCTGGAGCCTGCCTGCCTGCATGAGTTGTGTGAGGACCTGGTCCTTCCCTCCATGGCTTCAGTGCCCCCTGAGACTGCCAAAACCATGTGCCTGTGGATCGGTGCCACCTGGGGGAGAGCTGCTGCTGCTGTGGAGGGAAGCACCAACCTTCTGCCACCCCCCAGCCCAGGGATCGCTCTGTCCTCCAACAGCTCACCTTCCCTTCCCTGCTGGTGGAGAGGCAGATAAGATATGGGTGTACATGACATGGGGGTTTACTTTGCCCTAAATTGAAGTGGTGTTTTTAAAAGCCCACTGCTTCAATGTAGGGTCCCCATTTTATTTACACATAGCCTTAGACAAAAAAATCTGAAAAATTCAAAACTTTTTATTTCAACATTTTTTAACCCAAACATTTTATTAAAAAAATATTTTGAATAGACTTTTCAGTTTTAAATTCCTCTCAATGTCAGTTTTTTAACAATTTTAAAATGCCTGAAATATAAAATGTAAAAATGCTTGATATATAAAAAAATGACATTTTCTTTTCAGGTTTTATGAACTGCTTAAAATCTAATACTGCAGTTATTCCATATGTCAAACTGATACACCTCAGCTTGAAAAAAATGTGTCATTAGAACATTTTCATATTGAAATATCAAACTTCTTTTTGAGGGTATTATGTGAGCAAGATGTTATTTCCCAAGCAAACTCATGAGCATGAATAACATGTTGAAGGAACAAGGTAGGGGGTTACCTCTCATTTGGGGTTCATGTTCTGTCATCATGGCTCTTGTGGTTTCTCTAAAATATCTGGCATAAATAAAACCGTACGGTCCCAAAGCAGTGTATTCTGTGCCTGCTCTCTGTCAAATGCTGAAACCATTCCAAAGTCCTGTTTCCAATATAAAAAATCCTCAGTGGACTATGCTTTTATTTATCTCAGAAGCCAATGGCCTCTCTCTCATTACAACTTCAATAGATATAGTCAGAAGGAGCTCTGTGAGTGACGGGGACTGGAGCTGAGCACCAGCTGTTCCTAGTGGAAAGTTGTCTACCTTGGAATTTTCTACCAGCTGTGATAAGGAAAGCAAGAGCCGTATTGTTTTTTGGATCTTATATTAGGAAATAGAAAACTGTTTGCTGTGCAAACTTTCCCTATTTAATTAATGTGTATGTAAATCCCAAAAGTAAAGACTGAGCAACATTTCACCAAGAAAACAGTCAGTAAACATAATACCACTAAAGAAAGCAACCCAAAATGAAAGCCTGGTCCTATTTTGGGTAGTGGTGCATTAGAAATACATAGTTAGGTAAGGTAAGATTAGATTGTGGTGGATCATCTACCCAAATGACAAACTTTCAGTCTTATACTGATTCTACAGTTTTATAAAACAGAATGCATAGACCTGTTAAGTGAAAAAGAAAATTCTACTTTCCCCTTTCAGAAAAGTTCCATTTACTCCTTCAAGGCAAAGTCAAAGTGCTTGTGATGGATCAAGTATAAGAAAATTGCTATCTGAAGTCTTATAGGGTGAGTTTTACCACTAGTACTTTTCAGGGTAATTTGGTATGGTCAGCAGGGATCAGTATATTGGTGATACTCAGAATTTATTTAATAACTCTATTTCACAGTTATGTTATCTTACTGGCTGGCCTGAGACTATGGACTGGTTTCAAATTGCTTTATGATTAATCTGTATAAAATGGAGGTAAAAACAAGATCTTCTTGTATCATAGGCTACCCATTCTTTTTGGATTTTTGCCACTGCTTTTCATCTGATACACAATTTGGGAGTTATTTTACTTAATTTCTATATTTGAATGTGTCTCCAACTGCAGATGTTTCCTCATTCTGATGAAGGGTATTTATACCCGAAAGCTTGCAAAGAAGAATTTTTCCAACTATTTGAGTTGGTTTAATAAAATATATCAGATTTACCTAAAGAAACTTTTCTGTCTTAGCTTATAAATTTCCCAAAGCAGGGACTAGCTTTTCTTGATGGTTTTGAAAGCCTTATATTTGGGGTATTAACAGAGTTAATAATGGGAGCTGAAGTAAAGGCCTATATTTTAAAAGGTGACAATTGTTTTCCTCCAAAACCTATAGAAGTTATGAGCTTTATTTGACATGTTGACTCAGTAATAGTGTTTCAACCTCACAACTTCAAGACACACATACAATCTTGAAAAAGCATTCAGACTGTATAGGTAAACTGAACCAAAGTTCTAAGCGCCTGAAGCTCTCCCCTTTATATTCTGATCTGGCTATCTATCATTTAAAAAGTGTTATGCTGAAACTTAACTTCTTTGAAAAAAAATAATGGTCCCCCTCTTGGTTCTTTCAATTTTGTTGTCTTTTAGAAGTGCACTTAACCAACTACCTACTCCAGTAAAAAAGTCTGGCTATCTAATCTATAAAAACAAACAATACCCCTCTGCCACTCTTTTCAGTCCTTCAGCAGTTGGCTGACTCCTTAACTAGCAAACTACTGTACCTTTCTTTCCTAAAGATGTTTATAACTTATAAACACCTGGGGGTAAGAATTATTACGTTTGTACTGCATTTAGCTCAATGAGTCCAATCTGATAGGAGCTTCAAGGGGCATTTATGACGTACTCCAGGAGTGGGTGGGGGGCACATAATTACAGTGGCCTCTGCTGCCTTTTCTAAGTGCAGAGACGCTGATACACAAGACGCTGGAGTCTGCTCGAGTGCAGTAATTATCACATTCCAGAAGACTCAATTAATCAAGTCTGCTCTGACATATTGTAATTACAGCACGTCGGAGTAGCCCAGCTGCTCATGTATAGGTGCCCAATGTGGAACAAGAATTGTAGGTTATGTTAATCTCTATTAAAGGGAAGGGAAAGAACTAGGAAAAAACACAGCAACTAAATGCATGTGCCAAAAAGAAAAGGAGTAAAACACATCTTAGTAACTTAGGAAATACTCTGTCTCACTCTTTTCTCACACAGAAGGAAGAATGATCTGAAAAAGAATAGTTTCAGCATTAAATCTGAAAGCTTGTCTAAGTTTATCCCAGCCACGCCGCTGGACCAATAAAAGACACCACCCACAAAAAGTCCTTGCCTGTTGCATATTTCTTGAACCATCGTGGCTACAATATCACTCCAACACAGTTTATCTGAATAACCTCAGCCAATCCCACTCACAGTTTGGATCAGCAAATATCACTCATCCAAATATTTCATTACTGGTCTGTTTTCAGGCCCAAAGGAATTACTTGCCCTGTATCACCTGAAAATATTACCATTTAACCTTGCTTAATGATTAGGTTTCATAAGGTGCTGAGTAGCCAGACATCAACTGTTTTGAGTCAGTTATGTTATTGACATCTGCAATGACCTCTGCAGTGTCTCCTGCTGGTGAGTCCTATGTGTCAGTTCTTGAAACAGGGTCCTCAGTCTGTATTCTCTTTCTCAGTGAAATAGCCATGAAATACCTTTGTACATGGGGGTGTTAACAGAATCCTGGTTGCTTAGAAATTAATTCTGAACTAAACAATGATTCAGCAGAATGGAGACATATTGTAAGAACACACTGATTCCACCTAAACCTTTTGATAGAAACTAAGCAATCTGGGAGAATAGCCAGAGTCCTGTTTGACTTACTTCCCTTTAGGGCAGCCCTTGAAGACAGCTACCTGAGGAATGGTTAACTATAAACATACAGCCTAAAACATACCTTTCCATTCTCAAAACAAAATTCTTCCTTTGAAAAAGTCCTTTTTTAAATTTTAAATTCAAAATTCAAGATGAAATTTTGGTAAAAACGAAGTATTATTTTCTAGCTAGCTCTATTTGAGGCCATGTACAGCTGTTCAAAAAGCCCAGAAGGAATTGATCTAATTTGCATGGTTTTCTCTTAGTGGTCTAGTTTAAATTGGAAGAGAACAGTACACATATTTGTCCAGTGGGGTGCGGGGGAGGGCGGAAGCGCAGGCAGCCTGTGTTGGCTGAGGCCTGCAGGTGTGGGATGCACTTCCATGCCTCCTAGTGTGCCCTGAGGGCTCTCTAGGCTCCTGAAGACTGGGAAGCACAGCTAAGCACCAAGGCCACCCCTGACTGACTGGTCGGCATGGGCAAATACACCCCTAACCCCCTGCCATATCACCGTGGATCGTCTCCTGCATCCCATCCTGAGGCTTCCAGAACAGCTCCAGGGTGAGTGCCTTCCCTTGTGAATGAGGCAGACAAGGTTCTCTGGGTAAATCTGATAACTTTTATTAGACCACCCCAAATAGTTGGAAAAATTCCTCTTTACAAGCTTTCAGGTACAAATATGCTTCGTATCTGAAAGCTTGCAAAGAAGGCATTTTCCAACTATTTGAGTTGGTTTAATAAAAGATAATGGATTTACCCAAAGAACCTTGTCTGCCTATGTCCTTAGACCAACACGGCTACAACCTATACCTTCCCTCATCAATTGCATGCGTCTCCATGTCCTGGTCTGCCCACGCTGCACTGCTCACACCCAAGCATGCAGTCTGAGGATCTGCAGAATGTCTTGCCAAAGGCTGCACTGGAACATGATGCAGCATCTTGTCACTATGGGATGCAGCTTTCTGCAGCTTCCAAGCCAGAAGGCCCCCCATGAAGGGCCACCTACTGCTCCCTGTGCCTTTCAAGCATCCTGGACTGGGTCACCAATTTCCATGACCAATGAAGAAGAGGGCACCCAGGATACCATGGGGAGCTCTGCCACCACCTCCAGACCATTGAGCATTGGTTCTGGTCCCACACCACCAGAAGTGACTGGTGGGAGTAGATCATCCTGGACACCTGAGACAATGAACAGTGGGTCCAGACCTTCCACATGCACCAGGTCAACTTTATGGATATTGTCACCCAGCTGGCTCACCATATCATGATCCAGGAGGTCAGCATGTAGCCACCCCTCACTCAGGTGGCAGCATGCAGCTACCCCTCACTCACTGGGTGGCCCTTGCCATCTGAAGCTGGTCACCTACAGGAGAATCCACTATGTCACCAATTAGGTCAGCATAGACAAGTCCATGACTGGAATGGCCATCTGGGAGATGTACTTAGACATGCAGGATGTCCAGGACAGTAGCTTCATCTGCCTCATCAACCTGCAGGAGGTGGTCACTGGTTTCCACTGCTTGGGCTTCCAAAATGTGTGGGGGCCATGGAAGCCTTCTGTCTGCCTAAGGGTGCCTGGGCGTTCATCAACCACAAGGGCTCTGTTGTCCTGAAGGGCACTGTTGACCACCAGGGTCACTTCACCCACATCTTTGCTGGCTGGCAGTGTTGCCCATTATGCCTGCATCTTCCAAAACTCCCTGCTCTCTGAGATGATGAGTGGTACACATTGGAGCCCCCAATTTTGTCATCAGTGTCATTATTCCTTCCCCACCCCCACTTCATCAGAGATCTGGCTTATTCACTCCTGTCCTGGCTTATGAAGCTCTACACGGGGAAGCTGGACCACCAAAGGGAGCACTTCAACTACTGCCTGAGCAGGTGCAGCATGGCTGTGGAGTGCACCTTCACCTACTTCAAAGCATGCTAGTTAGTTCCCACCCTCCTTTTCCCTCCCCCCAGGGATTTTGCATTTCCCTCCATTCCTGGGTTCCCATCATGGCTGTCTAGAATAGAGTAGATCTATACCATCCTGGGTAGCATGGTGTCCTTGATTGGTGCCTAAGCCTTCCGCAGAAGTGGGGGGAGGGATGGTTGTGGGTGCTGTGGGCTATGCCACAGCAACAATAGCTGCACTGGCCATGGGGGGACTGAGAAAGCATTCTGCACATCTGCAAGCAGGGCAGGGAGGTGTCAGAGGAGTGGGAGTGGAACACCTATGGTGGCTGTGTCAGGAATGGAGTCCTGGGGCCCATGTATTCAACCATGGTCCACAGGGTGAAAGACCAAGGAGGGTTCCCATGGGGTGGAGGGCATGGGCTCAGGCTCCAGGTCCCTGGTCTTGACTTCTGTGGCATTAGAGCTTTTCCCTGGCTCCCGTGTGCTGTGCTCTCTGCTCTTGACAATGCCTGAGAAGATGACACAGGAACTCAGGTCCAGCTGAAAATGCATCTCTGCTTCCAGATTCATGATGATGCAGAGACCAGCACCAATAGGACAGACTCCTTGTGGGCCAATGCCATCAGCAGCACTGTGGCCCCTGGGGACCTGCTTCTGAGTATCTGGTTGTCGCATTGTGCTGGGGCCTCCCTGTTCCTCCTCCTCTGGTGGGGTCCCCGTCAGTGACTCCTGTCCTCTGTGGTGCCATAAATGTGCAGGATCACAATGGCCCTATCCATGGCAATGAAGTGGGACAACTCTTTGTAGAATAGCATGTTCTGCCTCCTGGCCTCAGACTTTTGGCTGGCAGAGCCTTTTGTGGAGCTGCCACTAGGTATCCTCCTGACCTCAGATGGCGACACGATCCTTTATCTCTCCATATCCCAGTTGTGTGACCAGGGTTGGGTAATGTAGGAGGACATAACATGTTCTTCCATGGTTTGTGGTGGGATCCATGGCATCTCAGCATCCACAATTGGGTGAGGGTCTGGTTGTAAGGGGAGCAATGGGTGGATGGAAAGATGGCAGGGTGGGTAGAAGGTGGATGGATGGAAGGAGCAATGGATGCATATAGGTGGAGGTCCTGGCATGTGGCTTTCTCTCTTACTGTAGCTGGGTGCAGCTGCTGTTCCAGAGGCACTAGGGCTTCACTGTCCAGGCCACCCCACAACCTCAAACTTGGCAAAGGTTTCCAGCAGACATCCCATGATGCATGCCCCAGTCTGGAAATTTCCAGTGTCCTATACCTGCCACATTGAGGCAACTGGCTATATTCTGCCTGCTCCTGAAGTTTCCAGGGGCATCTGCCTGCTTCCACAGCTTGGATGTGCCTCCTTCTCCCCTGGCCCTAGTACTCCAGAACCCTGTAGCTGCAGGTGAAAAAGTCTTGTAGCACATAGCTCAGGTACCTGTTGGCAGTGGCCAAGTCATCAAGATCACAGGGTTGCCTCCGTGCAGACCCAGTCCTGATGTTCTCCCTCTCCCCCACACTTGTGATTCACCAGAAGCTGGCCATCTGCAGCAACTCCTGTTCAGGAGTGGGGGCAGTCTATGCTAGGGTCTGGGTGGAAGGGAGAGCCCAGGAGTGGGGCCTGCTATGTGCTTGCTTGAACCAGCTGAGCATGGGCTGAGTGCTAGTGCATCTTCTGGAGAGTGAGGGATAGTGGGAATCATAAAGGAGGCTGGCATGCCAAAGGATAGTGATATAGTAGGACCCATTTCCCCAGCTGGGAGACTTGTAGGTCTTCAAACCCAAGGTCACATATTGTTCTGGTAATCTCACAAAGTCACTAGTGGAATTACAGGTTGTTCCAAATGAAGATCCCAATGGCAGAATTTTTTTTATTTTTGCCAATATTGTGAGTACAAAGCTCTTTCCCCTTTATAGCTTCTGGACATAGAACTGTTATTTCATGTTACTATCAGTATTAATAATAAATAGTTGATGTGTTATGAATATTTTACTTTTATGTACAATTTATACTAAATTTTAATAAAAGAATACAAAATTATAATATACCCAATTAATTGGTACAGAAAACTCTAAGATGAGTAACTGTATAACATGTATAAATAAATACCTATTAATTTTTAATGTTACAGATTTTCCTAAACTTCCTCTCTTTGCTTGGTTGAATCTTAAATCTCCTGTTTCACTCTCTGCTGTACATGTGTATGAAACTGTGATAACATTTGGGAGTTAATTCTTTGCCTACTGATCTTCAGACTGAACTTCTGTACCCTCTTTTGGGTATGTTTGTTATTTTTAGTTTAGTTATTTTTCTGTTAATATGCTCATGGGTCTTGTGGCATAGTGGGGTGGGAGGTTGGTCACTCAGAATATGGCTATACCTTTTTCTTGATGCTCCCAGGAGTGCTTCCTTAAGTACATCTCCATTCCCTCTCATATGCAGCACTCACAGAAATAAACCAGTGAAGTCAGTCTGAGGGTACTCCCTACTGATGCTCAAACACACTGGAGACAGATTTCAAAAGCAGCAGCATTTGAAACCCTCAGAGAGTAGAGCCTCCAGAAGTGTGGTAGAAGAAGTACAGACATACCCTTAAAATGTGTTAAATATAGCTGTGATCCTGCCTCTTTCCCTTGCTTTACTTCCCAAGTAGCTCTTTCTTTTTGTTTCTACTTTTCTGTTGCTTTGGTTGTCTCTCCTATGGGACTTATTTTTTTCTTATTATCTAAGCAGTGTGAAAATCAGGAGAAAGAAAATATGTCTTTCAAATGCTGCTTCATAACTCACTTGCTGTTCAAAGTATTCTGTATATATATATGTCTACAATGAGGTACTAAATAAGATCTCAGAAAATTTAGTCTACTTAATGCTTTAAAAATCATAGAAAAGCAAGCATTGTGTTTTAGACAACATTAAAGCATTCTTAGTAGTCAGAATAATTAAGGTCTTCTAGTGTATGGTGAATAGGCTCTGCAAATAGTTTTTAAAATATGTATTTTGTCAATTTAAGATTTGGATAAGACAGCTTCTTGTTTGTTCTTTGGTTGTTGAAAGTGATAATCTTAACTACGGTTCATGTTGTTTACAAGTATACTTCTACTCTGACATGAAGACAATGTCTCCCTGCCCCGGCAGCAGGAAGCTCCCAGCCCCCACTCCACGGTCACAGGGCTGAAGCTGGGAGATGCTTTTCTCCCAGCCTAGACCCTGTGGTTGTGAGACCCAGAATAGGAGATCCTTCTTTCCCAACACCAGTTCCCTGACTGCAGAGCTGGCATTGGGAGAAAAGGATCTTGTAGTGCTGGCCCTATGACCATGGGGCTTGGGCTGGGAGAGAAGGATTTCCCAGCTCTGGCCCCATGACTGTGGAGCTGCTGCTGGGAGAGAAGGATCTCCTGGCTTCATGATTATGGAGCAGGGGCTGGGAACTCCCTCTGGCCAGGGCAGGGAGACATTGTCCTCATCTGGGCTCTGGTGGTGAAGCCCACCATAGCAGCAGACATCTCTAGGGGACAGGGTCCCAGATTCCACCAGGAGATAGCTGCCTCCTGGACCCGCAATTAGGACCGCAGGGAGCTTCCATGTCCCTGAACATGTAGACACATGCCTGGGAAAGTTTGCTCTCAAGTAGTTTCCTTGAGAGTAAACTTCTCCTAGATTATTTACACATGTAGATGTGTCCACAGAATCCTAGCCCTGCCCTTCAGCATATCTACTACCTCACCACAGCTTAGTGTCATCCTTGAACTTGCTTAAGGTGCACTCCATCCCATCTTCAAGATTGATTAACATATTGAACAAGACTGGCCCCAGTTTTCGTTAAGTATTTCTCCTGCTTCTGGCCTTTGGTTGCTCCTTCCTCTGCTCACCTTTCTGCTCTGATGGCAGAGCCTGCCCTAGCAGCAGACAGCTCTTGGGGGCAGGGAGCAATGTCACAGTGTTTTTAAGTCTTCCTCAGAGGCATTGGGTATTGGCTACAGCCAAGGCTGGGAACTTGTGCTGGGATGGGGTGAGCTGTTGGGACTAAAGCTGGAGATTCCAGGATAGAGGGTCTTGCTCCTATGCTCAGGGTCAGACTGATCACCATATTTGGGGTGGGGAAGGAATTTTACGCATGATCAACCTGACTTCATCCCTGTATGCCTGAGCAATGCTATCATATTCTTCCTTAGTTATTTGTCCAAGTTTCCACTTCTTACAAGCTTCCTTTTTGTGATTTAGCTTACTAAAGATTTCCCTGTTAAGCCAAGCTGGTCTTCTGCCATACTTGCTAGTCTTTCTGCACATTGGGATGGTTTGTTCCTGCACTCTCAGTAAGGTTTCTTTAAAGTACAGCTAGCTTCCCTGGACTCCTTCCCACCTCCGACTGACTTCCTGGGGGATCCTTCCCATGAGTTCCAAAAGAGAGTTGAAGTCTTATTTTCTGAAGTCCAGGGTCCTTGCTC
>NW_017729032.1:228750179-228751177 GCF_001723915.1 Gavialis gangeticus
AGCTTCCCTGGACTCCTTCCCACCTCCGACTGACTTCCTGGGGGATCCTTCCCATGAGTTCCAAAAGAGAGTTGAAGTCTTATTTTCTGAAGTCCAGGGTCCTTGCTCTGCTCCTTTCTATCCTTCCTTTTCTCAGGATCCTGAACTTAATTGTCTCTTGGTCACTGCTGCCCTAGTTGCCATCCACTACTACATTCCCCACCAATTCTCTTTTTGTGAGCCACAGGTCAAGAAGAGCATGGCCCCTACTTCACCACTCCAGCACTTGCAGAAGAAAGTTGTCCCCACCACTCGCCAAAAATTTCCTGGTCTAGTGGTCTATAGCACACAACGTCACTGTTGTTGCTCTCCTCTCTGACCCTAACCTAGATACTCTCAACAAGCCAATCTCCAGCTTCTTACATAGTCTTCTGTAGAGTTTATATAATGGATTTTAGGGGATGGTTTGGATAGGGATGATCCTGCCTTAGGCTGAGGGTTGGACTAGATGATTTCTGGAGGTCCCTTCTAGCCCTATTTCTCTATGACTCTGTGACTGTGACTCTATGGTGCCTTGGCTTTTAATGGAGTTTGATGTACAGTACATTGCGTAGTAAAGTGCAGTGTTCCTCTGAGATAAACATCAAAAGATGTCTTCCAAACCTTGCTTTACTGTGCTCTCTCTCCCCTGCAAAGTCTGATTCAAGGCTCATGGAGGGAAAAAGATACCAGGCTCTTCATGCGGGCTATTTTTTTGCCTAGTTTGGCTTTCTGGGGACTGGTGGGAGGTGGAAGGGGCCAGGCAAAGGCACCAATTTGGTCTAATCTGAATCTCCCTGACCAAGTTGATTCTTCCAGCTAGCTTTGGATCTTTGTGATGGCAGTTGGTGGAATGGCAGCAGTCATTGCCCTGGCTAAAATTCTCAGACAGAAGAAGCACCAGCATAATCTGCTGCTGGCCCTAGTGTCTTGCTGTGTAGAGTTTTATAGTTTCATAGTTTCTAGGGTCGGAAGGGACC
>NW_017729032.1:228751791-228752395 GCF_001723915.1 Gavialis gangeticus
GGCATCAATGATGACTCCAGGATCCTTTTCTGCCTCTGTATTGACAAGAAGGGAGTTCTCCAGCCTGTCGGTATGGTGCTGGTTGTTCCTCCTCAGGTGCATCAACTTGCACTTGTTGGTGTTGAATCCCATCCTATTCTCATCTGCCCACCCTTGTAACCTGTCTAGGTCCAACTGTAGCCTATACCTCCCTTTTAGCGTGCCCACATCCCCCCACATCAGTGATAGTCAGTGATGTTTCTATGGGCAGCCTGCTGGCTGTCCTACATGAACCGCAGGACAACTGTATTGAAAGTACAGTTCTGCATGCCCAATTTTGGATCCAGCTGAGGTGTTGGGCTCTACCTGTGAGCTTGAACTGGTGGGAACAGCTTGTGCTTTGGACCTAGGACCTAGGGTGATGAGCAAATGGAGGCAGAATTTCAGAATGTCCCGTGACATGTTTCAGAATGTCCCGTGACATGTTCATGGACTAGTGCTAGGAGCAGGACTAGTCTAGCTAGGGAGGCCTGGACAAGTACATGATACCCAGATGTTTAGGAAATCTGGGTTCTCAGAGATGATGGAGTGGGATAAATTTGCCCACAGAGCTCCCAGCATGGAG
>NW_017729032.1:228757395-228761736 GCF_001723915.1 Gavialis gangeticus
TTCAGAATGTCCCGTGACATGTTCATGGACTAGTGCTAGGAGCAGGACTAGTCTAGCTAGGGAGGCCTGGACAAGTACATGATACCCAGATGTTTAGGAAATCTGGGTTCTCAGAGATGATGGAGTGGGATAAATTTGCCCACAGAGCTCCCAGCATGGAGTTGTCTGGCCTGCTCATTTCCATCAAGCATTCAGGATCAAGCCTACTCACTGCTTCCTTGGCTCATGAAGTCATACACCAGCTGACTGGACCCCAGGAAGGCGAACTTTAACTACCAACTCAGCAGCTGCTGAATGGTGGTCAAATGTGCCTTTGGGCAATTGAAGGCATGCTGGAGGTCCCTGGGGGTCTGCCTTGAGATTTAGCTGCAAAATTTGCCCACCTTTTAGGCTTTCAGATTACATTCTTCATAAAGTGTGGCAAGCAATCCAGACGCTGGAGGGCTGGGTGCTTCCATGCAGCCTCCTTACCTTCCCCTCCAGGCATTCTCCCTGTCCAAGCAGCCTTCTCACAATATCCCAGGGTATATACATGGAACAGTGAGGAACAGGCAAAGGGTCTTATTTATGTGTGGTCTTGTATTCCTGCCCCTTCTTATGGCCTGACTCGTCCCATGGACTGAGGCAGTCTGAAGCTTGGACGGACGTACGCTGGCATTTTTTTCAGAATCATTTTTTTGGCATGCAGGCATCATGGGATGCTGGAGGACTGCAACTTGGGAAGCTGATTTGTGAGGAGTGGCTACACATTAATGAAAAGTGAGACAGGTGACACAGATCAATGAGAAACCTGCCCTGAAGTGGTGTAAGTTTAAGCCATGTAAAGCATGCTTAAAACTAGCTTCAGGTGTTAATGGCTAATGTGCAGACAATCCAGGGGTTAAGAGCTCCAGGAATTGCTAAAATGAATATGTAACAAGGCCCTAAGGCCCATACTGCAAATGCTTACATATGAGCTTAATATTTCTGCTGCATATAAACTTAGTATTACCGTTACTTGCCATCAGTGATACCATACTCTCAATTAATATTAAGTACATATGTAAGTGAAGTGTTTGTTCACTCTCTCTGTCTCTTTTAATTAGGAAAATTACCTGAATGTTTTCAGAGGTGCTAAACCCTTTGGGGAAAAGAGACTAATTTACTATGTAACTGTACTGCACTTAACATCGGCACTTACCATGATGGGATCAAATCTGTTTGTGGTCTTTAGTTATAATTGTTTTATGAATATATTATTAATAGTGCTTGTTGTACTTTATTTTATTATTATGCTTGTATTGAGGCAGGATATATACTGAATACAGGAAACATTGATTTACAGACTACAATTTAACTATTACAATGTTAAGATATGAAACATAGAACTATATATAGATACATGGTAGTCATAAGTGGTGTAGTACTCAAGTAGCATGGTTGCAGGATGTAATACCACATGCCTGGGCATGGCAGTGGTATTAAGTACATGAATATTATGTGAGATGTCTGTGATTTTGGCTGTAGCTAAGTTGGTTTAAGGACACAGGCAGGCAAGGTTCTTTGGGTAGACATGATATCTTTTATAAGACCAACTGAGTATTTGGAAAAAAAGTTCTTTGCAAGTTTTTGGGTGCAATCACCCTTCTTCAGATTCCCTATGCCTGAAGAAGGGTGGTTGTGCCCAAAAGCTTGCAAAGAACTTTTTTCCAACTAGTTAGCTGGTCTAATAAAAGATATCACATTTACCCAAAGAACCTTGCCTGCCTCTGTGAGATGCTTGGAAGACTTGACCACTGGTAGAAATAGAGTCTGAGGGTAAAATCTTGGTGTCACTGAAGAAAATGAGTTCTGCACTGATTTCAAGAAAACCAGGAGTTCATATAGGTAGTATGGAAGGACTGTCGTCATTTGCTTCAAAGCTCCAGTTAGGCTCCAGAGAGATGAGATACACATGGGTGAAAGCCAGCTGCACCCCCGCTCCCCCGAAGCCCCCCAAAGACCTCCCCAGCTACTGCAGAGCCCCCTGTCGACCCCCAGCACAGCCAGAGGCAAGCGGGGCCCGTGGTGGGAGGGGGTTAACCCCTGAGTGAGTGGGAGGAGGCAGCTGAGTGGAGCCAGGCTGGGTCAAGCCCCACCCAGGCCCCTACTTTGCGCAGCCCCCCAGGGAGCAATGCAACTGGAGCTGCGTGAACAGGTGGCGCAAACAGGTGTGTTTGTCTTCTGGCATGTGAGCTAGCATGGAGTTCATGCAGGAGGGTGTGTGGGAGTTCCCAAGACCCTACCTGCGAACACCCCAGGGTAGATTGTCCCAGCTGTAGCCAGCTTACAGAGGCATGACACGGATAGGCATGCGCTGCACCCCGAGGGTCTCCTCGGTCTCTGTGCCCTCCCCCTCTGGCACCTCAGAGACGGCCACCCAGAAAGAGCCCATGGTTCCAGGCTTCACGCAGATGGAGCCCCCGGCTCTCGGCTGCAGGGGCTGCCTGTTGCCTTTTCAGGCTCTGGGGCCCAAGAGCATGGCCACCTCCCCTTGTGGGGTCTGTTCCCTTTTGGGTTCTCTGGCACACCAGCTGAAGGATCTCTAGGCCACAGTCCAGAGACTGCGTGCCCTCAGGGAGTGTGAGCAGGAGATCAACTACTACTGCCAGGCCTTTCTCCCCCAGGAGCTGGAGGGTAGACCACAGTATCCTTCCAGGGCAAAGGAGGACTCCGGGATCACCTGCTCTGTCCAGTCAGGGGCATGGACCAAGGTGGTCAAGGGCCCTAAGGCCCACTGCACCAAGGCCCCTGCCCCGCTGGAGTTTAGCAACAGGTATACACCTCTTGCTGCTCCAGCAGAGCCTGCTGAGTTGCCAGCTTCCGCAGGCAACACAGGCTCAACTGCAGCTACCGCCCCTGCTCTCCCCAAGACAAAATGTGAGGTGTTTGTTGTGGGACGCTCCATCCTGAGGGGGACTAAGGGGACAATCTGCCACTCTGCCCCTTAGCCTGGGAAGTCTGCTGCTTCCCTGGGACCCGCATTGGGGACATTGAAGAGAATATCCCAAAGCTCCTCCAGCCCACAGACCACTATCCTATGTTCCTTATTCATGTGGGCACCAATGACACAGCTCAGAGACCTCCCAGCCGGGTCATGAGAGGCTACAGGGATTTGGGAGCAGGGATAAAGGGTATGGGGGCACAGGTGGTGTTTTCGTTGATCCTCCCAGTCTCGGGCTATGGGCTGAGGAGGAGGAGAAGGATCCATGTAGTCAACCAAAGACTGCAGCGCTGGTGTCATTGTGAAGGCTTTGGCTTCCATGACCACAGCCTGCTCTTTGGTGAGACAGGCAGCGAGCTCCTGGGAAGAGATGGCCTCCACCTCTTTCCCCTGGGAAGGAGGCTCTTCTCAGCCAGACTGGCTGACCCGCTCCACTGGGCTTTAAACTAAGCCCGTTGGGGGATGGGGGGACTATGGCCACTGCTGGCCCACTGAGCAACCCTTGTAAAGCCAGCAGGCCATGGCACTTAAGGGAGCCCACCCCTGCCCCAGCCCTGGTACAATCTGTGGGCAAGGCAAAAGCCCCCAAAGGGACACTTGCCTGCCTGTACACAAATGCCAGGAGCTTGGGGAAAAAGCAGGAGGAGCTCGCCTTCCTGCTCAATGCAAATAATTATGATGTCATAGGGATAACGGAGACCTGGTGGGACTCCACCCATGACTGGACCATCGGTATTGATGGCTATACCCTGTACATCAGAGATCATGTAGATAAAAGGGGCACGGGTGTAGCTATCTATGTTAAGGAAAACTACACATCCCTGCAAGCTGATATTGGCGACTAGGGTGGATGACTGGAGACCCTCTGGGTTAAAATCCATGGGAAACATTGCACAGGGGACACAATGGTGGGAGTCTACTACAGACCTCCCACCCAAAGTCCTGAGCTTGACCAGGAGTTTGTCTGGGAACTGGCTGAGGCTGCATGCTCCAGGGATTTCTTCAATTACCCAGAAATCTCATGGGAGGATCACTCAGCAAAATCTGAGCAGTCGCAAAGCTTTCTCTCATGCATGGATGACCTCTACCTTACTCACGAAGTCTATGGGCCAATGAGAGGTGAAGCGCTGCTCGACCTGGTACTGGCTACTGGGGATGACCTAATCAGCGACCTAGTGATCGATGGGAAGCTGGGTGACAGTGACCAAGAGCTGATCACCTTCACCATCCACCATAAAGCTGGCAAGTCAGTCAGCAACACAGAAGTCCTTGACTTCAGAAAATCCAACTTTGACAAGCTCAGGAGGCTTGTCAGTCAGGCCCTAAGAGACCATGACCCCAGGGAGAGGGGAGTTCAAGAAGAGTGGTTGCTCCTCAAG
>NW_017729032.1:228762136-228762411 GCF_001723915.1 Gavialis gangeticus
CAGCTGGCGAGCATAGCCCAGCCTCTGGCATGGATCTTTGAAAACTCCTGGAGGTCTGGTGTAGTGTCTGAAGACTGGAAGAAGGCGAATGTGGTGCCTATCTTTAAGAAAGGGAGCAAAGTGGATCTGGCTAACTATAGACCCGTCAGCTTGACTTCTATCCTGGGGAAGATCTTAGAAAAGTTTATTAAAGAGGCCATCCTTAATGGACTGGCCGACACCAACATCCTAAGGGATAGCCAGCAATGGTTTGTTGTGGGTAGGTCTTGCTTGAC
>NW_017729032.1:228763082-228764324 GCF_001723915.1 Gavialis gangeticus
AATGTGATGCTGCGGCTACTAAAGTGACCAAAACGCTGGCTTGCATCCATAGATGCTTCTCAAGCAAATCCCGGGACATCATTCTCCCATGGTACTTGGCCTTGGTGAGGCTGCAGCTGGAGTACTGCATCCAGTTTTGGGCTCCACAATTCAAAAAGGATGTGGAAAAGTTTGAGAGAGTCTAGAGAAGAGCCACACGCATGATCAAAGGTCAGGAAAACAGACCTGATGATGAGAGGTGAGAGCCGTGGAGATCTTTAGCCTGGAAAAGCACAGGCTCAGGGGCAATCTGATGGCCACCTATAAGTTTATCAGGGGTGACCACCAGGATCTGGGGGAACATTTGTTCACCAGAGTGCCCCAAGGGATGACGAGGTCAAATGGTCATAAACTATTGCAAGACCATTTCAGGCTGGACATAAGGAAGAATTTCTCTACTGTCCAAGCCCCCAAGGTCTGGAACAGCCTGCCATGGGAGGTGGCTCAAGCACCTACATTGAACACCTTCTAGAGCAAATCAGATGCTTATCTTGCTGGGATCCTATGACCCCAGCTGATTTCCTGCCCTCTGGGCAGGGGGCTGGACTCGATGATCTTCTGAGGTCCCATCCAGCCCTAATGTCTATGAAATGAAATCTATGAAATTTCCATTTGGTCCCTTCTGCTCTGAACCCCCCAGAAAAGACAATTTATTCTGCTTTCTGGCAACTGGCTCAAGAAGAAATTCTTCAAACAGTAGATCATCTGTACTGAATCTCTCTTTTCCTCATTCAGCCTGCGAAGAATCTCCCAGAATGGGACAAGAGAAGGACAAGAAGAGTTAGATCCAAGCACAGAGATAAGAGATGCTGAAGTTATCTTATCAGTGAAGTACAGGAGATGCTATGATATAAGGACTATGATTTAAATGGCTGGGACATAAAAAGCTAGGAGTGCCACAACTTGAAAGTGTCTTAAGCCCTTCAGGCTTGCACTTGGTATGTTCAGATCCTTGCTGCTGGTCTCCAGATCCAAAAAGAGAGAACTACTTCATGGGGTGGGACCCAAGTTACCTAGAAATTAGGGCTGTGTGATGCTTCAGATCGCGCTTTGGATTCGGGGCCGCTTCGACATCTGAAGCAGGATGCCTGGAGTGAAGTGCAAGCTCAGTTAAGCTATCCAAAGTGGTTCAGAGCTTCTGAAGTGCTTTGGAAATGCTTCAGATGCTTTGGATGCTGAAAGTGAAAGTTAGGGGAGGGGAAG
>NW_017729032.1:228764499-228768237 GCF_001723915.1 Gavialis gangeticus
GATGGGGAGGGGGAGGGTGGGGGAACACTGACATGTGTAGTTGGCCAGTGAGAAGGATTTCTGCCTTGCCAATGACAGCGTCTGGGAGAGGTACCTAGAAACAGCATAAAAGCCTCTGTTTGGAGGTATGCTGTGCCTTTTCCTAGCTTGTTCCCTCTCAGGAACTGCATGAGAAAGGAACCCTCAGACTCAGGCATCTCAGCTTGCTTGCTTTACTCAGTAGTTGAACTTGCCTGCTCCTTTTTGTTGGTAGAAAGGATTGGCTAGGATTTAGCTTATCTTAGCTTAGATATTCAATTACTATTACTATTACTACTCAATTCATTTCTTTGAATATATATTTGCTCTTTTTTTTTTTTGCAAGCTTTGAAAAAAGAATGCTGTGATTTCCCTGCTAGCGTGATCCATCACTGTGCAGGGAGGCACACAGATTGCACACATGCACACGCACACGCACACACACACGCACACACACACACACAATATAAAGATGAAAAATCAGATTTTCATAGGAGAAGACGACAGACAGACAGCACACAATTTTTACATAACTCTTAAGACTGAAGCAAACAGTCAAAGAAGATTCCAGGGCATGCATGCAAGAGAGAGAAAAAAACACACTGTACAAAAGGATTGAAACACATATAGAGACCTTTTGCAGCACAGGAGAGATCAATATGAAGTGTGCTGGAAAGGCAGGTGCCAGGTCTTCTGGCAGGGGAGGGAGAGGGGTACAGGGAGAGCTAGAGCTGCAAGTCTCCCCCTTCCCAAACACAGATTCATTCTCTTCCCAAGCAGCCATGACATCAGTGCTGCAAGTGGAAGCAAGGAGGTGGCAGCAGTGTCCGCACCTGACATCCCTGCACCTGCACCACCTCCGCTCAGTCCATAAGTGGGCACCAGCAGTTGAATCACTGTCTCCTCCACCCCAATTTCATCTTTCAGCATGAGCCTCCCACTGCCAGAGGAAGAGCTGGAACCAGGGATGCTAAGTGTGCTGGCTGAAGCAATTCTGGGGACTGAGGGGGAATCAGAGTTTGTGCTCCATGCCCCTCAAATTTCCCTTAGACCCAGGTCTCCTCCAGAAAGCAGCATCTCAGAGGAGGCTGAGGTTGTGAAGGCAAGTGGCTCAGTTGAGGCAGCTCCTCCTGATATTGAGCATCAGCCTGCTGAGGAGTGGGATAAGGCAGGATCCTCAGGCTCAGCCCAGAAGCAGGGAAGTAGTGTAGTGTGGGAGTATTCTGAGCTGGCAGATGATCTCAGGTTTGCGATCTGCCAGCACTGCCAGATGAGCCATGGCAAAGATGTGAAATACTTTTCCACCACGATGATGCATCTGAGGAGGCAGCACCTCCTTGCCCTTCTTCCTGCTCAGCCTGGCACCAGTGCGAGTGTGCTGAAAGGGAAGTCTCCCACTTGCTCCAAAGCCACCTTCCCCCCAAAGCAGAGGCAGGCCACCCTGGACCAGTGGGGGAAAGGTGGACAGAAAGTGGGGTGCATTCCCAAGGTGAGCGAGATGACCCAGAGCATTGGGGAGATGTTTGCTCTGGATAACCAGCTCTTCTCCCTAGTTGGGCAGCCAGGGTTCAGATGGTTCGTAGCACTTCTGGCCCATTGTACAAAGTGCCTGCATGCACCACCTTTAGCAGGACAGTTGTGCCCTCCCTGTATGAGGCATACAGGTAATACTTGAAGAGGAGCTGCACAAGGCAGGGCTGCAAGAAGCCTTGTACTTCACCTCTGACACCTGGAGCAGCCAGGGTGGCAATCATGGCTACCTCTCCCTCACGGGGCACTGGTGCGATCAGTCAGGCCATTGGTGGGCTCTACTGCAAGCCGAGGTGCTGGATGAGTCCCACATAGCAAGGGAGATCATGGGGACCATGAACCGCATGGTGTAGGGGTGGCTTGTTGGGCAGGCCGAGCTCACCCGTAGGTTCGTGGTCATCAACAATGGGGCCAATATGGTGAAGGCTGTCTATGACACCAACTTTGTTGGCAACTGCTGTGTGGCACACAGGCTGAACCTAACAGTGAGGGATGCCTTGGAGGAGAACAGGGCTGCCAGTAACAGTGCCACCACCACTATGGCTACAAGCCAGCTGATTTTGAAATGCAGGAAGGTGGTGGGATACTTCCACCGCAGCATCAAGGGGGGCAAGATGCTGCAGGAGAAACAGGCACAGCTCAGCATCCCGCAACACAAAATCATGCAGGATGTGGAGACTCGGTGGAACTCCACATACCTGATGCTCTAAAGTTTGGTGGAGCAACAGAAGGCCATCCATGAGATGGCCTTGCTTGGGGACAGTGGGATCAGCGGCCCCTGAACAGAGATGAGTGGGGTACCATCTCCCAGATGTTGGTGGTCCTTAAGTCCTTCCTTGAGGCCACCAAGACCCTTAGTGCTGGTGATGCCCTCCTCAGCCAAGTGATCCCCCTAGCAAGGGAACAGGAGAACCAAATGAAGAAGTTCTAGGGGATCAATGTTTCTGGCTGGGGCAGGCCGCTGTCACCAGACATACAGGCACTGGTGAGGTGGCTAAAGGAGGGCATCAGGAGACTGCTGGATCCCTTGTGGTCCAGTATGTTTCACATGATGGTAGGCATGCATGACCTGAGGGTGAAGGGGAGTGTGTGCACTGGCAGCCCCAAAACCCTTGATCACTGGATGCAGGAGCTGGTAAACAAAGTCAGGGAGGCCGAAGTGCAGAGGCAAGGGGATGTGGAAGAGGGGGATCTACTTTCCTGTGCCAGCACTCCCAGCACCAGCGCCAGCACCAGCACCAGGACCAGCACCAGCACCAGCCAGTCTCCTCCATGCCAGCTACTGCCAATGTGGGCCATGGGCATGGCTTCAATGCTGGGGTCCAAATGTACCAGACCCCAGCCTTGGGCAGGTAGCACCGAGGCTTTGGTGTCTACCTATCTTGCTGAGGATGCGGAGCCACTGGACTGTGACCCCTTGGCCTACTGGGCAAACCACAGCCAGATGTGGCAGGATTTGGCCACGGTTGCCTGATAACACCTGTCCTGTTCACCAACCAGTGTTCCAAGTAAGAAGGTGTTCAGTATTGCTGGGAATGTTGTAACACCCCACCGCACCTGATTGGATCCTTCTTTGGTGGAGCAGCTGGTGTTCCTAAAGGTGAACCTCCTGCTGCTGGGGTTCCCCAAACACCACCTGCAGATGGACTGAGTGCCACCCTCCTCAGTTCATCTGCATCAATTTCCTTTTTTGAGTTTTTAAAAAGCCTAGTGATGCCCCCCTATCAGCTGGAGGGGGCACTAACTGCATCACCAGCCAGCAGGGGAAGAACATGTCCCTGCTGAGCTCATTCCTCTGCCAGGACAAACTTGGAAGTATGGTATTGGGGCTACGGGGAAGGAGGAGGCCCCAGGTCCTGGGCATGACCACTAAAACTACACCCTGCCAAGGTAAGGAAGACTGGTGGGACTGCTGGTGGCATGGCAGCCCCGTAAATGCCAGGACCAACGATCCCCTGGTGAAAGCTAGGTAGGAGGTGCCATAATCTCCAGTAGGCCTGTGTGAGTTGGCAGTGATCTGATCTGGTTTCAGATCCGATTGCTTCAGATGGCAGTGATCCGATCTGGAGCTCTGGACTGAGTTTCCACCTTGATCCAGCCGAAGCAGCTCCAAAGCTTTGGAGCCACCTCAGAGATTTGGCCTTGGGGTATAATGGCTGAATCTCCAAGACAGATTGTCTTGATACAAAG
>NW_017729032.1:228773237-228775420 GCF_001723915.1 Gavialis gangeticus
GGTGGGCTCTACTGCAAGCCGAGGTGCTGGATGAGTCCCACATAGCAAGGGAGATCATGGGGACCATGAACCGCATGGTGTAGGGGTGGCTTGTTGGGCAGGCCGAGCTCACCCGTAGGTTCGTGGTCATCAACAATGGGGCCAATATGGTGAAGGCTGTCTATGACACCAACTTTGTTGGCAACTGCTGTGTGGCACACAGGCTGAACCTAACAGTGAGGGATGCCTTGGAGGAGAACAGGGCTGCCAGTAACAGTGCCACCACCACTATGGCTACAAGCCAGCTGATTTTGAAATGCAGGAAGGTGGTGGGATACTTCCACCGCAGCATCAAGGGGGGCAAGATGCTGCAGGAGAAACAGGCACAGCTCAGCATCCCGCAACACAAAATCATGCAGGATGTGGAGACTCGGTGGAACTCCACATACCTGATGCTCTAAAGTTTGGTGGAGCAACAGAAGGCCATCCATGAGATGGCCTTGCTTGGGGACAGTGGGATCAGCGGCCCCTGAACAGAGATGAGTGGGGTACCATCTCCCAGATGTTGGTGGTCCTTAAGTCCTTCCTTGAGGCCACCAAGACCCTTAGTGCTGGTGATGCCCTCCTCAGCCAAGTGATCCCCCTAGCAAGGGAACAGGAGAACCAAATGAAGAAGTTCTAGGGGATCAATGTTTCTGGCTGGGGCAGGCCGCTGTCACCAGACATACAGGCACTGGTGAGGTGGCTAAAGGAGGGCATCAGGAGACTGCTGGATCCCTTGTGGTCCAGTATGTTTCACATGATGGTAGGCATGCATGACCTGAGGGTGAAGGGGAGTGTGTGCACTGGCAGCCCCAAAACCCTTGATCACTGGATGCAGGAGCTGGTAAACAAAGTCAGGGAGGCCGAAGTGCAGAGGCAAGGGGATGTGGAAGAGGGGGATCTACTTTCCTGTGCCAGCACTCCCAGCACCAGCGCCAGCACCAGCACCAGGACCAGCACCAGCACCAGCCAGTCTCCTCCATGCCAGCTACTGCCAATGTGGGCCATGGGCATGGCTTCAATGCTGGGGTCCAAATGTACCAGACCCCAGCCTTGGGCAGGTAGCACCGAGGCTTTGGTGTCTACCTATCTTGCTGAGGATGCGGAGCCACTGGACTGTGACCCCTTGGCCTACTGGGCAAACCACAGCCAGATGTGGCAGGATTTGGCCACGGTTGCCTGATAACACCTGTCCTGTTCACCAACCAGTGTTCCAAGTAAGAAGGTGTTCAGTATTGCTGGGAATGTTGTAACACCCCACCGCACCTGATTGGATCCTTCTTTGGTGGAGCAGCTGGTGTTCCTAAAGGTGAACCTCCTGCTGCTGGGGTTCCCCAAACACCACCTGCAGATGGACTGAGTGCCACCCTCCTCAGTTCATCTGCATCAATTTCCTTTTTTGAGTTTTTAAAAAGCCTAGTGATGCCCCCCTATCAGCTGGAGGGGGCACTAACTGCATCACCAGCCAGCAGGGGAAGAACATGTCCCTGCTGAGCTCATTCCTCTGCCAGGACAAACTTGGAAGTATGGTATTGGGGCTACGGGGAAGGAGGAGGCCCCAGGTCCTGGGCATGACCACTAAAACTACACCCTGCCAAGGTAAGGAAGACTGGTGGGACTGCTGGTGGCATGGCAGCCCCGTAAATGCCAGGACCAACGATCCCCTGGTGAAAGCTAGGTAGGAGGTGCCATAATCTCCAGTAGGCCTGTGTGAGTTGGCAGTGATCTGATCTGGTTTCAGATCCGATTGCTTCAGATGGCAGTGATCCGATCTGGAGCTCTGGACTGAGTTTCCACCTTGATCCAGCCGAAGCAGCTCCAAAGCTTTGGAGCCACCTCAGAGATTTGGCCTTGGGGTATAATGGCTGAATCTCCAAGACAGATTGTCTTGATACAAAGAATCAACTGCCCCAAGACAGACACAGTCAGTCCCACAAGCACCCATGTCACAAGTTTTGTCTGTTGGCAGCTAGGGGTGCAGGGCCCCAGAACCCCCCTGCACTGATCTCCTCAACAGCTGGTAGGCATCGTGGCCTCAGCAGGGGCTACCACCCCTGCAGCTGTCACCCCACTGTGCCTTAACACACGCAGTGTCACTCATGGCATGAGTTTTGCTTGTCTACAGCTTGAGGTGCAGTTCCCTCTAAACACCTGCACTGATT
>NW_017729032.1:228780420-228780770 GCF_001723915.1 Gavialis gangeticus
CAGCGCCAGCACCAGCACCAGGACCAGCACCAGCACCAGCCAGTCTCCTCCATGCCAGCTACTGCCAATGTGGGCCATGGGCATGGCTTCAATGCTGGGGTCCAAATGTACCAGACCCCAGCCTTGGGCAGGTAGCACCGAGGCTTTGGTGTCTACCTATCTTGCTGAGGATGCGGAGCCACTGGACTGTGACCCCTTGGCCTACTGGGCAAACCACAGCCAGATGTGGCAGGATTTGGCCACGGTTGCCTGATAACACCTGTCCTGTTCACCAACCAGTGTTCCAAGTAAGAAGGTGTTCAGTATTGCTGGGAATGTTGTAACACCCCACCGCACCTGATTGGATCCTT
>NW_017729032.1:228790959-228798925 GCF_001723915.1 Gavialis gangeticus
TGTTCCTAAAGGTGAACCTCCTGCTGCTGGGGTTCCCCAAACACCACCTGCAGATGGACTGAGTGCCACCCTCCTCAGTTCATCTGCATCAATTTCCTTTTTTGAGTTTTTAAAAAGCCTAGTGATGCCCCCCTATCAGCTGGAGGGGGCACTAACTGCATCACCAGCCAGCAGGGGAAGAACATGTCCCTGCTGAGCTCATTCCTCTGCCAGGACAAACTTGGAAGTATGGTATTGGGGCTACGGGGAAGGAGGAGGCCCCAGGTCCTGGGCATGACCACTAAAACTACACCCTGCCAAGGTAAGGAAGACTGGTGGGACTGCTGGTGGCATGGCAGCCCCGTAAATGCCAGGACCAACGATCCCCTGGTGAAAGCTAGGTAGGAGGTGCCATAATCTCCAGTAGGCCTGTGTGAGTTGGCAGTGATCTGATCTGGTTTCAGATCCGATTGCTTCAGATGGCAGTGATCCGATCTGGAGCTCTGGACTGAGTTTCCACCTTGATCCAGCCGAAGCAGCTCCAAAGCTTTGGAGCCACCTCAGAGATTTGGCCTTGGGGTATAATGGCTGAATCTCCAAGACAGATTGTCTTGATACAAAGAATCAACTGCCCCAAGACAGACACAGTCAGTCCCACAAGCACCCATGTCACAAGTTTTGTCTGTTGGCAGCTAGGGGTGCAGGGCCCCAGAACCCCCCTGCACTGATCTCCTCAACAGCTGGTAGGCATCGTGGCCTCAGCAGGGGCTACCACCCCTGCAGCTGTCACCCCACTGTGCCTTAACACACGCAGTGTCACTCATGGCATGAGTTTTGCTTGTCTACAGCTTGAGGTGCAGTTCCCTCTAAACACCTGCACTGATTTTCTTGAAACTTGGCAGGCTTTGTGGCCTTAGCAAGAGCTACCAGCACTGTAATTTTGACCCTCCTGTGTTATAACACATAGACATGACAGGAGTTTTGCTTTCAAGAATTTGGGGTGCAGTTCCCCCAAAACTCCTGCATTGATCTTCTTGACACTCAGCAGGCTTCATGCTCTCTGCAGAGTCTACCACCCCTGAAAATTTCATCCAAATCTGACAAAAAAACCCCAAAGTTGTAGGCATTTTATTGTTTCTATGTTATACCCTATGGCCAGATCTCCGAGGCAGCTCTGAGGTGGCTCTGAAGCACTTTGGAAGTTCTGAACTGCTTCAGGAAGCCTGACAAGGCCAGCACTTCAACCCAGACATGCTGCTTTGGATGCCAAAGTGTCTGAAGCTTCTCCGGATCTGAAGCTCTGTCCAAAGCCTCGCACAGCCCTAATCTCCAGCTAACACATGCATGCACAAAGTTCTGGCTGCGGAACACCCAGACCTGTCACATCTTTGATTTGCCTGACGCTTGCTGGTTGTAGTGCAGTTGTGAGGCTCCCAGTGAGCTCAGCTTAGCTGCCCAGGACGCCAGCTTTAGGGTTGAAAACCCCTTTTTCAGGCTGAGGAAGTACCTGCAGTTGGTCCTGGATGAAAGAAATAGTAAAGAAGCCAGAGGCTGGCCTGGCACGCAATGCAGGCAAGAAAGCCAGTCAGTGAAAATGGAAATGGAGGCATCAAGGGGTGAGAGGCAGGCTGGGGTGGGGGTAAAAGGGGATGTAGCAGCGCAGGTAAAAGTGCAGAGGTGCCTGGGGTGTCAGATGTCTGGCAGGTCACAGTATATCGGAATTCCAGTGTCTAATCTATATTGAGTCCATGTGTTTCTGTACCTACTACCTAGGAGGCTGATGAAGTGCAGTTTATAGGCCCAGCTCTGAAAAGTGGCTTGTACATTCAAACAAGCACCTAACCTCATCACCAGAACTGAAGCTAACGTCATACAGCTCAAAACACAAAACCTGCCAACTATCTCCAGTTCCCCCACAAACTGCACACCAGAATCTATCAAAGACAACAATATCCAACTACCTGTGGGGGCACTTTCTTCACGAAAAAAACCCATTCTGCCTCCAGTCTCTCAGGCCTGCTCCTGAGAGGGAACAAATTACAATGCAAATTATTTTTCAGAGATGGGCCTATGAACAGCACTTAGCTGTTTTAGTCTGAAGCCAGGAAAAAGACAGGGCAGAGATGCACATTATAGACTAACTGAAACTCAGATGCATAAGCTATCATGAACAAGAGTTTACATTACCATTTGATGAAGTGAGCTATTGCTCACAAAATCTTAAGTTTATGCATCGCTGATGCAATTAGTCTACAACATGCATCTTTATCCTGACTTCTGTATGAGTCTGTTTTCTACTGCCAGTATTTGCAACAAGAACATTTTTTTAAAGCTCAGTAGGCACATCCACACATGCCCCTGGCTGCACATTTAGTACTGTGCATTCACTTAGTATTTGCTAAATCATGTGGTGCCCACCAATATTGCATTGCCCTGGTGTTGCCCAGGTATTTTTAGACACTACATAACCATAGTGATGAGCTACGTCACTGTAACTCATCCCTATAGTGATGTAGTGTATTGAGTAGAAATGCCCAGTACATACCATTCCTTGTGCAGATAGTAACGATCCCAAACATTACCTATGAGAGATTACTTTGAAAAGTTTGGATGCTTTGTGCCTCTCTCACAGAAGACCCATTAAACTTTAAGTTAGTTCTCCATTAAAGTGCTGCTTTCCCCACTAAACTGTTGCTTCAAAAGAATTGCTAACCCATACTCTACCTAAGATATGTACCTTAGATCCATTATGTACCTTCCGCTCTGGTCTAAACCTGCATGTTAGGTCCAACCTATTCTTTCCCTTTGGTTAGCATTCATTAAATGGGATCATTAGATTTTATTTTTATTCAGAACTTTTCCTTACTATTAGCTTTGGACATGGAAATATTTGGTTGCAGAACTTGATGTTCTTCTGGAGAAACTTGGAGAGATCTTTTTAGAGAAAAGATTTGGCCTTGATTTACTCAGGTGGTTTATGGCACTAGCTCCGCTTTTAGAAAAATATTTCTGGACACCAGGTTTAATGATTGCATTGTTTTTCTTATTTAAAATTAATGTCCCTCTCTTTCTGTTCTCATTTCTCAGCTTCTTTAGAAGGCTTGGATAAAAAACCATGAGAAAAAACAGCAAAAAAGTGACTATTATTCACATAAATTTCAAAAGATGTAAGTTAAAAAT
This sequence comes from Gavialis gangeticus, assembly GCF_001723915.1. Lineage (NCBI taxonomy): Eukaryota > Metazoa > Chordata > Crocodylia > Gavialidae > Gavialis > Gavialis gangeticus. Next base: position 228,794,119 of record NW_017729032.1, read on the forward strand.
GCAGAATCAAGTGTTAGTCTGGTGAAGAGATATCTACTCTTAGATTATTGTTTCTAGCCACAGTTAATTAATCATCATTACAATTTTAAATAAATTATTTTTCTTCTTGTCCTTTCAAGTTAAGACTCTTCACTGATCCATTTTCCCCCCCAAGAACATTTAGAGACTGTGTATGGAAAGGTAGAGAAGTGTCATCTATATTGAAGACTTGCTATACATAGAAGTGTAAAATTTCAAATTATGGTCTGTTTGAATGTTCACATAAAACAAACAAAAATGACAGCCTGAAAATAAATGAGGACCAAGTACATAATAAGATTGCCAACAGATGATGACCTATTTAAGTGCTGTGATGAACACTTTGCATACAATGTATCATGTATTTAGAGTCACTGAGCTAGTCACTAGGTGTGTCTACACTTGCATTGGATCCACTCTAAATTTACTCTGGTGTAAGATACTGTAAGGGAGGAGAGCAGGCGCCGGGCTGGGAGGGAACCCAAACCAGTGCAAGCCGACGCCACTTGCACGTAGTGGCCGGTGACGAGCGCCGGGAATTTGAACCTTGCAGGAACCCAGAAGTGGGAGGTGCCGGGGCTACCCGGGCCCATTCAAAAGGAGCGCCAGTGCAGACAGACGAGGCCGGCATTGGCGGAGCCAAGGTAGACGGGTCCGGCAGCGGCGGTGGCGGCGGAGCCGAGAGTGACAGGTCCAGGAGCTGCGGAGCTGAGGTAGACAGGTCCAGCAGCGGCGGTGGTGGCAGAGCCGAGAGTGACGGGTCCAGGAGCACAGGTCCCGTAGGGAGCAGGGCCGGGAATTTCGTTTTCCTTTTCATACGTTTTCTGGACTTTATCGTCCCTTATCTTGGCGGGGCCCACAGCCCACCCAAGGCACAGGAGGCCTGGGCGAGGGTGTAGGGGTGGAGGAGCCCTCAGGACAACGGTATCTGGGAGCCAAGCCGGACAAAGACGAAAGTCTCATCCTCAGACGGTACGCGCCGCATCAACTGAACAGCATATCGGGTAACAGCAAGTTGTGGCAGGCAAGGCTGGCACATACGCACGTCTGGGTTGGGTGAGCCCTTTGTGAGCTGGGAGGCCACGGTTCCTTCCCCGAGGAATTTGGGGTGGGAGGGACTCGGCCCAAGGGGAAACGCTTACAGATACTATAGAGTAAGCAGTTTTGGGCAGGCATCTACAAATGCAGGGATTAGGGAGCACATTTGCTGCTTTTTGCAATGTTTCGTGTAGGCTCCCCCTGGGTGCTAGCCCAGGGGCTGGCAGGGAGCACTGGGCCGAGAGACAGCTGTCTCCTGGCCTTGGGGAGCTGCCTGGTGCTGGAGAACAGGCAATGTCCCCCTGCCTCTGCAGCAGGGAGCTCTTGGCCCTGGCTCCCCAGTCAGGGGCGGGAGACTTGGAAAGAGCTGCAGGGGTGAAGTAGGTCCCAGCCCCCTGCCTCAATCCACTCACTGCTAGCTGCCCCAGTGGTGGATGGGAGCAGGAGGCTGGGACCTACCCTCATCTGCAGCTCTTTGTGAGCCCCATGCCTTGATTACATAATTGCGACATGGGGCTGAGACCTGTCCCTGACTAGGATGGTTCCCCACCTCAGCCCTGCATGCTGAGTAGATGCTGGGCAGCTTGTTCCCTGCTTAGCTCTGCAAACCCAGAGCTGGGTGTGGAGAACAGGATGGGGGGCTTGTTCCCTGCCCACCTCCATGAGTGCAAGCTGAGTGGAAAACAAGCTCCCCAGATCCATGCTGGGCAGAGAACAGGTTCCCCTACCCTCACCAGTAGGGAGCTCCCATCACCAACTCCATGACCACAGAGCCATTGCTGGGAGATGAGGGTCTCCTAGTATTGGCCTCACAGTCATGGAGCTGGAGCTGGGAAATAAGGGTCTCCCAGGTTCCCAGTCATGATGGTGGAGTGGGGACTGGGAGAAAAGAGTCTCCCAGCCCCTGCTCCATGATTGTGATCTCAGAGCAGGAGGCTTGGAGTTCTCTGCCGTCTGGGCAGGGGGACATTGTCCTCTCCTGGGGCAGAGGCCACCTCAGCTGCAGGCAGCTTCTAGAGGCAAGGAGCTATCTCCCACCCACCTGGTGGACAGCAGACTGGGAGCAGGTTTTGCTTCTGGTCAGGTGTGTACATGAACACTACTACACCTTTACTAATCTCAAGTAAATTTACTACTTACATTTGCAGGTAGCAAATTTACTCAGGATTAAGGATGTTTACTGCATAGTAAGCATGTGCACATGTCAATCCACGTGCTTACTTTGCAGTAAACTATGCTAATACACAGTTAAACAACCCATGTAGATATGCCCACTCATAGACAAAAAACAGAAGTAACTAGCCACACCAGAGTCAGGAGATATTGTGAAGTCAGTGGCCTGGAATGATTTCTGAAGAGCATAAGAACAAATATGATTTTTCAGGTTTCAAAACTAGGTGTAGGGACTGGAATAAGGCAGTAAGGTTAGCAAGGAATCTATACGTTACTGAAAAGAAGTAGAAACAAAAAGATAGATATGTCTAGGGAGATGAGAAGCATGAGAAGGCTTACTCTGGGCAGTTGTTCCTTAGATTGTTGCATGGCAAATGCATGATTTAAAAAAAATACATAAAGAAAGTGACTCAGGTCCATGTTATGATTTTTTTATCTTAATGAACACCACCGTGCATGGCCCTAAATGTGATCACTATTCTGCCAAGGCAACAATCCTACTCTGAAGTTCTCTCCAATGCCCCCAGAATAGTCACCCACAAATTCCTGCCTGCTCTTATTTATCTTCCTGTTATTTGAAATCAACAGAATCTAAGTATTCATTTTTTCCAGCTTGGTTCAGAGGAGGTACATTGTCTGGGAAATGATATGTCTGGGTAAGTTTCCTAAGCATCAGTATATTGATTGTTTTTGTTAAATAAAGTTGCAGATAACTCTGAAACACCTGGCAAACAATTTAAAATATATGTGGAACAGTCATACCTTTTTACACAAACCTGTTGTAGTAGAATCATCTCTTGTTTTTTGTGTGACATGCAGATGGTGACAAAAGTAGTGAGCTATACTCATTAAATATTCTAGTACTGTAAACTTCTTGAAGTACTAACCTTCCTGAAGTACTCCAAACTTCCTAATACTTGGTCCTCTCTGTGGGCTGAGACCTTGTACTGGGGGAGAGGCTTGTGTGTCCCAATGATCCTCAGAGCTGTCACCTAGTGTCTCACACTCCTAGCAGGGTAGTACCTCAGGCAAACAAGCCAGAGAGGAAGTTCCAGACAAACCACTGTCCAACCCCAAGTCCTCGAGGGTGGATCAGTCAGAAGATGTCAGGATTTCAACCATTCTAAAGACAGATGAAAATTATGGTAAGATGGAGGTCTTCAGTCATCTAGGGCCTATACACGTGCCCAATGCCTGCTCCAATGCATGCTAGTTAGCATGCATTGGGGAAGACTTGATTAATCAAGTCTGCTGGATTGTGTTAGTTAGCTCCTCCTAAGCAAATGTGCAGAGCACAGGCTTTCCATCATGAACACCATCTTCAGACATAGTAGTAAAGACAAGACAGCCTGGAGACAACCTTGCTCCAAGTACTGGTACCTGCTTGACTATGTCATTGTTAGAGCCTGTGATTAAATGGATGTCCATATTATGCGAGTCATGGAAGGAACACATGACTGCAGGACACATCACAATCTTGTCAGGTCCATCATGAACATCTGGCTCAAACACAAGAGTCTGTCTTGTAACTCATTCATATAAAGAATGGTTCAGGAAGCACTAAGTAAATAAGTTAACAAGACTAATCCCTACAAGACTAATAAATGACTAATAAATAATGAACATAATAAAATCATAAGACATATTTCAGTGAATTAATTTTAATTCTCATCAAATTATTTCCTGTACAAAGTCAGGAAAAGCTGGGTACAAAGCTGGGCACAGAGCTATCAGTGCAGGTACTGCTATTTTTGTGCACCCCTCTGCCAGGGCTAGTGCCCTGACTTTGTACCATTTGAATACTTACAACAAAAATTGAACCTGGGTTCTCTGTTTGTTTGAATAATCTTTCAGGATAATATTGCCTGCTATGTACCTTAAAAACCTCTTTAGCTGGTAAATGGTTAAATATATGTTTGTTGCCCAGCAGGTGTCTGGGAAGTAAAAGTCTGTCATGGCTGCATTCAGCTGAGCAGGGGCATGTGCCTGCAGTGGCATAAACAGTAGTGGCACAAATTTGTGCCGCTACTTTGTGCCTCAGTGCATGCCCTTGCACATTGCAGGGCATACTGTCCGGCTTTGCGCACACTGCCCTTGCCCAGCTCCTCCCAGCTCCCAACATACTGGAGCATCCATGGCACAAATGGAGCAGTAGAGATGCTCTGGCCAGCAGCCAGAGTGTCTCACTGGAGGACCAAATCTCCATTTGTTCCGTCACATAGAAGTTTTGCAGGTGCCACCTCACTTTTTTCCCAGAGATTTTTTTTGCTACTGGGAAATCTGCGTGGCAAATTTTGCCCCTGTGCTGTGAATTTGAAGTACAAGGCATGCTTTAACATTTCATACATGTGGTTTGTGGTACCACAGAGGGGATTGTGGCATCACAAACTGCACGTGACTGCATGTGGGGACACAGCCCGTGACTCTAATATCCTGTGGTATGTGTGAGCATTTCAAGTTGCAAATACATACTTATGTGGAAATACAAGTGATATGCATATCAGCTTGCATTGATGAACATTATGCATGCTCTTCAGGGATCATTCTGGTTAAGAGGAAAACAAGACTAAAGACACCT
>NW_017729032.1:228803925-228815524 GCF_001723915.1 Gavialis gangeticus
TGGGAAATCTGCGTGGCAAATTTTGCCCCTGTGCTGTGAATTTGAAGTACAAGGCATGCTTTAACATTTCATACATGTGGTTTGTGGTACCACAGAGGGGATTGTGGCATCACAAACTGCACGTGACTGCATGTGGGGACACAGCCCGTGACTCTAATATCCTGTGGTATGTGTGAGCATTTCAAGTTGCAAATACATACTTATGTGGAAATACAAGTGATATGCATATCAGCTTGCATTGATGAACATTATGCATGCTCTTCAGGGATCATTCTGGTTAAGAGGAAAACAAGACTAAAGATACCTTGTGTTTAAGACCTTTCTGTGGTGTCTTAATTTCAAATGACATGAGCATGTCTCCTAGCAATAATATTCAAGAAGCTTTAATATAAGGAGTTAATGATATAAATGCCACTGAATTCACAGGTGCCAAGACAAATCTGGAGCACGCAAAACTTATGCAGTTGGGACTCCTACATAATAGCAAATATGTACATGTCATGCATCTCATTAGTATAGTGAATATTGAGTATCTAGAGCATTTCTCAGCCCACAGAAATAAATGAATTATCTGGAGGCATTTTCACACTGGAGATAAAGCAATAACAACATGTCTTTTTTTCCCCATTAAATTAAAGAAATGAAGAACTATTACAGATTTCCTGTATCATAATTGATTTATTAGATGATAAATTTCATATAATGGCAAAATGCTAAGGGGTGAAAAACCTGCATAGTTTCCCAACTGCTCTTCATCCAGTTAAATTAATTGACCATGAATTTGTTAGTAGTTGAGCTTTGAAGTGGGACGAACCCATAGCACAGGTACATATTATTTTAATGAACAATGATATGTGAAATGAATCATAGCCTTGTCAACAAGATAATACTGAATTATATACTATTCATGGTTGAAAGAAGATATGACAAGTACGCTGGTTGTATTTTGTAAAGCTGCCAGTTGACATTTATATTTGAAAAGTGTAAAATAAGGAAACTTAAAAGTGTTCATTAAGCAATAAGGCATGAAAAGTGAAGTCTCAATGAAATGTTCATGCGCCTTGAATCTTTGTGAGCATGGGACAAGCTTGAGTACCTTCAGCCTTAGTTTAGGTGTTCAGTAATTATACTAGTCAATTCTTACTCTGATATATGCACATTTACACTAATGGGATTTTCCAGCACTTATTATGGGAGCAAGGTACAGCTATCTCAATACACAGCATGGTGATGCATTAATATTTGGGAATTAATTTAAATTTGCTTAGAAATCATGGCTATTTTTCAGGCAAGCTCCCAGCTAAATACTTTTATTTAAAAGATGCTTTGCCAGAATTACTAATACCACCTGACATTATTTAAACTGACGGAATTAAAAAATATAACTGGCTTTTCTGATTAAGAAGTTTGTTTACTTTTTCATTTCATTTGGCTTTAACAGTGAAATAATGCTGGCAGGCATATATTATATATATTTAAACAGCATATTTTATACATATTTAAATAGTAACCCTCCTTCTCTCTCTCCCTCTCTCTCTATGTATGTATATATTTTTAAATAGCAACTTCCTGCACACTTTCTCTTTTGCTTATGACTAAACACAATGCTGCTATAGACAGGTTGTAAACTTGTAATTAATGTAAACAAAATGCTAACATTCAAACATACTGTTCATCAACATTTTATAAATAAGCTTAATTAAAACAGGTCTATTAATACTAGCTCAACCTAAAAATATAAAAGCAGCCACACAGGGTCAGACCAAAATTCTCTCTCGCCCAGTAGTTGCCTCTGGCTCTGGCAAGCAGTGAATAGTTCTTCAGAGCAAGCATACTAGATACAGGGTATGTGTACAGGGACTTACTTCCTGTTACACTTTTTCAGTTATGTAAAGTTATAGGTTTAAAAATGTCCTGACCCCTGATAGTTCTGGCCTCTATAAATCTCTTAATTCCCTTTTTTTTGGCCTGGTTATGCTATTGACCTCCAAAATATTGTGCACCAATGCATTCCACATATTAATTATGTATCACGTAGGAGAATACTTTCTTTTGTTTGCTTAATTCCTGCCACCTAGTAATGTCCCCTAGTTTTTGTATTGTGAGATATAGTGAATAATAGATACCTGTTTATATTTTTACATACCATTTTATGGACTTCTGTTATATTTCCCTTTGGAGCATGATGACAACAACACAGCTGCCTTCTCATGCTGAGATTAAACAAATAGTGAAGTCCTGCCATCACTGCCCAATGGCGTCCTTCTAGTGTCCTTAACTATATTCTTATATTATGCCCTTTACCTTATTATATCCCCCCTAAGCCATCTCTTTTTCAGGCTGAAGAAACCTAGCCTTTTTATTCTTTGCTTATATAGAATTGCAATTATCTTTGCTCCCCTCCATTCTACCTTGATTAGTTATTCTATATTTCTTTTGAGATGGGATGGCCAGAACTTCATTCAACTATAGGCACATTCAGGATTTATGTAATGGCAATGATGCTTTTTGTTTTCTTTAATTACTTTCTGAATGATTCCTAATTTGTATTTGCTTTTTTGACTGCCACTGCTCAGTGAGCCAACATTTTATAGATAAATCCACAATGAATCAAAGATCTCTTTGCACAGGGCTTGTATAGTTAGGGTTATTTTTTTACATATGGATTACTTTGCACAGATCAATGCTGAATTTTATATGCCACTTTATTTCCCACTCAGTTATATGAGAAAATAAAGGAAAGGAAGGAAATAATCAGGGCTTATTTAGGGTTTGAACCCAAGACCTCTCACACCCATAACAAAAATGATGCCCTGGGACTGAGGCACCAGATTAGTCTTAAAAAGGTTTTGTAAAATCTTTTTAAAAACAACATTACAGGAAACTCACTATTCATGGGTTCAGCATTTGAGGTTTCACGTATTTGTGAATGCCGAACCTGCTTCTTAAATACAGTTAAAGGAGCTCCTCAGGAGCTCTGCACTTGTTGCTGCCAGGCTCCTGCCGCCACACTCCCACCACTGCTGCCATGCTCCTGCCATTGCCAGAGCAGCTATGGGAACAGAGTTCATGAGCGTCTTATTCGTGGATTTCACCATTCGTGGGGGATGCTGTCCTGGGAGCCTGTCCCCAGCGTGACATGTGTGCTTCTTGCCCTCTCCCTGGCAGCAGTGGCCAGAGTACTGTTTCTGTAAGGCACTTTCTGACCACCTCCTCCTCCACCCACCACAGTAGGGCACCTGGATGGCTGCCTATGCACCCTTGGGGTCACTGTGTAACCCCAAGAACACATACACTATGGACAGTTTGCAACAAATCTGAAACTTTATTTCCCTCCAAAACACAGTAATAGACCCCCCCCCAAACAACTGGTCCCCATCTTTCCTCATGCACCAACAACAGACCCCTTCCTTCCCTCCCTCCCAATAACAGAACCCACCATCCAACCCCAATGTGCACCACCAGTGAAGCACTCTCATACCCATGAAACTATGTATAGAGTATGTTTCCAACTGTCATGTGGGGAACAGTGGGGAGGAGGTGCCTGCAGCATGAAGCGCAGAGGGAGGGGCCTTGTATCGTGGCCTCCACAGACACCACCTCAAGTCTGGACACTGTGGAGAAGCTGGCTGGCTAGGGGCTGACCCAGGAGCCATCCTGGAGGTCAGGGCAGACACTATCTTGCCCACTCAGGCCACTCCTCTTCCTCCTTCGTGGGGCAGGAGTCAGCAGGGCCTACATGGGGAGTTGGCCTCACCATGGCCAGCTCCCACTCAAGTGCTTCATGGAAATGGGACCAGTGGTGGGTGATGGGTGAGGCAGGGGGTCCAGCCACTGGGGGGCCAGGATCTGGAGGAGGGACCAGGGCTCCTGGCTGCTGCAGGTAGTGCTGCACCTCCTCCCATGCCCACTAGGGGGCCAAAGGCAGGCATGCAGAAGGCTGCTGGAGGCCAGCGAGGCCTGGAGCTGGTATCAAGATGCCAGGAAGGACAAAAGAGACCACCAGGGCCAGCCACTGTGTCAATGATGCTCCAATCATCCTTGGTGTCTCCACCACCCTTTGCACCATGATGCACTGCTCCTCCTGGCCCTCCACCTGCCTCTTCCAGAAGGTGAGGTACACCATGCAGTCCTCACAGTCTACCTGGTTCATCTTGCAGACCTTGCAATGCCAGGCCTGACTCTCCTCGAGCCTGTCCTCAGAGACAGTTACCAGCTGCATGAGGAGAACTATCTGATACGGGCTCCAGCACTGTCCAGTGGTCAGATGCTGTCCCTGGTCATGGAGAGGAGATGCCTGGTCAACACATTTTGGGGCAGCAAGGCACACTATGTGACTGCCCAGGCAGTGGAACTGTCCAGCAATGAGCTGGAGCTGGAGAGTGCACAGGCCATTCTTGCCCTGTCCTCATCAGTGGTGGGCTGCTCATAGAGTACCCAGGAAAAGTGGTAACTTGGGCTGCTGGAACTGCCAAGTGATGCCAAGGGCAAGGAGTGTACTGAGACCTGGGGTGGAAGCCCTGAGGTGTCCTCTCCCAAAGTGTTCTTCTGGCCCACAGCCCACTCTTGCTGCAAAACATATGTGGGCCCTCACCAGGGTCTATGGGGTCAGGATGCTATCCAGCTCCCACAGGAAGGCCATGGATCTGTGGTCAGCTCCAGATGGCTTGCTGTGGCTCCAGACGCAGATCCACTGTGTCCTGAGGGCCTTGGCCGTCACCTGGCATTGCTGGCTGGACCACTGGTTTCTGCAGTTTTGCATCCACTGAACCATGTCATCATATGAGCATTGGCCCTTTTCACTTGACCAAACTGCTCCTGGACCTCAACATCCCTCTCCCCACCCCAGATGGCTATGAGGTCCACAGTATCCTCCTGGTTCCATCTGGACCCTTGTTCCTGTGTGTCAATGGGTTTGGAGCCCAACAGGGTGGCAGCTGGCAGGGGCCTCATTAGGTCAGGCTTGGGCTCTGGATAGTAGTCTTGTATGACAGGTGTTCTCAGTACTGTGGCTCAATGCCCAGGGGGAGGCCTGGGCTTGCAGGGGCCTCAGTGGGGCAGCCCCGGGCTCTGGGTATCAGCATTGGGTGATGAATGAACTGGCTCTGCCATGAGGCTCCTGAAGCTGTGGAGCCACATTCCTTGGGAGCAGTCAGGAGTCTGGCCCCCAGCTGGCTTGAGTGACCACATGCAATTTGCACCAATTTCACCATCTATATGTGAGTTTAAACACACTAATTTACTCTATAATTAGATAGTATTTATGCCTGACAGGACTATCCTATCGTGGAATAAATTAGTATAGTCTAGCCTAATAGCAGCACACAGTGATGCTTACTGCAGAGCAAATTAGTCTTCTCCTCGGTAAAGTTCATGTGTAGACATGCCTAATGAGTGCTAACCTCTAAATAAATCATTGAACAAGCAATGAAACACATTAGTTACATTAGAATTTGTTTGGTTAACTCAAAATAGTTCAGGTCTTCACTTACATTTCAAAAATTATATTTAAGCACTGATTGCTATGTTAGCTGCCTCCTTGCTATTTTTATTCCTGGTCTATTAAGATGGATATTTGGAATACAAATGCCCATTTCTTCCACCCTTATTTATGCTGAGTAATGGAATTCATACAATATATAATCCAGAAGCTTTTAATAAATATTTGCTCCACTGTAGATGATATAAAGATTGGTAGGGGTACAGTCACTAAAGTCATATAATGAGAGATAATAAATCTCTAGAATTATATGTAGTTTGTCTTGCATGTCATCAAATAGCTGTAGTGCTGCAATGAAAGCAGAAGGATGCACACAGTGTGCATAAGGAATCAGTAATAAAACCTTACCCACTGCTACCATCTGGATGAAGGAAACATTGGGGAGCTCTGAATCACACTTGTTAGTATGGAGCAAGGAAGTCTTGACATTTGGAACTGTGAGTATCCCATTCTGATGTGCTTTGAGGCACAGAGGTGTATGATGATTGGCTGGGATGGTGTAGGAGGTTGTTAATGCAGAGATGCAGAATGCACACATTCTACTTTCTGGCATGCTATGTGTTATGGTCATGTGTATACATCCAAAAGCCCTGTTCAGGGGTAGAACACCATTTTATTAGACATTCTACATTTAGATGCATGGCCCTTGTCACAAAGAGTTTATATTCTAATTTACTTTCCACAGGCATTTGTAGTAACATCAGCCAATTGTCCTTCACCCTGAAGCCATGACCTGCTTCACCTATATAGTTGGAAGATGTGAGACCAATTTTGGGGCACAAAATGCAATTTCTTTCAGGTGTGGGAAAGAAAAAAATATTAGGGCTGTGCAAAATTTCACCAGGTGTTTCATTTCAAAGTTGTTTCAATGAATTTTGAGCTCAAAACAGCAACATTGAAACAAAACAAAAAGCATAGAAACAGCTTCCAAACAAAATGAGGGCACTCAAAATGTTTCAAAAGTTTTGAAACGTTTTGAGTTTTCAAGCAGCCCAGTGGAAGGAGGCAGGGAAGAGCCAGGGCTGTGTTCTGATTGGCTCAGCAGCCACTGGGCAGCACTCTGTGGGGCTGGCGGAGCTGATCAGAACGCAGTCTTGGCTTTGCCCACCTCCTGCTGCTGGGCTGCAGAGCACCATGGAGCACAGCCCTGGCTCTCCCCACCTCCTGCCATTAGGCTTTGCTCTGAGAGGCTTTTCAGCCCCATGGAGCTCAGCCCATTGGTGGGAGGCAGAATGCATCCCTGGCTTTCCCCGCTTTCTGCCACCGGGCTGTGCTCTATGGGGCTGGCAGAGCCAATCAGAGTGCAGCCCCAACTCTGCATGCCTCCTGCTGCTGGGATGCATTCCAAGGGGTTTCGCAGCCCCATGGAGCTCAGCCCTGTGGTGGAAGGTGGAGCACAGCCCCAGCTCTCCCCCCTCCTGCCACCAGGCTGCACTCTGTGGGGCCATCAGAGCTGATCGGAGCACAGCCCCAGCTCTGCCCACCTGCCACTGCCGGGCTGCATTCTGATTGGGTCTGCCAGCCCCATGGAGCTCTGCCCAGCAGTGGGAGGCAAAGCTCAGTGCTGTCTCTGCCCACCTCCTGCTACCAGCTTGTGCTCCATGTGGCTGGCAGAGCACAGCAGCGGCTCTGCCCTCCTCCTATTGCCTGGCTGTGCTCCAGTTGGCTTTACCAACCCCATGGAGTGCAGCCACATGAAACTCAGCCCAGCAGCAGGAGGCAGAGTGCATCCTTGGCTCTCCCCAGTTCCCACTTCTGGGCTGCACTCTGTGGGGTGCAGGACCCCAGATATGTGCCCAGATGACAGGAGGTTCCTGCTGCTGCCTGGGGCCAGTGGCAACATCTGTCTTCCCCGGCACTGGGTTCGAGCTGTGCTCAGCACCAGTGCCAGGTGACACCAGCAGCTTCCTGTAATCTGGTGCAGATCTGGGGGCCCACACCCCCAGGAGGAGTCTGGAACAGCCCTGCAGCTCTCCTGGGTGTATGAGCCCCCGGATTTGTGTGACGGATGACAGGAGGCAAGTGTCACGAATTTTGCTTTCAAGAGTTTGAGGTGCAGTTTCTGATAAAACTTTGCACCTTTCTCCTTGAAACTTGGCAGGCTTCATGCCCTCAGAAACAAAATGGGACAGTGCTTCAAAACAAAATGAAACAATGAAAAGAAACACTGTCCCTTTAAAATGGCAAAATGGATGTAGAAATGAAACAATGGTGTTTCACACAGCCCTAATAAATATGGCATAAACCAGAGCTGTCAAAGATACAGTGCCCATGAAGCCCTATCATCTGATCTGTAGTACTATCTATGGATCTCAGACTCTATCCTCATCTGGTGAATGACCTTGCACTACTAATCTGGCCTGTGGGAATTGACATGCTTGACAACCTTAGCCTAAGGAAGGTTCGCAAAGGGAGTAGTTAAACTGTAATGAGCCACAAAAACTGTTTCTGGGAATAGTTAGTTTTGCCCTCCTGATGGTGGTTACCTATTTTCATACTCTGGGTTCACTTTCCATTGGGCTTTGCTGCCCAGTGACACTTGATTCTACCCTTCTTAAGTAAGCTTTAGGTTGGCACCATGCTAAGTTGCCTGTAGCTTGTCTTCTTTGGCTGCTAGGCTACAGGCATATGATGTGCTACTACTTTGTTTTCATAGATTTCCTCCTCTCCTTCTTAGTCATCAGACTTCTATATCAGGTTTGAGACAATATTACCACTTAGAGTGTAGAGCAAATGGAAACAAGCTAAACTGGAACAAGGCCTAATTAGACTAGAAATTTGTGGCAGGATCTGAGATGCATTGGATATACAAACTCGTATAGCAGTTCCCTCCAGAATCATTCTTGCATTAGGGGGTCATCTGGTCCTGTCAGTCAAGATCTGGGTTCCTTTCCCCATCTTTATCCAAGGCAGGTAGATAATGATTGATGTTTTATCAGGCACTATGCGTTCAACCATGTCTGGAATCAGAATCTTGAGTTCATCAAGCCATACTAGCTTTAATCTAAGATGGCTTCAGAGCAGCTGAGAGATTGTGAAGAAGAGAAAAAAGTAACAGTGGAATAATAATAAACTAGTTAAAATACCCGTGAACTAGCCCATTCCGTATGGCAAATAGGCTCATCTAAAAAAAAAGAAACTATTTATTTAGTGATCCATCCAGTGGAAAAGAAAACAAAATTAACATACATATGGAAAATCATGCAATTCATCTGTACAACAAAGCTGCATGTCCACACACTTTGGTATGCATTATTTTTGCAAAGTTTTTTGATCAAGATGTGCAATTTCAAACTTGGATAAAAGATTTCTGAACTTCCAGGATACTTTATTGTTTTGTTTATTTAAATCTAGAGATGTGCTTAGTTCCTCCAGAAAAAAATAAAATAAATTTATGTTTTAAAAAAATAGTGTGTATGTATGTATCAGACTGGATTCTTTACCAGCCAGGCAGGTTGGCATTTCTAAGGCTTTTGACAGACTGCACAGAGCTACTTGTTCTCTAGCATGCACACAACCAAACAAGAAAATTATTTTCCAATGGCAAACATGACATTTATTTAGAGTATAGAATAGTACCCAAAGATCCCTTCCAATTTCTGTCATAGTACCCAAGGTGGCTGAAGTTGGAAGGTATCTTTAAATGCTCCTGAATAGGAGAAGGAACTAGAATCCTTGTGATTGTCTTCTCCAATTGCACAACAGACAGTGGGTATGTGATTGAGGTATCAGGTATAAGAGTCCCTCTTGCCCACTGAAAAATTATCAATGGTTGGAAGGCAATTCTTAAAGTGAGGAACAGATCAAAAGCTGAATCGTTTGGGAGTGAGTTAAAGACCTTTAAGAAATATATATGTACCAGCATACACCATCAGGCATAGTTGTTCTGCCCTTTGGTGGCCAAGCTTGCACTTGTCTACATAACCAGGCTCCCTAATTTGGCTCCTCTCTCCTTCCTGCTGTGCCTTGATGTTATAATTAATATGTTGTTTTCAGAGGCTGCCTTAGGGTAACCAAAGTCCAGTCATGGGTGCTTTGCTTTAGTTAGAACTCATAGCCTATCTGGGTTCTGATCCATGCATGAACAGTATAGAAGTGCTGTAGCTGAAACACCACTGAGTAGCCACAGGGGACAGTTCTAAGGGCAATTTAGTACAGCTGTGTGAAGCTTCAGTTGCTAATTCAATTCAGAGCAGATTCAGTTTGATTCAGCGGCCAAATCTTCAAATCCAAATCGTATCAGGAGACCAATAAAAAAGTCCAATTTGTACAAAGCCTCTGAATTGATTTGGAAAATATTTGGAGGAGATTTGGGCAGTCTCTGCTCACCACCACGGGGAGCTGGACCCAGACTTCATGCCAGTAAGTAGGGGGCAGAGTGGTGGGGCTGGGGAAGGAGGAAGGGGACCATGGGGGTACCCCCACCAGGTCCCATCCCCTGCCTGCTCCCCCAGCCCCCCTGAGTGCCCCTGCTCACTGGATTTTGCAGCAGCCATGGGGGGCCTCTGGGGGCTTGTGGCAGAGCCCCGCAACACAGCATGGGACAATGAAGGGCAGTGGGGATCGCCCCGCAACCTTGCAGAAGCTGGTGAGTTTTTGTTTTTTAAAGTGCTGGGATGCTGGGGCCAGGTGGGGCAGCCATTGATAGGGCTGGGAGTGTGGGTGAGGGATGAAGCCTGTTCGATTCAGAGATTCAGCTGATTTGGCATTGGCTAAATCTCTGAATCAGATTCGGCCAAATCAATTTAGGACAGTGATTCAAATCACTGTCCCCTGAATTGGCTGAATCTGAAGTGAATACTAGCCACTTTGCACATGCCTACAATTTAGGTTGGATATCAGTAACAACTTTTTCACTATGGGTATGGTTAAGATGGCGAGAAGTTGTAGAATCTCTATCCTTGGAAGTTTTTAAGATGATGGTTTGATGTTATGATGATAATGTTATGATTCATGTTCTAATAGTGGTGGATTTTAACTAACAGATCAAACCAGTTAGATTGATACAGTAGTCATTTGAAGAAACAGCCAGTTATCACCAAGTGTTGGAGCCTTGGTCTTATGTGATCATTTGTAATATGGCAATGCCTTGAGACTTCAGTTGAGATTGTATTCTGGTTATAGTAGCAACTGCAGAAATATATTAACATTACCTAGACACAGGTCCTGTCAAAGGAAAGTGAATGAGAGATTAATAGCAAAGAGATGACACCCAAAGAGAAAGAGTATCTAAGGACCAGATTAAATTTGAAAAAAAAGCTTTGATGCTTAAACCAGCTAGGCAGGTTTTAAAACTCCTTAGTTAAAAACACTGGTCCAAAACCTTCTTCCCAGCAGCCTATAATACTCACAGGCACCTGAAGTTACAGTTATAGGCATTCACAGAACTGCCCTTAAGTTCTACACTTACAGTCCCTGAGTGAACCCGATATATTAAGCATGATCTGAGCATGTGAAAATACACATACAGAGAGACAGACCCATGACTCTGTAGCCAAGTGGTCAGTGGTCCAAAATATTGAACTATAGCAATTACTTACAGGAATTAGACATATAAGTGGAGACTTCAGAGCATGTCCTCTTCCCATTGAAATAAAAAATAAACCCTTCATTGACTTCAATATAAAATAGATCAGGGTCTTGTAATTTGAGCTGTTTTTTTACTTTGTTTCTATTAAAAAGGGAAAAAGAGAGAAGCTTTGCATGTTAAAAACAAATGCCATAAAGATAAACACACTAGGATAGATGTTGGGCTGTAAACAAGAATTGCCCATATAAATCCTTGCAGCTGGTTTAAAAACCAATTTGAATGAGTACATCAATTTTTCTCTTCACACCCTCCACTGTTTAAAATGTTTTTATTGTCTCCTTTTCTTATGTTCATACAGATGTCTCTTTCTTCTGGACCCCCATTCCTCAAACTATTTTATCTGTCCTTTTACTTTCTCATCCTTTTTTCCTCATCTATCCTTCCCAATCATCCTGCTGTATCCAACACACTTACTTATTATTGTGACTACCCAAAGTAAGTGAGCCTCCTGCTCCATGTTCATGTATCTGACTCAGAAGGCAGGGAAGAGGCTGTTTGTGGTTTCACAA
>NW_017729032.1:228820524-228821592 GCF_001723915.1 Gavialis gangeticus
TGCAAAAGGGCACAGCAATTCCCTTGGCTCTCCAGGGAACTGGCGGACCTCCTGCATCTTAAAAGGAAGACCTACAAAGGATGGAGGACTATAACCACTACCAAGGAGGAATACTCTGCTTTAGTCTGGACTTGCAGAGAGCAAATCAAGAAAGCCAAGGCTGTGATGGAACTCCAGTTAGCTACAAATATCAAGGAAAATAAAAAGTCCTTTTTTAGATATGTGGGGAGCCAGAGGAAAAGCGAGGGCAAGATTGGAGCCCTGCTAAACCAGATGGGGCAACTGACAATGGATGCCCAGGAAAAAGTGAACTTACTAAATGAGTACTTTGCGTCAGTTTTTCACCAGTTCCATGGGATGGCCCTGCCCACTGTGGGTCAGGGAGACCCAGGTGAGGGAGATTCCCTGCCCTCCATCGAAGCTGACCTCATAAAGGAACACCTTGACAGGCTGGATACCTTCAAGTCAGCCATCCCTGATAAGTTACACCCAAGGGTACTTAGGGAGCTGGCGAGCATCATAGCTCAGCCCGGGCATGGATCTTTGAGAGCTCTTGGCACTCTGGTAAAGTGCCCAATGATTGGAAGAAGGCCAATGTGGTCCCTATCTTCAAGAAAGGGAGGAAAGTAGTTCTGGCAAACTACAGGCCCATCAGCCTGACCTCTATCCTAGGGAAGGCCTTGGAAAAGATTATCAAAGAGGCCATCCTTAACAGACTAGCTGAAGGCAATATCCTGAGGGATACCCAGCATGGGCTTGTTGCGGGTAGGTCTTGCTTGACCAATCTCATTTCCTTTCATGACCAGGTGACTTATCACCTGGACAAGGGGGAAGGGATCGATGTTGTATACCTCGACTTTAAAAAAGCCTTCTGTAGCGGAGAACTAGGGTGCTCGCTACTAGTAGGATGAAGGTTAGCAACTTAAGGGGGGAGGAGTGTAGCAGAGCACTAGGGTGCTCGCTACTAGTAGGGGCGATGCAGGCTTAGCTGCCAATCAGCAGGGCAGCGCAGCTGAGGCAGTGCTTAGGCAACAGAGTTGGGTCAGCTGACCGCCAAGGGGCAGGGCT
>NW_017729032.1:228821651-228822839 GCF_001723915.1 Gavialis gangeticus
GAGGCAGGGCTTGGCCTTTATAAACAGAGAAGGCTGAGGCCAGTGTCAGTCCCCCTCTGGCAGCCGGAACAGCAGGAGGCTCTACAGAGGAACAGAGCAGGGCAGTTACCATCTCATAGCCTGAGAAGCAGGAGCTCTGCAGAGGGACAGAGCAGGGCAGGTACCATCTAGCAGCCTGAGAAGCAGCAGCTCTGCTATAGAGCAGAGCATTGCTTGACCATGTGAGGGCCTGCAGAATGGCCTGGGAAGGAGAGGTCTCTGACAAGGAGGTCTGAAGGAGAGCCAGGGCGGCCTGGAGGGTTATAGCCGGTAGGCTCATTTGGGTTGCAGCCGGGTTGGCATGGAGTTGTGTTAGAGCCAGGAGGCTTAGTTTATGTTATAGCCAGTTGGCTCACGGTTGGGTTTGTTTATGTTACACCGGAGGACCGGGTGAGGCTGTAGGGGTGTGAGGAGTCCTCACAGGAGATCCCCAGTAGTCTGGGGGGGTTTCCTGGGTGCCCTGTTTGGGCACCGAGCAGTGCCGGGGAGACACGGCTGTTTGGCGCCGGTGTGGTGCGGTGTGTGGGGGTTGAGACCCCAGCCCGTGAGGGCGGTATTCGGCCCAGAAGGGTGAAGGACCCGAGAAGGGTCAGGGGGCCAGGCATGGCTATGGGCCACCTGAGCCCCAAGCGCGGTTTAGCATGGGACAGAGACCAGAGAGGGCGATAGCGCGGAAGGCGCAGGTATGGCCCCCAGTGAGGGCGCAGCGCGAGAGGCGCGGATATAGGCCCCATGGAGGGTGTAGTGTGAGAGGCGCGGGACAGGCCCAGAGAGGGCGCAGTGCGAGAAGCGCATATTGGGACAGGCCCCAGCGAGGGCTAGTGCGAGAGGCGCGGACATAGGCCCCAGAGAAGGGCGAGGGCACGAGAAGTGCGGGACAAGCCCCAGAGAAGGGCGAGGGCGCGAGAAGCGCGATTAAAAGTCTGGAGTAGGGCGAGTGCGCGGGTGGAGGCCCGAGGTAGGCCGACGCGTGCAATAGAGCCTGAAGAAGGGCGAACCCATGAGTAGGCCCCGGAGAGGGGCGAAGGCTAGCGAACACAGGGGCGCTAGAGCAAGGGGCGTCAGTTGCGTGACAAACCCGGGGCGCCTGAGGAAGGGCGTGGGTTGCCTGACAAGCCCAGGGTGCCAGGCAAGGCACAAGTGACCAGA
>NW_017729032.1:228822850-228831071 GCF_001723915.1 Gavialis gangeticus
TGCCCCTGGGGCAGGGGGCTGGACTTGATGATCCTCCGGGTTCCCTTCCAGCCCAAATGTTTATTAAATCTATGAAAGACAGGGCGCTCTGAAAGATATAGTGGCAGAGTGACAAAACATGACAAACCTGGACTGGGATTATACCCTGAAGTTCTATAAACATTCTACTAAGTTAAATAATTCACTTGGCACTTGATTATTTCTGGCTGCCAGAAAAAACTAGACCAAAATATCAGATTACATAAAACCAAAGTAAGTGGAAGGACAGTCTGATAACTAGAGCATACCAGATTTTCAGGGACACACGGTCAAGTTACTAGGGCTTATATTTATTTCCATTGTTTAGAAAGAAGAATAAAGGCAAGTAGAGTTAATTTAAAATCTTTATTAGTTATTATATGACTGGCTTCTAGTAGTTTTGAGCTAATTACAGCTTTTTATAGCAAACAGCATATGCAGCCATCATCTATTATCATGAAGATTAAAATGGCAAAGACTCAACATATTGTGCAGTAAAAGATGATGGATTATTAATGATATATTACTCACAAGTAAACTTGTCCCATGTTTGCTATGTTCCTTTAAAATTGTAAAATTCACAGTCCATTTTTACCAGTAGCTTGAGTGAGTAAATGTTGAGTGAATGATGTCCTCAAATACTGGTTGAGATTTTTTAAAAATGAATTTTACTTCACTTATGACAACCCTCATTTATGTTCACTTTCCATAGCTATTTTTGTGAGTGAATGTACTAACCAATTGTTTGTGGATGCAGGAAAAAAGTATATATTGGAAAATATTCATGGAAAGTGAATTTTAAATTTATAAAAGCAAACAGTTGCATTTAATATTTTAGTATAAACTTCATACACATCCATTGGGTGTATTGAAAATTATCTAATAGAATACTGTATTATTTAAAATAGAGCTCTATATTTAATAAACAAGGAATATTTAAAACAAATTCCATGTAAGCAGTCTGCAGAGCATGGTCTATTTACAGAAATGACTTGGAGGGGTTTGTTTGTTTTTTAAAATAAATTATATATGCAAATACTATCACGGACAATTCATTAATGTACAGGCACAACTTTTGAAGAAATTGCTACAAATTATTTGACCTATACTTCTTAACATCTTTAATGCTTCTAAGGGAAGAAGAGATCACAAATTAACAACTTGCAGGTGTTCAGGGTTCCTAGATGATTAATGGCTGAATACCTAATTTTAGAATTTGCCACCCAAAAGTGATCTTTCAGAAGAGAATGTGAGAGATGCAGTTTGTGGGTGTCTGAACTGAACATGCTTTCACCATTTACCTCTGAGGAATAAGAAAAAAGAATCACCAACACATCTTACATTATTTATTGTCTCTTACATGCTGCAGTACATAGTTCCTAAAGTCCCATCAGGATAAGATTTGAAGTATTGCCTCCAGCAATTCTGCTCCAAAGCTCAACTGTAAAGATGACTGACAGTGGGATGTACAAGACTTCAATGTGAAAAATATGCTTGTACTTAAAAGAAATGGAAATATCAGTTCTTGAACAGGCAACACGATGGACCTTTGGTTAATATACACTAAATATAGTATCTAAAACTTTCATGTTGCCCTATCTGTGTACTTATACAAGAATAAAAATGGATTTCAAAAGCTTCTATATTAATGTATATAGATACATAAAGTATATGTATAAAGTTTAGATTAGAACTGATTGTAGGATAATAGATTTTATTCACCTTGGGAGCCAGGAAAGTTTGAGATAGGTGTGCTGAAATATCATGTAACTTTCTGGGCTTATCAAAATTATGAACGTATTTTTTTACAGCCATTATGGGAAATAATTAAAATAAGATACTATGGTCCTAATTTACCTCTCTGTTCATTCAGACCATATTTATATAGTCACACCTATGCACCCATCTTCTAGCCCCAATTGCTGAATGATTCAGGCACTTGAGCAGGAAGTGAGAGGCATGGGATATAGACGTCCGTTAATCAGAGAACATTTGAATGTATATCTCTTTAACTTTCCAATCCAGTGCTCTAACCACCATGGCACAGGTCAGGCATTATTCCACTCCTTCTCCAGCCCTGCTTTTGAAGCTGACCCTTTGCTCCTTGCTTTTAATAGTTATTGGATAAAAGTAATGGGGAAGTTCTTGACTCATTGTGAGTGAGGGTTCAGGGTAGACCCAAGGGCCAACTTTCTTCCTGAGAAGCAGCCATCTCACTGAGCCACACCCCTAAGACTTGTGTTTTTCCTCCTGGCTTTACATTTTCCTTACGTGGCTGCCCAGGGGACTGTCCACATTGCCTAGGTAACAGATATACAAGCTATATGTAAGAGCTAAAAGTAGAGTGAACTGAACATGTGAAGTGAAATATAATTATGTCCCATAACTGTTTGAGTTATTCATAGTCTTTTATATTCACACCATTCAGTCATGTGTACCAAACTGGGTTCTGCATGTATAGTTTTGCCTGCACATAAGTGGAAGCTAACTGGAAGACCAGCTAGAAAATCTACTTCAGATAGGATACATTCCTTCCTCATCCCTACCCTACACTAATTTCTGGAGACTATTTTAAGTGTATAATTTCCACATTAGATTAATTCCATGGATATTAGATGAACAGGTGTTCTTCACAAATAGATGACACGTTAAACCTATGCTGTATGACAGTGAGAGAGAATCTGTCAAATGAGACAATGATTTGTTCAAAAATATTAAACAAATGAACTTCTTTAATGGAATAGGTATGAATGGATTTAAGCAGTTTTAAAGTAACTTAATAGGAACTGGGTACTATTGGGTGCCTAAATATGTGCTCTGACACGTTCTAATTAGTGCTTATCAGAGCAGACTCAATTAATTTAATCTTGATTAATCTAATTAGATTTATCAAGAGTCTCATCTCAATAACTCAATGTCAGTGTCCCTCACATCACATGTATTAAGCATCCCACATTTCAAAATAACTGTGAGAATGCTTTAACTAAAACTCATTGAATGAGCTTTAATTAAAGCACCCTTGTGGCAATTTTTGAATGCAGGATGCTTTTAGGTATGTAGGGAGTAAAAGGAAGGTGCAGGGCACCACAGGACCCCTACTGAACAAGAAGGAGCAATTAGTGACAGATGGGGGGACAAGGTTGAGCTATTCAATAAGTTTTTTGCCTCAGTGTTCCTGAACAGGGGTCAAGATAAGTCTCCTAATGGGTTTTTAGATGGGCATCCAAGGGACACCAGCCCACCAATTGTTGACGTTGACTTGGTGCAGAGTTACTTGGATGGACTGGATGTATTCTAGTCAGCAGGTCCACATGAACTCTATCCGAAGGTACTGATGGAATTGGCTGGTCTCATAGTGGAACTGCTGGCACAGCTGTTTGAGAGCTCATGGCACTCAGGTCAGGTCCTGGAGGACTGGAAAAAGGCCAGCGTGGTCCCTATTTTCAAGAAGGGGAGGAAGGAGGAGCTGAGTAATTATAGGCCAGTCAGTCTCACCTCCATCCTTGGAAAGGTCTTTGAAAAGATTATGAAGGATAATATTTGTGGGAGTCTAGCAGGAAAAATAATGCAGCAGGGCAACCAGCATGGATTTGTAGCAGGTAGATCATGCCTGACCAATCTGGTTTCGTTTTATGACACGGTCACAAAATTCTAAGATGCAGCAGTAGAGGTGGATGTTGTTTTCTTTGATATTCTATCTTTGAAAGGCCTTTGATATGCTATCTCATCCCATTCTCATAAATAAAGAGGCTGTGACATAGCCATTTACACAGTCCAGTTGGTGGCAAATTGGCTTAGCGATTGCACCCAGAGAGTGGTAGTAGATGGGTCAGTATCAGCCTGGAATGATGTGGGTAGTGGGGTCCCTCCCGTTTTGGTCCTTGGACCTGTACTCTTCAATATCTTCATCAGTGACTTGGATGTGGGTGTGAAGTGTGCTCTGTTCAAGTTTGTGGATGATACTAAACTGTGGGGTTAAGTGTATGCTCCGAAGGGTAGGGAACGCTTGCAGGCAGACCTGGACAGGTTAGAAAAGTGGGAAGTACACAACAGGATTCAGTACAGCAAAGACAAATGCAGAGTGCTGCACTTCGGGCGTAAAAATATCCAGGACACCTACTGGCTGGGAAGTGACTCTCTCAGCAACACAGAAGCGGAAAGGGATCTCAGAGTCATAGTGGACTCCAAAATGAATATGAGTCATTAGTGTGATGAAATCATCAACAAAGCTAACCACACTTTATCATGCATCAGCAGATGCATGACAAATAGATCCAAGGAGGTGATATTTCCCCTCTATGTGGCATTGGTCAGACCACAGTTGGAGTACTGCATCCAGTTTTTGGCTCCGTACTTCAAGAAGGATGTTGACAGACTCAAGAGGGTCCAGAGAAGGGGCACTCATATGGTTAGGGGCTTACAGGACAAGCTCTATGAGGAAAGACTGAGAGACCTGGACCTCTTCAGCCTCCTCAGGAGAAGGCTGAGAGGTGATCTTATGGCCATCTACAAATTCATTAAGGGGCCACAGCAACAGATCAGAGAGGCTCTGTACACTAGGGCACCTCTTGGGGTAACAAAGAACAATGGTCACAAACTGACAGAGAGTAGATTTCGGCTAGATATCAGGAAAAACTTCACTGTAAGGGTGACCAAAATTTGGAACAGGCTTCCAAGGGAGGTGGTGCTCTCCCCGACCTTGGTGGTCTTTAAAAGAAGGCTGAATAGGCATCTGGCTTGGGTCGTCTGATCCCAGCACTCTTTCCTGCCTAGGCAGGGGGTTGGACTTGATTATCTGTTAAGGTCCCTTCTGACCCTATGAAGGTCCCTTCCGACTCTTCTGCATCTGTGAATCTAAGAATCTATAAGACATGAGATAATGAGGCATTTCAATTAGACAAGCTCTCTGGGAACCTCTCTAATTAAAATGCTCTCCCCCTCCCCAAGCACATTTATAGGCTCTTGTTAATACTAAGATCCTGATACAAGATTCACTGCTGCTTTTGACCAAACTCTACTGAAGTGGGGTGCAAAGGACACCAGACTGCAATAATTCTGACTGAGCAAAGATTTTTACAGTGCCAAATAGATGCATCTTCCTCTTCTTTAGTGTCACCCAGAAAGTGGACAGCTCTGAGAGAGGAGAGAGACGCCTGGTTTAATCTTGTCACATAGCAACCCAGTTCAGTCTATGGTAGTCTTCAGAGTCTAGAATAATATGGAACCTCAATTAAAACAAAAAGCTGATCTCCCTCGGTATAATCCTGAAAGGAGGTGGTATTCTTTCTAGCACAGCAGGTGTCATGGTGAATGAAGGTGATTCCTCTCTAGAAGCCCATATGGGCTGTTAAATCCTTCATAAAGCTAAGAGCTGTGAATGATCTTACAGCTGTATAGTGCATTTTCTATATAACCCTAAAATATTCTTAATAGTTATACAAATTCTTACCACTGACATTTGCCATTTCTCTTTTTGCCTTGAGATACTTTTTGCTGCTACTGCAGATTTTATTACCATATAATAAAATATTCTGCATCAGGAAATTTTACTCAAGCTGCTAATCAGCAATTTCCTTCCTCAACATCAAAAAACTTTCTTTTTACTTTTAATTACTCTCTATGCTGCTGCAGACCACTTGCTGCCATTACTCTATTCATTTTCTTGCAAGTTATAAAGCTAATCTTATAATATTCAACTTTAGTCTTTTTAATTTTATAAGCTTTATTTATAGGCGACTAACTTCTACTTGCTCTGTTTTTGCATCCCTTGCCTCACATGATAATATTTAAAGAAGATTTAAAGTCTGAAACTATGAAAAGGAACCTAAATGCTTTCAAAGTCCATCCAATTTTAACAGAAGTCAGCACTGGATCCAAATGCCCCGAACCTGCAGAAAGCTTACATTTGGATATAAGTGTTATTGTAAATCATCATCTTTCAAAGAGTAAACAGGTTTTCTGCCTCTTGAAATATTCCAGTAGTAGCCAAACTTCCAGCCCGGTGGGACAGCTTTGTGGTGCAAGGTCAGTTCTCAATCTGGATCTAACGTGGGGTCAGTGTTTGGTGTAATTCTGTGGATGCACTCTAGCACACTGGCTTGATCCTGATCTACCTAGTGCCTGGATCTACCACAGAGTGACCCCATGCATTGACTTCACCATGAAGCAGTGCAATCTAATGCACAGGTCCATGATATCTGGCCCAAGGGGTTCTCCAGAGGCCTGGAAATTTTGGCAGCAGGGGAATGGCAATTAATGGTGCCACTGTTCCCCCTCTGACAAATTTCTGGTCCTCTGGGGCTAGTTAACACAGCTTTGCAAGTTGCAGGTTAAGTGCTGCTTCTCTATTTCATAAATACTTAGAGGAAACCAACTAATGTATATGAGGCTGATATGTTATTAAAAAAGAAGCATGCTCCTAGTCCATGGTGATTATTGGTCCATGGCCAACAGATGTCTGGCTGGAATGTTCTTGTGTTAACTGAACATTTTTCCTAACTTGTATGGTTACATATACTCCCAAATACATAGCAGCTAGATGGCTTTCAGTTTATATCATAAAGTCAGTAGTAAATTAATAAACAGTAAAAGTGGGCAGTAAAACCATTCAGTATAACTTCATGAAAAAACACAGATGTTGTCAAACCAACTTGATACTTTTTATCTTACCAATTTGATTGATAAATAGGTTTTCATAAGTCATTTGGCTTTATACCACAAAATATTTTGATCAGTCAACATGACACAGGTAAAATGTATTAAAGATTACTTTATTTATTGGTGTTTTATTTCCTAACCTCTCCTCACTAGTCTTAATGATATGTAGCACCCCATGGCTCATCTGCTGTAGTCCCTCATGACCAGTTAAAGTTTCTTCTGCTACTTGAATATGTGGTAGATCTTTTTCAACAGCTCCAACCTTGCATAAATTTAGATTGCAGGGTTATGCAACAGCTGAAAAATGTAATAGCATTATTACTGCTCATTTAAAAATATATATCTTTATTCCTATATTTTTTTGTGTAGCTTGACATAAAATGTTTTGATATATATTATTAAAAATAGATATAATCAAATTATTTCCTTATGACACTGCAATAACATTTTTGACAGGCAGTTTCAGAATTCAAAATTCTGTAATGGAGCTGTTTAAATGTTTGATTTTGTCCAAAAAAACCAATGAAAAATGTCTAACTGGTCACTGATCTGATGCAGCTGTGCTGCTGGATTCTCACTAAACTGTTGGTCACATCACTATTCTTTTGTTTCAAAAATAAAATGGAAGAGATTACACATCTTTTACAAAATCACATGTAGACATGCTGTGCCCTTCCTTTTAACCCAGCCTTCCTTTGGAACCTCACTTGTGTGCAGGAATGGAGTATTTACCCTATGCTCATCAGTCCTTTTTATCCAGGACTGGTGAAAATGGCCCCTGATTAAAGCAGCTTCTGCTCTTTTTTATAATCTTCTTTCTTCCTCTGTTGATTGATTTCCTGAACAACAGCATCAGGTAACTATAGAATTGTAAGAGGTGACTCTGTTGCTCAGTTATCACCAGGGATCTGGGTTTTCCATTTCCCATGGGAAAACAGAGAAAAACATGGATTTTCCTCTTGAATGGAGGAAAAAGTGGATTTCTCATATTAACAGAGAAACCTGAGGATACTGCAGATTTGCAAAGAGCTTTCTTTAGGCTGGCAGAGTTCCAGCCTGCAAGGGGCTGGGAGGGAGTGGGAGGAGGGTGGTCAGGCAGTGGGTGCCATGTGCATATATATGCACATGACCACCAGGCAGCACAGAGAGCAGCTCCCCTAGGTCAGTGAGGGGTGGGATTGAGACCCCCATAGGGAGGGAGTTGGGCAGGGCTGGGGCCATGAGTGACTGGTGCCTCCTGAATCTGGGGGTGCACCTGCAGAAGCCACCAACAGCGGCATCCCTGTGTACTGGGGGGCACCAGCCAGTATCAGTGTTGGCCATCGGGGGCGGGCACCAGCCCCATCAGGGGGGCAGGTGCACCCCCATGCACCCCCTTCTAGTCACCTATGGCTGGGGCTGGGCTAGGGCTGGGGTTGGGGCTGCTGCCCAGCTGGGCAGTGTGTGGGTTCTGGGGCCACAATGTGTGGCCACAGAGCCCTGGCAGGGTGTGGGACAGGGCTGTGGGCAGCTTGTCTGGAGGATGGGGGTGTACGGCCAGTTTTCT
>NW_017729032.1:228836071-228836806 GCF_001723915.1 Gavialis gangeticus
ACTGTGCACTTTCCTGGGGAAGGCAGGGTAAACTTGTACCCCCCACCCCAGATGTGTGTGAGTGGTGGGGGTGGGTCCAGGCTGTCCATTCTGGCCTTAGACTGCCACCCTGATGCCCTCTCCTGGGGCCTTCACAGCCCAGTGGGTGTGACTTGTTACTGCAGGGCACAGTGGGGCAACACTGAGATCTCCTTGTCACTGCAAGCTCCATGCTGCCGCCCTGGCAACACATTCCCAGTGCACACTGCAGCAGCAAGGGCAGAGGCACAGGGTCGTGTCCCTTGCTGCTCCCACACTAATAGGGGGCATCTTGCCGGACCACCACAGAGATCACACAGGCAAGGAGAGGCAAGGAGATCCCCACATTACCCCACTGTTCCCTGAAGTACTAGGTCATAGCTGCTGGGCTGTGAAGGCCTTGGGGGAAAGATGAATGGTGGGAATCCAAGCCTGTACCTGTCCCTGTCCCTGTCCTGCACACAGAGCTGGGGGCATGGGCCTCCCCCTCCCCCTGGGACCGTCAGCACCAGCAGGGAGCCACCCCTCCACATGAGCCCAGAGCAGGCAGGCAGCAGGCAATGGGAGGGGGTGTGTGGACTTTGCTCCACTGCAGCAGTCACCACCTCTTCCTGGGAGCTGGGAGCTGTGGACCTAGGTCCTTGGCCCTGTAGCACTGGCAGCTGATGGCCCCCTCCGGTAGAGTGGGGTGGGGGGCAGAGGACTGTGGGTGGGGTG
>NW_017729032.1:228836982-228840163 GCF_001723915.1 Gavialis gangeticus
GAACAGGGCCAGGGGGCTGTTGTTGGGGGGAGTGAGTTGCACAAGAAGCACAACTGACCCTTGTCAGTTTGGGTTTCATCATGCATACAGCACACAGACTGTGCTTCTGCCTTCTGCTTCTTTGCTTGGAGATTGATAGTCAAAATTGTGTCCTGCTGATCTTACTAGATCTTTCAACAGCCTTTGATGCAGTTGACTATCAGGTGATTATAAAGTGTTCAAATAATCTAGTGGATATTCATACAACTGCTTTAAATTGATTCTTCTGTTTCCTAGCAGGGAGATCTTGATGGTAGCAATTGGCAAGTGCTTACCATCCCATTGGGACCATTTCTGTGCTTGGGACTTGGAGGGGAGGGAACTGAAACACCCATCCCTGATAGGTTTCAGCTTCCCCTTGTCACTCAGGTTCACAGACCTGGGGCATTTCTGGATCTCCTGCTTCAGTTGGATTTACAAATGGTAGCAGTGGCTACATGTGTTTCTCATCAACTGTCTGTGGTGAAAAGGCTGTGACCCTTTCTTTCATACTCAGATCCAGCCACCACCATCCATACCTTGGTAACCTCAAGGCGAAACTTCTGAAAGGCCAGGAGAGTATCCAGGAGTGGCAAAGGTGGGTGTGAAGCAGCCACATGCATTTCAGGGGTCACTGCACACCTCTACCAGCCTTCTCCCACAAAATACACTAATCTGGACAGACCACACCACAGGAAACTTTGTGGACTTTCTGACCATGGAAAGGAAGCCCCCTTCCTCTCCATGCTCAAAATCTTGTCCCTTTCCCTGCTGCTTTCCCCACTGTCCTGGGGATGGGAAAATCTTCAAAGCATCTCTCACTCACTCCAGCCAAGCTGTTTGGGGGTTGGGCTCAGTGGAAGTGGAAGCAGTGGCAACGGGAAAAGGGTGGGTTGCCCAACCATGCCCAGTCCCCCAGGGGCAGGTGTGAGGAGTGGGAACTTATCTCTATCCATTGCCACTGTTTCCATCTGCACCAAACCCATACACAGCCTGGTTGGAGGAGGTAGGAGCAGCTTAGAAGCCTTCTAAACCCCTAGGACAGCATAGAAAGCAGGAGCCATAAATATAGGAGTGGGAGAAGGGAATCAGAAGGAATGGGATGTCCCTTTGAGCATGGAGGGGAAGCAGGGGAGATTCTTATCTGTTCTGGGGATTTAAAAAAGTTTTCAGAGGTTCTCATTGTCCAATTTAAAAGAGAGGGAGGTTCAGCCATGCCACTACACTTCCTCTGGATCTGCCCCTGCATGGGGCTACCCTGGAAAACTGGTCAGAAGCTACAGCTGGCTCAGAATTTGGCAACCTACCTTCTAATGAGGATGGGTTTCTGGGGCTAGGGACAGACATTACGCATAAACTGGTTTAAGGGATCAGAAACTCTTTTAAACCTGTAACAGAACAGATGTTCAGTGCACATAAGCCAGTTTAAAAATGGCTGAAACTGGTTTGAGATAACCTGGTTGAATGTGGTATCAGAATTAACTGATTTGGGTCAAACTGATTTCTGCAATATCTGTCCCTGACACCTTGCTGCTTTAAGTTAAATCAGACTCCTCCAGCATCCTGGCATGCTCTCTGCTCCACAGCAGGGCTGGCTTCTCCCCTCTGCTCCCTGGCTGCAGGACCAGCAGAAACTGCAGGCATCTGTCTGGCTTCAGCTTGCCCTCCTTCCCCTAAGCAGGCACCATCCCCTCTGTCTTACACAGAAACATAACATTAGCTAGTAGACCACATGCTGGCTATGTTCCATGCTGTTGCAGATGGGACAAAGGCAGAATCAACAGGTAGCTGGTAATGACCCTCTGTTGTTTTCTTAATGGGGTGATAAACACTGAGTTAGGGGTGACAAACACTGTATTATCAATTCCCTACTGGGCTGGTCAGGAGGGGGCAGAATGCTACCTAATCAGACCATTCTGCCAGGCCCTGGCCACGCCCCCCTCAGTTCAGCACTATGGAAGGGAAAGGAGGGCTGTTCTAGGAGTTCTTGGCTTCTTATCTGAGCCACTGCAGGCATGTGCCTGCATTTTTTCAGTCCAGGTTAGACTAACCTGCAAAAATCGAATCAATTCAGGCTCAGACTGTTCAGAGCCAATATAGTGGCATGAGGAACAGCACACTTAACTCACACTTACACCTATTGTCAGCTCTGTTTCAATGACACTTATGAATTTCATGCCAAGATGGAATGAAAAGACAGCAGAGAAGGCATAGGGATGTACATTCAAAAAAAGTTTTAAAGTTAAAAATGAAGTTTATAGTTTCATACAGAATCAATACATTTTGAACAGATTCTCTCAATTGTCATAGAATTCTAATACTTAATAAATGGAAAATAATGTCATGTAAGCCATAACAAAAAATAGCTTTTGTTCATGTAATTTAAGTAAATGTAGACAAACACACGCACACATCAGTGGCTAATGCCCGTAATTCACTTGATGCAAAAGGAAAGTTTATATTGACTTCAATGCCTCCAGTATTTCATAGCATTTGTATGGATGTATTTTGTAAATATACATGAAGAAGTCTCTTCTAAAAAAGACGATAAATCATGGTCACATCACTAAAGACATCCCACTACTTTTGTTTCATATAATAACAAAATAAATAATCTAGGCTTAAAAATAAAATCAATCTGCCTGTGGAGTTTACATTGATTTAAACCTATGTTCTGATTGTTCCTGCTCTTAAAATCTCAATGGGTATCCTTTTAGTCAATTGTTTGGAAATGGCAGGAGCTTAGCATACTGAAACCTGTTCAGCTAGAAACAGGAACAAAGCTATGGTTGTTAAACAGATAACCTGTGAGCGGTGTGGCATCCTTTTATTTATGGACTTTTTTGCTCACAGTTTGAGGCTGTGCAATACAAAGACAGTTCTCTTTAACGGCTGAATTTCAAAGACTTCTGTATCATATCTGTGATTGAAGAAAAGCATTACTTCTCTCCAGATAGACCTTCCATAATATAGATTAATAAAGCCAAAGAAAGGATCTTCAGAAAAGATCACTTCCCTAGCTCTCCTGCTTGTGCATCACAATGCTGTGCATCAGTGGGATAGCAAGGAAATATAATCCTGTGTCTTGAAATCAGTGTAAAAACAGTAGTTAGCTAGTTAAAGGAAGTGTAAATAAATGGACTTAACTTATTTAAAGCCAATA
>NW_017729032.1:228845163-228846831 GCF_001723915.1 Gavialis gangeticus
TAAAAGAAGTGTAAATAAATGGACTTAACTTATTTAAAGCCAATAGCATTATGTCACTTTACTCCAACTATGTATCTGGTCCAGGAATATTGAAAAAAATATTACCCAAATTCCCTGAAGAGCAATGTTTTATAAAGTATCATGTATGGTATGAGTTGTCTCTGATCTCCACATTCAACTCTTCCTAGATTATTTTATACTTCTGAAATGTATTTATTGTAATTTATGCAGTTTGAATGAATTATTATTTGAAAATAGATTTTTGATATTATATTTTCAATGTGTCTAAGATACATATATGTAAAGTTCTTCTGCCATATCAGGAAAAAAAAAACAAGCAGTGAAAGGCAATTGAGAATCTATTCTCAGACTTTGTGGTCATGAATTTCAGAAACAAAATATTTTTGTTTGAATTCAGTCATCCAAGCCTTGGGACTTTTTATTCAAATAAGCTATTCTTTACTTTTCAGGCTTGGGCATGGCTTAGCACCATTCTATGTCAATTGTTTCTTGTAGGGCTATATTCTTTGGGAATATGTATGGTTTTAAATTACCAAACCAGAAAAACAAAAGAGTGTGTGTATGATTCAAAGGATGGACAGTCTGGTTGGTTATTATTGCAATAATAATAAAATAATTGAAAAACCAAAGCTATCTTCAGTAATTATAGCAATAAGTAATCAACTCAGTTTGTTGGGAACTTCAAAAGCTACAGGAAAAATAGTGTTTGCATGGTAACAATAAGAAAAAGGGCTTATAATGGGACATTGGTAGAATTTAGGTTTCTAAGTCCAACATTAGGATCCTGAAAATTACTGCTTAGCTCCTAGCTGACTATGGAGATACCTAAACTCTGTCAAAATCTCTGTTGTGACTCTGCACCTGCTCAGAAACCCCAGCTCTGAAAGTGCTGAGCAACTTTATCCAAATCAAAATTCAGAAAGTAAGCATTCTTCCACTTCATTGCCCAGAGGGACTCAGTCTGGGAGGCATTCTTAGTGCAGCTCGAATACATACCAAAGGATAAAGATCCACTCAAAATGAAATGGTGGCTATTTCCTTTTAAAATAAAGAGAACTTCAGAATTGCAGTGCATGGATTGTGGTCACCCTATTCTTCAGCTGTGTGGCACATGCACCCACAATTGCCAGGGACTCTCTGAGCAGATCAGCACAGGTTCTGGCCACAGCATCTGCTTTCATGAGCTCCAGAGCCCAGGCCCTGAACATGGCTGCAGCTCACTCTCCATCCCCTCTTTCTCTCCCTTCCCCCTTTACTGTACTGAATTCAGAATCAGGGGAAGCAGGGATGAGCAGTGGGAGCAGCAATTACTCCCTGTGCTCAGGGGCTGTGTAAAAGCAGAGGGCCCGGCTAGTGCTCATACCCATCAGGTGGTGAGCTCAGAGCTCACGGCACATACAGTAGCTGTACTAACATGCTGATGAGCTTAGAGAGCTTACTGTGCGTGCACTGTACAATAAAGGGGAGTGTGACCATTCCACTGCACCCCCATAGAGGAGGTGCTTCCCCTTGAGTTAATAACCCAGCAGTTAAAACATTCATCTAAAATGGGAGACATCTGGATTCAATGCCATTTTTTGCATGAATGGATTCAAACTCACATCTCCTACCTTCAAAAGGCATGCCCTACCCGGGGGGGGGGGGTAC
>NW_017729032.1:228846841-228858406 GCF_001723915.1 Gavialis gangeticus
GGGGGGGGGGGGGTACGATGTTGAACACTTCTCCTGCTGAGGCTATGATTATGTACAAGGCCTGGGAGATGGGGGTAGGGTGTGGAAAAGGCAGTAAGAGAGCAAAAGAGATCATAACTTTGTTGCTGAGTGCTTAGGATGCTCTTATAGTGCTTAGAACATAAAGTCCCAGTTCTTGTCCAGAGGAGTCTTTCTGAATTTTATCCAATAAGTTACTTTTACATATAAAGTACAAAACAGAACTAGGAGAAACACACATGAGTCCTCTCAGTTAAAGACTTGTTCCCCCCTTAGTCATGGGATGGCATATACCCTCCCACAGCCCGTGATGGAAGCACTCTCACTCTATCAAAGTTACAGACAAGCATTCTCTCTCTCTGAAACAGGAACAGAAAGGGGGGACCTCAGTATAAATACCATGTTGTTATCTCCCACTATTACCCCAAAGTCTCCTATCTTATGTTGCTAGCTTCAGGTGCCACGTCAGCTTACATATTCTGAATGCATGTATTCCTTTTTAAGTGTTATGCATCAATTACCAGAATTCTCTTTAGAATTGGGCTTGTGCATCTGAACATGAAAGTGTATTCCCAAAGTTCATGAAGTGTTTGTAAGGACCTCAGTTCATAAAAATGAATGAACACATCTTTAAATGATTCCTGATTACACTTAGTGTTTATGAATCAAGGCAACCTGTAAAACTGAATACATTTTCTTCCTTAACCCACTTGATAGAATGTAACCAAGAATTATCTTTTGTACTGCTTTATGCTTATTTCTCAAAGGTCCTTGTGCTAAGAATTGGAAGGGAGTCATGTGTAACAATTTAACCAGCGAAGCCATCTAAAATGAATGTAATCTGGGTCAACTAAGGATATGATGACAACTTTAACATGAACGCTAAAGCATGGACAGATGATATGCTAAAGTGTGGGCTGGGGTGGTGCAGATGCCAAGGTTCACTGTTGATAATAAACTCAGACATCACAAGTTCAAGGCCATAGTATAAGTGCTTATGGTGTAGCCAGTCAGATTCTAACAAATCTGTGAATTCTGCTAAATGCTTTGCTATAAGAACACAGGCTAAGATGTGGAGAAATGAATAGCCCTTTATAAATATGCAACTATTTCCCCTACCCTATGGTGTTTTTAGCCTAGAAATAAACATAATTTGTGGCGAAGTTTAGCCAGCCCCTTCTGTGTATCAGTCCAGTTCTAAGGCACCTGGCAGACATTAGTATAATGATGCATTAGGCTTTGAAGTGTTTGAGCCCCATCCCAAGGACTGACTAATCATCTGGGTCAGGCCCCAGATCTGGGACACATGCCACAGGTTCAGCTTGAGGCATGGTGTAAAAATGGACCATCTTTCTGTCTTGTTTGCCATTTTATCCTGCCTTAAATTGGCTGAATCTGTGGTGCGTTGCAATGTGTCTCACCATTAATCAGGATTCATGGTAGAGGTGATATCTTTTATTAGACCAACTAGATTTTTGCAAAAAAAAAAAAAATTGTAATTGCAAGTTTTCGGGCACAAACACACTTCTTTAGGAATCGGAGAAAAGATTGTAAAAGTTCTCCTGGGTAGAAATGGAAGTTTATATTTCATAGGAGAGCTGAAGGTGTGGTAAAATGTCCTGTTTGGAACAGTTCATTTTATATGCAGATTAGACTCAGAGAAAAGTTGGAATAGTTTGCTTACCTCCAAGCTTTTTGGTGGTAATCAGGATGTAGTCATATTTCCTTCTGGTTACGTTATTTCATATTTCACAGAGAAGTAAATAGATGGAGGACAAGAGATCCATATTGTAGCTGGCATTCTTGTTTTCAGTCTCCACAATCAGGTTAAAGACCAAAGGGGCACTTATAAGGGAAAAGAGGTCAGTTCAGCTTAAGTGACTCTTCCATGCATAAACAGATGTGATTTGGCATTTCAGTGAGGGAAATTATGCTTTGGTGCTTTCCATTTTTTAATAAATGACTTCACTTTTTAAGGCTGTCAGATTGGTACCTTCCATAAGCATTAACATATCTATTTTTAAGAGTTTCAGTGCATATTAAGGAACCAGAAGCTATTCAGAGATGACAATATCTTTCAGTAGGTACTTAAGTACATATGACCAAAACTAATAAATTCCAGGATGACACCAAAAATCCTAAGAGACACACTGTGTCTTATTGTTCAAAATGTATGTCCAGCCATGCAGGGCACACAAAGGACTGTAACACATCCTGGTTAATGTGTCAAAACTCATGTCAACACATGTGATGTTATTTCTAAAAGCAATGAAAGGCATTAAAGGAAAAAGACATTAGCATGTAGTGACAAACAAAATTCTTCCCTACTACCATTTCAGTGGGGTTACACTCATATTGAATTTCTCCAGTGCCATCTTGGATCAACTGTATTTCTGAAAGCTAATCTATATGTGTTCCTACCAGAGAGGAGGCCTGAGATTTTCATAACTGGTGATACTGAGAAGTTTGTAAATAAGACTTGAAATCCCATACATCTCCCTATCAAACATTGTCAGTAAGCAACTGTTACACTTTCCTCTACCCCAATACCCACATTGTATTCAGTACTGGTGGTAATACATTGTAGATGAACAATTTGCTAGAATTATCAGCTATAAAATAGTTATCAATATTGATGTTTAGCACCAAAATTATGGCTCCATTTATTAATGTACTGCCAGTTCAAGTTACATAGTGGTTATCCTAGAGAATAACTAAGACTTAAATTACATCTTACAACAAAAAACATTAGCAGAAGGTTGTGCTGACATTAAAATTTAACAGTTCATCTCTTAAACTACTTATGGTGAGATTGTCTTAGTGTGCAGCCAGTTCAGAAACATGCTTTATTTCTAATAAAATATTTGGGAACACAATATTTATTTTTATTTTGATTTCTGTTTCTTTAAAAAAACATGTTGACTTCTGAATTTTTTTGACAAAAGCAGAAATTGCATAAAGATATGAAATAAGCCCAGCAACACTAACAACAAAATTAGTAGCTCTTCCCTAGCATCTTCAGGGGAAAACTTTCATACAAAGCAACCCTTAGCTCCCTTATGAAAATCACATCTATTCCTATATGGTGTGGATATTGTCTAAACAAAAAAACCCCCAAACTAATCAACTTTTGCACGTTTAATCTGAGATGTATTACTGCATTTCAATAGCTTCCTGCTTTCAACTGTGCAATATATTTCCTATTTTTTCACATGCCCTGAATAAGACACACACTTTGTTTTTTGGAAGGTGGATTGAAGAAAAAAAGATCTTTCCTTGAAAATACCAGTAAATATGGCATTTTTTCAGTAAATATGGTATTTTCAGAGGGAAAACATAGGCAGCTGCAGTCCAAGAGAAGAGCACAATACTGTAGCCGCTCTGGTAACCCCATTGCTGCAGGATGCAGCAGGCTGGCTGAGCTAAACTTTCTGGCCCCTCTTTTTATCTCAAGCTGAACTGGGTGGGCAGCCAGCAGTGCCTGACAGGTTAGCTAAGGGTCCAACTGGCTTGTAGAGAGAGGCCAGGCAGTTTGGCACCAGCAGGATAGGTCCCTCAGGTGACATAGCAGGCAATGTTTGCTGCCCATCCAGCTCTGCTCAAGAAAAAAACAGGGACTGCTAATATTGCTGGAGTGGAAGTGCCTGGCTCTTCTTCAAGCTGAGTGGGCAGCTAGCAGAGCATACTGAATCAGCTCAGAGCTAATCTAGCTCCAAGAGAGGGGCTAGGCAGTTTGGCTCAGCCAGCAGACCCTACTGAGTCAACTAAGGGCCAATTTTGCTGGAGCATTACTGCCTGGCCCCAGTTCTCCAGCTGACTCGGCAGGTGCCATTGACTGCCAACTGGGCTGGAAAAGGGGCTGGGCAGTTCAGTGTTCACAGTATCAAGCCCTTTCTTACCCACATCCTCATATAAGACATGCACCCCCCTCCCAATCAATTTCCAACAGCTTTGGTTTTTGTGTGTTGTATGTGAGTATTGTAATATAGGGGAAGCATTGATCCCAGAAAAAAAATGGTAAGAAATAAAGATTATTATTGTCTGTGTTGTAATTTGCTCCTTTTTTGCAATTTTTCTATTACAGACATAAAAGTATTCATGATTCTTACCTTTGTCTCTAAAATAAAATTAGCATTTGTAGCTTGTCTTTCATTTCCTGTCTCTTTTAAAGGTCAACTGTGGCTATTTCAGCACGTTGGTTAAGATATGCTTTATCTACCGCTATCAAAGTCTGAGCTAACCTGGTGGGAGGGTTTTAAGATAAATTCCTTTGAAAAAAAAGAAAAAAGAAGAAAAAAAAAGCCCACCCCAGTACAGAATTTCTATCAAGGCCCCTGACATACATTACATTTAAAACACAATTAACAAGTTAGTCACACTTTAAATAGTAACCTGTGCACACCTCCAAATCAAGGTAAGGGGTGATAATACAGTAAGCAAACTATATAATGTGTAATAGTACACATTATATACCACACCTTAAATTGAATGTGCGGTCGGTTGGGCTTGGCCCATGACAGATTCTGACGTTTGACTAAGCTGTCAGGATCCAGCATGGGACAGCCCTAGGGCCTGGGACAAAACAGTACCTTACCCAATTGGGCTCCAGGGAAGAAACAGTTCCTGGACCCAAGGATCTATAAAAATCCCATGTCCTGCCCAGCTGGGCAGGACTCATAGTTTAGTAGGTCCTGGCTCACAGGGACCCCAGGATCAGGCTACACCAGGCTACCCAGGATGCTGGTGACCAGGGAGAGGTAAAAACCCCATGTAATGCTCAGGGAGAAGCCCACTTCATTTTACAGGACCCAGCACATGTCAGTCCTGGAATCAGGTTGTGGCAGCCCACTCCTAGGGTCCTTGGGTGCCAGGACAGGGATAAATAAAAACCATGTGTGCTGCCCAGTAGGGGTTTTGACAATCAGCTGATTGTTGACTGGGACTGGTTCCAGGTCTCAGTTTAGTCCCAGGTCCCAACTGACAATCAGGTTCAGTCAACTTGATGGTGCAGGGGGAGCCTGGGACCATTTTCTGAGTTTCCCCTGCACTAGCAAGTGAAGTGTGGTTGGAATTGGCAGGAGGCATGAATGTTTGGATCATGGATTAGATCTGATGACACCTTCAAATGACTGTGTCTGGGTCCAAGGACATTGAAAGAAAAGGTAACATATTATGGAGAATGGATCAGAAAAAAACCCACAATAGGGATGCCAGAAGAAAAAAAATAGGGAAGTCTCCAAACATTTTCACTAGTGCCTATATACAAATGCAAGTGGTATGGGAGACAAGCAGGAATAACTTGAAGTCAGAGTACATAAAGGAAATGATGACTTACTTGGCATTATAGTAACTTAGTGGAAGGAATAACTGCACTGTTAGCTTCGGAGGATATAGATTGTTCTAGCAAAATAGGCCAAGGAAGCTAGCAGAAAGAATTTCATGCCATGTCATTGCACAGTATGTCAAAACTGGATATGTTTGCTTTATCTATAAAACGATCCAGGAGAAAGTGAGTGGTGGATCTTTGTAGTATGTCTAGGGAAAAAAAAGTGGTTGTAATATGCTGTTGATCTACTATAGATCAAAAAAGAGGGAAGTAGAGGTAGATGAGGCATTCTTTATGCAGGTAACACAGAATATTTAAAAAGTATGAACTAATGGTAATGGGGGATTTTGACTTCTGTGATATCTATTAGATGAAAAACATAAAGGTCCAAATCCTACTCTTCCTCCAAGACATTTGAGTGGCATGTGTAGAGTTTTTAGGCAACATGATCCTATTCCACCCGAGCCAGTAACTACAAGTAGCTAATATTTAAGCACTTTCATTTTGTCCTGGACATATTCCTGGATGACTGGTCTTGTCACACACTGAAGTGAAGCAACTGGACAGGTCATGCTCCTCAGCCTTGATAGGGTATTAAGCAGCTGGTAATGGCCTGTTCTGTTTCCAACCATCTTCTGCTGACTATTGGGCCACATAACAATTTGTCCTTATAGTGAATTCATTTCTTTATCATTCAACTTGTCTATTAGAACTATGATTGGGCATAGGTTGCCTTTTATATAATGTTCCTACAAAAAATGATTGTTGTAGTCATAAGTACTGATTGAAGCATTCCTTTTGCAGCCACTGACTACAGTGTCATGTGTATTAGCTATGGTAAGTGAGGCGTCTCTTTCTCCCCATTAAGTATCACAAGTGGTCCAGTCTAAACAGTTACAAGAAAAAGAAAAGTATGACCTGTTACACATAAAGATCAGGGCAACACAATTTCCTTCTACCAATGTCTTTATCTATTCCATAATGTTATGTCCATAAGCATTTATTAAATGACTTTAAACTATTGACTTTGCTCACAAATTAGTAGGTCCAGGCACTAAGGAGTTTTATCTGACCCAGACCTCCACTTCTTTTCTCTTGTCAAAGCAAACTTAGAAAAATGGCTAAGAAATCACAGGATCAAGGGTTATTTTACATAATCATGTCTTCAGCACCTTTAATCAATCAACACCTTGAACACCATCTAGTCAGAATACTTTTAATTAGTTAATTAGTTCATGTTGGAGTGCTTTGAACATGGAAAATGCACCATGACTGCTAAGTCTTATTTATTTAGTCATATTTTCATAAAAAAGTGATCTGAATGAAGCTATAATATCTACTTGTAATTTAATGAGACAAATGTAATCAGGGAAAGGAGAGTTATTTTTGCTATTAATCTTCCATTCTTTCACATTTTTTCCTATTCTTAGAAATTAGAGAGAGATGTATTAGTTTCTTTCACCTTGCCTATTCACTTGTTGATGCAGAATGGTTTGCTAATGTAGATTTTCTAGTGTTTTGTCTAGTTCCATTTGAAACACAACTAATAGCTCTTTCTAATTAATCAAATGATGCTGCTGGTCTCACTTTTAAAGTGTCCTCAGTTCCATTCCATCATTTTTTTATTTTACCTTAGTTTCCGTCTCCAACCCAAAAAAGCATTTATGAACAAAGGAAGAAAAGAGGAAACAGCAAAATGAGCTGGAAACAGCAGCAGCTGGCTACTCCATGAATGCAAGCTTTCCTATGTTCTTTCTTGGGCATTGGCAAGCATTCACTTTGGTCCAGATTTAAACAGTGCTGTGAATAACACTCAATAGCTCCCTACAGATGTCTGGAAACAAGCTTTCAAAACTGCTAATAAATACTAGACAAAATTGTTTGTCATAATTTAGTTTTCAAGATACTTGCAAGATAGTAAAATATGAAACCTACATACAGTGGGCAGGAATTTTTGAAAAATGGACTATTACAACTCTCATTAGTTAACCTGATGCCAATATTTGAAATATCGTTAGTTGTGATCTTAGTGTAATACTTCAAAAATATTAAGTATGCATTTTACTGAAGATCATGGCAACATTTTTCCCTTTCAATAAATGGTGGGTCTTGAGCACTCCTGTATCTTAGGTGGACAAAAACAGTCTGAGTCGTAGAATGACAGCCCCATTCCCACAGCTTTGAAGGATACCTATCAGTTGTGGGTCATATGCAAATACAGAAAGTTCCTTTTCCATATAAAATTGGGTCCCCACCTGTCTATCAGGTGCCGGTGTATATCAGATGCCAGTATATCCCCATGATGTCTCATGCGTAGCTTAAGCCTAACTCTGGCATCACCTCCATTATTCAAAGCAGGTACCAATGCAGTAATATCACTTCACCAAATATTTAGATGAGGCTCTGTGTAATGAAATGTTAAAGGAAATGTACTTTGTCTTGGAATGAACAGTCTGTTAGAACAGCTTCTGGTGCTGGCTTGTGCTTGATCTTTCTGCCAGTGGGCTCTGATGAGGAAAGATAATGTGGGTGATACAGTGTAACTATAATATGAGTACAGAACTGCTGCTGCTAAATCATAAACATAGCATTAGCATCAGGAGAGTAAGGTGATGCAGGGTTAGAGAAAAGAGACTGATTATAAGGCATAATACTAACTCTGTGGTTTCTTCATGAAGATATTTGGGACATAGGAAGTGATAAGTGAGAAGCATTTAGTTTTGGTTTTACTTAGCTGCATTTTGGGGCATGTGCATTATATTCTAAGGTGAAGTTCTTTATAATGTACCTGGTTTCACAAGAGAGTAGTTATAAGATTCTACAAGTTTCTATCACATGAAATAGAATGGAGCACCAAGACGCCTAATTTTCATGCACCTGCAAATTTTCAGCAGATAAATTTTCAGCAGCTATTTTGCGTTGAGAACTTTGGGAAATATTAACTTCTATTTATCTTTTGATGAACAAGCCATTGTCACTTGAAAAATGAATGCATAGTCCAACACTCAGATGGCTGTAGAAAGTCTATGATATGGTAAGATTAAATAAGTCACAGTGGAATTCTGTCATGGCACTTGAAAATCCCTAGTAACTTCCTCATGCACTTTTATACATCTTCAAACATCTACTCACCATGTCTTTCTTTCTTAACTTCTCTCTCACTTTTACATAATTCATTTGCTAAACAAGTGCTCTAAACAAGTCTATCTGCTTTTATCTAAAATAATATTACATTCTCAGTAGTCTTCTCCTCTTCCCACAAGATACAGATGCTATTATCTTCTTTCTGGAGAGTTCTAGACAGTCATCTTTCTTAGGCACAGTTTGCCTAGATGCTATAGCAACAGGCACGTTAGAGTTGCTGAAAATAGATTAGATTAGAAAAATTACTTAGATGATAGATAAAAGCATTTTTTCTGCTCTTTTCCAACTCTTAGTCATTCCTTACTTTAAAAAACAGTATTTGTGTCATCTGTTTTAGGTTATTACCATTCCTTTTCATTACAGGTTTCATAGCTAAAATAGGTGTAGTTAGTATTCTTATTCTGAAAGAGATTAAATGTTTTATCCTTTACTGCCCATTTAGAATAAAGCAGTGTGAAATACGCAAGCTTGATACTTAAAGAATTTAATGTTTTACAAAGTTGTTCCTTCACTGGTTAATTTAGAGTGGGTTACGGTGCATTATTTTACAATGTACAGATTAATGTGCAGAAAATGTATTCTTTTAACATTTCATTCTTTCTAACATTTTAAGTTTTAGTCTTCGGTGCATGGCACAGAGTTTTATCTTCTAGTTTCATTCTCTAAAACATTCATTTTTAAGAGGGTTCTGAGTGTTTATGATACATACAATAGACAGAAGAAACTAATTTCATGTCATTGCAAGTAATAATCCAGAGAGCCCCAAACCCCTTCTATTAATCCACAGCCAGTTTGGACAAGTGGTCTCAGGCCTACCATATGGCCTATAGCCTATGCCCATTGGAGTATCTCAGAAACTGGCCAACACTCTACCATCTAAAGAGGACAAGTATAGGCCCTTATGATCCTTAAGTATAGACCCAAACTTCCTTTAAATCCATGTTAACAGATTTTATTTTTACAAAGTTTCACAGTCCCTGGTTGCATAAAACTTTGAAAACTTTGAAAAATATTTAACATTCAATACCTGATTTCTTGGCTCTGAATGTTGGCAGGCAGAAATTAGGCTGAAGATATACTCTGGACTTTATAGGCAGTGGACTCTGTTTTTTAAACTAGACTCAAGTGCAGCAAAAAGGGTGTGCATATTCAGGAAGGTTAGGGGTAGGTTAGATTGATCTATGACCACATGATCTAAAGTAAGTCAGGTTGGGGGGTGTCATGGAGGTATTGGAGAATAAACACACTCTGGGGGAGGGGGGTCAGAGGGGCAGGTGGGACTATGAGGGAGACTGAGGGAGCAGGAGGGGGGGGTAGCAGGGTTGGTGGGGTCCAGAAGGCTTGCAGGGTCCACAGGCAGGGATGGGGACAATAGAGGAACTCTCTTCCCAACCCCCCCCATGACCAGAGGCTATTTT
Source organism: Gavialis gangeticus (assembly GCF_001723915.1). Lineage (NCBI taxonomy): Eukaryota > Metazoa > Chordata > Crocodylia > Gavialidae > Gavialis > Gavialis gangeticus. The sequence continues at coordinate 228,856,748 of NW_017729032.1, forward strand.
TAGCCCCCTGACCCCCTGTTCATAGACAAATAACCCCCTGGTGAACCAACCCCCATCCTGCCTGCTCCTCCCTGCACCTCAACTTACTTCCATAGGCTCCCAGCACTAGTAAATTCTGGTAAAACTGGAACTGGGAGGGGCTCTTAGGATGGGGGGATTTGTCAGGCTTAAGAGGGGTGGGCTGGTCCATGTTGGGGTGAGAGGAGTTGCCCATCTGGGGGTGAGGGCAGGGTCTGGGGATAAAAATAGCTCAGTGCCAGGAATGGGGTAGGAAAAATGCAGCCCCTGGGCTGGGGCCAGCAGCTGGGCTTTCCCAGCCCTGGGACTGTGGTAGGAACTGTACAGAAGTTCAGGACAGTAAGATTGGGCTAAAAATGGCAAACCCAATCTAAGTTATGTGCAGCTCAGAGGTAGAGTTAACTTAGATTGGGTTCGCCAGTTTAGACCAATCTAATGCTCCTGAACTTCTGTACAGTTTGCACTTAATTCAACCTAGTTAGGGATCTAAGTGGAAGGTCTGCACCTGGTCACCTGGTAAGTGTAAGGTCAGCACCTGAGCATTTCTAATGCAATCAGACTTACCCTTAACCTCCCCAAACATATGTATGCACCCATAAGGACTCTGTTCTATATTGTATGGAACCCTGCCAAGGATTCTATGTAAAGATCCCCTTTTGCCAAATCTCTACTCAGAGATTCTGAACCATTTATGCAGTTATATAAATTCTGTTGCTACAGGAGGACTTCACAGGAAAAGTGCTTGGAAATAAAAGTGACTGAATTTACAATGATGTGTATTGTAGCAAGAACTGAACTAATGTAGCTGATGTTAACATAGAGTGTAATAATAGTGAAATGTAACCATGTTAGTCTTGTCCTGTAAGTGACTTGAAAACTCCATTTTGTATCCTTCTGCTTGACATAAGTGAATGAACTCTGCATAGCCTTTATGTATGAATGTGTGTAAAAGTGTGAAAGAATGACATAGAGACAGAAGAAGATTCAACTGTTTATGTAAGCAACAAGGTATCAAATGTAAGTTACCAGTCAGTAAACTAATTAATGAATGGCTGAAGAATCCCTTTTAAGTCTAGGGGACAAAGAAGATAACGAGGAGAAGGAATGTACCCATCCTGCCAGACAGGCAACAAGAACTCTCCAAGGCTGAGATAAGCTGAAGAAAAAGAAGAGCAACCACAAAAACAGAAGCTGAGTATGGAAAAACCCCAAAGCACAAAACAAAGGAAGCCAATCCCTGTAAAAGAATACTTTGAAAATGCGAAATTGGGTGAGTCTCTTTCTCTACTGCTGTTTCATCAGAGTACAGATGCATCTGTTCACTTCACTCCAGCTGTTATCTTCAAATCTGCTATCTTCAAATCATCATCATCTACTCAATAAGCCCGGATTGGCCACCCTGGGCTGATATTGAGCAACTATTGCTGGTAACTATATCTGGTGTATGTGTTATTTTGTGTATGTGTATGCCAGTGTGTAATGATGTGTATGATGATTTGTGTGTGTTTGTATGAATTGTGTGTCTGAATCTCTATGCCTAACTCATGTAATCAATAAACGCGGCACCTTGCCATATCCCCCTATATAAAGTCTCTTTTGTGATTTGAGCAATTGGCAATTTGAGTAACAACGTGAAGAGCC
>NW_017729032.1:228863406-228869615 GCF_001723915.1 Gavialis gangeticus
TGGTAATTTGTGTAACAATATGAAAGTCTGGCTGGACAACAGTAGCAGAATAGATCCAGTGTCACCAAGCTGTATCAGGTAGCTCTACAACACCACAATAGAAACTAGAAGTATAACCTTTTAATGGACTATAGCAAAGCCAAACCTGATTACCCTAACTACCACTACAATGAATTGAAACCTTAAGTGTGGTTTCAGATGGATGGGAATGTCTTTGTGAAGAAGCATTCCAAACAAGCCACTGACATTTTATAATTTGTTGAATGGATCTTATTTCTGATACAATAAAATTAATTTAAAAAGCAATCAGTATAGGGCACTAGAGTGTACAGACGATGGGGGGTTATTCTTCAGGGTTTTATTCTATGCTCTCTAAATTGAACCAGTGAGCTTTTAATTGAAACCCACTATTTCAATTTTTCTGTTAACAGTTATGGCCAGGGACCTGATCCTTTTTTTTCTTTTGTCAGAGCCAGAGCTTACCCGCAGTCAGGAGGTAGGCTGCCCACAGGTTGAGCATCCCCTGAACTGCAATTCTCTGCCAAAAAAGGAAAAAAAAGAAAAAAAGATTGGGCCCTTCACCACTTCTGCCTTCAGTAGGCACCTACTAAAAGCTAAAGTGGTGAGGGGCCCAATCCTTTTTTTCTGCAGAGCTGCCTGCTTCTCCCATGGCTTGGGGGTGAGCTGACACTTGCAATGAATTATTGCAAACTAAACTATATATGGATGTAGTTTATTTTGCAATGATGCAAACTCATCTAAAACCCCCCAAAATTGGGGCAATGCCACTGAGCCACACAAATGACATTTTGGTCACTTGTACATTGTGATGACTGTCACATGTACAAGTGCCCTATATGTGAACATGAAAGTTATGCCCACCAACTTTCCCCAAAATACAAGGCACTCATGGTTCCACATGCTCAAAAACTCAAATATTTGTGATGAGGCAGGAGCTATCTATCTAAAATCAGTCCAGGAAGAATACTTTAGAGTAGTGTCTTGAATTCTTGTTATTTATTTTAGTAAAGGATTCCTAGATCCAATGAATTCAGTATTAGTTGTTGTCATTGGCACTTGGCAGAAGCCCTAGATTTAGAGGATGACAACACAGCTCTACCATTTAATCCTGTGATATTTTAAAGTCTTAAGGGGTAACCATTTAGATGGCCCATAATAAAGCCAGGAGGTGATTGGTACTGGGTCCTCTACCTTCTTTCTGAAGCAGATTGAATTTAGAGAGCAGCTAGGACCAACTCCTTCTAATTTATCATCAGTATAAAAATATATATATATATGTTCATTTTGCCTGGTCAGCTAGTATTACTTCTGACACTTAGGACACTGATTGGAAAAAAAAACAAAGTCATCATCAATGTATTTCATAATTGTTCAGTTAGCAAGCTCTCTTCTACTGGGTGAGGTATCTATACTGGAGTAGCTATACCCGTATCTCAGCCTAGATACTGCATATGTATACAGTCTGCTCTGCAATGACAGGAGCTCATGACAGAGAGTAACCTCCCATCATTAAGTAGCTTGGCATCCATAGCAGAAGAGGAACAAGATGTGTTTTTCTTTTCTTTTCCTTTTGTAAAGAGGTAATATAATGAATCATGAAGAAAAGGATTAATCATTTGCTGTGATATTATCTGCTTGTATATTGCAAGAAATATCTTGAGGTGGATTTGGCTCTGAGAGGATTCAGACATTCAGTGAATAGATGGCTTAGAGCTCTTAAGAGGAGAGCAAGGATATTAATTGCATTGGGAATATATAATTTTCCAAAATATCGTTACCCAAATTCTGCTCAGATTTTCATAGATGTATATCCCATTGGAAGGAACTAACAGAACAGAATTTTGTCCCACATCTTTCATATATAACATGGGTGAATTAGATTTTTGCAGGGCAAGGGAGGGATTCTTTCTTCCAGTGTAATCATGGTAAAGACATCTCAAAGGCTGCCTTACGAGGAACCCCTTGAAAATCCACAATAAAATATGTGCTATGTATAGGGCCTCTTTATACATACTTTTGGGGCAAAGGAGGGGCTTTAATTAGAGAGGTTCTTGGACATCTATTCAGCATCCCATGCTTCAAAATGCTGGTGGGGGGAGTGTTTTAACTAGAGCTCATTTGACCAACTTTAGTTAAAGCACCCCCACCACCATTTTGAAGTGCAGGGAGGCTGAATACATGAGACACCAAGGCTGCTGGTGCATGCTAATGTAATTAATGCTAAAATGATTAAACAAACCTTCTCCAATAGGCTGAGCAGATATCCCGTATGTCTACAGACACCCTATGTTACCACAGGAAAAAACTGACAAGTCTCAGCCCTATGCTGCAGCCCATAGTGCTGTAATTTAGATAAACTCCATGTTATAGAAATTAACCTATTAACCAGCTTTTGAAGACCCTGAGCAGCCCAGGTCTGGCTAGATGCAAAGATGGCTAAAATCCCCAGAGATCATGATTTTTGTGGTGAGCTTTGGAGACATCCAGGACAGAATCTCACCCCAGACATTTTAATCCAGTGTTGCACATATACATTCTGAACCAGGATATTGCACCACAGCTATTTTATTGAACTGTACTTTGTCTTTATGGTTCCTAAAAATCTTCACATGGGACTTGCAATTATTATTTTTTATGAATATTTGTATATTTCCCTGGACGTAACTTTTATTTTGAGAACCTTCAATTTGAGATAAATGCCCTGATTACAGTTTAAATATCAATTATAAAGAGCCTGCTAGACATAGCCAATGGGGCATTTACACAGACACAAGCTCTAAAGGAAGAATTGAACACCATCACAAATCCAATCAGTCACCTTCCCCCACTGTGTAATAAAGAAATCAGAAGCACTTTCAGACTCAAACAGCCAAAAGAAAATCAACAATTATTGCAAACATCCCAGTAGTGGCATAACTGATGCAGACTCAGGCCAAGGGGACACATAGTAAAAAACTATCTGCTCCAAAATATCATGTTGAGCAAGTTTAAACTATAGGACTCTCATAAAAGGAAGCAGGTCAGCATGATTTTATGTAGATTATAATGTTCAGTTATATTGATGTGATTAGGGAAGGAGATTAAGACATGGAAAATTTCAAATAAGAAAAATGCAACTTTCTAGATACATAACTTTACAAAACAATATTGTAAAACCAGGCTTGTGATCAAGGAATGAAAAGGCAAGATATGGAAGGGAAACTGGTGATTATTATTTGTAGGTGACAGGATATGAAATATGATGGTAGCACCAGTGCTGTACCTAGACTCCTGGTGGCCCTGGGTGAACTTTTAGTATTGGGCCCCCCCTTTGCCAGAGATAATGATAATAATAATCAAACCTGTTGCAAAAGTCTTTATCACATCTGTGGTATCAATGTCTTTGCTCTCAATTGATAACATTGCCAATCCCATATATGCACAATATTAAAACTTTTTTTTGCAGTTGTAATTTTTTTTTCCATTTTTGGGTCCTCTTTCTGTCTGGGCCCTCAACAGCTGCCCAGTTCACCCATGTCTGTGTCTGTGCCTGGGTGGCACCAACCATATGAATGGTAAATAAAACTGAAAGAGTTCTAAAAAGCACTCTTGGTGGTAAACTCAGTCTTGCAAACATAGAACACTAGGAAATCAAGCCTTAAAATGTAATAGATGAAGATACAGTTTTGATTAAATGGAGTGCAAAATATGGAGGAATGCTGTTCTGCAATATTTCTATGCCTTCTTAACTCTAGTATCAAGATCCTATATATTTCCATTCCAAGCTCTAGACTGTCTGCTGGCCAGCTCAAGTGTCTTTTTCTCTATTTCTTGACAGCCCAGCACTTCACCTAACAAATCCAGTCCCAAACTGCCACTCTACTTCCACACCACATGCTGCCCTCTCTTTGTCTTCAGTAGGATCCTGATTCTATTTCAGTTCACAAACAAACTTGTTTGGTTACTTATATATTCAATTCACATTTATTTCACACTGGGTGCATCTACACATTCATTAAAGCACAATGGTTAATGCACATTTAATTTAATACTTGTATCAATACTAAATAAATGCACAGTAACTGGAGTTGGTGTGCAGTAACACTGGTAAATGCATTTTAAGTGATGCTACGACACAATAGCCTAATAATATTATGCAGTAGTGTATTAGCACTGTTTATGCTGTCATGTGCTACTGTGCAGTATTATTAGGCTACCGCACTGTTAGTGCATCATGTAGATGCACCCACTGGACATGAAATTGATGGCATTTAGGAAGGGCCTTATTACACATAGCACAGGTTATATTACACTTAGCACATTTTATATTTAAATGGTAGTAAGCATTAATTAAGTCCCTATAAAATCCCAAGTTGATGGAGAAGAACTGCAGAAAGATCTCACAGAGATAAGTGGGCAAAAAAAATGGTCAATGAACTTCAATAATGACAAGTGCAAGGTAATACAGAAGGGGAAAAATAATCACAAGTACATGAACACAAAGCTGGGTTTTGAATTAGCTGTTACAACTCAGGAAAGTGACCTTGGAGTCATCATATATAGTTCTCTAAAAACATCAGCTCAATGTGTAGCAGCAACCAAAAAATCCAATAAAATATTGGGCATCATTGCAAGGGGAATAGAAAACAAAATGGAGAACACCATCATATTATTATACAAATTCATGGTGTGCTCTCATCATGAATACTGTGTGCAGTTCTGGTCTCTGCATCTCAAAAAGGATGTAGAAAAATTAGAAAAGGAACAGGGAAAAGAGAAACCAGAAAGATCAGAAGCATGGAGCTGTTGCCAAGCCCAGATTCTTTAGTCTGGAAAGGAGAAGCTGAGGGGCAATATGATAAAGGTATATAAAACTCTGAAGGGGGTGGACCAAATAAACAGGGAACTGTTGTTCACCAAGTCTCAGAATGCTAGAACACACACTGAAATTAGAAGGAGACAGGCTGAAAAGTAACAAAAGAAAGTACTTTTTATGCAGGTTCAAAAAGGGAGTAGAGAAATTAATGGATACAAGATCTATTAACATTTGTTGAATAGAATGGTTTCAGATGTTTCCTCTGGCAACTCTAAATCAATAATTGTGGATGACAGTAATGGTAATCAATAGGGGATAGATCACCATAGATCTATCTGGTTGAATGCTCTCCTAACATCCGCTTCTGCCACTGTCAGAAACAGGATACTGGGCTAGATTGACCATTCATCTGATTCATCTGATTCAGTATGGAACTTCTTACATTTTTATGTTCTGTCTTATGAGCTTTTGAACATCAGTACCTATTGGGTGCATTTGCATGTTCACTGAGTATGGCGTGATAAACTCCAGCTCAGTTTGTGCCAGAATGAATGCCTCCCAGGTGCAGCACCTACATGTGGCCCCAGGACTGCAGCGGTCTGAGCCAGGGAGGAATAGTGCTATTGCGCTGTTAGATAGGAGGGTGGGACACAATTGAACATATACACACAAATCAATTAGGTGCATACACACACACACACACATACACACTACCAGCTCAGGCACATACACATCCAAACCAGCCTAGGCACATGCATACGTATCACCAATTCAAGCACATACACATAAAAATTAGACAAAAATCAGTTTTCAATACCCACATATTCAGTACACATGCACAGATCACTAATTCATACACACAATGACCATATATATATATATATATATATATATATATATATTCACCAGTTCACACACATACAACCCACCTGCACATATGTAAGTTCCTAACTTGGATGGTATGGTATATGTGTGTGCACTTGGGGTACCTGTGATACTTGGGGGAATGTTAAGGTGAAAGAGAGAGAGAGTTCATGTGTAGGGAGTAAAACTTGCCAGAACCAGGATTAGAACCTGTAGACTACAGAGAAGCTGACTGAGACACTAAGGCTTGGGTTTACTTAAGATCACGTGGCCCCAGGGTTCTGCAAGGTCACTGGTGCATGGGAGGGAAAAGGAAAAAAAAACCAAAAAGAAGCCTGGTGGAAAGGAGGAGACAGCCAGGAAAGAGAGAGAGGCAGAAACCTGGGAGCTTGGGGCTACAAACTGAGGCAAACAGCTGAGATATTGGTGGGGGGGCAGATAAGTGATGGCAAGGAGGAGACAGCCAGGAAAGAAACTGAGGCAGAAACCTGGTTGCTCAGGGGAAAAGGCAGTGGGAATAAGACAGTGG
>NW_017729032.1:228869708-228870042 GCF_001723915.1 Gavialis gangeticus
AGAAATTAGAGGGACGAGGAGCAGAGATTGGAGCAGGGCTGCACCACAGTAAAGCAAAATCCAATTCAGGGGTCCAAATAACATGTTTATTAAACAGACAACATGCCACACAGCCCCATTAAGTTATTGGTTCACATGCACACACACACACAAACACTCAAAATGGCAGCAGGAGAAAATGACTCAGTGGAAGGGCTGTAGTCCAGGTAGGGAAGAGAAGCAAAGTCCAAGTCCTTGGTTGAAGATGGGGTTGGGGGGCAATAGCTACCTATCCAGGCTGGAAAGGGGCCCTTGTCCAGTAGGTGTTGTCCAGAGGAAGGTTGCTGGCAGGGCC
>NW_017729032.1:228871778-228878008 GCF_001723915.1 Gavialis gangeticus
ACCAAAATAAAATGCTGAAGCTTATCCTATGTCTTAGCTCTTATACTTATCTATAGGGAATAGAGAGGGATAGACAAAGTCAGAAATGGTTGGGGAAGGGCAGGGAATGCATTTAAAAAAAAAGAAAAAGAAAAACTGGGAGTTTTGCTACACTGGAGCCAGCTCACTGCCTGTATTCACTGCGTGCCCTAAGGTAAGCAACCAGGGGGAATGTGGCAGGCTGCCTTGTGGTCTTTCCCACCCCTTTCTCTTCCCTCTTCACAGTCATCTTTGAATTTCAGTAGTCTAGTATTCTGGTAGTTACTGATAAATGCCAGTATTAGATACCTGAGAAGAGCAGTTATTTTGTGTATGTGTGGTCGCCCTTCTTTTCTTTTTAACTCAGACAATAAGTGAGTGCTTTCTGCTACGCTTTATCCCATCATTTTATTTTATTTAATTCGCACTTGCCTAAACTTTCAGTGCCTGATCCTTGTGTAGCATTATCTTTTTGCATTCAATAGTTATAATATAGATGTGTTGTAGAGAAAAAAAAAAATTTATTTGCAGCCATGACTTTGATTAATTGGTTTTGTTTTTTAATGTTTTTTTAAACTATCAATTGAAGAACAAGTGCCCAGTGGGGAAAGATATGGTTTTTTTTTTCACATATTCTCACTGTGTTCCAAATGTTTCCAGCCAGAAAGCAATGAGATTGTCAGGAACATTAGATAGTCAGGTACATATTAGTATTTTTTTTTTATCTGGAAGAAGTTGGGAAACAGTCAAAATATAATAAAATATTTGTCCACTCACTTGCATATTTTTTAATATTCAGCTAAAAAATCAACAATTTCCCTATTCAAAAGGGAATTTTCCCATAAAAAGTCCTATAGGATGAAAACTAATTTTTCATTATAATGGAAATATTTAAAATATTCTTTGTTACAACCATTGTAGGGCGGATTGATATCTTGCAGCCAGCTGAAATTAGGCTTTAAAGAAATGGTGAGACTAGATTGTCAATTAAATAATCTGCATGCTCCCACCTTTAACTGCTCACTTCCTATCCTTTAAGGGAAAAAGGAGAAGAGTATTCCAGTAGTAGCCACAATTTTGCCATAATGTAGGGAGTCTATGCTGGTGCTTAATACTTTCTTATTTCCCTGGCTAGGTGTACCAGGAGGCCACTGAGACCCTGGAACAGTAAGTGCAGTGGTCTCATTTTCAGAGGTACAGACTAAGTATTCACAGCTGTGACTGAGTAAATGTAGAATTCACTGTTTTCCATGAACATTTTTAGTATTTCATTGCAGCCTTTTCATCATGGTCAAAAGCTATAGCATACAGGGAAAAAAATGTTATCTGTATAAAAAGAGGAAAATATATATTTTTCACTCTGTTCCTATTTAATTTTTTTTTTAAATGTTTAACTTTTACTTTTCCAAAGTAGTCACTTCTAAGCAGGGAATGAACTTAGATAATTTCCAACCTGAAAGCAAAAAATTCAGGAAGCTTAAGGTGACTGCAAAAAGAAGATTGGACTGGAAATGCTTATTCAATCTTAATTTTACAAGTCACTTAATTTCCTATTATAAATTTAATAAATATTTTGTATATTACTCTAAAAATATGACAATTCCAAATGCTACTTTATGTAAACATTAATTCTAACAGGTATTTCTAAAAGTTTAAATTAACTGAAGTACACTTAATAAAAAAATAAATTAAGTGCAAACAATAGAAATGTTCATACACAAAGAACTCCTTTTCACTCACTCCTGGCAAAGACAAAATGTTAACTGACATAGGATTGGAAGACATTGAAATGTCATTAGGACTCAAAAGAGGACTGTAGTGTCATTCAGCATCATCCCTAGGATGCATGGGGAGGGAAGAGCTAAAGCAGGAAGTGATAGCCAATATTACCTGTGGAAAGTCAAGAGAGAGCTAGTAAGGAAATCTGCACTTGGACTGTATCTCCCCCAGAGACATCGCTTGTGAAGAAGAGCATCCTAAGAATTCCTCAGGTCAGGGAGGCAGATGCAGGGTATAGCAAGATCAAAGATGGCAGAGGAGGGACAATGAGCTAAATTTACTCTTAGTAGAATTCCACTCTCGCGGAATTGCCTGAGCAGGACCATTTGGGTCCAGATGAAGGAATTATGGCTGGAGTCCTGGGAAATGGCTATGACATCAATGACTTAGGAGAGTCTTACTGACTTCTGTCATATTGATGTCCATTCATATACATGTGGAATCCCATTTATGAATATGTGACTCTATCTAGCTAAATGCACTCTGTTCCTTGCCTGTGGCTGCCTATCCCAACTGTCCCTAGCCTGTTCTTATACCTTGCTAAGGCTCCCTGTAGTCCCTAGTTCACTTCATCCCCAGTCTTTGCAGCTATCCTGCATGCCCTATACTTAGCTCTCTACCTTCTCTGGAACCCCCTCAGCCACCTGTCTTGGGGATCTGGGACAGAAGTACAATAAACTGATTTAACCTAAATCAGTTAGGTCTGATACTACATCCATCTTAAACCAGTTTTGGCCATTCTGAAAGTGGTCTATGTGTGCTGGACTTCTGTTACATTACAGATTTTAACCAGTTTTCAATCACTTATATTAGTTTGTGTGTAATTTCTGTCCCTAGCCATGCTAGCTTGCTCAACCTGATGCTACCTGACAGATACCTGAACTCTCACCTGCCCTTCAGTGTGGTTTGTATGGGGCTTGTGAGTAAATTGCAGCACTATTAGGAAAACATTAAGTGCCACCAGTCATGGTTCAGGCATGACTAACCTACATTACTGGGCAGCAGTGTCAATGAATGGCTTTTTTGTGATGCTGACTGAGTAGTAGCTTGAGACTACGGCACAGTAGTATCACGTCAAGGTTTCTGCCATGTGATGCTACTGTATAGTAATCTTGGGCTACTGCACAGTCAGCTTCTCATGTAGATGTGGCCTATGAGGTATAAATAGCCTCTGTGGATGCATCCACATGAATGCACATGGGCATTTTCTAGTGCTTCAAAGGCTTTTGAGGTATTACAAAACACCCTGCACATGTGATTTGGTTCTCCATGCTGCATATTTGCAGTGTAGAGCCAAATTTAGATACTGGGAAATCCTAAGGTAAAAAAACAAAACAAAAACAAGCATGCAGAAAAAAAGGGGGGCAGCGCATGTAGCAGCTGCTGGCTAGACTCTACAAGCCCAGATCACCACCTCTGGAGTCCTAGGAGGTCCCCAGGGTCCCAGGTGAGGCTGCTGGGGCTAGACCAGGTGCTGGTCCCAGCCTCCCCTACCCGACCTGGAGCATTTTTCCCTGTGCTAACCCCACATGCAGGGGCATGCTCTGGGGCAAAAAGAAGTGGCATGAATTTGTTCTGGGAAACTCCACACCCCTACTGGTGGGCATGTGGCCTATGTGACTTTGGTGGAAATGTCTTCAGTCTCTATAGAGTATGTTCAGAGCCCACAGAAGTTGGAAATGTGGTGAAGTTGCAGTTACATACTTGTGTAAGTGTCAATGCAAACATCAAAATAGGGTATAATACCATTTCAGTATGAGAGTTACATAGGTAGGTGGCACTTACGTGCTACTTAGGTATATAGCGGGTAAAACAGAACTTTGCTTTTGCCTTATGTAGTTGGGAAAATCCATAGGCGGCCTGGCTGACAGTTATATTTCAGCTTCCTTGCTTGTGAATTACTGCCTTTGATACTTCCTGAATTCAGTCTTTCTTGACCAGAGCTCACTGATCTAGCTCTCTCTCTAAGGTATCCTTCACTCCTGCATATCCAAAATACTGACTTGATAATTGTAGTTTTCCTGACATGCAAATAAATCCATCTAGTAAGGGGTGAGTGAGTGATACAGAATCTGAGGCAAAGAATTTGGACCATCTCCCCCAGTCATAACAAAATAGGGTAGAAAACAGATTTGTAAAAATGTGGCTTTTCTGTATTATGTATAAGAAAAAGAAAGCATCCGAAAAGTGCTCTCTGGGCCACTTTTACAGGTTTTGTGTGACTGATATTACCTGCTGGTTATGAACATGATGTTATATATATATATATAGATATATCTATTTATATATAGATATATCTATAAAAATGAAAGTATATAGATAGTCTCCGAAGTCAATCTACAGCTTCATTACAGCTTCAAGTAAGCCTTCTTAGAGCTGTAATTTTAACCTCAATCCCTTTGTCAGGCCCTGGCTTCATCACACAAAACTTGGCTCAAGCTCACAGGCATCTTACCTTTCAGCTTCTAAAGAAGGAAATAGATCCTCAAGCTTATTTTATATATTGCTTAGCAATCATCTTTACATCCCACTTTTTTATGCAACTCTCTTTTTTGGCATTTTAAAATAAAAATAAAAAAGTAGCAATTTTCCAGCTATCACATATCATCATTTAGAAGACTACTTATTTTAAAGCATTTTTGTGCATTTCTAGAAGCTCCTATAAAACAACGAAAGAGAAGGCTATTCTGTTTGTGTGCTGTCTCAGTGATAGGCATTGTTCTTTCTCAATGGCTCTTTCTGACATTATCTATCGCTGTGCACTCTGTTGACCCACTGAAAAATACCCAAAATGTGAAGTTTCCATTTCACGTAATTCCTCTGGGATACGCAAATCCAAAAAAAATGTTAGCAGATGAGCCATATGAAAGATTAAGGGCACCTTGGCCCATCTGCTGTTACTGCTTTTAATGCTAAATTTTGCTATATCTAGCAGTTGTTGCCAAACTGTTAAAGAACAATATAACAATAGACTTGCTCAGAAATAGCTCTTGCCTGTTGTGAGTTTTCTCTTTTAAAAGATTGCCTCTTGTATATGGTACCCAGATTGCATGAATCCCTGCTATGGGAGAAATGATATCAAGGGCACAATCCTAGTTTATTTTATGCTCCTAAATGATGCTTACCCAGGTGGTGAACTGTTGTGAAGCATTTTCACAATCCTATTCCATGTGCAGTGTGGATGAGCAAGCATCCTCATAGCGACAGAGCGTACTCAGTAGGATGCAACCTGGCAGATATAAAGCTTTATACACATGTATCTGAGCATACATCCATAAATTGTAGACAGGCAAAATGAATATGTGTGTGTGTTTGGGGGAATGGGGGACAGATAAAAGGAAGACCCATCTGTATTTCTTAATGGAGGAATCCCCAGAGGGGGTTTGTATCTACCCTGCTGGATAGTCAAGAAAGTACAGGTTCCAATCCTGACTAGAAGATGATGCCCTATAACCCATCTCCTTTCTGGGCAAGTTCCCTAAATACTAGCCTACAGGGTTAAAATAAACAAGGGATTTGATTTCTTGGTTACATCCTTTGGTCTTACACTTAAAGTATCTTGTGACTTACCTAGTACAGCCCCCAATACCTGGCTTCAACGGGAGTTTGCATGAGTGAGGGCTAGATAAAAGTTGATTAGGAGCATGAATATCTGGCATACAGTATTTTAAAATACCCAAATGCTTTTGATTAATTATACTGTGGACACACAGGGCTGAATTCTATTGCACTCCTCATGTTCAAATTACAAAAAAAGAACATGGGTATTAAGAGTGATGTGACATTCACCAAAGAACAAGGCTCTAGAACCCCTCAGACCCAGGAGGTTCAAGCCTACACCCCTTGCTCTTCAGCATAGTGCTCTGATCACCACACCAGAGGTTAGGCATTATTCTGGTCCTTTCTAGTCCTCCTCTTGAAGCTGAACCACTTCAAAAAATAGTCATTGAACAAATAACATTAAAGAAGACTTTGATCCACTGGAAGCAAAGGCTCAGGCTAGAAGCTAAGGATCACTCCCATCCAGAATGGCATCCATCTCTCTAAGCCACAAACAAAGGCTTATGCTCTTCCTCTTATCCTTTGTATATGTGCAGGGTCCAGCTTCAAAGAAAGCCTTGAAAACCACTTGGTAGTTAAAACACTGTGCTAAGCAGTCAGATAAGTATAGGTTTCATAGTTTCATAGTTTCATAGTTTCTAGGGTCGGAAGGGACCTGAGCAGATCATCTAGTCCGATCCCCTGCCATGGCAGAAAAGAGTACTGGGGTCAAACGACCCCAGCAAGCTCTTCATCTAACCTCCTCTTAAAACCCCACAGGGTAAGACCCTGCACCATCTCTCTTGAAAGTTGGTTCCAGACCCTAGCTGCCCTGACCGTGAAGTAGCGCCTCCTGATGTCTAACCTAAACCTACCCTCTGCCAGCTTGTGAC
>NW_017729032.1:228878398-228889542 GCF_001723915.1 Gavialis gangeticus
AGTTTCTTAATGAGAACGGGGTGAGAGACAGTGTCAAAAGCCTTCCGGAAGTCCAGGAAGACTATGTCCACTGCTACCCCTGCATCTAATGATCTGGTGATCTGATCGTAAAAGGCCACCAGGTTGGTCTGACAGGACCTGCCACTGATGAACCCATGTTGGTTGCCCCTAAGCATGCAGTCCCTTGCTGGCCTCTCCTGGATGTGTGCTAGAATAATTTTCTCAAACAGCTTGCCTAGGATCGAGGTAAGACTAACTGGCCTATAGTTCCCCGTGTCCTCCTTCCTCCCTTATTTGAAGATGGGAACCATGTTGGCCCTCTTCCAGTCCTCTGGTACCTCTCCAGAGCACCACGAGTGCTCGTAAAGCCGTGCCAGGGGACTTGCAATGACCTCAGCCAGTTCCTTTAGTTTAAATCCCTAGAGGGGGTTAAAACCAGGATTTTCTTATTTCTGTATGCGTGCCCCAATTGCTAGCTGCTTGGGCTAAAACATGGCCTTGGTCCAACATTTTATTTATGGTAGATACATGTTCAACTGACCAGGGTGAAATCGAATCACAAAGGGTGGTTAAGTTCCAAAAATGCCTCTTATGCAGATGGGTAAGTACTATTTAGTCATGTAAATTTGAAATAGGATCTAGCTCTTAGATATCATCACACCCATGGGGTTGGTGCATCATCAAGGGTCTGGTCCTTGCTCACAGGGTGGTCAACAGTTTGCCTGGACTTGATAAGCATTTGTTTGTGGTGTGGGTCAGTTCTACATATTTCTTTTAGAAAAAAACTTTCTGATAAAATTCTTGGTATTTTTATGCTGTTGGGTAGTAAGAGGAGGAGCTGTGAATGTCATGATTTTTATTATACATCAACCATTTTCATCTCTGCAGGGAAATTCTGTTGGGAATATTGTTGAAAAGGATAATATAGAATTTATGTCCCCTGTGTTTGAGAAAAAGCTAAAGGAAGAAATTTTTTTAGCTGAAACAAGTACAAATGTCATCATGCCTAGCCCAAAGTGACTGTTTTCTATCAAGGGAATGCAATGTGTAAATGCCAAGGAAGAGTTAAGTGTTTTTGCCAGACACAACTTTACCTTCATTTAGATTTCCACAATGAGGGAACTTGAATTTAGTTTTTCAAGTCTTGTATTTTTAATAATAGTGGAAAACACTTCAAGTTTAGAAATTCCATTCCATGAAGATAAGCACTGCAAAGTCTGGCTGCCAAACTAAATTTTACCAAGATTTTTCAGAACCATAGGAAATTCCCTTGCTTTTAGCCTTCATAAAATTCTCTACTCTAGGCTCTCCTGTTTTCTTTTTCTCTGCTCCCCTGACAACTGGACAGGCTTCTGGCACTTCACAGCCCTCCTTCCTTCTTGTTTTTCAGTAAGTGAGATCCCCGGAATCCTGAGTCATCCCTTCCTTTGACAGATTCCCAGCATCCTCTCTAGATGTCATATAGTTTGTAGATATATTCTTATTGCCTATCAGTTATGAAAACCTATTTACTGGGTTTCAGATTTCTATGGTGCATGAGGTTTCTCCTGTTTTGGAGGTTCCAAACAACATTACTTACCTTGGCGTGGGAGATGTAATTCCCCAGCCACAACAAAGCCAATCTTTCCCTTGAGTGATTCAGGTTAAACAGAGTGCATTGAAGACAGCATATAGTCATGTTCTGTCCTTCCAAAAGGCATTACAATGAAAGTGCCTCCTTAGAATTTCCTTTGCCCTAGTGCTGCCAATTATTTATTTATTTGTAGGTTAAATAACAGATCCTGCTGGAATTCCTCACACTTTTCCCCCCCGTTATTTCAACTAACTTACATACTATAATATTCTCACAAAAGTTTCCCCCTCAGTTTTTACCTGCCTTTCATTGATGTTACCCTGCGTTTCAGAAATGAATTCAAGATTCATTAGGTCAGAAAGAGTCCTCCCAAAAGGAAGTGTGTTTTTCTAACAGAAAAGTGAGCACTCATGACAGTGTGGAGGGAAGGTCTGGGCTCCAAGAACTGTATTACCCAATGACTTTTTAATATAAAGAAACCATTTGAAAAAGGACTGAACCCAGGTCTATACCTGGCAAGGCAGGTGTCCTACTACTATATGCAAAGTCAAACTTCCTTATGAACTCTTTGCCTCTTGCTGTCTCTTTCTTGAGGCCAATGAATCTCTCATACTATTCTGTGCAATGGCACAGCTTCATCGGGGGAGAGAAGTGCCCCTCAATTGCCTGTTGGCCCCCAGAATAGCCTATGGTGATGGTTAGTGCATCTTTCAAGATAGTGGGAGGCAAAGGGTGCCTATAAATGAGCAGGGACACCATTCCAATGTGCTAGAATTAGAGCAGCTCTGACACATGCTCTAATTAAAGCACAACTCCATCCCACACTCCCAGAGCACAAGTATAAAAATCCATAGATTTTAATCCTATTAGAAAGAAGGCATCATTGAACCCAGGCATTCTATTTTCTGAATACATGTTCTATCTATAAAAAAGGCTGTTTTCAAAGAAAGCAGAAAGCACTGCATTTTTTATCGAGTGTCATCTTGTCAGGGTGTATTAAGTTGGATTTAGCCCTTCAACCCATCTAGACAGAAGATTTACTAGTTTCTGCATCCCATTTGGGCTCTTGTGTTAAACGGGTGCCAAATTGGTCATCCTTGTTAGAGCACGCCGAATCTTAGGCCTCTGGGAACTGTAAGCATGGTCCCTTGCAAATGTTACATTTATCCCATGATTAATGTATTCATAGTTTCATAGTTTCATAGATTTAGGGTCGGAAGGGACCTAGTAGATCTTCTAGCCCGACCCCCTGCCAGGGCGGGAGAACAACAAAACCCCAAAACAAGAAACGGGACTCAAATGATCCCAGCCAGGTAGGCATCCAGCCTCTTCTTAAAGACCCCCAGGGTAGGGGCCAGCACCACTTCCCTTGGAAGTTGGTTCCAGCTCCTAGCTGCCCTAACTGTGAAGTAGTTTTTGCGGATGTCCAATCTATACCTCCTCTCCATCAACTTGTGCCCATTACTCCTTGTTATGCCAGCGGGCGCTAGGGGAAACAGCGTCTCCCCCAAACCCTTCTGGTCCCCCCTAGTGAGTTTATAGACGGTCACCAGGTCCCCCCTCAGCCTTCTCTTGTGGAGGCTGAATAGGTTCAGGTCCCGCAGTCTCTCACTGTAGGGTCTGCCCTGTTGTCCCCGGATCATGCGGGTGGCCCTCCTCTGGACCCTCTCCATGTTGTCCACATCCCTCTTGAAATGGGGCGCACAGAACTGGACACAATACTCCAGCTGTGGCCTGACCAGCGTCGCGTAGAGGGGGAGGATCACCTCCTTGGCTCTACTCGAGATGCACCTGTGGATGCACGACAAGGTCCGGTTAGCCCTGCCAACCATGACCTCGCATTGTCGGCCCATGTTCACCTTGGAGTCAATAATGACTCCAAGATCTCTTTCTGCCTCCGTGCTCTCAAGTAGGGAGTTCCCCATTGTGTAAGTGTGCTGCTGGTTCCTACTGCCCAAGTGCAGCACCCTGCACTTGTCCGTATTATCACATGATAAATTATAAGATGCCACACATGCAAGCATTTATCACATGATAAAACGGAACATTTAACGTGGAACATTTTTGTGGCTGGTTTGTATCATTCTTCATTCTTCATGTGTGGCATGTATGTTATTTAAAGGTATGCTGGGATCACAAACTGGAGAGCCCCTGTACCCTTTAAAAAGTGCAGATCTTACTAGTGCAGATAAGTCCACACATGGAGCTCTTCCCTGATACTGGGCTCTCTGAGCACCAGCATATTCAAAGGGCATGCATACAGCTGGGCTGCATGCCATATCTTTTAAAGATCTGAGTACATTGGAAATCTGAGTACATGAAGAACCCAAGTTCAGGGAGTGGCTCCCTAATTTCAGGCAGCACCACACACCTTATAAAGGTCTGTGTATGGGAAGCTAGGGATCTGGAACTGGTTCCCCAATCTTGGATTCGCTGTGCACAAGGCTTGAAAAGATGCTGGCAGATACACAAAGGGGTTTTATCCCAGATCTTGAATGGCAGGATGCACAATTTGGATATGTGCAATAAAATCCCCTCATGCTTTCAATTAATGTCTGCCAGGGGCCTAATGTACCAATGCATTGTAAGCATTTCCTATAAGAGGTCGCAGTTGATGAGTGTATTGCAGAATAAAAATTTTGGATCCAGGGGCTTAAATTCTTCCAAGTCTCACTTGAAGAACTTAAAGCCATTTCGGATTTGGACCTTAGGTCTTATGAGCTTGAAATGGTGATATTGGCTGCAAAGAAAATATACCAAAGCACTTTGGACTTATATCATTAATGAATTTAAGAATAGTTATTCACTATTACTGTAAGTAAAACAAAGTGAGAAGCTGAATTGGAGTCCCAAGAGCACTATAGATGACAAAAGGCTGGAGAAAATGTCAGAAAATTTTCCAATTTCTAGAAGTCCCTGAGGATCCATTGGTTCACTGAACAAATGTATAGATAACAGATTCTGCCAATTATGACCTGAAAAACCAGACTGTGCCTGAGAAAGATGTATCCATGTATGAAAAATGTTCCTGTCCAATATGTTGTTATACATAGCTTTGACATCAGTCTTACATAAAACCATTTTTGATATATAGTGAAGCCTGGAAATACAATAGACAAGAATGCAATGCTCAATATCTCTTTATCTATTTGTCACAGTGCTTGCCAGCTTGTTTTTATCTTTTGTTTCATGTTCATTTTCTATGCAGAGTTAAAAAATAGGCTGCAGAATACATCTCTTAAAAGAGGCTGTAGGTAGCTTCTAAGGACTAGAATCTGTTTTCTCTACTCTGATTGAATAGTAATTTATTCCATGATTAGTTTAATTGTTTTAATAAGGCTACTCAAAGTATGAAGTACCATGCAGTGAGTGGGATACTTATACATTATACAAATGCGAGCTATTATTGCCATTGTTTGACCCTAACTGTAAAAAAATTAACCTCAGGTCTTGAAACCATTCATTGTTTGTTTTATAATGGAGAGTGTTAAAATGAAAGTAATGTTTATTATCTTAATTTCAGTGTAAGTCAACAAATGAACACACTTAACTTGTTTTGGATAATGAAAATAGAAGTTTCATTTGCATCATTTACCAGCACACATGCTTGGGGTCAATGGGTTTCCAATTCAGGGAAACGCTTAAATGAATAATTTACTCCTATTTGTATTTCTTGAAAAATCTGACTTGTAAAAATTATTCTTTTTTCCCCCTGCAAACTCAAAATGTAATATGTAAATTAGTTGATAAAGTTTGTCCTATTGTCATTGAACCAATGGAAACACCCAAATTAACTACATTGGGACTTGCATCAAGTGGTTTATGCTAGGCTCTGCCTAATAATTTATGTAGGGTTGCATAGACATAAGGAAAGTCAGAATTTGACTTAACATCAGTGAGAGAAGATGATGTTGGAAATGAAGCTGAATGAGGAAGGTTGGCAGAAATGATGGAAGACACATATTCACATCGCATGTTTACATGCACATATGCGTGCATGCATGCACACAAACACTCTTTTCTGTAAAAGACCAATCTGCACTCTTGTGAAACAGTGCGACCCTGTACACTTCAGAGAGCAAGTGGGTTAGGATGAAATTGGAAGCTTCTCTATTTAAGATGTGCTTGGGTGAAGATCTTACTTTTTTCCCCTAGGTCTCAATTACTCTGGAGAAAATGAGGCAATTATTAATCCTGATTATGGAGTCCTTTGAGATATGGAGATTTAAATGTCCTATTTCTCTCTTTTCTATATACATTTCTTTGAAGAGTTTAATTTATAACCAGCAGATCTACATGCTATTTTTTATACTCAAGTACTATTGAACATTAAAGAATAGTTCCTTGAATTTTTTTCACAGTACAATCCGTGTAAGCTTTATGGATCTAATACAATCAAGAACTTCAGCCATTGTTTTATTTATTTGGACTTAGTATAGGTATAACATTTTTACAATAAACAAAATTACTTCCATGAACAGACAAATTTTGCATGCCCTTCTTTGCACCTGTAGTTTCTTTGAAGGTTTTAAAATTAAACAGTGCTTGTCTCACAGAGTCTAGCTTGGATTCCTATTTAGTTTTGACTAAGTGCATGATACAATGCAAGTAACTGAGGAGGTCAAAAGCAGGGAGAGAAGGGTCGGGTATTTGTAATTAAATGCTGCTGTTTATTTGTTGTTTTTTTTATTTTGGAACCAGTGTCACCCTCTGTAGTGTTGTGGATATGTAGTAATAATGCTTAAATGCTTATGAAGGGGATAGTCTATAATTGTTATGAGCCATTTGCACAAAACAATCCCAGATGTAAGTGTTTTCTTAAACAAAAAGAAAAAAAGGTTTCTGTTTGATTACGCAAGGGAGAACGAATCCCCAAAACATCCTTAATATAACTTTTGGGATTTTTAGTTTCCTTTATGAATAAGAGAATGAAACCACAGTGAAAATAATTGCTAGAAAAAAGGCCATATTTCTTTTGTGCAGTATTTCCACAGTGGAGCCCGTCTCTTTGATAGCGTCCCAGTCCTTTTAGAAGGGCTGAGAGACAGCAGTGCTTCTCTTAAAAAGCTCCAAGTAAAGATGGCTTCATATTGTACCTGTCTTTTTAATACTTTTATAGAAGTATTTGGTAAGAAAAAAAGAACTTACTGGGGATCTGAAACTATTGCTTGTAGATATTTGCCTTATAAAACCCTTGTTAATTTTATTGCAGAAAGAAAAAAAAAAAGGATTAATGGAGAGGTTATAAATACTATAAAATCCTGATTCAGGTTGTTTAGTCTTTTAAGGACATTGTTTTAAGTCTGGTAGAAGCCAACCTATGTGATGAGTGGTAGACAATTATGGGGAAACTGGAAGTGGCAAGTGCTATATAGGCAACATCAACAAAAGGTTATGAGCTGAATAATTCCTTATCAGTTTTTTAAATATATGAGCTCCATACTACAACATGCTGATTTTTTTTTTCCTGGAAAATCACTGGAAGTTATAGTTACAGAGCACTTTCCAGGATCAAGTGCTTAAGGAGCATACAGTTTAAATACATTTATCACATGGGGTCGATATGCATTGTCATTAGAAATCTATAGATTTAGTAAACTGATTATTTATCAAAATATGGTATATGAAACCCTTTTAACCAAAAACACAAAATGTAGGGGTCCTCATCCAAATTAGTAAAGTTACAGAAAATTGTAGGAATGCCATGGATAGGTAGAAACTGTTCAGGAAGGACAGGTAGGAAAGAAGAGAAGGAGGAGTTGCTGTTTATGTAAAAGAGCTGTATGATTGCTTAGAGCTCCAGTGTGAAAATGAAGATAGATTTGTTGAAAGTCTTTGGGTTAGGGTCATGGGGAGAGCAAAAAGGGTGATGTTGTGGTGGGGGTCTGCTCTAGACCACCAGACCAAGAGGATGTGGTGGATGAGACTTTCTTCAAACATTTAGTGCAAGTCCCCCAATTGCAGGCCATGGTTCTGATGCAGGACTTCAATCATCCTGACAGCTGCTGGGAGAGCAATACAGCAGTGCACAAGGAATTCAGGAAGTTTTTGGAGAGTGTTGGGGACAATTTCCTGATACAAGTGCTGGAGAGGACAACTAGAGGCCATGCTCTTTTTAATCTGCTGCTTAAAAACAAGGAAGATTTCATGGGGGATGCAGCAGCAGATGGCACATTGGGCAGCAGTGACTACATGATTGAGTTCTGGATCCTGAGGAAAGAAAGGAAGGAGAGCAACAGAGCAAGGACCTTGGGCTTCAGAAAAGCAGACATCAATTCACTAAGGGAGCTCATAGGGAGAATCCCCTGGAAGCCCAGTCTGACGGAGAGAGGAGTCCAGGGGAGCTGGCTGTACTTTAAAGAAACCTTACTGAGACTGCAGGAACAAACCATCCCAATGTGCAGGAAGATTAGGAAGTATGGCAGGAGACCAGTTTGGCTTAGCAGGAAACTCTTCAGTAAGCTAAATCACAAAAAGGAAGCTTATAAGAAGTGGAAACCTGGACAAACAACAAACAAGAGCATTGCTTAAGTGTGCTGTGTTGAAGTCAGAAAGACCAAGGCAGCTAGCAAGGGAGATGAGGGGTAAAAAGAAGGGTTTATATAAGTGTGTCAGCAACAACAGGAGGATCAGGGAAAGTAGGGGGAGAAAAGCTGGTGACAGAAGGAAGTATGGGTTGGATGAATAGATTGTAAGGTAGATGGAAAACTGGCTGGATCATCAGGCTTAGAGGGTAGCAATCAATGGCTCAATGTCTAATTGGCAGTCAGTATCAAGTGCTGGTCCTGGGGCCAGTTTTATTCAATATCTTCATCTGTGACCTCAATATGGGATACAGTGCACCCTCAGCAAGTTTTCAGATGACACCAAGCTGGAGGCAGGGGGGCTAGGATTCAGAGTGACCTAGACAAATTGGAGGATTGGACCAAAATAAATCCCATGAGGTTCAATAAAGAGAAGTTCAAAGTCCTGCCCTTAGGTTGGAAAAATCCCATGCACCTCTACAGGCTGGGGACCAACTGGCTAAGCGGCAGCTCTTCAGAAAAGGACCTGTGGGAGAACAGTGAACAATAGCTTGAATATGATCCAACAGTGTGCTCTTGTTATGAAGAAGGCTAATAGCTTACCGGGCTTCATTGGTAGGAGCATTGTCAGCAGATCAAGAGAAGTGATTATTCCCCTCTATTCAGCACTGGTGAGGCCATATCTGGAGTATTGTGTCCAGTTTTAGGTTCCCCACTACAGGAAGGATGTGGACAAATTGGAAAGAGGCCAGTGGAGAGCAACAAAAATAGAGATGGGGGCACATGACTTATGAGGAGAGGCTGAGGAAACTGGGCTTATGAAGCCTAGAGAAGAGAAGACGGTGGGGGAATTTAATAGCAGCCTTCAACTACCTGAAGAGGGGTTCAAAAGAGGATGGAGCTAGACTGTTCTCAGTGGTGGCAGATGACAGAACAAGGAGCAATGGTCTCAAGTTGCAGCAAGGGAGGCTTAGGTTAGATATTAGGAAAAACTTTCTCACTAGATGGTAGTTAAACACTGGAAAAAGCTACCCAGAGAGGTTGCAGAATCTCCAACCTTGGATGTTTTGAAGACCTGGCTAGACAAAGCCTTGGCTGCGATGTTTTAGATGTGGGGTGTGAAGGATGGTCCAAGTTTTGAGTAGGGGGGTGAACTAGATAGCCTCCTGAGGGCCCTTCCAGTCCTAATTTTGTATTATTCTATGATTCTACAGGAGTTGGTTTGGGTCCCCTGTGGCAGGGAGCTGGGGCTTCCTTTGCTCAGCTGTAGCCAGCAGCAGTAGTGTGCCTTCCCTGTGTCACTTTTCACTTTGCTTGGCACTCTGGTGGGGTGGCAGGGGTGGGGGGGGGAATTGAAAAGGGACCCCCCTGTGGCTTGGGCCTAATCCTGCCCCCTCCAAGACACTAGCCAGGAAGCTAAGGGGGCTTGTCTGAAAATGAGGCTCCTTTTCCATCACTCCTACCCCACTTGCCAGCATTCCTGGTGCAGAGAAAAATGGTTTAGGGTGTGGTGTCTGGCCACAGTCGGAGGAAGAAAGCCACCCCCCTGGTGAGGTGCCCCACATCTTGCTGGCTGGGGTCTGTGGAAGGGCTGGGCCACGTCTGCTTAGCATGAGGGGCTGGCTCTCTTCTTCCCTCTATCACTTCCCTGCCACTGCTGACAGTCCCCAGCTGGCAGGGAGAAGGGGGCAGAGCTGTGTGGGGGGCATTCCAGCAGCATGCTGGAGGCATGACGGAGGCATGCAGGGGACCACCTGCTGGCCTCAGCCAGTGCTGGGAGGCACCAAGCCCCCTTCCACCAAACAGCACACTTCTGTTTGGTTGGAACTTATAGCATATTAAGTAAAGTGTAGTACAGCACTTTCTTCCATGTCTGTACTTACCCTTAATGATTTTTGGCCTTTCTATATAAGCAGCCCTAATGAATATATTGCCCAGTATTTCCTTTCCCATGAAATTATACAGGTTTTACTATCCAAATCTGTGTATAAGTTGCTTCATGTATGTAAATAATTGTTTGACAGGAGACTTTGCCTATTTCCTACTAATTATAACATCTGCCCATTTCTAAACAAGTTTACGTTCACAACACACTATATAGACATTTAAGTAACAAGAAATAACAGCCATAAGTTGTTAGAGAGTAGGTTTAGACTAGACATTAGAAGGCACTACTTCACAGTCAGGGTGGCTAGGATCTGCAACCAACTTCCAAGGGAAGTGGTGCTAGCTTGGGGGTCTTTAAAAGGAGGCTTGACATCTACCTGGCTGGGGTCATTTAAGCCCAGTTTTCTCTCCTGCTCAGGGCAGGGGGTCAGGTTAGAAGATCTGCAATGTCCCTTCCAACCCTACATCTATGAATCTATGAAAGTCACCTAGGAATAAAAGCTGTTGATTTAGGGTTTTCAAACTCTTGAACAGAAGCAGTAACATATAAATACATTCGTACAGTGTGCTATATTTCTGAACAGAAAATTAAGAGCAAATTTCCAGCTAAAGTGAACCAGTGTTTCATGTGAAAATGGCTCCTGTGTAGAAAATGACAGGGATGCCAAAAGCCATTAGTCATTAGTCTATTTGCATACCAACTCTTTCCTTATGGGCTGGTAACACTGACTAAAAGAAAATAAAACAACATGAAGCTATATCTCAAAGAAAGTTTTTTTTTTTTCTTGGATAGCACGCATGTCTTGTACAAGAGAATAAACTTAACTGTGTGAAAATGGACAACAAATACAAAAAAATGAGCAATGCTATTTTAGTAAAAATGTAAAAATAACACGTTGGATTCATAAAGAAATTTCAAATTCACTGTTGCAATAATGTATCCTATTTTTTTTTCTGCCTCAGGGAAATCACAACCTCAGGTTAAATACTTATCTCCCTATATTATGCAGAGTTAGGTGTCTAAAAATAGGATTCGCAAAAAACTGAGTGTAAAGTCACCTCAGATATGCCAGTAAGGAATGAAGAAAAGATCCTTTGACTTACATACATTTAATTAGCCTTTAGCCACATCCAGATGAGCGAGCACATGCCTGTTGCGG
>NW_017729032.1:228894542-228896072 GCF_001723915.1 Gavialis gangeticus
TGACTTACATCCATTTAATTAGCCTTTAGCCACATCCAGATGAGCGAGCACATGCCTGTTGCGGTGTCTCAGAGCAGTTTAAGATGCCACAATAGGAATGCTTGGAAAGAAAAAATCTGCCCTGCACTGCATATTTGCAGTGCACACCCTAAATTTGATACCAGGAAATCCCAGTATCAAGAAATAACCCTCTGGAAAAAAGCTTCACTGGTCACGCTCCTGGAGCATGCCTTGAGGAAAGCAGAGGCTCACTCCTGCAAAAAGATGCTCTGGCACCTGGTCAGAGTGTCTCTATGGCTGCCTCATGCCTCTGCTGCTCCAGCACACTGCCTCAGCAAAAGCGTGCTGGGGCAAATAGGAATGGGGCAAGTCTGAAGCAGTGGATTGGACCCAAGCTCTGTCCCTGGTAAGTAGGGATGTGGGTGTGGGGGGGTTGTGGGGTGGGGTGACTGCTGGTGTGAGGAACTGTGTGGGGGTAGGGGAAGACTATGGGGGTGGGGGAGACTGCTTGGGTGGGGCAGGTTCCCTTCCTACCTGCCCAGATGCATAGCACATAGCCCCCCGGACCCCACCTCCCAGCAAGCAGCCAGCAGCAGTCATCGGGGTGATTGTGGCTCACTGCAGGCACAGCCTTCCAGCAGTGCATGGCACCATCTCAGACCCAGGGGCTCCACGAGGTACAGGCCCAGTCTGCTGGCATGTGTGTTTGGTCAGAACTGGGCCACTCTTGCTGTCACTCGGGGTCCCATCATCGCACACAGGGGCCATGTGGTCTTGGGCCAGGTCAGGTCCTGCTCCCATGGAGGTATGATGGCACGCAGGGAACATGGAGGCAGGACCCAGCCTAGCCCAAAGATGCATGGCTTCTGTGTGTGGTGCTGGCAGACTGGGTGACAGCAACAGTGGCCCACTTCTGCCCAAAGGTTGCGAGCCAGTGGGCTGGGCTCATGCCCTGCACCATATACAGCCTATGGGTTTAAGGCAGTGCTGTTCTGCTGGGGTTTCTGCCAGGAGTGGGCCAGGAATACCCCAATGGCCAGTGCTGCTGTGGGGGTGCTGTGCACCATGCGGGAGGGCAGGCAGGGGACCCACCCCTCCTGAGCAGTTCCCCTACCCCCACACTCCCCCCCACCACAGAGTCCTCCCACACCTACAAACTCCCGCACAATCCACCCACAAACCCCACACCCCTATCCACAAACAACCCCCACAAGCCCCCTAACCACAAACCCACTGACAAACCCCAGACAACCCCAGCCCCTGCACAAGCCCCTCTCCTCTGCTCCTTTCCTACCCTTCACTCCTGTCCCCCACTTCCTTTAACTCCTGCTCTGCTCATGTAGTTGTCATGGGTGATTTTAATTACCCAGACATCTGCTGGGAGGAACAGTCAGCCAGGAGGTTCCTAGCTGAGATACAGGACCTCCACTTAATCCAGGAGGTGCACAGTCCCACCAGAGGAATCGCCCTGTTGGACCTGGTCCTGGCCACAGGCGATGACCTGGTAAGGGGCCTCCAGGTTCTTGACCA